>NW_028227267.1:2780000-3507500 GCF_978045245.1 Mus caroli | reverse complement strand
AAGGAACCCAGAAAGTCAAGCTGCATGTAAGTATCCATAAGAACTTCCCAACCTTTGCAGGAAACCCTGGAAACAAAGAAGAATTAAGAGAGACAGGACCATTGGCTCCAAGCTCCTCCCATCAATCTGATTCCTCTTGCCCAGTCATCTTCTTGTTCTTGTTCTTTTGGTCTCTTGATTTAGTGATGTTAGTTCTGCTGCCCTCTGGACACTGGTGTGCACTTTGGCTTCAGTGTTGGGAGACTGTATTGGTGTTCAAGAAGATCCTTTAAGATTAGGGAAGTTGGGGGGGGGAGGGTATGGGGGACGTTTGGGGTAGCATTGGAAATGAAAATGAAGAAAATACCTAATTAAAATAAAATAAAATTAAATTTAAAAAAAAGATTCCCAAATCTAACCTGAACAGTGATTGAACAATTATCTTGGCCATTCCAATTCAATCTTGTTGGGATAGTCTGCATGCTGCTCTGCTATCTGCCTGATGAGAAGATTCTGTGTAAAACTTCCAACATTCATAGGCCTTCTTTCAGGCTTTAAATCACTCTTCAGATGCTCTGCTGAGGTCCCATATTTTCCTAGCTATCTTTTCACCCATCACTCTAGATGTGGAAAACAACATCGTGATCTTGTGGTCATCTTGGCCACATAGTACATACTGTCATTCTGTCATTCTGAAAGATGCCCTTCCTTTGCTGTCTTCTTGTCTGTTGAAAAGATGAGCTTCCTGTAGATACTGTTGGCCAGTATACCAATTATTGTGAGTTTGTTTACAGTTCTTGAAGCAAGAACATCAGAAGTGTTCAGGTATAGAGCCCATGCAGCACACTCCCAGACCCACCTGTGCTCTCAGTAACTGGACAACATTCAATAGTCCCTCTGGCAAGCATACTGAATTATGTCCCTTATACTATGGCACCAATGGAAGGGAAAACACACAACACAAAAGTGATGAGATCAAGTAAAGACTAGATCGTGATCAGACTTTACAGAACAGCCCTTCATGAGGGGGCAACATAGCTTTAGAATTTAGACCCATGGCACCACTTCCAGCAATAAACAGATGGATCTGAAGTCCTGCATCCCACTATGATCAGCCGAACCCATGGCTCCCCTGGGGTCTGAAAGCGAAGTAATGCATGATGGGAAATGCCTGTGATTCTAGGTGGAACCCTGTAATAATGTATCAGTCACTAGGTCACTGTGTCCATGACTTTACTGACCTTTTTGACTTTGAATTGCAGTGCTGATAGAGTCTGAGATTTTTTTTTGGGGGGGGGGGGATGGTCACAGGAACACATACACCTAACCTGAGGGGCTTCCTAACAGTAGCATATGCCTGTCCACATGCCCATGTAATACCAACCCTCATGCCTGCCGGCTTCTCTAAGTTGGTCCTTGGGGAACACTTTCAGTGTCAGCTCACTAACCCTGTTTTAAAATTCTTGGCACTCTGTTTTGTACATTTGAGAAGAAATAAAAGTGCTAACCCAGCTTGATGAACCCTGTGTGGTTTTGGTTCTCTACATTGAGCATTGTTTTGGTTTTGTGTGTTTGTTTGTTTGTTTGTTTGTTTGTTTGTTTGTTTTGTTCCTGAAATAAAAATGATCCAGAAGATTTTACAGCCATTGAAACATTTGTTCACTGTGCTGAGAACTTAAGAGGACATTCTAAAATGGTTTTCAAAATGTTTTGATGATGATGACATCAGCTGATACGAGTTTACGGTCTCTTGAGGCAAAGATCTTGAAAGCATCAGTGCTCTATTGCCAGCCCATGTCATCTTTGTTTGGCCCTCAATGGGATACAATTCCGGGTATTTTATTCACCCTCAAAAAGAGTTTAAACACTGTATAATAAACAGTAAAATTCAGGAGCAGAAAAGAATGAAAATGTAGGTGAGACAAGAAGGAAATGAGAAACTGTCTTACAGAAAGCAGCACTCCAACCACAGTGTGAACCCGTGACCGCCCATGGGAAAGAGAAACCAAGCCGCAGGCATAACACTCAGGAGACAGGAAGAAGCCGGCTTCTGGGAAAGAATGATGTCACTTTCAGCAGTTACTCTTTTCTGCTAGAACGGGGAGGGTCAGACACTTTTTCTTCAGAAAAAAAAAAAAAAAAAGAAAAGAAAAAAGAAAAAAAAGAAAGAAAAAAATGGTTCCAATCAGTTCTGTCTCAGTGACAGAAGGAATGAGACCCATGCTGCTGCACATCAGGTCAGTCCACAGGATGTGGCTGCATCCTTTACAGCTTTCTAAATTCAGAGGCTTTGAATCAGTAAGCCTGCTTTTAGTAAAATACAGTTTCAAGTCCAATTATGATGATGTACACCTGTAACTACATCAGAAGCTGAGTCAGGAAGGCCACTGTTCCAAGATAACTCCTTCAGCAAACACAGGACTCCTAAAGCCAACACAGCCATGGAGGTTGCATGGGAGAACTTGCCCAAACCATGCAGCCTTACCTTTCTTGGCATTTTAAGCACAAAAACATATCCTTGTCAGAACACTTCAGTTAACAAGAGCAGTTAGCAAGAAGTAGAACTGCAGGAGCAAAAGAGCAGTTAGTACATTTGTGGCTTATCCAGACACATCCCTGGACCATTGATGTAAACTTTGTATCTGTTTTGTGAGGTGGCTTAGGTCTAAGTTCTTGTGTCAGGTGTCCCCGCCTATGTTCTGGGTTCCAACACCAGAATGGGTTTCTGTCATTGCAATAGTTGTGCTAAGATCTGGGAGCATGTTAGTTATATCATAAGCATGAGTCCAGCCTGAGGTACATATCCTGCCTCATGATATCAATCAATTAATAATAATAATAATAATAATAATAATAATTCAATTGAGAACACTTAACTTTGAATAACATAAATACCACTAAGAAAAGTAATTTGTAAATAATCCCCAAACTCATTTGATTGAGTCAATTGTGAACTAATAATTAATAGTTAAGATATAAGGATTGTTACTCACAAATATTTTTAACATAGAATATATGACATATCTCCAGCTCTCTGAGAGATATGAGGCTGCAGTATCTTATTACATTCCTCTGAAGATTTCAGCTAAGTCACACACATTTAATGATGCTGGTCAGGAGTCATCTCCACACAGTGGACATGAGAACTGGAAATTGTTAAGTCCTTCTACATGATAATGTTTGAGACAAGGTGGACAAACTAAAGGATGATTAAAAAGTATCATTAAATCAGCTCTCATAAAAGGATTCTAAAATTCATTGGCATTCATTTTTTTCTGTTTGCTCCATGGGGTCTGACTCCTTGTGTTCAGTCTTCTATTTGTTGATTCTAGTGATAGGTTACAGTGTTATTTTCGAAACTAGTTTATGATTCTTTGTAGTGTGTGCACTATAGATTCTGAGCTCCTCTATGCTCTGTCTGACAATGCTGTGTCTGTTCCCATTCATTATGGGGAGGAGAAAGTATGTGGTTTGTTTTGGTAGCTACAGGTTCTTCTGATAGTGACAATATCCTGGCGATTCTTCTAAGTCCAAGAAATCCCACTCACTGCATTGAGTGTATGGCTGATGGGAAAGAGAGAGCCAGAGTTCCCTGGCCTCCCCTGCTGTGGCACCTAACCTGGGTTTTTCTCTACTGGCTATCCTGGTGCTGAGTCCTCTGGCTGATCCTGATTTGTTCCAGGAAAACTACCTCATTTCCATTGTAGGATGAAGATTTCCCAATCCTCTGCCATCTGAGGTGATGGCAAGTGTTTCCTCTGATGTTTTACCTGGCCTGTGGATATCTATGGTCTCCCTAACTTGTTAAAGTTTGACTTTGATTACTGTGTCTTGTGTCACTTCCAGACATTTGCAACAGAAATGACACACAGTTCACACTGTGTGTTCAGCTCTTTCTCTGTAACTATATTGTGGAAACTGAACTCAGTATTCCAGGATGGCACAACAGATCACAGCAAGGAGCATTTGCATCATTAGACTACTGATTTTTCTAATACATAAGCAGATTTTCCTCTCTTTATATTTTATCTACAGAATTCTGTAATTCTGTTCGTATTTGTATTTGTCTATGTCTGCTGCCATGGCGAAATACTCAAGACTGTGTTTTATGAAGAAAGGAGTTTATTTTTCTCATGGACTTGGAAACTGAAAGTCAGAATCCTCCATCCTACTGTGTTTGGTGTCCAAAGGCCTTCTTCTCTCACTCCAGCTATTTTAGGGCATGAAAAAATGAAAAGTGCCACATGAAGACAGGGCCAAGTTTTGGGAACTGATCTTTCAAAAATGAAAATATATCCCTGAAGAAAAGCATTAATTCTTCTCAAAGATATAATCACCCCCACTGGCTCTTTCTCTTCACTGTTCCCTACTTCTCAAAATAGTTATGGAGGAGTGTTCTAGCACAGGAACATTGCAGGAAAGTTTAAGCCACATCTAAACCATAGGGCCACAAGTCTTAATACAGCTTACTATTTGTCAACTGTCAGTCAGTGCTTTTTGCCATAACTGTATGTGGGCTTCTCTTCAATTACAGTTTTCAACCAATTCCTGTCAGAATGTGAGGTAAGCTATTGATTTCAATATTCACTCTATAACTGACCACCTGGGTCAGCACTCTTATTTTCCTCTAATAATTTTTCAACTGATTCTCCTAGAGTTGTCGGGGAGATAATCATGGGAAGCTACCCAACATGCGATACTATTTTCATCAAATGCTTGTAATGAGAATAAATATAAAAACAAAGAAATGAGAAACAGTAGGTATCTCCATAAATGGGAAAATAAGAAGTTAAGTAAGTTAGGATGGACAGAAGTAAAGCACCACAACGCTTTGGAAGTAACTATGAACACAAAGATACCACATATAAAAAAGGATGCAAGGCAGTGTACATATATTAGCATAATTTTGTCATTCATTCTTACCTAAACTTACTTATTTTGTGCATATACAAAAGAAATGAAGCCATAGAGTTCCAGGACTAAATATCTGACACAGTCATCTCCCTGGAATTTTTTTTTCTATAATGCCAACAACGAAAGGGAACTTTTATTTATTTATTTATTTATTTAAATTTTTGAGACATGTATAACCTGGTGGTCTATTATCACTCAGAGTTACAACCACCTCTGACTTAGCCTAATGTGGCAACTCACAGTGACTATGGTTCTCTGCAGTGGCCCTGCATAAGACTGGACAATTAGAAATTCTAGCATAGACTGAAGGAGCTCCCAAGACCCCACTGATAGCTATCAGCATATTAATGGTTACTAGGGCAAGGGGAGTCACTTTTCCTTGGAGCAGTTACTACTGGGAGACCCCCCCCCCACTTCCCAATGGCGAACCCCCACACCCATGTATATATAAGCAGCATTATCTGGATTCTGTGGATTAAAAATAAACAAAATTTAGAGGGATGGGGTTCTTGGGGAATTGGAGGTGAGGGATGAAGATAAATATGATCAGGATATGTTATGCACATCTATGAACTTTTCTAAGAATATGTATTTTAAGAAGTACTTTACTGGTTATTAAGAATAGTCAGCTGAATGTGGCAAATTGCCTATAGTAACTTCACAATCATACAGTCTATCAGAAATTCAAGACTTTCGCCATGGTAAAAAAAAAAAATCCTTCTGTGGATTTAAGAAACATCTGCAAGCAAGCTCCACAGCAGGGGGCAGGGAAAGGAGACATCCCTACGGGTTGCATTGTCAAAAGAGCCTTATAAGTAATACCTCATTGAATCTTTATTCAGCCTTGATAGACAACACCTGGCTGCACTTCTATAAGAGGCCTTATGGGCAGCACTTCATTGCATCTTTACAGAAAGTCTTTCTCTATCAAGCAAAGATAGTTCTAGGGGTGAAAAGGTCTCTTCTCTGTCTGCTTCCACTACAGCTAGCTGATGTGAAGGAATCCCTGTGTAGCTCCTAACCTGGCGGGAATGAAGACTTAACTAGTCCATGCCCTACAACCACCCAAAGGGCCGCCTGATCCAAGCCAGAAGGGAAGGGGGTTCACTGCCTAGAGAAGATTTTGGACCAGTGAGAATTGGGAGCTGGGAGGGAACTGAGAAAATACATTTCTCCTCAATTGCCACCCTCATGGACTTTTCTGAGGCAGTGTATTCCCCCACAGACTGACTAGAGACAACTTGCAGGCTGAGTAAATGTACCAGCCAAGCATCTGGACTGCCTGTCTCCTCACTGGGGTCTCCCAGTAGTAACTGCTCCTAGAAAAAGTGACTCCCCTTGCCCTAGGAACCATCAATATGCTGATAGCTATCGCAGGGTATTCCCACACAAAGCTTTGGTGCTTCACTCTAGCCTCTGGCTCTGTGGTAGAATCCAGGCTCTGACTGGCTAGAGAAAGGGCCATGGGATATGATCTTCTTTAGAAAAGCAGATGTTTTGCTTAGCCTAAAATGCAAAGAGGACCGTTCTGGCTTCTATTTCTCTGACAAGGTCTGCATGAAATATGCATTAAAAATAAGAACCCATTTTTCAGATCATTTTGCTGGGAAGGTTTAATTTGGTTTAAGGATATACAGACAGCATAATAATGTATTAATCAAGGCTTGGGTGTTTACTTTAAAAAATGTAAAACTACTCTGTAATATGTAATACTACACAGCATAAAACAACTGCAAATCTAATGCCATAGCCAGGTCAAACAAATCACAGGAGATGATACCTCATCTAATCAAAATTCAGAAGAGCTTTCCATCTTCAACAGCTCCTGATAATATCTGTCAGAACTCAGTGACTGATTTTGAGAGTATATGGCACAGAATTTTTTAAGCTATGGAAGTTGACTAAAAGTGTAAATTGGCCATAGGTCTGATTCATGGCAAATCATGAGATAATTATAAAAATGACAAGTGTGAGAGAATGTGACCAAGGTAGAACTTTAGAACCAGAATGAGCTTGGGGGAAAATCATTTGAATTTCTTAGCACTAAAGGAATTTTCCTGAATTGTTAACATAGAACCAAGGCCCCCATGGCCTATTCAGCATTAAAGGATTTCCATTGTTTACCCATCTGCTAAAGTGTATTTCCTTTCTAATCTGTCTGGTGCTTGATTCTAACTGAGATCCTCTGATATCTTTTCTAGAATCTTCCTCAGCACACTTTGTGTATAGTACTCTGCATCCTATGGTTGTTATCCTGAATTCCATGGTTGGTATCCTGCATCTAATGGATGCTATCCAACATCCCACCGTTGGTACCCTGTATTCTATGGTTGATTCCCCAATTCCCATGGATGGTACTCTGCACCCCATGGATGATATCCTGCATCCCATGGTTGATATCAGGTATCCCACAGTTGGTGCCCTGCATATGATGTTTGATGCTGCACTCCATAGTTGGTACCCTTTGTCTAAGATTAGATTAGTTTCTACTGATTGGTATCTCTACCAGTGATAACAAAATGCCATTCTCCAAACCATGTGGTGCCACAGACCTATAACAACAACACTCAGATCCTGGGGCAGGAGAATGGCTAACCTGAGCAAAGTTGAAGCCATCCTGAATATATAGAAAATCCCTATAGTAAAGAAATAACAAGAGTTCCACTGTCCTAATTATAATCCCAGTTTTTCTAAAAACTGTTCTCAGTAATTGTGCTGGCTGGTTTTATGCCAATATGACACAATCTAGAATCATTTTAGAAGGAGGATCTTCAACAGATGAATTGGAATGTGGACAAGCCTGTGGTGCATTCTTTATTGGTGCTTTGTGAGGGTCCACATCACCATGGGTAGTACCATCCCTGGGATGGAGAATATGAGTGCTGTATGAAAGTAGGCTGAGCAAGCCATGAAGTGCAAGCCAGTTCCTCCATGGCCTATGCTTCAGTTACTCTCTCCAAGTTGCTGCTGTTTTAATTCCTACCCTGACATCTCTCTGTAATTGACCTCTACCTGAAAGTGTAAGATAAAATAAACCCTTTATCCCCCAGGTTGCTTTTAGTTGTGATGTTTCTTCACAGCAATACAAACACTGACTAAGACACTAATCACTTATATATTGAACCACCTCAAATGTTTATGGACTTTTCCACCTGTTCTAAAATTATCAACATAGATCCTCAGTTTTGCTTTGTGGCCTACACACCATTTAATATTATCTAGCCTTTTATAGAGAATCTCCAAGCTAAAATTAAAGAATCCAAGATCCAGAGAGGGCAAGAACTGACTACATTCACCTCCCTGAATCTGGAGTGCTGGCCCCCACCCTCTAATGGACCATCCTCTTTCCCATCACAGCTCAGCATATGCTTCCTCATAACTGAAAGCAAACAGGTCTTTACATGGAGTATGAGACCCATAGAGCCTGCCCTTTACCATCAAATATGTCTTTCCCATCTTAGTCTCTGTTGTTGTTCTTTAATGGAAATCCAATGTGTGTATGACATTCAAACCTCACTCTGTGTCTTCAGCAAGGACCCAAAGACAGTATGTGAGAAGCAGTTTTGAAGAGATAATGCAATCAGTTAAATGTGAACCAGGTTGAAAACCTGAGAATTCCATGGCCTAATAACAGCTTCTTTAAAAGCTTTGGCAAGGTCTCTTCAGCTTGACAGTTGGCCCTCACCTTATCTTCCCATTGCAAAAACTCAGTGAGCCAATCCATTTCCACCTGGAAAGCCAAAGCTGACACAACTATGTGTAGGGTGCCCTGTTTACATAGGATCACAATTCACCATGTTTATACAAAGGTCAGACCAGCCATACAGTGTGACTTTAAGATTTAGTTAAGTTTCCTGGCTTTTAAAAACAGCCATAAAAAAATCTTCAGACCATACTTACAATGCAAGAGCATTCAATTAGCATGATTTATATTTCAAAGGTCACAGGATTCATAGGCAGGAATTGGAAATGGAAGTGTGGAGGGTGGACCTGCCAGACAGTTTTCCCTCTGTGCTCATGACTATCCAAGAGAACATTGATTATAAGTAGTTGAAAATGTCACCACTGTTGTGACTGTGTTTGGAGCATTAGGGTCCCAGTCCAGGTGTTTTAATAAACCAGGTCAAGGACATCCAGTGAAAAAGAGACATAGAGGCAGCATGAGAGCCAGTAATAGGATTGACTGAGAAGGGTGTGGCAATGTGAGCATCTTCGTCTCTGAGACTCCGAGAAAGGGCATGCAACCAAGCACTCTCCTGACATCCATGCTATATGGACCTTGGCGGAGGGCTTTTCATTTACAGTCTTGGCTACACTCTTGACATGTGCAATCTGTATTGGAACTTAGTTCTTGAGAATGAAGGCGTGGTGGCCACGGTACTGGGCTCATTCTTGAGGCAGCTGCTTCCCATCTAATGCATGTGGATAGCATCGTATTAGACCAGTGAGGCTTCCATGGACCACACAAATAGTGTTGATATTACTTTAGAAAATAAAAATTCTAATATATAAGAAGTTTTTGACAGTTTAATAAATAGTGGCATCCTGACTCAGGAATTTGGGGAAATCTGCTTCCCTAAAATCCAGGAAGACAGGTTGAGTGTGAGGAGAGGAAAACAAAACAAGAACCATTTCTCCCTTGTGTTACTTTCCTTTGGTTTCTGTAATATGGTATATAGCATTTCTTACACTTGACACAATTCTCAGTGAACAGCGTGTGAGGCAGACAACCAAGTCATCAGAATCTAACAAGATTCACAAGATCCCTGAAGCCATCATCTACTTCTTGACTGCTTCCACTCACATGAGGTGATTTTAAAAGCAAGCCTTCCTTCACTGTTTGCTGTAAGGATTCACCCAACCTGATGGCTAAGTTTGACAGGCCCTGTACAGCACAGAAGCAGATTGAGGTGAATCCATTCTGCAAATAACACACAGTGCAGACTCTGGACCCCAAGGAGACACTCTCCTGACTACCGACCGTTACTTGAAAGCACAGGGCAGAGATCTGTGGCTCTCAAATGTGACTACACACAGGAATCCTCTAAAGAAACTTCTATTTAAATTTAGATTCTTGACTCTTGCTTCACCCTGTAACTCCAGTGAGAAATTAAGTATGTGAGTTTTTAAACCTCCTCAGCCTGACAAACAAATCCCTTCTTTTCTTTGTTATTTTCCTGGTTTTGTATGTTTGTGTGTGTTAGGCATGCTCCTGTTTGCAGGTGGATGGTGTGATTGTATGGTACAGATGTGTAGAACAGGTGTGTAGTACAGGTATGTGGTACTGTTCTGTGGAACAGGTGTGTGCTGCAACTGTGTGGTGTAGCTGAGTTGCATGCAAAGGCCCAAGGCAGATAGATGTTAGGGCTCTTCATCTAATACCCTTTCCCCTTATGTATTGAACCTGGTGTTTTATGAACAGTCTTGCTAGTCACTTGCTTTGGAGATCCTGTCTCTACCTTGTAAGCAGTGGCATTAGGTGAGTTCACTGTACCAACTTGGCATTTGTGTGGGTTTCTAGGGAGAGAGGGACTCCAATTCCTATGGTTGAACAATAAGGGCTTGAGATGTTGAATTATTTCCTCAAGAATCCCCTTCATCCTCCTCCAGATGGTAGCCTGCCCTCAAACAGTCTTAGTTGTGCCGTGTCATTGCAGCATAGGAGAGGAGCCTTCTATGAAATGCAAAAAAAAAGAAAAAAAAAAGTTGTAATTCCCACATCAATACTTAGCACAGAACAGCCTATCTGTATCAACAACTTTGCTGTAACTGGTGTGATAAAAATGCCTGACAAATGCAACTTACAGAAGGAAGGATTTTGAACCTCCCAGTTTGAAAGAACAGTCCATCATGACAGGAAAGGCATAGCTATAGGAAGGGCGTGTGGCAATTGGACAAGATGGATGCTGGTAGACCAATTACTATCTGCTTTTCATTCAGTCCAGAATCCCAACTCATGGACATTTAGGATGGGTCTTCTTATATTAATCACCCTCATCTAAGAAATCCCCTCTGAGAAGTCAGCTGTCTATTTCTATGGTGAATCTAAGTCTCAGCAGGTTGATAATCAAGGTTAACACACCATCTTATCTAATAACTTTTGAAACTCTGAATGTTGGAGTCTTCAGACCTATTAGACATCTAATGTTTCCCCCAGGTTCCTTCCACAATTTGTCCTGGAACATGGTCTACAAACCACTTTACTATCAATCTCATCTTGACAAAATCAAAGTTTAGTATTTTTCCTTAACAGGTCATTCCAGAATAAAGTCAAATCCTTAGAGTGGCCCGCTTAGCACAAGTGATTGGTTTCTTAGGTTACCGACTAAACAAAATGTTGCCTTATTCTTAGGATGTTTTTCTTTGACGTTATGCTAGGATTGGGACCTTGTGCATACCAGGCAAGTACTCTACCACTGAGCTGCACCCTAGCACCCAATTTCTGTCATTTCAGAGAATCTAACATTGTTCAGCTTGGACCAGCACAGTCACAGAAGTTTTCCTGAAATAGTTGTCAATTCAAGTTGTACTTGTTTTTCATATCTGTGTTCAGCTTCTGTGGACAACTTTAGTATCAGATACTCTTTCTTACAATTTTCCTCTGGGAGACTGATTCATCATTGCAATTCATCCAGATAACTTATAAATTTTATTATAGGCACTGTCTGCACTAATCCCATTAGGTAAGTGGCTTAAAAAGTGTTTTGTAAGACCAATGGTGAGGTCTAAGGAACTCTGTTAGAGACCTCTACCCATACGAACAAATATGTTCAACCATCACTGGTCTCGCGGTGGGAGGTTTGCTAACTTCAGGCAGTGTTCTAACTCTAAAGTTCTCTGATGGACTGCCTCATACTCTATAGAGAAACCAAGGTCAATTTCAGGTCTCTTCCTTTTAATGAAGACAGGCAGGTGGCTGTCAGTTTTACCTTTTCTGGGGTGATCTAAAGAAACTCGTGTTCTATTTAGAACTTGCATGGTTCTATATGTCAAGCCATCAGCTCATATCAAACTGAGGATACCTTTGTGACTCTTAGGGAATGCTTTGACTGTTTCCGTCATCTGGAGACTCTTTCTGAGCCTTCAGAGCTTGCTAATGATGGCACACACTGGGAAATCGCTTCCAAGTGTTAATAGTATTCTAAAGTCATGGCTTCTTTTATGCCCAGATGTTGAATTATCTCAACTCTAGTAGATTTCTTCTTTTACAGACTTGATTATCTTTCCCATTAGTGCCATCTAATTCTATTTTTAGATTATTTCCTTTTCATTGAAAAATGTTTCTCTTTTATGGACAATGAAAACAAAAACAGGAATACTGAGTGCCCCCTTGCTTGCCATATTAGCTCATGCCATCGGCTTGATTGTCTACATTGCCATGATAACTCATACACTTTGTTCATTACTGGACTTGATTCCTCCCTTAATGCAACATCATGGTACCTATGTCAGACAGATACCTGGGATGGTCATTTATGCCATCACAATTCTTAGAAAACCCTTTATAATGACTGTGCTGAGCCTCTGTTCACGTTCAGCCTTGGGCATTTGACATTGCTAGGTGATCAACTCTATGTTAGTATATTTAGCAGCCTCTCTAGCCTCTGCCACCTAGAAACCAGGAGCAAATATTCTCGCCTCTACTCCAGCTTGTGGGCATCTAACTCTGTGGTACCCAGACTCCATAACTATAGAGCTTAACAACTGTTTCCTGGTTCTGACATCTCCTGATGCCATCTGCCAATCCACCATTTTTAATACACCAAAGAAAGAGCTAGAAAAACTGTATTAGATTCCAAGATTAAAATCCAAACAGAGAGATCACAAGGCAGTCCTCAGAAGGTTTTAATGCAACCAGCTCCACCAGCCAGGCTTTTTGACCAAGGAGGGCACAACTGAGCTGCGGCAGGCTGCTTCGTGTGCCTGTTCTCTAAGGAGCACTGACTTTAGCTGGAACTGTTTTATCTTATTTTCATGGTTTATTTCTAGCTGCTTCTCTGACACAGATTTTCCTTTCCTCCTCGATGGGAACATCACCAGATGTACTTTTCAGTGGGGTGTCCTTGTAATAAAGTCAACTGAGCAAAACCCAGAGGGGAGGATCCTTTCAGATGCCTTTTGGAAAGAAAGAAAACAATCCACACAGAGCAGAGCAACAATGTTCTTTTAGAAATAGCCCTCTGTGGTAAAACGGATTCCACAGAAAAGGACAATTCTGTGATTCAACCTGAGTACAAAAGCCAGAAGTCCTGCCAACACAAGTTGGGGGTGAGAAGCCTGGGAGAGAAGGCCTGGCTCTGCCAACACATAAAGAACCTGTCTCCTTTCACCCAGAGGCGTTGTCATTTCCCCAGCTTGGTTCAAAGGAGAGTTTACTTTTCATAGCTCCCTATCCCAATTTCACCAAAATGCCCAACACCAATCTTTCCAAGATAGTTCTCCGAAAGTGTGCTCAGCCAACCTGCCAGTCGCTACTGGATCAGTGCTTCCTGATCTGAGAATCAGCATGTGCAAGGAGAATGTGTGTGAGGGCACTACAGTTTCATTAACTTTTCTACAATTAATTTCATTAATTTTGCTGTAACTCTAGAACATAAACTTTATTTTAAAAAAATGACCACAAGTATGTATCTTGAATGCTATCTTAGGATTTCTACTTCTGTGAAGAGATACAATGACCATAGAAACTCTTATAATCGAAAACATTTAATTGGGCCTGGCTTACAGTTTCAGAGATTTAGCCCATTATCCTTATGGCAGGAAGCAAGATGTCATGCAGGCAGGCACCGTGCTGGAGTGTTGAGAGTTCTACATCTTCATCCTCAGGCAGCAGATGTGAATGCCATAGGCCTAGCTTGAGCATCTGAGACCTCAAAGCCCACCTCCACAGTAACATGCTTCCTACAAAAAGGTTATGCCTACTCTAACAAGGCCACATCTCCTAATAGTGCCACTCACTATGGGTCAAGCAGTTAAACACATTGGTCTGAGGGAGGGGTGGCATTCCTAGTTAAACCATCACAAATACCCCAAACCCTGAGGTCTGACTATTTAAACATATAAGCAGATAGATCTTGCTCATATTTTCCTTAAATGTTGTTATCTGCAATCCCTGTGATATAGTCATACCCTTGCTAAGCACCAAGCTGTGTGATCAGAAAACAGTGTCTTTCGATCATTTCACCTTCAGATTACATGTTCTGTCTGTATATGGATAGGACACATTCTCAATTGTCCACCTCAAGCAGTGGCTTTCATTTGTCTATTCTTTGTTTCTAAATCCTGGGAATAGACTACCCTCATTACTGAGGACTGGATGCAGACATGCAAGAGAGAGCACCATAATTTCATCCTCCTGTTTCCCAGTCTGATACTGTATTTACATTTTTTAAAAGTAAAAGTTTTATTTTATTAATGGATTCAATTTGACTATTTATTATGGAAAATCTCAAATGTATATATGAAATAATCAGATAATAAAGCTAATATAAGTCCTTCTCTCACCAAATTGCAATAATAATAAACTTACATGATTATTTTATCTATAGCCTCATTTTTGTCCTTTCTACTTGAGATAAACCTCACATATTTTACCAGTTTATCTGTGATTTTTCTTATGCACTTTTACCTAAGTTTTCAGCTCTGTTCAGAACTCATTTTTTAACACTGCCACAATGTCACTTACAGACTAAACCAATGTAGCAATGATTTATTGATATTACCAAGTAGTCATTGTTCAAGTTTCTAATCTTCACATGTAAGGCACCATTCTATAGCTTATTTGAATTATAGTATCTGCACATTTCATTGGTAATGACCCCTTAAAATTATTTTCCTTCAAATCCCCCAATCTACTGTTGCTGCTTCTGTTGAAATGAAACTTTGGGTCTCACAGATGTTCCAGTAGTCCAGATTTTGTTGATCACATTTTCAAGGTACAGCCTAGCTTGCTTCTTGATCTCATTTCCTACAAATAGGAACTTGGACTTCCTCCAATTCTTGCTTTTACTTTTGTCTTACAAGAATATTTTTATTTCATGAATGGTTATTGTGTAGATAATGAAACAACTAGATGAGTTTTCCCAAAGGTAACTAGACCCCTGTAACCCAACACCCAGAAGAGGACTCAGAATACCACATTACCTAACTCAGAAACCTCCTTCAATAATTTTATGTACTGTGTTCCCCCAGAGTGATAAAATAGGGCACAGTGTTGACTTTCAGCCTTGTGCAAATAAAATAATAGAAGTGAACTCTGGCTCCTTCATAAGTAAAATACTATAACTGTATCCTGTGAGTATCCATATACTTCCTCTGATCGCCACAATATGGAATCAAACATTTAAAATGTGCTCAGTAAAGCAAAAGAAGTAATCTGTCACCTGAGAAGCTGCAAAAGCAACCAATAGCCTGAGATGGTCAGATTCTCTCTGTAAAACGCACATCTGCTTTTCCAACAGGAGATAGGACCACCATGATGCCTCCCAAGTGCCAGAGGCCACCTGCCATCAACTCAGTGAGTTCTACAGGATAATGAAGATGTCCCTCACACTCAGGAAGTGCTGAGAAGGCACCTGGAGTAGTCAGTACACACACACAATGACATAAAGATCAAGATGTGCGTGCGTGTGTGTGTGTGTGTGTGTGTGTGTGTGTGTGTGTGCGTGTGTGTGTTCATAATACCACATACCATGTGGCTCACACAATCAAAGAAAAATACCAGAAGGTTCTATATGCTTGGTTACAGATTAGTTATAAGCTGAGTTATGGAGGAAAGGCCCAGATGCAAATGTGTTATCAAAAAAAAGATCTTTGAGAAAGATGGTAGTATGTCTTGTACCTTGATGTACATTACTCAGAGCTACAGTGTAGGTGTTGACTGTTTGAAAGGATGGACATGTAGGTGGGTGATAAAACCCCAAAGTAAGTGCTTTAACAGAGTCACAGGAGACATGCATCAGTATTTGAAACTTCATATGGAGTCAGAGTGCTTATACTGAGACAGATTCATGGCTCCTGTCTTGGTGATAGCACCAGACAAACCTTTTTCTACAGCACACCAAGGAGTTCTTGGAGCTGGTCCAAGCCAAAAGTAAAAAGAAAAGAAAATAGTATTGATTGGATAGCTAGAACTTTTTTAGGCACTTATGTGAGGCAGACTCTGCCCTGTTGTACAAGATAAATGTATAAAGATTAATACTCAGAAAAATAACAGCCTTGGGTTGGAGATATGGCTTGGAGAGTAGTTAAGCACATTTGCTGCTCTTATAGAGGACCAGTGTTCAGATCCTAAAAAACACACCCACCTGTGACAACAGTGGGGTACAGAGCTGGGTAATGCCCATTTCTGGCCTCCATGGATACTGAATTCACATGAAAAAAATCCACAAAGAGACACAAAATATACTACTAAAAATAAAAGTAGAGTCAGTGGTGGCACATACTCATCTCTGTGAGTTAAAGGCCAGCCTCTACAGGAGGTTGGAGGTTTCTACACAGAGAAACCCTCTCTGGAAAAACAAAACTAATAAAATAAAATAAAAATTTAAAAACTAAACAAATATTATAAAAAGGAAAGTAACAACCCAGAAATGCACCAGTATATATAATATATCAAATTACACAATTTGTCTTGAGAGTAGGGTATGCACAAAGCCCCTGCACTTGGAAAGTCAAGTTAGGAGAACCAGTTCAAGGCCAGTCTCTGTTTCATAGTAATTTTGAGGATTGTGTAAGTACCTGTATAAGAAAACCAAGAGAGAAGAGAAGAGAGAAGAGGAGCAGAGAGGAGAGGGGAGGGGAGAGGGGAGGGGAGGGGAGGGGGAGGGGAGAGGAGAGGAGAGGACGGGGGGAGGGGAGGGGGGAGGGGAGGGGAGAGGAGAGGAGAGGGGAGGGGAGGGGAGGGGAGGGGAGGGGAGGGGAGGGGAGGGGAGGGGAGGGGAGGGGAGGGGAGGGGAGGGGAGGGGAGGGGAGAGGAGAGGAGAGGAGAGGAGAGGAGAGGAGAGGAGAGGAGAGGAGAGGAGAGGAGAGGAGAGGAGAGGAGAGGAGAGGAGAGGAGAGGAGAGGAGAGGAGAGGAGAGGAGAGGAGAGGAGAGGAGAGGGAGCTATAAAAGCCCGAGGAGGTGGTCTTTATAGATGGATATAAGTGAGCTGATGTTGATCAGTATGGCCCAGTATAATTGACATTTCTGTGTTGCTTTATAACCCCAGTTTTTCCATTTTCATCACTCATAGAAACCTTACAAACTGACTAACCTCCTTTGGGGTTTCACAGTAGACGGGCATGCTGAGTAAGCAAGGTTATGCTTGGCAGAATCACAGAGAATGGGGCTGAGTTTGTCAGTGGCTCCCTGGGATACCTTTTACCACTCTGATGTATGTCTCTCCTTTCAGCCATGAGTCCATGGCTGGGATTTCTTCCACAGAGCAGAGGGGCACCAGTTTAATGCTTCTGTGTCAGAATGGAAGGCAAGAGAGAAAAGGATACATGAGGTATACGTGAAATGAAAATGTGAGCAATAGCCACAGACAAAGCACTGTTAGAACCCAGATGCTCAGAACACTCTTCTTCAAAGAGACCTCTGAGAACACAACTTAAATAGACCTCACAATTATTTATTTCACCCAAACTCCAGCTCTGTTCAGCAGCATGGAAATTGCTAAACAAATGGCCTTGCCTGCATCTGCTGAAGAATATGAGAAGCAGAGGGAGGTTAAACATGCAAATGACACTGCAAAATTCATTACCAAGGCTGCTGAATCCCCAGCCCCCTGCTTTAGGGAGCTGTGCCTGCCTAGGATAAACAAAAAAAAAATGTGAAAAATCCTGGCAGGCTGCCCCAGCCTCAGGCTTCCTGCCTGTGATCAGGTGCTGCCACAAAACTGCAAATGCTCATTTGCTAAACTAGCCTGGACCAGGGTTTTTCAGCCTTTCTGGCTTGAGGAAAATGCACAGATAGAACTTGAATGCTAATCAAACATTACTGCTGGTGAATCATCAAGAAACTTAAAGCAATGCTCAGGTGTAAATGCAGTTTTACCACTTACTCGAGACAAAAATGAACTCACATATTAAGGAGATGAATTTGCTAGTTTGCTTTTACATAAAAAATTAAATTCCCCCTGAATCTGTTTGATACTTCAAGACAGAGACCAACTCACTGCTTTTTAGAATTTGTGGATATATTTATTTGATGGCTATTTCAGAAACTGTTAAAAATCTGTTCTTAATCCAAAAATTTATTTGTTTATTTTTTTACAAAATTCAAGCCGGCAAACTAAAGTATAATTTTTAAAATCAAAGATTCTATGCAATACAACACAATGATATATCAATTTGATGTTTACATGCTAAAGATTGATGACTAAGAAATGTTTAATAGCCTTTCTTTCTAATAATTAAAATATTGTTTCTATAAGAGTAGAAACATACTGCAGTTCATAATGAGTGATGGTCCCGGGTCAGAGGCAAGCAGTTTCAAGCATTTGTTAGAGTTGTACCCAATGATTGCATGCACAGTTCACAGTCCACTTAAGCCTAGTTTGTTAGGGTTATACAGTATGATGACATTCACAATGTAAAGTACACATGTTGTGAACACAGGCTACAGGGAGGCCATGTGATAGCACACGGGTGAGCCCTGCTAGAAACTCTTCAAATCATTTCATAGTTCATAAAGTTCATATTTCATAGTCATACAGAGTTTAAGGAGCTGTAGTATGGACAAAACCTAAATTGGTCGTTCTAACCAAGATTGTCCAGTTTAATGAATGACGATCTAAAGAGAGAAGCTGCACTCAGTTCTGAGCCAGTGAGCCTCTACCTCAGCGAACCTCAGGCACAGCTTTAAGGGCAAAGGTTAATCTGTTAATAAAGTCAAATAAAGTCATGTTAAGAGTTCTGTTCTCACCTTTTCAGCTGATATCATGTACTTTCTGAAGGAGTCCTGTTGTTTTAGGTAACATCAGACTCACCCTGGCTTCCTGGGATACCCTTTACCACTCTTTCAGTATGTGCTAGGCACAAACAGCAGGCATATTTTTTGCAGGACTAAGATAGACTTCTGGGATGGAGAAAAAGAGACTGAACAGGATGCTCATTAGGATACAGAGGCTCCTTGGGAGAGGGGCTCAGATTATGGAATCTCTTCCTCTTGCCTTAGCCAGAACACAAGTCTGTGTGCCTAGACTTCTACGAGATTTTTATTAAAGATTTCCTAAGGCCAGTTAGTATCATCCTTATAAGCCAGGAAGTCAATGAAAAGGACAAGCTATTGTCTACCTGACATCTTTACTTCATAGAAGCCTGGCAGGAAGGTCTTCCCAACACACCCACCTTCTGCAATAACAGATAGGCAGTCTGCAGCCCATTAACAGACTCAGAGAAAAGGAGCTGGAGATGTGGGCCACTGATGATCTTGAAGCTTTCCAGACAAAATGTTTCCTTACAGATAGAATGTGTGGAGAGGAATATCAAAGCCCAGCACTTCTGAAATGACCATTTGTGTTTGTGGAGAGACAATGTGCAAGCAGGTTTGTATGTGAAAGGACCAGGCAGCAGAAAGTAAAAGAAACGTGTGATTAAGGCAGAAAATGAGGCTTAAAGGTCAAGAGACAGACTGTATCATCCAATAGCCATTGTGTTTAAATGTGGTCTACAGGCCAAACAGCAGCCTCACTTGAAAGCTCATTAGAAATGCAAATCCTCCTGCTATCCCCACAGCTCTTAGAATATGAGTTCAGCAACCTTATGGGTATTTCTGATGAACACTGCAGTTCAACTCACTAGTCTAAGCCATAAATCTCATGGAAACAGCCACTTTCAAATGAGTGGCCGTTACAGTCATGTAAATACTAGGTGCTATGGGGATAAACGGCTCAGACTTCACAGAGATGGTATTGATCTGTTTGGGTTTTCAGGTTTTATTATTGAGCTTTAAGGTCTTAAAAAAGAAACACTAAGGTCCCCATCTCAGGAACAGCACTTCACTAGAGTATAAATAAGGGACAGACTGGTCCCAATCTGCAGTGGCTGTCTGGGCTTCCCCTGTCCTATGAACAAAGTATTACACACCTAGCAAAGCCTTCAAAGATAAAATGCTTCCAGTTTGGAATTGAAGCATCTTCAATCCACCACAGCTTCTGTACTTATTTGTTGACCTGCCTCTCTCTGTAGACTTGGCAGGACAGAGGGTGGTTTCAGAGAAGGGATAACTGGAGAGCAGACAGTTGTGGGTATATACCACACTCCAGGGGAGACTCTTTATCAACCATAAAGACTGGAGTAAGACAGAAATACCAGAAAGAACCACATTCATCCAGATCACATAGCGAGTCCTGAAGAAACTATAGCAGAGCCCAAGGGCAGAAATAATCTTCCCAGAGGCACCCAGGCTCCCCACCACCAAGGTAGTGAGCATAGCAATAAAGAGAACATGAGCAACAATAAAGATGACTTAAGAGACAAATGTCTGCAGCACTGTGCTCCAGGAAAAACCACCCTAAAGACTGAGATCCACGAGGAGTCAACAAAGTGACCTCTGAGGCCAGTTTCAACTCTTTAACTGTCTATGTTCCTCCTGTAGCCTGGTTTGGACATTTTCACTGCTCTGAGTACACATAGTTCTAATCTCTACCTCAACATTTCTCTTGATATTACATTTCCTATTGACTTGCATGGATTAGAGATATCTTTGTAAGTCTGAACTGATTGTGGAGATAATGTCTGCAAAAAGTATAACTTATATTAACAACTTTGAGTGGTACATTTAAAGAATGGGAGGAAGAAGAGGGGAGTTAACAAATATGAAGGCAGAAATAGATGGATCTCAGTAAAGTCTGGGAAAAGAATTATCTCTCTCTTATCTTCAAATGTATTATGTCTATTTTATCTTTTATGCTTAGTTTTCTTCTCTTCATTTATAAAGTTCTTACATTCTCACCATTTTTCTTATATGAATAAATGCTTATAACAATTAACCATAAAGGTAGGCATTGTTATTACCACCAGCTTATGTTAAAGAAACTAGGTTTAAAGACAGTGACATTCTCAAAGTGCTAATGGCTGAACAGACCCGGGAGAAAGCCAAGTTCAGATGCTTTAGGGATCCTTAGCAAAGGCTCACCCATTCCGTAAAGTGGGCATCATTAGATTGTCACATTTCCCTGAGGCCAGTGGAAATCACCCAACAGGTATTTAGAAGAGCAATCAAATCTACTCCTCATATGCAACAGAAGAATTGGAGGGAAAATCCAGATAGGCTTCATCAGAGCTTGTATGCACAGGATGTTTTCGAGGTGCTATGAGTTACCTAGCCTCAGATAGGACTTTCCTTTCTTTTTGAAAATTTTTTATACACTATATTGGTGATGATTTCCCCTCCTCCAATTCTATTCCTTTACCCACTCAACTCTCTCTCTCTCTCTCTCTCTCTCTCTCTCTCTCTCTCAAAGAGACAAACAACAAGCAATAACTTTAAAAAAAACCAAGAAATGCACACACACACAAATCCATCAAAATACAAAATTAGACACACACAAATCCATCAAAATACAAAATTAGAAACCATGATATATAAGCAAAAGGTTGGTAGGACAAAAATTTTCCCAAACAAGGCAATTTGAGACAAACCATCTACAGAGAGACATTGAGTTCATGTTGTGTCAGCCATCAACTGTTGTGTGTGGGTCTGCCATGAAGATTGGTTATGGTACAGTGGGATTCCATTGCAGAAAACTAATTTTTTCTTTCACAAACAAATGTCAGTTGCAGATGATGTCTTATGTCCACTTCTCCCTGTTCAAGTTGGGACCCTACCAGGTTTCAAGTGGCACAGATCGTATGGGTGCTGCCAGTGTCTGTGAATTTGTTTGTGGATAGAATTGTGTCTAGAAGGCATTGTTTCCTTAGAAGCATATATGTACCTCTTGGCTCTTACAATCTTTCTGCCTTCTCTACTGCACATCTCTCTGAGTCCTGAGAGGAGGCGTTTGATGAAGACCTCCTGTTTAAGAAATTCTTTCAAAATCTGCCTGCCACTCTTTGCACAATATGCAGTTGTGGATCTCATCTACTTCAAGAAGTGTCTTTTATGATGCCTGGGAGAGATGCTGATCTATTGGTATAGCAGAATGTTGTTAGGAGTCTCATTATTGCTATGTTCCTTTAGTAAACAACAGTAGTTTTGAAAAAACAAACAAACAAACAAACAAAACATTGCCTTTTTATTTGTTACTAAATCCCAGTGATATCTCATTTGTAATCTCCGTGCCTTTTTAGATCCACAGAGCAAACCGCAGTAAAGTTGGAGGAAGCTGGTCTTAGTTGGGCCCTGGAAATTATGTTTTCCTACAGCCACAACCTCTGTGAGCTTCAGGCTTCTTCAGCTGTGTGACATCAATGTGTTACTGGATTTAGTTCTTTTTTCTTTTGTGCCATCTCCTACAAGTGAGAAAACTATAAAATGGCACAGTTGGCTGAACAGTCCTGGAGCAAAGAGCTTCTGTTCTATGTGAAGTAGTCACCTTGTTACTACTGTGACATCTAGCCTTATGCCTTCCTGCTTTGAGTCCTGATGGAGAGGAAATGTATGTGAGGTCTCTGTTCTTCAGCTGTGCAGAAGCAGTGGCCACCTTCATCCTCTCGTCCTAGGCAACTGGGCTGGTTCCCACTGCTTTATGACCAGGCTTCCTTGTTGCTGGTCACTTCTAGTATTAGATGTGGATTGAAAGGGTGGTAAGGAGGCCAATCACACCTTTGAGGGGGTTGAACTTTAACAGGAGAGGACACTACAGCATTAATAAACCCACTGTGATGAAATTGCTCATCCTAAATTTTAAAACAAGTTCAAAGGTGTAAACAGATACACATAAGTTCATCTCTGCTGGTCATTGGTACATAACCTCCCCCTCCCCTCCTCCACAGGACACTGTGCTCACACTCACTTTAGTTGTTCTTTGCCACCAGGGAGCAAGGCAGTCATGATGAGCACTGGTGGAGATGACCCCTTAGCAGTATTTTGACCTAAGACCTACACTTAGGAGTTTTGGAGCTGGAGAAAATCTCCCATGGTATTCTGGGATACTTCACATCAGTTCAAGCCAAATTCAAACCACAGAGAACAATGAGGTGGTAACACAAAGACTTCTTTTCTGGCAGGCAGTGCTCACTCATGGGCTAAGACAGGAAAATCAATCAATTATGCTTTTTCTTAAAGGGAAAGTATAAAAGAAAATCTCACTTTGATGTATTAAGAATTCTTTTTTAAAAATACCTTAAAAAGAAATTGCTGACAGAAAATGTCCTCATCTCTGAAATAAGGGTACTGTTGGCATGGACAGGCAGCAGCATACAGAATGGCAAACTCACCCTGCCAGGGATGCACTAAAATAACTCTTCAGGTTAACAAAGAGAACTTCAAAATTAACTTATATATTGTGTTACTCAGGAATCTTATTTGCAAGCATCACACCCTGACTGACTTAATCAGAAAATGAATGAATTGAAATTATATCAGCTGCTTGTAGAGATGAGTCATTTTGAAGGTTGGGAAAAGAGCAGGAATGGGAAGATGAGAGAACACCCTGGCTAGAGCCACTGCCATCCCACAAGACCCATGGATTGAGGGCTCTGAGCCTGAGGTTCTAGATATCCAGACCCAGAAGTGTACAGCATCTTCCTCAATGCAACTAATTGCTCCTGGCTTCCTCCGCTGCTGCTTTCAGAGAGAAGGAAGCTTCCCATTGCTTGTGACTTGTGTGCTTTGATAGATCCATTGAAAGTGTCTGGTCAATTTCAGACAATGTACCTCCAAAGGAGGCTCTGAAAGTAGCTAGTTGATCTTATATGTCTATAAAATGAGCAGGTATCTGTTTCCACTCAGTTACACAGCTCTAGAAATGAGTCAGAACAACTCATGTTACATTCCAATGACAATGAACCTCCCAAAGTTTGGTGTCTTAACAGAAATTGGTTTGATATTTGCTTCCATTGTTTCTCTTATGAATCGCATACCAATGTATGATGAATGATCTCTTTCTGTCCATCTCATGTCAGTTTCTCTCTCCCTCATCCAAGAACACTGGCTGAAAATGGTCTCTATGTGAAAAACTGAAGGCCGGCACAGCAAGGAGAGAGCATGATGGGAACACATTGGTATGTAAGTCTTCTAACTTGAAGTGACATTCATCACTTCTACATATACTTTAGTTGCTAAAATATTATGCCAAACTCAGAAGGGCTCAGAGAAGCATGACTTATCCATATTCTTAAGTTAAAGAATATTTGGAAAATCCCATTAAGGAACAGCATGTGGGGGTTTTGAAGTTATAAAGAGGACTCGTACATTAGGGAATCCAAACTTGATGTACACATTACTTATAAATTACAGGTCCTATGGAATGATGAAAACATGCCAGACTATGATGCTTTTCACTGCCTTGCATATAGTATACATTGAACTTACTTGGTGACCCTTCTTCTAATATTATCTCCATTTAAATGAGGAAGTTGATGCATACAGCGATTATGTGACATGCACATCAGCTCACATCAAGGAAGGGAAGAGCTAAGATTGCAATTTATAGTTAATGAGACACATATATAAATTAAATATAAAAGTAAAATCCAAGTCTTTCCTTGATATACCATAGTTACAAAGTCAGGTTAAGCATTGCCTGAGTGTTCATTCTGAAGGGGTACTTCATCTCTGCATCTTGTCTCTGTCCCTCTTTCTCTCCAAGTTCACTCCATTTGTATTCCTTTCTCTCACTCCTCCATATGCCTGGCCCAAATCTCTTTCATCAAGGCTCTGAAAATAGACTGTTCAGTGAACCACATCTTGAACAGAACACTTGGTATCTTTTATTAGTCTTCAGATGTAAGCAGTCCGAGCCACCCAGAGACGGCCTTTCCAGATACAGTGTGGTTAAAATAATTGCAAGATATGGAATTCAAATACCAATAAAATATGTTATAAAAATACTTTACATCTCGTGTAACCTCTCCCCACAGCCTGAAACAGGCTAAGCCAGAATCTGACCTTGCTGCCACTAAGAAGATCACCTGCAGTGGAATGAGCCTCCCTGGATCACCCTATTATTCTGCCACTGCAGCTGTTCCTCTTCAAGATACTGCTACCTGCTGAGAGGGCCCCAGGAGCTATTCTGGAAGCCATGCCTTATTCTGCATGTCATCACCTGCAGCTGGTTCCAGGCTTCAAGGATGAACTGGCGGGAATTGACTTTCCCCCACTCTTTTATAAGGCATGTTCCCCAACATTAGAATTTGAACTTTGAACAGACTAGAATGTCTTGGTTCCATTGTTTCTCGACCCGCCTAAGCTCCCTCTTTTCTTCCAGATTCCAAGATGCCTTCCAGGCTAGAACCTGGACATGTGAGCCGCTGGCCAGCCTCAACAATCTCACAAACAGAAAATACTTTATAAAAAGATTAGATAAAGAATTCTGTTAGGGGCTGGGGAGATAGCTCAGTGGTTAAGAGCACTTTCAACTCTTGCAGAGGACTAGAATGTGGTTTCTAGCACCAACAATAGATGACTTATAGTATCTAATATCCCAAGTTCCAGGTCTGGTGTGCCTTCTGGTCTCCATAGAGAGTGCATGCATGTTGCACACACACACACACACACACACACACACACACACACACATACACACACACACACTGAAAGTATAATAAAGTAAAAACAAAATTCTAGGCCGTTAGGCCCAGGCTTGGGATTGTGACCTCTGTGACTCATTGCTCCAAGGTATGCTAATCATAAAACAGATAGCCACATTCCTCCACCCACCCGCTTCCTGGGTTCAAAGAGTGTTCATTCAAAGAAAGTCACCCTGACCATTGCCGGAACCCACTATGCAAATGTGCTGTTGTTAGGGGCTCTTAGAAACTGTCTTGAGAAATAACCTGCACAATTACCAGGTATTCCTTGTGACTCTTGTGACTTTGCACTTCCTTGGGACTCTTAACTGGTATCTTTGGTATTTTCCAACAATGCCCTCCCCACTTCTTTGAGTTGTGGTTTCTCCCTTTAAATACCCCCTTATCCAGCTACTCGGGGCGCCACGGTCCTCTACCCTGTGTGGCGTATGACCGTGGGCCTGAGAGCGCTCTTGAATAAAAATCCTCTTGCAGTTTGCAGCAAGAACGTTTTTTGTGGGTGACTTGGGGTGTCGCCTCTCCTGAGTCAGAACGTGAGGGAGTCCTCACGTTGTGGGTCTTTCAACACACACACACACACACACACACAAACACACACACAAATGTCAACATCTATCTGAAAAGAAGCATAAGAAACATTGTTAAAAATTATAATCCAAAGGACAAAGCAGATCAAGGACTCCTAACTCATAGAGGAATGCTATGAGGATTAATCTTTCAATGTTTCCTCTAAAATAATACCAGGTAGGCCAGAGCTTAACTGTCATGACAATCTTGCCCCTCTGCTGCCCCTTGTAAACTTACAGACTTATCTTCACAGCATTACCTCTTCTAAACAATTTATAATCCCTCAATCATTTCCTTCTAAGACTCTCAGTGTAGACCAGAAAAATGGTGACATCACAAGCCACAGGACACCATATTCATAGAGTTAAAAGCAAGCAATAATCCTACATGCCTTTCAGATTCTGTTAATTGTGAGGGTGTCATCATTATATTCAGATTTCTAAAGTCTTATATTTTATTATCTAAGTAGACTGAGAGATCAGTTTAAAATAGAAGAGCTGGATGTGGGGGAAAACAATTCATAATAATTGGAGAAAATGTCAATGCCAAGTAACATTTCCAGTAAATACCTCCCATGACGTCTAGTACCCTCAAGTGCCCTGATGATTCCACTAATTAATCTATTTTTTCATTGTGTCAATTCATGTAGAATCAACTGATTATAAACACACCTCTGGCATGTCTGGATTAGTGTTGTCCTGTAGTTTTTGCCAAAGTCTGCTCTGAGTAGAGCCAACTCAGTGTTAACAGGAAGAAAATTTGAAGCTAAGAGAGCTGTATGATTAAGAAACAGCACACTTTCTGATTTTCTGATTTCAGTTTAAAAAAAAAAAAGTTGAGTAGGGAACTGGCTCACTGAGAAAAGAACGAGCAACAGAAACCTGAGGAGCCAACTTTAGTGCCCAGAAACCTATATAAAAAGTACATGCCCCAGATCCTAGTCCAGGAGAAGTGGAAACAGGATGTAGGCTCTTTGCAGGCAGGCAGCTGCAGGGAGAGAAGCCTGCACCTGCTGGGTCTCTCTGGGACCGAGCAGGATGGTGGGTGTCAACAACTCAAGAAAACTGAGCCAGGAGTTTTGTCAAAGCAGGAACTCACTTTATTACATCAGTCTCTTGATTTTAAAGAATAAATAACAAGGGGTATGGGGTGATCTAGTGAGGTCCATGTCATCAGTTGCCGGGCAGGCAAGGGTTCGACCAAGTCATGTCACTCCAGCAGAAATGAAGAGGACAGGTCGAAAAAAATCAAGCCAAGCTCTAGCCATTCCTCTAGAGCCAGGATAAGGCCCAACAACAGAAGAGTTTCTAAGGCTATCAGACTAGCCGGTCTAAATAGTAAGCTCTGAGAAAATTATAGACCCTATCTCAAACAGTAAGATAAAGAAAAATTCAAAAGATACTGAACAATGACCTCTGACATGTACCTATACACACATGCACTCTCCACCCCCCCTCTCTCACACACAGACAGAGACAGAGAGAGACAGAGAGAGATACATAAGTGGTTAATTTTCTGCCATATACCTGAAAACTAGCATAAATATTAGAGAAAAAGAAAAAGCAAGAGAGAGTTCATAAAGCCAGGAATCATTGGCTAATGTCCCTGCTCTGATTTCTTGAGTGGGACATATTGAAGCGACATTTGCTGGAATGATGGATGCTCTTCAGGGTCATGTCACTTTTTCAGCACACTTTATTTATGTCATAGGCAAAACAACTGCTCTATCTTGTTAATCATATGTAGTGTCCCCTACTCCAGTTCTCTGCACATAGTCCTGGAGCACTATCCTTTGCTTTATAAGTAAATCTATGATTTGTGTCAGTATTTGTCATCTTTAAAAGTGAAATTTTACTCTGTCCTTCCAGACCCCAGTCCTTGTTGTTCATAATTTCTCCTATCACCTTGTTGGTGTAAATTATTAGAGATACCACTTGCTTCTTATTGGTGAATGCTCATGTCAAGGAGCTTATGGGGGGGGAAAGGAATCATTTTAAAGCTAGTTTCTCTAGCTTCAAATTAATATGCACAGAAAGAAGACAAAGAAACCTAACACCTTGGGTCCCATGTTTTGCAACATTGAAAAACCTACCCAGATATATCTCAACCTCTGCTTGAACATGCTGGAGAAGTAGCTGCCACAGTGGACAATTCTCTGTGGACAGAGTAACTATGGTATATCCCTCGGCACACACTCATTCTGCAGCCCATCTTTTCTGCTGCTTGCGACTTGTGAGTCCCAGTGGAAAACTCCTCTTGTCAACCTTTCTTTCCATGTCAGTTTTGCTTCTTTGACATCAACTCCCACTTCTGCAGCTACTTAGAAACGAAAGCACTATGTCTAACCTTTCCTGTTACTGTTTCTTACTCTTGGTTTGAACTGTGAAGACCAATGTAGATTTCTCTTCAACCAATACAAGACCATCATCCTTCCTTATAAGATGTGTCATGGTTTCTTTCTCAAGGCCCTTCATAACAAAAAGCAGCAAGAACATTGTGCTCCTTCTGAGCAACCTGGGAGACAGTGACAGTGTAGTCAGAACACTGACCGAAGCTGCTAGGCTGTACCATTTGCTGAGAAAAGCTGAAAATGGGGCCATTTACACAAATTTGGTTGATTGAAATGTAGGAGTTTCTGTTTTTCTGGTCTACAGAACTCTCTTCCCTTTTTTGCACCTCAACATGCGATTTCCCCTGAATACTTCTTTTCAGTGATTTAGATAAGGCAGTAATGCAAAACTTTTTTTAAAAAAAAAATCTCAGACTCCTCCCCTTAATGTGAATATATCCTATAAGACTAAAGTGACAACTCAAGTCCTACTGGACTTTCTGTATTAGAGAAGACAATGGGTCAACTTCTCATTAAAGCAACTTTTATGGATTGTGGTAGTTTGAGTGAGAAGTGTCTCCATAAGTTCACTTTTAATGTCACCAGTTGACAGCACTGTTTAGGGAAGTGGTACAACCTTGCTGGAGGAAATACATCACTAGAGTGGGCTTCAATAGTTTATCATCTCATCTTTCTCCCAGACTGCTCTCTGTAATTTGTGTTTAAGGTTAAAAATGTGATCTCTGAGCGTCTTGCTCCAGCCATTTACTGTATGCCTTTTCTATCAATATATAGAGTCTCCATTCAAAAACTTAAACTAAAATAAACACTGTTTTCTGTAAGTTGCATTTAGTAGCCGGGTGTGGTGGCACACGCCTTTGATCCCAGCACTCAGGAGGCAGAGGCAGGTGGATTTCTGAGATCAAGGCCAGCCTGGTCTACGAAGTGAGTTCCAGGTCAGCCAGGGCTACACAGAGAAACCCTGTCTCGAACCCCACCCCACCCCCCATAGACAACAGGAAAGTAACTAATAGAGAGGTCAACACTGGATCCAATAGTGGTTTATCATTCTCATAAATTTTTGAAACAGAAAGTAAGGACACCCAAAAGGAGTTTTAAAGCCAGTATTTGGTTAGTGGTGGAGTGGGCCATTCTACCAGGACTGAAGAACCCCTGAATCTTTCTTTGTTTTCCTTATTAGGGATAATATGAATTTTGTTCACACTAATCCAAATACGGGATTACTGTTGCATTCAGTAGCCTCCAGATGCATGAATTGAGATTATAAATTGCAAACAATAGACTACATCACAGTAACTTATGAAAAGGAAGGGTATTAAGTAGGTATCTGAGGGATAATAGGACCAATTGATTGGCATTTGAGTGATTAAACAAACCTGGAAATGAGAGAAGTGATGTGGACAGAGGTAAGAATGGTGCCCTCTCATCTCATATAAATGCCCTCTCTGTGTCCTTCTTGGCTGCACACAGGATAGACAACCACCTGACTTCATATAGCCCATAGGCATGCCACTGAAGTGTAGGTGCCCATGGCCACAGGTTTCCTGAAAGGAAAGATGGGGTTTTGGATGGGAAAGACTTCAAGGGAAATAACAGGCAAGACAAAGTTTTCTTATCAAGGCCAATGTTTACTTAAGAGTCTGAGCTTATAAAGGGGGGGAGCCCATCCTGCACCACACCCGGATGGATCTTGCTTTCTCAGAATAGTGTCAGAACAGGTTCAGCCTCTCAGCAGGTAGTGGCTTAGAAGAAAGCCACAGACGTGGCAGGACAATAGGTTTTACCTAGGTTGGCAGACTCCACCCTAGGTGGGCTAGCCTACTGTGGCAAGACAGGTCTGAGCAGCCTGCTCAAGGCTGGAAGAAGGGCACACTGAAGTTCTCTAGGGATGAAGGAATAGAGAAATCATACTGAAAAATAAGCACTCTCAGTCAAAATGCTGAAAGATAGGCAAACTCCCATAGAAGGGAAATTATTCAGAGAAACTGGGGTGAATCTGGGTAACTTAAAGTAACAAATGATCTTACAAAAGAGTGCAAGGCTTTAAAGTCAGGCAGGCTCATTTACTAAACATGTGACTTTGAATAAATTACTTTCTCTTCCCAAGTTTCAGTTTTTAAATCTATAAAATGATAATGATATTGGTGATGAAAATGACTTTCTGCTTTGTAGAATTTCTCTAAAAACCAAACAAAGCTTTAGATCTCTGGCCCAGGAACCACAACAAAGCAGACACAATCCATTCACCATTATTGCCCCATACTTAGCATACTCCATTTCCAGAAGAGACAGAAGATAGATGTTGACTTAACCTCCTTCCTCACCATTAGTTACCCTTATAAAGACTTTAATAGCATGGTCCTGGAGGATGCTCTTCATAAAGTGTCAACCAAAAGGCCTCCAGCAGCCCTCATCTCAGTACCAGTTTTAAGAACAGTGAAGTTCCTTATGCTTTGAAGCCAAGAAGCAGACCATCTCTTGGCACATGCCTCCCCAGGAGAGGCAGGTTGTGCATGTTGGATCCATGAAAGAATGAAGTCCTGCTAGTGTTTCCAGACTACATCTGTAAGTTCGGAGACAAAAATCAACCCAGTGAATCCCACTCTCAGACATTGTGGTTCCTAATTCCTGTGAGATGATATTGAAAATCTGAGTGCTAAGACAACTTCTTTGTTCTTCTATACACTATGGATTCCAGGCAAGAATTCTAGGCTTTTACTGGCTCCTCAGAAGGAACCATGTAGGCAGGGAAAGGGGTCATGTCATGAGACAGAGCACCACCATCCTCCAGTCAGAAGCATGCATGCAAGAGAGGTGCTGGAGAGAGAATACATGAAGTGTTTGTTCTACCCCAACCAACACACAACTCTGTACAAGTATGTGTTGGAGAAATGTGAACATACTTTATTCATTTGATTTCTCTATGTATTGTTTTTAATTGTTTTATGAGGCTTTTGTAATTGATGGCATTCTAAATTTTTGTTCATATTATACATTTAGAACCACCTTTTCTTCCCCCCATCTTTCTCTCTCTTTCTCTCTTTTTCTCTCTCTCTCCTTCTCTCCCTCCCTCCCTCTGTGTGTGTATATATGTGTTTGTGTGTGTTTTGTTTTTGGGACACAGTTGTTATATAACTCAGGCTGGACTCATGTACTTCCTGCCTCAGCTTCCCAGAACTAGTACTGCAGGCATCTACCACTAGATATTTCTATATTTTTGCCAATAGAATTTAACTATGCGATCTTCTGAGTTTCATAATTTATTCAGACATTTATTTAGCAATGGAAATTTACAGTTTTCGAGTTTCCATCATTTTAGCTGAGTGTATTGGTAAATAATTTTAGAATTGACTGCATTTCTTATACTTTTCTTATAATAGTTTGGTAATTACACTTTTTTAATATATACTTGCTTTATCTCATGTCTTGAATATTTTTAATGTAATGCATAAATCATAATCTACTTAGATTTCAGTCAGAAATGAGGTGAAGTCTTGTTTACCTCTGCGTCTCTCTTCTGACACATCAGCTTAGCATTTATCTCTGCCTGGGCTGTCTAGGGTGATTATGTTTAAGCCCATGAACTGTTTTTATTGGTTTTAGAAGACACATGGCAGCTGGTGCCTAGTGCAGCTACCTGCAGAAATCAAATCATTTATCTTAAGAAGCTGCTCTTGACACTAACTGATTTAATAAAAAGGTTGCTTTCTATATTGTAAATTCGAAAAAAAAAAAAAAGCATAACAAAACATGCTTCAGAATACTTCCACCACCTTGAGCAAACATCTGGTCCCAGAGACTTGGAATTCATTATGACACAAGAGACATTCCCCACTGCAGCTAACAGCTATAGTCCAAGGAAGTGTCATGATGGATATTTTTGTATATATCCTTGACAGAATAGCTTCAAGGAAACGAAATAGCTTGGCTCATGACTTCAGATGTCTCAGTTCCTGTTGCTCAGCCTCATGAACTTGAGCAGAACACTCGGGCAGTTGAAAGCACTGTCACTTTTGGTGACAAGAAAGTAGAGAGAGAAGGGGACAGGAGATCACGGATAACTTTCATAGGCTGACCACTGTAAGCTACTTCCCAGACCTACGTCCTAAAGTTTCCAACATCTTTCAAAATCATACTGCTTACCTGGACCCAAACATTGGGCACAGAAGCTTGTGGGAGACATTTTATATTATATACATGCATTTTTCACATACATGTGCATTTTAAAATTCATATATAGAGAAAATGTTTAAATTGTGTTGCAAAAAATTGTATATCAGCAGAAAAATAAAATTAGATCCATATCTCTTACCTTGCATACAAATCAATTCAAACCAAATCAAAAACCTTAACTAAAAACTCTAAACGCTGAAATTTCCAAAGGAAAATTTAAAGAAACACTTCAAGGTATAGAATAGTCAAGAACTCTCTTAACAGAATTCTCAAAGCAAAAAGATAGCCCAAGAATAGGCAAATGGGATGACGGGAAATTCTAATATTCCTGTACATCAAAAGAAGCTGACAACAGGGTAAACTGATAGCCCAAAGCCTAAAGCTTTGCCTGCTATTCTTTAGTCATGGGACTAAAAAATAGGATATATAAATAACATTAACAAGATAAAACTGCTAATCAGTAAATGATTCAGTGAACTAGACAGTTCTAAAAGAAGGAAAACTACTGGACAATAAATATTTTCTTAAAACTGTTGAACATCCTTAATAATGAAGGAAATGCAAATTAAAAGTACTTCAATTTTCATCTTACCCCATTCAGAATGGCTACCACCAAGAAAATAAGTAATAACAAATGCTGATTGAAATATGGGGAAAGATGACCCTTATTCAATTATTGGAAGCATAAATTATCTAACTAAACTAGATGTGAACACTCCCTTAAAAATTCTAAAAATAGGACTGCATTATGCCTTAGCAACACCACTCTTGAGTGTAGACCTAAAGAACTCTAAGTTCAGAGACACTTGTCCATCTATGTTGATGCTGCTTCCTCTGCCCCCACAGAATCAATAGAACAGATAAAGAAAATGTAATACTTACACACAATGTGATCTTATTCAACTGTAGAACGCAAGAAAATCAAGAAACTTGCAGGGAACTTCATGGACCCAGAAGCAGAAAGAAAAGTACTATATCTTCTCTCTCATCCTAACATCTGAGGCCAGGAAACTACAAAAAAAAAAAAAAGCCCATAAAAGGGGACATTAAGTGGCTTTACAGGAGGGATATGGGGAGCATAATAATAATAATAATGTAATATTTGAATAGAAAGGGTGAAAGTGAGTAATGGGTACAGAATAGTACAGCACTGGTGGGTGGGGCAGAGACAGTGGGATGGGGCAAGAAACAGTCAAACTGAACTGTGTACACAGGAAATACCATTACGGAATGGTGTTATTTTGAATGACAATTTAAAACAGAAGACACGAAAGGAAGAAAGAAAGAAAGAAAGAAAGAAAGAAAGAAAGAAAGAAAGGAAGGAAGGAAGGAAGGAAGGAAGGAAGGAAGGAAGGAAGGAAGGAAGGAAGGAAGGAAGAAAGAAAGAAAGAAAGAAAGAAAGAAAGAAAGAAAGAAAGAAAGAAAGAAAGAAAGAAAGAAAGAAAGAAAAAGACCGGAAGGAAGGAAGGAAGGAAGGAAGGAAGGAAGGAAGGAAGGAAGGAAGGAAGGAAGGAAGGAAGGAAGGAAGGAAGGAAGGAAGATGTTTTGTTTCTACTTAGTGAAGCCTGAGGTGCTCCCACAATCTTGATTATTTTTAAGAAAGAAACAGAGAATCAGACACCTGAGTGACTTTCTCTGAAGGTTTCTCCCACACTGAGATGTCACTAGTGTAGCTGTTTTTCAGAGGTTTTTATATTTTTATGTAAAAACACCCAAATTAAGTGAAACAAAGCAAGTTTTATGTTTTTGCCACTCAACGTTCTTCCTATTCTTGCATCACCTATCAAAAAAAAAAAGTCTCTGTGAACATGTATGAGGGGTATGAGAGACAGTGCCTGGCTTGTTAGGAAACTGAAGCAAGAATAGCAAGCTAAGTAACCTAAGGAGGTCTCAGTCAGATCAGAACTGAATGGTTGAAAGCTTGATAAGAGGAAGGGCCCTGTGCCTTGATTGCCTGCAGGCAGCTCAAAGGCCACGAGCTGACTGTGAAAGGCACAAAAGACCTTTGTATCTGAACAAGTAAGACAAGGGGAAATTGTTGGGACCTGGGAGCTTAAACAAGGACAAGGGACCAGGTGACCTTAGCTCTTACTTTGAGAGCAACTACAAATTGATTTAGAGCCCCGTATGTTGGTAGAAGGCGGGGCTGACACTCTACTTCACTGTGAACAGTCATGGAGCCTGAGTCCAGGGAGACAAGGAAATCTGTGGAGCAGATTGGAGACTGCAGAGACTAGAACTGTGAGCTCACCATGCTTGTACTCAGAGGTAACTGAAGCTGTCCAAACATCCTTAGGAAGGAGAGGCCAAACTGCAGCTTCAGACTTTCTGTGAGAATCAGGTAAAGAACGCGGTGCTTTGGCTTCAGTACACAGGTAGAAGTCGGGCTCTACACAGGAGAACAATGAAATGAGAATCCAAACATGGTTAGCGATTCTGATATCACCATGTTGAACATCGGGAACGTTGTAAGAAAGAAACATATATTCTATAGACAGTTGATATGTGAACTTAGGACATAGAGAGTTTAGGCTACATATATTTTCCATTGGTATTTGTTTCAAGCACACCCATTTACCTGTGGCCATGACAGAGAGGAATCCAGTGGTCCAGCCTAGCAATGGCTTCTGGCCCGGGCTTGTGAGCATTGCTGTACAGGTGGCACTGGAAGAAGAGACAGGAGTGATTGATATAGCCAGCTCCAAATCTGCTACTTTTTTAAAAAAGTTGTTAAACCCTTGCAAAAGAACAATATATGGACTGTCAATAAGTCTATAACTGCATCCAATTATATTTATTACAATATAAGGTCCCAGCCAGCCCCATTCTCTTAAATATGCAGATTAGCATCTTCAGTATTTGTGCTTACAGTATTCAAATCTGAGCTTCCAGTCAGTGTAGTCTGTATTTTTAGACCATCTACTGGCAGTGTTAGGGAAAGAAAATGGTAGGAAGGGCTGGCAAGGAGACGCTGTGATATGGCAAATGTTTAGACGTCATTAACTAGGAAGGGTTATCACATGGAACACCCTGCAGAGTCTTGAGGTGAGAGGGGAAATCCATTGTTTCTTGTGGGAACCTGTAGTGTTTTACCAAATAATAAGTATTGTTTCACATACAAGAAATACAATGGTCATTTTAAGCCCTGCTGCAGGATAATTTAAAACTCTTAAAATGGTCTTAGTCAAAAATGGCATTTTTGTTTACCTAAATTAATTCCTATCTTCACTATTCTATAGCCATTCTGCTAAAAGATTTCTTTTGAATGCACTGAAAAAAATCAAAACCTATTTTCAAAGACAGCTAGACTACATTCTACCATTTAGGGTTTGATTCGAAGCAACTGTCTCGGGGTGAAATTTTCTGTCTTTGACTCTCTGTGGGCATAAGAAAGATTACCTTTAATGCCCTGTGCACACAAGAATCTCACCGGAAGTGCCGAAGCAAACTTATAAATTGGATTAGGGTCACTGCAGCCTATTTCTGCTGTAATTTCTGGGGATACAATGTCCAATTAACACTGGCAAGCTTCACAAACAGGGACATTCTCTCCCATAGCAAGTACCACAATTTCAAGGTGGTCCTTGACCTGGCTGTGCACTTTCCACTCTGCTGCATGTTTCCCTGAGCTTCTGGGGGATTTCTGGTCAGGATGAGGCTTTCTTGACAGCCTACTCATCTCTCTGGGTCCACTCATACTGCAACAGTGTTGTCCGGGTTATACTGTTGAAGAGCTTGCTGTGAGCTTCTGTGCATGCCTGGGCATCGATGGAGCCATCATTAACTTGTTCATCAGCAATTTCCCACCAAAAATGAAAACACTGGCAGGCAAATATTGCCATCTTCTCACAGTCTCTTTGTGTATGTCAGATCTTTAATAAAGAATATATGAGGTAACAATTCTCCACATCATTGCTTGCTAGCTGTGTGATCCTAGATGAGTTAGATCATTTCCCTGTGACTTATTGTTTTCAGAATACAAGTATGAATATAATACATATTAGGTTTGAGAAAGTTTTAAATAAAGAGGCCATGAAAAGCTCTTTTTTTTTTTAATATTTTTATTACATATTTTCCTCAATTACATTTCCAATACTATCCCAAAAGTCCCCCATAGCGCCCCCCACTTCCCTACCCACCCATTCCCATTCTTTTGGCCCTGGCATTCCCCTGTATTGGGGCATATAATGTTTGCAAGTCCAATGGGCCTCTCTTTCCATTGATGGCCGACTAGGCCATCTTTCGATACATATGCAGCTAGAGACAAGAGCTCCAGGGTTCTGGTTAGTACATCATGTTGTTCCAACAATAGGGTTGCAGATCCCTTTAGCTCCTTGGGTACTTTCTCTAGCTTCTCCATTGGGAGCCCTGTGATACATCCAATAGCTGACTGTGAACATCCACTCCTGTGTTTGCTAGGCCCCGGCATCGTCTCACAAGAGACAGCTATATTTGGGTCCTTTCAGCAAAATCTTGCTAGTGTATGCAATGGTGTCAGCGTTTAGAAGCTGATTATGGGACGGATCCCTGGATACAGCAGTCTCTAAATGGTCCATCCTTTCATCACAGCTACGAACTTTGTCTCTGTAACTCCTTCCCTGGGTGTTTAAAAATATGGAACGCTTCACGAATTTGCGTGTCATCCTTGCGCAGGGGCCATGCTAATCTTCTCTGTATCGTTCCAATTTTAGTATATGTGCTGCCGAAGCGAGCACATAACATAATAGCGAAAAGCTCTTATTTAATATTCTATGGCTACTGGAAGAAGATGATGTTTGCCTCCCTTAAACTACTACCTCCTGTGAATAAATGCTGAGCATGACCTGGCAAGAATGAGGAAATCCATTTCCCCATCCTGGAAGGAACATGTCATAGTGGCTGATTTGCATGTGAGTTTAAGACTTATACTCAGTAAATATACATGGAGAATTTTTTCGAAGCATTCTTGGATTTTTTTCTCTGAAAAAAACAGAGAGACTCTAAAGGACAAAGACTGCCCCCATTCCCTTTGATATCCATAGATATTGTTTTATGAGCAATAGCCTCCATCTTGCTTCCAGGAGGAAAGCTAAGATTTTTTCAGAGAAGCTATACCAAGGAACATGACGTCTTCACGTTGCAGTGTTGGCCAATACATCTTCCTGTAGACATTTCAGTAGGTGAAAAACTTAAATGACCTTATAGTTAAGCCATTCCAGTCACCTCTTCTGCTGTTTGAAAGGGAGATACCACAAGCAACTGGATAATCAAGATACTATTTATGTATTAATAGTCTGTTTTTATTATTTATTATTAATGTTTTTTACCAATATCAGCACTATTAGACCAATCATAAGAATGTTGGCCCATGCCTGAAATTATCTCTTTTTGTTCCTATGCTATCTACAAAACAGAAAGTCCAGATGCCCTTTGCTTCCTGATTAGGAAATAGACAAAGAAGGAAGCTGGAGTTTGTGGAAGCACACATTTCCTCACTGAGTCTCCAGGCCTCAAGGAAAACAGCACAATTAGTTATGAATCTAGTTTGTAAAGTCTTCAGCCTGACAACTTGTAATACTGAAGCAAGTGCTGTGTCAAACACACCTCAAAGACGTTGACTTTAGTTGAGTGAGCTCATTGAACAAACCCTTTGTTGGCCTTTGTTCCCCTCTGTTCTCCTACCAGGGTGAGTTGATACCTGATTTCTTTAGGAATGTCTTCAAGTCTTCATATTTTTCTGTATGTTCATGGACATTTCTTGTTTTTCCATCCTCTAGTCAGACTGTCAATGTTTCAGAGTTCCTGAGCCCTCCTGGACTTTTAGATACCAACCACTCACCACCTTAAGAATACTTGTCTTCACAGCAGACCTACCATAGTTCACAAAGTACTCCCAGTATGAACAAAATATGCATATGTATTAGGTATGCTTATCACTACACATAACAAAAAGTAATGGACTGGAATGAAGCATATATTCTTCCTTAAAAGTTTAGGAGAAAGAAGGGGCATTCTTCTCAATATGCAGATGTCCTAAAGATCAGTCATATTTCCATAGAAAACAAATCATAGAGTCAAAATTAAAGAACAAAGATGGTGGTGTGTGGAGAATTTTAAAGAGACTATGCTTTAGAGAGAATTTCATTTCATTCAAGCCAAGGCAACTTTTATTTTTACAGTTCATATGTATTTACCTGGTATTGAGGACTACAGCTAGGGCCTCACAAATGCTAAATAAGCACTTCACCCTGGATTACAGTATCAGCCTTCCAAGGTAACTTTTCAAAGTCTATAATATTTCAATCACATTTTTCTTTATCTTCTCTAATTATTGACTGAGTTTTCAACTGAGCAACTTCAATAAGAATAGAGGAGATAGAAAGCAGCATACTACCTGAAAAAATGTTCAACATCCTTAATCATCAGGGAAATGCAAATCAAAACAACCCTGAGATTCCAACTCACATCAGTCAGAGTGGCAAAGATGAAAAATTCAGGTGACAGCAGATGCTGGAGAGGATGTGGAGAAAGAGGAACACTCCTCCATTGTTGGTGGGATAGCAAGCTTGTACAACCACTCTGGAAATCAGTCTGGCGGTTCCTCAGAAAATTGAACATAGTGCTACCGGAGGATCCAGCAACACTTCTCCTGGGCATATATCCAGAAGATGTCCCAACCGGTAAGAAGGACACATGCTCCACTATGTTCATAGCAGCCTTATTTATAATAGCCAGAAGCTGGAAAGAACCTAGATGCCCCTCAACAGAGAAATGGATACAGAAAATGTGGTACATTTATACAGTGGAGTACTACTCAGCTATTAAAAAGAATGAATTTATGAAATTCCTAGCCAAATGGATGGACCTGGAGGGCATCATCCTGATTGAGGTAACCCAATCACAAAGGAACTCACACAATATGTACTCCCTGATAAGTGGATATTAGCCCAGAAACTTAGGATACCCAAGATATAAGATACAATTTGCTAAACACATGAAACTCAAGAAGAACGAAGACCAAAGTGTGGAAACTTTGCCCCTTCTTAGAATTGGGAACAAAACACCCATGGAAGGAGTTACAGAGACAAAATTTGGAGCTGTGACGAAAGGATGGACCATCTAGTGATTGCCATATCCAGGGATCCATCCCATAATCAGCTTCCAAACACTGACACCATTGCATACACTAGCAAGATTTTGCTGAAAGGACCCAGATATAGCTGTCTCTTGTGAGACTATGCCGGGGCCTAGCAAACGCAAAAGTGGATGCTCACAGTCAGCTATTGAATGGATCAGAGGGCCCCCAATGGAGGAGCTAGAGAAAGCACCCAAGGAACTAAAGGGAACTGCAACCCTATAGGTGGAACAACATGATGAACTAACCAGTACCCTGGAGCTCTTGTCTCTAGCCGCATATGTATCAAAAGATGGCCTAGTAGGCCATCACTGGAAAGAGAGGCCCATTGGACTTGCAATCTTTATTTGCCCCAGTACAGGGGAACGCTAGGGCCAAAAAGGGGGAGTGGGTGGGTAGGGGAGTGGGGGTGGGTGGGTATGGGGGACTTTGGGGATAGCATTGGAAATGTAAAGGAGGAAAATACCTAATTAAAAAAAAGAAATGTAAATAAAGAAAATATCTAATAAAAAAAGAAAAAAGAAAGCTGCATACTATGTGATATATGACAAGACATTCAGCGGTGACTAAATGTTAATGTTTCTCCCTCTATTCCAAGAAAAGATACCCATGAAGTCAAGATAGTCTATATTTTTTAAATACTTTCTTGTTTATTTTTCTCTCAAATATTATATCCTGATGATAGTTTCTCGTCCTTCTTTCCTTTCAGTCCCTTCCCTTATCTGTCCCCCCTCCACTCCTTTATTTTCCGTTAGAAAAGGGAAGGACTCATGGTGCATCAACTTACAGTAAGATTAGGCATCTTCTTTCATAAAAGGTCTGGAGGAGGCAACTCCATAGGAAGAAAAGAGTCCCAAAAGCAGGCAAAAAAGTCTGAGACAACCCCAGTACCTACTGTTATGAGAACCACAACAAGAGCAAGCTATAAACAACTGTAACATATATGCAAAGGGTCAGACCCACACAGGCTCCATAGTTGTTCAGCCTCTGTGAGCCCTTATGAGCACAGGTTAGTTGATTCTGTGGGATGTCTTGTGGTGTCTTTGACACCCCTGGCTCCTGCAGACCTCTTTCCCCATATTCCACAGGATTCCCTGAGCTCTACATAATGTTTGACTGTAGGTCTCTGCATCTACTTCCATCAGTTGCTCCATAAAGCCTCTTTAATGACAATTGGTCTAGGCACCAAACTCTGAGTATAGCAAAGTATCAATAAGGAATTATTTCATCGACCCATTTTTTGCAGCTGTGTTTGGCTTTATCCTAGGACTCTTGGTTATCCAACCTATGTATGGGTCTTAGACCTCCAAACAGTGTCAGGAGTAGGTTCCCTCTGTAATTGGTTGGCCACTGCCATGATTTCTATGTCACCTTTATCCCAGTATATCTTGTAGGCAGGACAAATTGTATGTCTAAGGTTTTGTTGCTGGATTGGTGTCCCAATCCTTCCACTGGAAGTTTTGCCTTGTTACAGGAGATGACCAGTTTAGTTTCCATATCCCCTACTACTAGAAATCTTAGGATCACTGTTATACATTCTTGGGAGTTTCAATTGTACTAGGGCCCTAACCCCAATCACAGTTTTCTCCCCAATACTCTCTCTCTCTCCATCCTCTCCACACCTGATCCTTCCTGTACATATAACCACGCCCAGAATCCACCGAACCTACGGATAATAGAAGTAGATGAGAATGAAGATTTTCAACTCAAAGGAACAGCAAATATCTTCAACAAAATTATAGAAGAAAACTTCCCAAACCTAAAAAAAAAAAAGAGATGCCCATGAACATACAAGAAGCCTACAGAACTCCAAATAGACTGGACCAGAAAAGAAATTCCTCCTGACACATAATAATCAGAACAACAAATGCACTAAATAAAGATAGAATATTAAAAGCAGTAAGGGAAAAGGGTAAAGTGACATATAAAGGCAAGCCTATCACAATTGTACCAGATTTTTCACCAGAAACTATGAAAGCAAGAGGAGCTTGGGCAGATATTATATCAACACTAAGAGAACACAAATGCCAACCCAGGATACTATACCCAGCCAAACTTTCAATTACCTTAGATGGAAAAACAAAAGTATTCCAAGACAAAACCAAATTCACACATTATTTTTCCATGAATCCAGCCCTTCAAAGGATAATAACAGAAAAAAAAAAAAAAACAATACAAGGACAGAAATCACCTCCTAGAAAAAGCAAGAAGGTAATCCATCAACAAACCTAAAATAAGATAGCCACAAGGACAGAATGCCAACTTTAACAACAAAAATAATAAGAAGCAACAATTACTTTTCCTTAATATCTCTTAATTTCAAGGAATCAACTCCCCAATAAAAAGACATAGACTAACAGACTGGCTAGACAAACAGGACCCAACATTTTGCTGCTTAAAGGAAACCCATCTCAGGGAAAAATATTGACACTATCTCAGAATGAAAGGATGGAAAACAATTTTCCAAGCAAATGCTCTGAAGAAACAAGCTAGAGTAGCCATTCTAATATCTAATAAAATCGACTTCCAACCCAAGGTTGTCAAAAAAGACAAGGAGGAGCAATTCATACACATCTAAGGTAAAATCTTCCAAGAGGAACTATCAATTCTGAGTATGTATACTCCAAATACAAGGGCGACCACATTCATTAAAGGAACTTTAGTAAAGCTCAAAGCACACATTGCACCTAACAAAATAATACTGGGAGACTCCAACACACCACTTTCACCAATGGATCATGGAAACAGAAACTAAACAGGAACACAGTGAAACTAACAGAAGTTATGAAACAAATGGATCTAACAGATATCTGCAGAACATTTTATCCTAAAACAAAAGGATATACCTTCTTCTCAGCACCTCATGGTAACCTCTCAAGAATTGACCACATAATTGGACACAAAACAAGCCTCAACAGATACAAAAATACTGAAATTGTCCCATGCATCCTATCAGATCAACATGGACTATGGATGATCTTCCATAACAAATTAAATAATAGGAAGCCAACATTCATGTGGAAACTGAAGAACACTCTCCTCAATGATACCTTGGTCAAGGAAGGAATAAAGAAAGAAAATAAGGACTTTTTGGAGTTTAATGAAAATGAAGCCACAATATACCAAAACTTATGGGACACAATGAAAGCATTTCTAAGAGGAAAACTCATAGCTCTGAGTGCCTCCAAAAAGAAACTAGAGAGAGCACACACTAGCAGCTTGACAATACACCTAAAAGCTCTAGAAAAAAAGAAAGCAAATTCACCCAAGAGGAGAAGACGGTAGGAAATAATCAAACCCAGGGGCGAAATCAACTAAGTGGAAACAAGAAGAACTATTCAAAGAATCAACCAAACAAGAACTGGTTCTTTGAGAAAATCAACAAGATAGATAAAACCTTAGCCAGACTCACTAGAGGGCACAGGGAAAGCATCCTTATTAACAAAATCACAAATGAAAAGGGAGACATAACAACAGATCCTGAAGAAATCCAAAACACCATCAGATCCTTCTACAAAAGGCTATATTCAACAAAATTAGAGAACCTGGATGAAATGGACAAGTTTCTAGACAGATACCAGGTACCAAAGTAAAATCAAGATCAGGTTAATCATCTAAACAGTCCTATATCCCCTAAAGAAATAGGAGCAGTCATTAATAGTCTCCCAACCAAAAAAGCCCAGGACCAGATGGGTTTAGTGCAGAGTTCTATCAGACCTTCAAAGAAGATCTAATCCTAGTTCTTCACAAACTATTCCACAAAATAGAAACAGAAGGTACTCTACCCAACTCATTCTATGAAGCAACAATTACTCTGATACCTAAACCACAAAAAGACCCAACAAAGTTAGAAAACTTCAGACTCATTTCCCTTATGAATATCAATGCAAAAATCCTCAATAAAGCTTTCACTAACAGAATCCAAGAACACATAAAAACAATCATCCATCCTGACCAAGTAGGTTTCATCCCAGGGATACAGGGATGGTTCAATATACGGAAATCCATCAATGCAATCCAGTATATAAACAAACTCAAAGACAAAAACCACATGATCATCTTCTTAAACTCGGAAAAAGCATTTGACAAAATCCAATACCCATTCATGGTAAAAGTCTTGGAAAGATAAGGAATTCAAGGCCCATACCTAAACATGATACAAGTCATCTACAGCAAACCAGTAGCCAACATCAAAGTGAGAATCTGGAAGCAATCCGACTAAAATCAGGGACTAGACAAGGCTGTCCACTCTCTCCTTACCTATTCAACATTGTACTTGAAGTCCTAGCCAGAGCAATTCGACAACAAAAGGAGATCAAGGGGATACAAATTGGAAAGAAAGAAGTCAAAATATTACTTTTTGCAGATGATATGATAGTATATATAAGTGACCCTAAAAATTCCACCAGAGAACTCCTAAGCCTGATAAACAGCTTCAGTGAAGGAGCTGGATATAAAATTAACTCAAGCAAGTCAATGGCCTTTCTCTACACAAAGAATAAACAGGCTGAGAAAGAAATTAGGGAAACAACACTCTTCTCAATAGTCACAAATAATATAAAATACCTTGGAGTGACTCTAACTAAGGAAGTGAAAGATCTGTATGATAAGAACTTCAAGTGTTTGAAGAAAGAAATTAAAGAAGATCTCAGAAGACGGAAAGATCTCCCATGCTCATGGATTGGCAGGATCAACATTGTAAAAATGGCTATCTTGCCAAAAGCAACCTACAGATTCAATGCAATCCCCATCAAAATTCCAACTCAATTCTTCAACGAATTAGACAGGGCAATCTGCAAATTCATCTGGAATAACAAAAAAACCTAGGATAGCAAAAACTCTTCTCAAGGATAAAAGAACCTCTGGTGGAATCACCATGCCTGACCTAAAGCTGTACTAGAGAGCAATTGTGATAAAAATTGCATGGTACTGGTATAGCAACAGACAAGTAGACCAATGTAATAGAATTGACGACCCAGAAATGAACCCACACACCTATGGGCACTTGATCTTTGACAAGTGAACAAAAACCATCCAGTGGAAAAAAGACAGCATCTTCAACAAATGGTGTTGCCACAACTGGCCATTATTATGTAGAAGATTGCAAATTGATGCATTCCTATGTCCTTGTACTAAGGTCAAATCTAAGTGGATTAAGGAACTCCACATAAAACCAGAGACACTGAAACTTATAGAGGAGAAAGTGGGGAAAAGCCTTGAAGATATGGGTACAGGGGAAATATTCCTGAATAGAACAGCAGTGGCTTGTGCTGTAAGATCTAGAATTGACAAATGGGACCTCATGAAACTGCAAAGCTTCTGTAAGGCAACAGACACCGTCAATAAGACAAGAAGGCCACCAACAGATTGGGAAAGGATCTTTACCAATCCTAAATCAGATAGGGTACTAATATCCAATAGATATATATATAAAGAACTCAAAAATGTGGAATCCAGAAAATCTAATAACCCCATTAAAAATGGGGATCAGAGCTAAACAAAGAATTCTCACCTGAGGCATACGGAATGGCTGAGAAGAACCTGAAAAAAATATTCAACATCCTTAATCATCAGGGAAATGCAAACCAAAATTAACCTGAGATTCCACCTCATACCAGTCAGAATGGCTAAGATAAAAAAAAAAAAAATCACGTGACAGCAGATGCTGGCAAGGATCCTACAGGTGGAACAACAATATGAACTAACCAATACCCCCCGCCCCCTGGAGCTCTTGTCTCTAGCAGAATATGAATCAGAAGATTGCCTAGTTGGCCATCAGTGGAAAGAGAAGCCCATTGGTCATGCAAACTTTATATGCCTCAGTACATGGGAATGCCAGGGCCAAGAAGTGGGAGTGGGTGGGTAGGGGAGTGGGTGGGGGAGCGTGTGGGGGGACTTTTGGGATAGCATTGGAAATGTAATTGTAATAAAAACCCAATAAAAATATGGAAAAAAAGATATTTATGAATTTCTGAGGTCAAAGCATATGAAGCATGTACAGCTTCATTAAAAGAAGCATACATTGAGAAGACCAAACTGAAAATACTTTAGCCTAGACAGAGGCTGGGCAGTCCACTTTTGTTCCAACTGTTCTAGTGAGAGCACTAGACACTTGCAGGACAGTATATGCACAGCACATATACTAGCTTCCATGTAGTTTCAGTAATACTCATGACACCAGTATAGCCACCTAGCTGAGCCAGGCAGCCATAGAAACTAAAAAAGAAATAATTTTAATAATAGAGTTTCATATATATTTATAAAGCAAAAATATTTTTAGAATTATAGTATATACAATTTTTTCATGTTCAATGAGTATTTCTCAGTTGTTTTTCCAAATGTCCAACTGTTGGTCTCTTGCTGTGACTGTGTGAACATTTTTATGTTTTTGTTTTAATATTTTTTATTAGTCATTTTCCTCATTTACATTTCCAATGCTATGCCAAAGTCCCCCATACCCACCTCGCCACTCCCCTACCCACCCACTCCCCCTTTTTGGCCCTGGCGTTCCCCTGTACTGGGGCATATAAAGTTTGCAAGTCCAATTGGCCTCTCTTTCCAGTGATGGCCTACTAGGCAATTTTTGATACATATGCAGCTAGAGAAAAGATCTCCGGGGTACTGGTTAGTTCATATTGTTGTTCCACCTATAAGGTTGCAGTTCCCTTTAGTTCCTTGGGTGCTTTCTCTAGCTCCTCCATTGGGGGCCCTCTGATCCATTCAATAGCTGACAGTGAGCATTTACTTCTGTGTTTGCTAGGCCCCAGCATAGTCTCACAAGAGACAGCTATATCTGGGTCCTTTCAGCAAAATCTTGCTAGTGTATGCAATGGTGTCAGCGTTTGGAAGCTGATCATGGGATGGATCCCTGGATATGGCAATCACTAGATGGACCATCCTTTCGTCACAGCTCCAAATTTTGTCTCTGTAACTCCTTCCATGGGAGTCTTGTTCCCAATTCTAAGAAGGGGCAAAGTTTCCACACTTTGGTCTTCGTTCTTCTTGAGTTTCATGTGTTTAGCAAATTGTATCTTATATCTTGGGTATCCTAAGTTTCTGGGCTAATATCCACTTATCAGGGAGTACATATTGTGTGAGTTCCTTTGTGATTGGGTTACCTCAATCAGGATGATGCCCTCCAGGTCCATCCATTTGCCTAGGAATTTCATAAATTCATTCTTTTTAATAGCTGAGTAGTACTCCAATGTGTAAATGTATCACATTTTCTGTATCCAATTCTCAGTTGAGAGGCATCTGGGTTCTATCCAGGTTCTGGCTATTATAAATAAGGCTGCTATGAACATAGTGGAGCATGTGTCCTTCTTACCGGTTGGGACATCTGGATATATGCCCAGGAGAGGGGTTGCTGAATCCTCCGGTAGAATTATGTACAAATTTCTGAAGAACCCCAGACTGATTTCCAGAGTGGTTGTACAAGCTTGCAATCCCATCAACAATGGAGGAGTGTTCCTCTTTCTCCACATCCTTGCCAGCATCTGCTGTCACCAGAATTTTTGAACTTAGCCACTCTGACTGATGTGAGGTGGAATCTCAGGGTTGTTTTGATTTGCATTTCCCTGATGATTAATGATGTTGAACATTTTTTCAGGTTCTTCACTGCCATTTGGTATTCCTCAAGTGAGAATTCTTTGTTCAGTTCTGAGCCCCATTTTTTAATGGGGTTATTTGATTTTCTGGAGTCAACCTTCTTGAGTTCTTTATATATATTGGATATTAGTCCCCTATCCGATTTGGGATAGGTAAAGATCCTTTCCCAATCTGTTGGTGGTCTTTTTGTCTTATTGACAGTGTCTTTTGCCTTGCAGAAGCTTTGCAATTTTATGAGTTCCGATTTATCGATTCTCGATCTTACAGCACATGCCATTGCTGTTCTATTCAGGAATTTTTCCCCTGTACCCATATTTTCGAGGCTTTTCCCCACTTTCTCCTCTATAAGTTTCAGTGTCTCTGGTTTTATGTGGAGTTCTGTCTCTGGTTTTATGTGGAGTTCCTTAATCCACTTAGATTTGACCTTAGTACAAGGATATAGAAATGGATCAATTCGCAATTTTCTACATGATTAACAGCCAGTTGTGCCAGCACCATTTGTTGAAAATGCTGTCTTTTTTTCCACTGGATGGTTTTAGCTCCCTTGTCAAAGATCAAGTGACCATATGTGTGTGGGTTCATCTCTGGGTCTTCCATTCTGTTCCATTGGTCTACTTCTCTGTCTCTATACCAGTACCTTGCAGTTTTTATCACAATTGCTCTGTAGTACAGCTTTAGGTCCAGCATGGTGATTCCACCAGAGGTTCTTTTATCCTTGAGAAGAGTTTTTGCTATCCTAGGTTTTTTGTTATTCCAGATGAATCTGCAGATTTCCCTGTCTAATTCGGTGAAGAATTGAGTTGGAATTTTGATGGGGATTGCATTGAATCTGTAGGTTGCTTTTGGCAAGATAGCCATTTTTACTATATTGATCCTGCCAATCCATGAGCATGGGAGTTCTTTCCGTCTTCTGAGATCTTCTTTAATTTCTTTCTTCAAACACTTGAAGTTCTTATCATACAGATCTTTCACTTCCTTAGAGTCACTCCAAGGTATTTTATATTATTTGTGACTATTGAGAAGGGTGTTGTTTCTCTAATTTCTTTCTCAGCCTGTTTATCCTTTGTGTACAGAAAGGCCATTGACTTGCTTGAGTTAATTTTATATCCAGCTACTTCATTGAAGATGTTTATCAGGCTTAGGAGTTCTCTGGTGGAATTTTTAGGGTCACTTATATATACTATCATATCATCTGCAAAAAGTGATATTTGACTTCTTCCTTTCCAATTTGTATCCCCTTGATCTCCTTTTGTTGTCGAATTGCTCTGGCTAGGACTTCAAGTACAATGTTGAATAGGTAAGGAGAGAGTGGACAGCCTTGTCTAGTCCCTGATTTTAGTCGGATTGCTTCCAGCTTCTCACCATTTACTTTGATGTTGGCTAATTGTTTGCTGTAGATTGCTTTTATCATATTATGTATGGGCCTTGAATTCCTGATTTTTCTAAGACTTTTATCATGAATGGGTGTTGGATTTTGTCCAATGCTTTCTCAGCATCTAAGGAGATGATCTTGTGTTTTTTGTCTTTGAGTTTGTTTATATACTGGATTACATTGATGGATTTCCGTATATTGAACCATCCCTGTATTCCTGGGATGAAACCTACTTGGTCAGGATGGATGATTGTTTTGATGTCTTCCTGGATTCCGTTAGCAAGAACTTTATTGCGGATTTTTGAATCAATATTCATTAGGGATATTGGTCTGAAGTTCTCTATTTTTGTTGGGTCTTTTTATGGTTTAGTCATCAGAGTAATTGTGGCTTAATAGAATGAGTTGGGTAGAGTACCTTCGGTTTCTATTTTGTGTAATAGTTTGTGAAGAACTAGGATTAGATCTTCTTTGAAGGTCTGATAGAACTCTGCACTAAACCCATCTGGTCCTGGGCTTTTTTTTTGTTGGGAGACTATTAATGACTACTTCTATTTCTTTGGGGGACATAGGGCTGTTTACATCATTAACCTGATCTTGATTCAACTTTGTTACCTGGTATCTGTCTAGAAACTTCTCCATTTAATCCAGGTTCTCCAGTTTTGTTGAGTATAGCATTTTGTAGAAGGATCTGATGGTGTTTTGGATTTCTTCAGGATCTGTTATGTCTCCCTTTTAATTTCTGATTTTGTTAAAGAGAATGCTTTCCCTGTGCCCTCTAGTAAGTCTAGCTAAGGGTTTGTCTATCTTGTGGATTTTCTCCAAGCACCAGCTCCTCATTTGGTTGATTCTTTGAATAGATCTTCTTGTTTCCACTTGGTTGATTTCGCCCCTGAGTTTGATTATTTTCTGCTGTCTACTCCTCTTGGGTGAATTTGCTTCCTTTGGTTCTAGATCTTTTAGGTGTGTTGTCAAGTTGCTAATGTGTGCTCTCTCTAGTTTCTTTTTGGAGGCACTCAGAGCTATGAATTTTCCTCTTAGAAATGCTTTCAATGTGTCCCATAAGTTTGGGTATGTTGTGGCTTCATTTTCATTGAACTCTAAGAAGTCCTTAATTTTTTTCTTTATTCCTTCCTTGACCATGGTATCATTGAGAAGAGTGTTGTTCAGTTTCCACGTGGATGTTGGCTTTCTATTATTTATTTTCTTATTGAAGATCATCCTTAATCCATGGTGATCTGATAGGATGCATGGGAAAATTTCAATATTTTTGTTTCTGTTGAGGCTTGTTTTGTGACCAATTATGTTGTCAATTTTGGAGAAGGTACCATGAGGTGCTGAGAAGAAGATATATCCTTTTGTTTTAGGATAAAATGTTCTGTAGATATCTGTCAGATCCATTTGTTTCATAACTTCTGTTAGTTTCACTGTGTCCCTGTTTAGTTTCCGTTTCCATGATCTGTCCATTGGTGAAAGTGGTGTGTTGAAGTATCCCACTATTATTGCGTGAGGTGCAATGTTTGCTTTGAGCTTTACTAAAGTTTCTTTAATGAATGTGGCTGGCCTTTTATTTGGAGCATAGATATTCAGATTTGATAGCTCCTCTTGGAGGATTTTAACTTAGATGAGTATGAAGTGCCCCTCCTTGTCTTTTTTGATGACTTTGGGTTGGAATTCAATCTTATCAGATATTATAATGGCTACTCCAGCTTGTTTCTTCCTACCATTTGCTTGGAAAATTATTTTCCAGCCTTTCATTCTGAGTTAGTGTCTATCTTTTACTCTGAGATGAGTTTCCTGTAAGCAGCAAAATTTTGGGTCTTGTTTGTGTTGCCAGTTAGTTATTCTATGTCTTTTTATTGGGGAGTTGAGTCCATTGATATTAAGAGATATTAAGGAAAAGTAATTGTTGCTTCCTGTTATTTTTGTTGTTAAAGTTGGCATTCTGTTCTTGTGGCTGTCTTCTTTTTGGTTTCTTGAGGGATTACCTTCTTGTTTTTTTAGGGCATGGTTCCTGTCCTTGTATTTTTTTTTTTAATTATCCTTTGAAGAGCTGGATTCGTGGAAAGCAAATGTGTGAATTTGGTTTCATCGTGTAATACTTTGGATTCTCCATCTATGGTAGAGAGTTTGGCTCGGTATATTAGCCTGGGCTGGCATTTGTGTTCTCTTAGTGTCTGTATAACATCTGTCCAGGCTCTTCTGTCTTTCATAGTCTCTGGTGAAAAATCTGATGAAATTCTGGTAGGCTTGCCTTTATATGTACTTGACCTTTTTCCCTTACTGCTTTTAGTATTCTATCTTTATGTAGTGAATTTGTTGTTCTGATTATTACGTGTTGGGCGGAATTTCTTTTCTGGTCCAGTCTATTTGGAGTTCTGTAGGCTTCTTGTATGTTCATGGGCATCTCTTTCTTTAGAATTGGGAAGTTTTCTTCTGTAATTTTTTTGAAGATATTTGCTGGTCCTTTGAGTTGAAAATCTTCATTCTCATCCACTCCTATTATCCGTAGGTTTTGTCTTCTCATCGTGTCCTGGATTTCCTAGATGTTTTGAGTTAGTATCCTTTTGCATTTCCTATTTTCTTTGATTGTTGTGCTGATGTTCTCTGTGGAAATTTCTGCACCTGATATTCTCTCTTCCATCACTTGTATTCTGTTGCTGATGCTCACATCTATGGTTCCAGATTTCTTTCCTTGGGTTTCTATCTCCAGTGTTGCCTCACTTTGGGTTTTCTTTATTGTGTCTACTTTCATTTTTAAGTCTAGTATGGTTTTGTTCATTTTCATCACCTGTTTGGGTGTGTTTTCCTGTTTTTCTTTAAGGACTTGTAACTCTTTAACAGTGTTCTCCTGTATTTCTTTAAGTGAGTTATTAAAGTCCTTTTTGATGTCCTCTACCATCATCATGAGATAAGCTTTTAAATCCGGTCTAGCTTTTCATGTGTGTTGGGGTGCCCTGGACTGGGTGAAGTGGGAGTGCTGGGTTCTGATGATGGTGAGTGGTCTTGGTTTCTGTTAGTAAGATTCTTACATTTACCTTTTGCCATCTGGTAATCTCTGGAGTTAGTTGTTATAGTTGTCTCTGTTTAGAGATTGTTCTTCTGGTGATTCTGTTACTGTCTATAAGCAAACCTTGGGGACAGGCTCTCTCCACTGAGTTTCAGTGGTCAGAGCACTCTCTGCTGGCAAGCTCTCCTCCTACAGGGAAGGTGCACAGATATCTGGTGTTTGGACCTCCTCCTGGCCGAAGATGAAGGCCCAAAACAGGAACTTTCCCAGAAGCTGTGTTGCTTTGGCAGGTCACAGAAGCTGTCAACTTCTTTGGTCCACACTCTCACCTATGCAGACTAAGTTTCTAAGTTCGGCGGAGTTCCGGAACCAAGATGGTGCCCGCAACTCCTGAGGCAAAGCGCTCCTGGGCCGGGCAGACACCTGTCCTCTGTCCTGGAGGGTGGCTGGATGTCTGGGGCCCAAAAAGGGCGCTGCCTCAGAGGCTCCTTGGCTCCCGCCTGTCCCAGAATCTGTCAGCTTCTATGGTGCACACTCTTGCCTGTGCAGACTAAATTCCTAAGTTATGTGGAGTACAGGAACCAAGGTGGCGCCCACCGCTCCTGAGGAAAAGGGCTCTGGAGCTGGGCGGACACCTGTCCTCTGGCCAGGAGGGTGGCTGGATGTCCAAGGTATTTTTTTTTTTTTTTATTATCTGTGACTATTGAGAAAGGTGTTGTTTCCCTAATTTCTTTCTCAGCCTGTTTATTCTTTGTGTAGAGAAAGGTCATTGACTTGTTTGAGTTAATTTTATATCCAGCTACTTCATTGAAGCTGTTTATCAGGCTTAGGAGTTCTCTGGTGGAATTTTTAGAGTCACTTATATATACTTTCATATCATCTGCAAAAAGTGATATTTTGACTTCATCTTTTCCAATTTATATCCCCTTGATCTCCTTTTGTTGTCGAATTGCTCTGGCTAGGATTTCAAGTATTATGTTGAATAGGTAGGGAGAAAGTGGGCAGCCTTGTCTAGTCCCTGATTTTAGTTGGATTGCTTAAGCTTCTCACCATTTACTTTGATGTTGGCTACTGGTTTGCTGTAGATTGCTTTTATCATGTTTAGGTATGGGCTTTGAATTCCTGATCTTTCCAAAACTTTTACCATGAATGGCTGTTGGATCTTGTCAAATGCTCTTTCCGAGTCTAAGAAGATGATCATGTGGTTTTCGTATTTGAGTTTGTTTATATAATGGATTACATGGATGGATTTCCGTATATTAAATCATCCCTGCATCCCTGGAATAAAACCTACTTGGTCAGGATGGATGATTGTTTTAATGTGTTCTTGGATTCAGTTAGGGAGAATTTTATTGAGTATTTTTGCATTGATATTCAAAAGGGAAATTGGTCTGAAGTTCTCTATCTTTGTTGGATCTTTCTCTGGTTTTGGTTTCAGAGTAATTGTTGCTTCATAGAATGAGTAGGGTAGAGTACCTTCTAATTCTATTTTGTGGAACAGTTTGTGCAAAACTGGAATTAGATATTCTTTGAAGGTCTGATAGAACTCTGCACTAAACCCATCTGGTTCTGGACTTCTTTTTGGTTGGGAGACTGTTAATGACTGCTTCTGTTTCTTTAGGGGACATGGGACTGTTTAGATCATTAACTTGATTCTGATTAAACTTTGGTACCTGGTGTCTGTCTAGAAATTTGTCCATTTCGTCCATGTTTTCCAGTTTTGTTGAGTATAGCCTTTTGTAGAAGGATCTGATGGTGTTTTGGATTTCTTCAGGATCTGTTGTTATGTCTCCCTTTTCATTTCTGATTTTGTTAATTCGGATGCTGTCCCTGTGCCCTCTATTGCGTCTAGCTAAGGGTTTATCTATCATGTTCATTTTCTCAAAGAACCAGCTCCTCATTTGGTTGATTCTTTGAATAGTTCTTCTTGTTTCCACTTGGTTGATTTTGCCCCTGAGTTTGATTATTTCCTGCCATCTACTCCTCTTCGGTGAATTTGCTTCCTTTTGTTCTAGAGCTTTTAGGTTTGTTGTCAAGCTGCTAGTGTGTGCTCTCTCTAGTTTCTTTTTGGACGCACTCAGGGCTATGAGTTTCCCTCTTAGAAATGCTTTCAATGTGTCCAATAAGTTTGGGTATGTTGTGGCTTCATTTTCATTAAACTCTAAAAAGTCTTTAATTTATTGCTTTGTTCCTTCCTTGACCAAGATATCATTGAGAAGAGTGTTGTTCAGTTTCCACCTGAATGTTGGCTTTCCATTATTTATGTTGTTATTGAAGATCAGCCTTAGTCCATGGTGGTCTGATAGGATGCATGGGACAATTTCAATATTTTTGTATCTGTTGAGGCCTCTTTTGTTACCAATTATATGGTCAATTATGGAGAAGGTCCCATGAGGTGCTGAGAAGAAGATATATCCTCTTGTTTTAGGATAAAATGTTCTGTAGATATCTGTTAAGTCCATTTGTTTCATAACTTCTGTTAGTTTCACTGTGTCCCTGTTTACTTTCTGTTTCCAGGATCTATGATTGATGAAAATGGTGTGTTGAAGTCTCCCACTATTTTTGTGTGAGGAGCAATGTGTGCTTTCAACTTTACTAAAGTTTCTTTAATGAATGTGTCTGTCCTTGAATTTGGAGAATAGATATTCAGAATTGAAGGTTCCTCTTGGAGGATTTTACCTTTGATAAGTATGTAGTGTCCCTCCTTGTCTTTTTTGATAACTTTGGGTTGGAAATTGATTTTATTCGATATTAGAATGACTTCTCCAGCTTGTTTCTTCAGATCATTTGCTTGGAAAATTGTTTTCCAGCCTTTCACTCTGAGGTAGTGTCTGTCTTTTTCCCTGAGATGGGTTTCCTGTAAGCAGCAATATGTTGGTTCCTGTTTGTGTAGCCAGTCTGTTAGTCTATGTCTTTTTATTGGGGAATTGAGTCCATTGATATTAAGAGATATTAAGGAAAAGTAATTGTTGCTTCTTATTATTTTTGTTGTTAGAGTTGGCATTCTGTTCTTGTGGCTCTCTTCTTTTTGGTTTGTTGAGGGATTCCTTTCTTGCTTTTTCTAGGGCGTGGTTTCCGTCCTTGTATTGGTTATTTTCTGTTATTATCCTTTGAAGGGCTGAATTCGTGGAAAGATAATGTGTGAATTTGGTTTTGTCATAGAATACTTTGTTTTCTCCATCTATGGTAATTGAGAGTTTGGCTGGGTATAGTAGCCTGGGCTGGCATTTGTGTTCTCTTAAGTGTCTGTATAACATCTGTCCAGCATCTTCTGGCTTTCATAGTCTCTGGTGAAAAGTCTGGTGTAATTCTGATAGGCCTGCCTTTATGTTACTTGACCTTTTTCCCTTACTGTTTTTTATATTCTCTGTTTATTTAGTGCATTTGTTGTTCTGATTATTATGTGTCTTTTCTGGTCCAGTCTATTTGGAGTTCTGTAGGCTTCTTGTATGTTCATGGGCATCTCTTTCTTTAGGTTTGGGAAGTTTTCTTCTATAATTTTGTTGAAGATATTTGCTGGCTGTTTAAGTTGAAAATCTTCATTCTCATCTACTCCTATTATCCGTTGGTTTGGTCTTCTCATTGTGTCCTGGATTTCCTGGATGTTTTGAGTTAGGATCTTTTTGCATTTTGTATTTTCTTTTATTGTTGTGCCAATGTTCTCTATGGAATCTTCTGCACCTGAGATTCTCTCTTCCATCTCTTGTATTCTGTTGCTGATGCTCACATCTATGGTTCCAGATTTCTTTCCTAGGGTTTCTATCTCCAGTGTTGCCTCACTTTGGGTTTTCTTTATTGTGTCTACTTCCCTTTTTAGATCTTGGATGATTTTATTCAAATCCATCACCTGTTTGGTCTTGTTTTCCTGCAATTCTTTAAGGGATTTTTGTGCTTCCTCTTTAAGGTCTTCTACCTGTTTAGCTGTGTTCTCCTGTATTTCTTTAAAGGAGTTATTAAAGTCCTTCTTGATGTCCTCTACCATCATCATGAGATATGCTTTTAAATCTGGGTCTAGCTTTTCGGGTATGTTAGGGTGCCCAGGACTGGGTGGGATGAGAGTGGTGCATTCTGATGATCGTGAGTGATCTTGGTTTCTGTTAGTAAGATTCTTACGTTTGCCTTTCGCCATCTGGTAATCTCTGGAGTTAGTTGTTATAGTTGTCTCTGGTTATAGTTTGTTCCTCAGGTGATTATGTTAGCCTCTATCAGCAGACCTGGGAGACTAGATCTCCTCTTAGTTTCATTGGTTAGAATACTCTCTGCAAGCAAGCTCTCCTCTTGCAGGGAAGGTGCCCAGATATCTGGTGTTCGAACCTGCCTCCTGGCAGAAGTTGTGTTCCACTCACCAGAGGTCCTAAGATCCCTTGGAGCGTCCTGTGGGGTACTTGCGGGTGTCCAGAGACTCTGCACCCAAGGAACCCTGGTGCTGGCGTGTACTGGAAGGGACTTGTGACCTTGATCAGGCCAGGTTTTCTGCTTCCCTAATTAATATAGTCTCATGTCCTGTGAGATTGAATTGGAGCAGCAGCTGTGTTCCACTCACCAGAGGTCTTAAGATCCGGTGGAGGGTCTTGTGGGTAGCCTGCGGGTGTCTGCAGACTTCGCTCCCAAGCTACACTGGTGCTGGCGGGGACTGGAAGGGTCATTTTTATGTTTTTGAACTCTTTATTTTACACTAATTATGTTTGTGAAACATTTTCCTGTTAATATTTTTACTTTGTCTCTGAAATAAAAGAAACATTGTAATTTTCATTTGCAAGGGGAAGTTGTATATGTTGTAATTAATGCACAGGATGAGAAATACTTTTTTTTTTAATGTAAAAGCAAGAGTTTTATTTTCTGGTGTATCAGGGTCAACCCTTAATCAAGTCCCTCGAGGTGAGTGGTGAGAAGTTGACCCCAAATGACTATTGCAAGCAGTTTTTATAAGTTTTAGGGGCACAGGTTACATAAGCAAGGTTACAGTTCAAACTTATTGGCTAAGGTTATTGACCTTTAAGTCTATTGGCTAGCAACCATGACACACTTTTTAATTCTTCCTGGGACTTTCCAGAGGTTCAGGTGACTATCAGTCAGTATGTTCTGAGGAGCGTTTACTAAGACAGTTCCTGTGGGTGGAGAATGGAACTTGGCCTAGGCTTGACCCCAGGTGGAAGGAGGAAGCTCTAAGGAGAGTGTGGGACTGAAAAAGCCCTTAGGGTCCTTCACCCCCCCCCCCCCGCCTTTTTTTTCTTGTATAAGCTCCAATCCTTGAGCTATGCTCAGGGATCTTGGGTAACTAACTCATATTGTTGCAACAGGACTGTCATTGTACTGCTCCTATTCTCTCTTTTATGAAGGCTCTAAGCTTGTTCAATATGCAGGGTCAACAATAGCAGGAGAACAATTAAGGGTCCCAACAAGGTGGATATGAGGGTGGTTAACCAAGGGGAAGCATCAGAAGGAAAGTGTTACCAGCCTTTGGAATTTTCTTGTTTCCTTTGATGCACTCTAAACTTTCTCCCATTTTGGTAAGGGACTCTGTAATCACACTGGAGTGATTTACATAGAAACAGCATTCTTAATGTAATGCAGCACATAGCCCTCCCTACTGTAAAAATACCAAATCTAGCCATCCCTGTAATACAACGTCTGCCAGGGAATCAACATTACTTTCTAAATGGGAGATGGATTTCTCTAGATGTTGAGTATCCTCGTCAATATCTGCTTTTAAGCTATTCTAATTCTTATCTTGTAGGGGTAATGCTGCAATTCCAGTACCTGCCCCAGCTAAACCTGTTCCCAAAATTAGGGCCAATGTCAAAGAGACAGGTTATCTTTTCTGTACCATCAGACTTCTAGTTGGGTTTCCAAGCTGGTTAATCCTCCTGCCCCCATCAAGCCTGGTGGGCTTGCACCACAGGGTTGAGCCCTTGTGTGCATGGGGAAATTCCCAATTCCTCCAACCCTAAAGTGTTTTGTGTGCTAGTCCAGTTGGTGCCTCGAATAACCTATTATTCTGAAGAAACTGTCCTCCTGGCTCTATTATAGAGTTACTTCTTGCATTCCTAAATAAGTCAAGGATGCTCACAGATTGGCATGTCTGGAGATCAGTGTCTTCAAGTTTTCACACTACAATGTTCAAAAGCAATCTTAGAGAAATGATCCTGTATTCCAGGAGTCTGCAAAGTCAACCTGAAGGTATCTCATGCATAGAGACAGTTCTCAAGATGTGCGTGGTTCTGCATATAAAGCTATGTTTCTTTTATCACTCTGATCCAGTCAAACATGAACAAACTCAACTGCTATCAGAAATTAGTACAGCGAACCAGATCATTGAAATTCCATGGGGATTCTTTGGGAACACACAGAGGACCAATCCAGTGATTTTTTTTTTAATAACTTGAAAGATGACAGGACTCTACTTTGATCTCATCACTGAACAAGTTCCTGGCCAAGCACACAGAATAATAGGGTGTCCAAACTTAAACTTATGCAGAGACAGAGACAGACAGAGACATATTGAGAGTGAAGAGAAAGAGAAACAAAGAGATCAGTGGACCAATATCAGTGAGTTATTAGAAAGTTGCAGTGTTATGGCTTATGAAAAAACTTGACAGTATAAACACATGCTGACCCTAAAGTGACCTAACTATGTTCAAAGAGCACCTAGCACTGAGACACAGAGACTATCCTATGTAAACAGATAGTAAACAGAGTAAAGCTGATGTTCAAGGGCAAAAAAAATATATAAGTTCCATAAATCATATGCAATGTTTTAGATACTGTGGTATAAAGAAAAATGATAGATCAAGAGATATAGCAAATTAACAGCCACATGTTTCTGTTCCCTAACAAGCCCAGAGCTATGGCCTTTTCATGTACAGCTGTATGAATCTGACCCACTCTGTTTTATTTATCACTAGATGCTGCATCTGTACTGACAACTATGTCAAGAAGTGTAAGGGGTGTTCTGATACTAAGATCCAGTTCCCTAATTGGTTCTTGATTTGTCAATAAAGAAGGCAAGGTAATTGTTGGGCAGAGGTACATGTGGGAATTCTGAGTCCCAAGAGGGAAAGGAGATACAGGGACAGAGAAGGGGGGTGGGGCTTTTCTGCCATGCTTTGAAAGAAAAGGGACACCGCAACCATGTAAGACCTCAGAGGTAGTCTGTTACAGGTGGGTTGCCAAAAATGATTGACAGGGGTTAATTGGAACAAGCCACTAAGTTTAGAGCAGGAGAGATGAAGGTAATAAATTGGTAAGAGTACAAATTTCCAGGCAGGAGTTATTTGTGCCCAGCAGTTGTGCCTAGCAGGCAAGTTCCAAAGTAAGAAAGCTGTCAGGTGCAATAAAATAATTTTTAAAACATTATATTCTCAGGCCAGGTGTTGTAGAACACACCTTTGATCTCAGCACTCAGGATGCAGAGGCAGGCAGATCTCTGTGAGTTCTTGCTTTCACAGCTGAAACACCTGCCCAAGTGCAATTCCTCCCCATGTTTAGAGGACTGGAGAAAACGGCATCCTGTTCATATTGTGTCACTGTTCAGGACACTTGTCCTTCATGGATGGACTATGGTTCTATTTAATTTGCTATGTTTCTTTCCTTTGTGAAATGTAGTTATCATATAAAAATTCTTGCACTAGATACTGTGTGCAATTTTCTCTAAAAGAACAATTGCCCATCCATGAACACTCACAGAATAAACACTGAGACCCTGAGACTGTGCCCCACTGCCTATGGGATTTTTTTTTTATATATATCTTCATTTAGTTCACTGAATAGGCAGATAAGGCAGGTTTGCATATTATCACTAAGGCACTAAGCTGAACTTTCTTGTTTTTCCATGTTATCATCTGTCTGCAAACGAGGCCCTTGAGGAAACAGTTTTAAGAACGGTGTGAGAATGGCAGCAGCCATTATCAAGCCACTGGGAGAGAAAATGGATCCTTAGGATTTATCAAAAGGGAGATCCAAAGAGCTAAAACTTTGATTACCGGTATGTTGAATGGAGAGACCGACTACAGGTAACTTCATTATGATTGTACCCCTAGAACAATGACCAGTACATAGTACTCAATGAACACTGAGTATATTTATGAGCAATATAAACACAGAGTGTAGCACCCTGCTTATTTTGGCATGAGACTTGAAATAGCATTAATCTTAGGCCAAAGAAGCTCAATATGTTTAGTGTACTTCTGAAATACCAACTGGCATCCTAGTTATACTTTCTACTATGGTGATAAACACCATGACTGAAAGCCACCTGGGGGGGAGGCTTTATTTCATTTTATATCTTACAGTCCCACATGAAATTAAGTCAGAGCATGTAGGAACCTGAAGGTAAGAATTCAAGCAGAGTCATGGAGGAACACGGTTTCTTGTCTCTCTGCCATGTCTTGCTCAGCTTGCTTTTTATGCAACACAGAATGACCTGCCAAGGAATGACACCACACATAGTAGGATAGACCCTTCCAGTTATCAATCAAAAAATGACCCAATCTCACAGAGTTGCTTACAGGCCAATCCAGTCTAGGCAATTTCTCAAACGTGATGTCTTCTCAGACATGCCTAGTTTCATTTTAAATTGACAAAAACTATCCAGCATAGTGGTAGTTATGAGAAATCAGAACTTGAAGAGAACTAGTGCAAGTCAGAGCATGTTTTTGGAGAAGGGCATCTGCCATGACCTCTAAACAAGTGATGAGAAAGAGTGGTCCATGAGGAAGGTGTACATAAGCCTAGAGTACTGGGAAGGTCACTGGAGAGCACAGTGGAAGCCTCAGTTGGAAAAAAAGATTTGTGGCCTGTGTACTTGTTCCCGGGCAGGCTAGACAGTATATCTATGCTCCTGAGAGGCTCACAGGTACATTAGACAGACAGCATATCTGAGGTTGTGAAGAAGCAAGCCTAGTCTAGTGAAGAGATACATGGACTAGGGAGAATATGCCCTTAAGAAACAGAGACACTAGGCTCAGAGCACCACACTGACTCCTGTATACTCACTCCATGGATGTACACTTGGGAAGAGGCTTCTGAGAAATTCCAATTAAAGGAACTCATTAAAATCTCAAAGTTTATTCCTTCAGCACCACTAGGAACTGACCCTATAAGATCAGGTTGTCAAAAATTTGCCTGCCAGTCTATGGATCATAGTACTTACTGCATGATGATGAAATTGATTAAAAAAGGTCATTCAGCCTTAAAATATGACGTAGGGCTAGAAGGTGGCACAGTAGCAGAGTGCATGCTAACAGAATGGATGTGAAAACAGGATCCATCATTCTGCTGCATACAAGAAACACAACTCAGAAATAAAAATAGACATTACCTCAGAGTAAAGGGCTGGAAAAAAGTTTTCCAAGGAAGTGGACCCAAGAAACAGTCTGGAATAGCCGTTCTAATATCTAATAAAATAAACATTCAACCAAAACTACTCAAAAGAAACAGGGAAGGACACATCATTCTGATCAAAGAAAAAAATATATACCAAGATAATATCTCATTTCTGAACATCTTTGCTGCAAACACAAGGGCACCAACATTTGTAAAAGAAGCATTGCTAAAATTTAAATTGCATATTAAACCCTGCATACTAATAGTGGAAGACATCAAAACCCACTTTCACCAGTTGATAGGTTATCAAGACATAAACTAAACAGAGAAATAATGAAACTAAGAGAGATTTTGAATCCAATGGACCTAATAGACATCTTCAAAATATCTCACCCAAACACAAAGAATATGCCATCTTCTCAGCACCTCATGGATTCTCCTCCAAAAATGACTATATAGTCCATCACATAGCAAGTTCCAATGGATACAAGAAAACTGAAATAATGCCTTATATCTTATTAGACAACCATGTATCTAACCTGAACTTCCACAACAACATAAACACCAGAATGCCTATACACACATAGAAACTAAAGAACTTTCTACTCGAAACTTTCTACTCTGGGTCATAGAAAAAAATTAAGGACTTTCTAGAATTCATTGAACGTGAAGGCACAACATGCCTAAATTTATGGGACACAATGAAAGTAGGGCTAAGAGTAAAGTTCATAGCTTAGTAATTAGTGTGCCTCCATAAAGAACAAAAAGTTCTCATACTAGCAATTTAAAAGTACACCTGAAAGTTCTATAAGAAATAAAAGAAGCAAACACACAAAGAGGAGGAGAAGGCAGGAAATACTCCAAGTCAGGGCTGGAATCAATCAGTTAGAAACAAAGAAAACAATACAAATAATCAACAAACCCCAGTGCTGATTCTTTGAGAAAATCAACAAGATTAAACAAACACTTATCCAAACTAACTGAAAGACAGAAAGAGAGTTCAAATAAACAAAATCAGAAATAAAAAGGGATATATAACAACAGTCACTGAGGAAATTCAAAGAATCATTAGATCTCTCTTCAAAAACCTGTACTCCACAATTTAGAAAATCTTAGTGAAATGATGATTTTCTAGAAAATACTACTTACTAAAGTTAAATCAAGATCATGTAAACTATTTACACAGCCCCAATAACTCCTAATGTAATAGTAATAGTCATTAAAAGTCTCCCAACCACAAAAAGATGAGGGTCAGATGGCTTTAGTGCAGAATTCTAAACGACTTTGAAAGAAGAACTAATACCAATACTTCTGAAACTATCCCACAAAATATAAATAGAAGGGACACTGCTAAACTCATACAATAAAACCACAATCACCCTGGCACCTCAACCACACAATGACTCAACAAAGAAAGATAATTTCAGACTGATTTCTCTTATACTTACAAAAGGAATTCAGGAACACATCAAAAATGGCATCCAGTGTTATCAAGTAGGCTTCATCCCAGAGATGCAGGGATAATTCAATATAAGAAAATTCAGCAATGTAATCCACCATATAAACAAACTAAGAGAGGAAAAAAAATGATCATCTCATTAGATGCTGAACAATCCTTTGACAAAACCCAATACCCTTTGGTGTTAAAAGTATTAGAAAAAGAAGGCACATACAGGGCACATAACTAAACATAATCAAAACAATATACAGCAACACAATAGCCATCATCAAACTAAATGGAGAGAAATTCAAGCAGTTCCAGTAAGTTCAGGAACAAGACAAGGCTATCTACTTTTTTCTTATCTGTTTAATATAGTACTTGAAGTTCTGGCCAGAGCAATAAGACAACTAAAGGACATCAAGAGGATACAAAATGGAAAGGAAGATGTCAGAATATCTCTATTTGCAGGTGATATGATAATACACATAAGTGACCTTAAAAATTCTATCAGAAAGCTCCTACAGTTGATGAACCCCTTCAGCAAAGTGGATGGATAAAAGATTAATTCAAAGAATCCAGTAGATGATTTCGTGGGCCAAGAAAGAAATTATAGATACAACATCTTTTAAGATAGCCAGGAATAAGATAAAGTATCTTGGTGTAACTCTAACCGAGCAAGTATGATGAGAACTTCAAGTCCCTGAAGAAAGAAATTGAAGCTATCAAAAAATGGAAAGATCTCACAATCTCATGGATAGGTAGGATTAACATAGTGAAAATGATGACTTTATCAAAAGCAATCTACAGATTCAATGCAATCCCCATCAAAATTCCAAGACAACTTTTGTAGACATTGAAAGAGCAATTCTCAACTTCATATTGAAAAACAAAAAAATAAAGGATAGCCATAACAATCCTGAACAATAAAGGCACATTGGGAGAAATCACAATCCCTGACCTCAAGCTTTATTACAGAGCAATAGTGATACAAACTGCATGGTACTGGTACAGAAACAGACATATTGATCAATGGAATCAAATTAAAGACCCAGAAATAAACCCACATACCTATGGACACTTGATCTTTGATAAGGAAGCCAAAACAATACAATAGAAAAAGGAAAGCATCTTTAACAAATGGTGCTGTACTACTAACTGGATGTCTATGTGTAGAGAAATGAAAATAAATCCATATTTATGATTTTATTTATCAAGTCCAAGTGGATGCTCAACACAAAACACATCATAGAAAAGATAGTGGGAAATACTCTTGAGTACATTGGTACAGGAGACAATTTCCTGAAGATTAATGGCTTAGGTTCTAAGATCAATAATTGATGAATTGGTTCTCCTGAAACTGCAAAGCTTCTGTAAAACAAAGGACAATGTCAATAGGAGAAAATGGCAGAACACAGTTTGAGAAAGGATGTTCATCAACCCCTATATCTCACAAAGGGCTAATATCGAAATTTTATAAGGAAGTCAATGAGTTAGACACCAACAATGCAAATAACCCAATTAAAAATGGGGTATGGAGCTAAGCAGAGAATTCTCAACAGAGAAATCTTGAATGGCAAAGATGCACTTAAAGAAATGTTCAAAGTCCTTACTCATCAGGGAAACACAAATCAAAACAAATCTGTGATTCCATCTTATACTCATCACAATGGCTAAGATTAAAACACGCACACATACCCACGTGCGTGCGCGCACACGCGCACACACACACACAAGAGATAGCACAAGATGGCAAGGATGTAGAGCAAGGGGAACACTCCTCTATTGCGGGTGGGAGTGCAAACTTGTACAACCACTTTGGAAATCAATTTGGCAGGTTCTCAAAAAACCCACAGGACCCAGTTATAGTACTCCTGGGCATATACCCCAAAGATGCTCCAACATTCCACAAAGATACTTGCTCATCTATGTTCATAGCAGTTTTATTTGTTATAGCCAGAAACTGAAAACAACTTAGATGTCCCTCAACTGCAGAATAAATGAAGAAAATGTAGCATATCTACACGATGAATACTATTCAGCTATTAAAAACAAAGACATTATGAATTTTGTAGGCAAATATATGTAGCATGTAGATTTTACTACCCTGCTTTAAGCTCCAGGCAGACCATGCTACCAGCCCCACCCAGGTTCCCTTGGATCTGCAAATGAAAGACAGACAGACAGACAGACACACACACACACACACATTAGCCTATTTTTGATATTCTTTAGCTCAATGGTCTAGTTCTTCTAAGTTTTCCTCAGCTATCATGCCTTTCTTTTCATTCACAGCTCAACATCCTAAATCTGCCCTCAATTATAGCTGCTTGGTTACCTTTACTCCTTTATCAGCTCTAATCTTGCTACCCCAGGCCCAGTCAGGAAGGTGCCCAATGGTCACTCTACCCTAGATATCACATGGCTTGTGGCTGCTTCTCTCTCCCTGAAGCATGGTGAAACTTTGTCTTCTCCTCTCTCATATCTGCTAGCCTGCCTGTGAGAAAACTGGAAGTCCTGCCTGTTCAGACCAGCTCATTGACCACTAGTGTGGTCCCTGGTTAATCTATCAAGAACCAATTGGCGAACAGGACCTTCAGGGTTCCCATGCAGATTCCTGATCAGAACATTAGAACCACTCTCTACAAATGGATGGAACTTGAGAATATCATTCTGAGTGACTCACTTTACATGGATATTAGCCATAAAATACAGAATATCCATGCTACATTCCACAGACCCAAAGAATCTAAAGAAAGAAGGCACAACTGAGGATGCTTGAATCTCACTTACAAGGGGGATAAAATAGTAATAGGATGCAGATGGAGGGAGGAAACTGGGTGTGGGAAGGGATAGGGAAGGGAAAGGAGGTGGTCATGATCAGGTGTTGGGAGTGAGAAGAGAGATGGACAGATGGCCATGAGAATGAATGGAAATCTGCAACTGATGGTGGTGGAGCAGTAGGAGGCACCTCCAGGACAGGGATAAGAGAGGTGCCCAAGAATCAATGGAAGTGACCTTAGCTGTGAACCATAGCATTGGAGATATGGAACCTGAAGAGGCCATCTCCTGTAACCAGACAAGAACCCCAGTGGAGTGATCAGGACACCAACCCACTCATAAATCTATCAACCCAATATTTATCCTATCTACAAGAAATATAGAGATTGGGGATGGAACAGAAACTGAAGGACTGGCTAACAAAAAACTTGTCCTAATTGAGACCCTCCCCATGGGCAAGCACTAATCCCTAATACTACTAATGATACTCTGTTATGCTTACATTTAGGAGGATGTTGTCCTTGTGGAGGCTCCATCCAGCAGCTGACTCAGACAGATACAGAGACTCACAGCTAAACAATAGATGGAGCTTGAGGACTCTTATGGAGTTGTAGGAGGAAAGATTGCAGGCCCTAAAGGGGATAGGAATTTCACAGGAAGACTAACAGAGTCAACTAATCTGGACCCTTGGTGCTCTCAGAGTTTGAACACCAACCAAAGAACATGCATAGGTTGGACTTAAGCCTCTCCATGTATATGTCGCAGATGTGCAGCTTAGTCTTCATGTGGGTCCTAAACAGCTAAAACAGGGCCTATCCCAAAAGCTGCTGCCTGTCTGTGGGAAATGTTCTTCTCTGGCCTCAGTGGAAGAAGATGCACCTAACCCCACAGAGATGTGAAGTGCCAGGCTGGGAGAATATCCAGGGGGGATTCCACTGTGTCAGAGGAGAAGGGGAAGAGGGTTGAGGCATAGGATTCTGCAAGGGGGTGGCCGAGAGTGGGGGCAGTAAGCAGAATGCAAAATGAATATTTAAAAATAAATATATAAATATAAATAATAAAAATAACTTACTAGGGGTTCCATGTCAGTTTAAGAGGGTTTCAACATATAAGAATTCCTAATTACTAATGTGATTTGTAAGAAATCTTATAATATTTCACAGTCATGGTTCTGAACCTGCATAGTAACTACACTAATGGACCAGTGGACATGCAGCAATCTCAGGAAATGCTGATATTCTCTGTCATACTGAGGTCTGACATGAAGTTGATGAAGTCCTACACAACACGGGCCCATACCAAAAGCGTCATTTAAAACATGAAACCTAGATAGAATAAACTAGGATTCAGAGAGCTGGCTTTAGAACATCTGTGATAAAAATCTGCTTTCTAGTTTGAATCAAAGCAGCTGATTTCCACAGCTGCTTCACTTTGACCTTAGCCCATCTTTCTAGTGTATTTGTTTTTTCAGGATCGTGTTTTCTCTGTGGAAGTCATAAGGGAGAAATGAGCTTTTCATTAAAGTCTGTGTTAATTATGGAAAGACCATGGCACTTCTTGGCTTAGAGTTATGATTGTATACCACTGAAAAACTGAGATTTATCATTGACAAAAGTCACTGCACAAATCAATAATCTCCATAGTTTAAGAAAAAAAAAAAAGGCCAGCTCAGCTTGAGTATTTTATTTTCCTTGGTAGAGTCATGACTATTTGCTATTTTGGTGAGTCCATGAACAGGAACCAAAGAAAAGCTATTGTATCAACAAGAGTCAAGGAGTTTCCTGGCTGCTCAAACAGCACAGGCAGGTATGTAGACATGTATGGCAGGTAGACTCAGAAAACAAAAGATCTCAAAATTACCTACCAGTACTCAAATGTACTCTCTTGAAAATGTCTTTATGTTCTGAAAACCCTGATGTTAATCCTGAAAGGAAAACTGATTTTTCCCTCTTGGCATTTTATGCTCATTTTCAATTGCATAAAAATTAGTGTGTGTCCTGTTAATTTCAGCTTAAGTATATATTTAAGTACCACAGTGGGCTTTATATCCATTTACAGACACACTGTTTGCAGGCATAAACATATATATTGATTCACAAGTTAGCAGCATCAGTCCACTATCTTGTTCAATTTCAAAAGAGATCTTTAGATTTAAGTTTTATTTCAGCTATGTGAACACCACTGAAAAACTTAACATTTAACTGCAGTTGTTGGATGTGTGTTTAAGATACAGACTTTGTTCTTCATTACTTGGGCTTTTCAAATCTCTTCTTTTATAAAAATAGACTACTGGCCATCTGTGCTTTGGTAAGGTTACTGGTAAAAATCAGTTGTTGGGATAATATTGGCACATTTTTTAAACATATGTTAAGAAAATTGTCCACTGTGTCACCTAATACACTTCGTACTTTCATCTATATGAACAATTTATTATGCTTAGTTTCAAAATGTACCAAAGATTTAAGAGGTGAGACAAATTAGGTAACATTTTGTCTTCATTTTCAACATCAACAAACATGGAAGTGGGAGCAAAACACCTAAGTAGGCTTGCTGAATTAAAGAAAGGAAGAGATAAATCCAAGAAGAAATGAGAAGATTTCTAAGGAATTAGATCATGACCTTTTAATAAATATAAACAAATAATAATTAAGATATAAATAACTAGTAAAATGTATATTTAAGTAAGCCTACTAAATAAAGGAAAGAAAGAAGAAAGCAAAAAATGAATGTCATGGACTTCTTAGGAATTAAATCATTTCTTTTTAATTAGAATTTTTTTATTTACATTTCAAATGTTATCCCCTTTCTTAGTTTCCCCTCTGAAAAATCCCCTATTCCCCTCCCCCTGCTCTGCAAGGCACCCACTCCTGCTTCCTGGCCCTGGCATTCCCCTATATTGGGGCATAGAAACTTCATAGGACCAAGGGTCTCTCCTCCCATTGATGACAGACTAGGCCATCTTCTGCTACATATGTAGCTAGAGCCATGAGTCCTACCATGTGTTTTCTTTGATTGGTAGTTTAGTCCCAGGGAACTCTGGGGGTACTGGTTATTTCATCTTGTTGTTCCTCCTATGGGGCTTCAGCTCCTTGGGCATTTTCTCTGGCTCCTTCATTGGGGTCCCTGTGCTCCGTGCAATGGATGGCTGTGAGCATCCACTTCTGTATTTATTTTAAATAAAATATCTTTGAAACTTAAGTCCTGAAAAACTGATGTATTGATTCTAAATAGAGAAAACTAGAATCAGAGGCAGAAAGGACACACACACACACAAAGGTGAATTGCAAGTCTAGACATTGAAATAATGAATCAAAAAGAGATGGGTATAAGTGTGTTAGTCCCACTCTATAACATAGTTAATTCGATTAAAGGAGTGATGGAACTTGGTGGGCACTTCTCAAGTCCTGACCTGAGAAGTAGTGGGAGAAGTCACTAACAGTCTCAGAGTAGGCTTAGGGAAATGTGAATGAAGTTTAAAGAAGAGATAAGAAGTTTTGCTTCTGACACTCTTCTCTTCTTAAGTTGGTCTATTTATCACCATGTGATTACACACTAGGGTTATAAGTATATGACTACATTATGTGTAAATGAAGTCTTTTGTCTTTGCTCTGAATTATTTCCCCAAGTTGACATCTATATCACTCAGCTGTGTCAGTCACAGGCTGAGTTCTGTCACCTTACTCTGTTGGTAGCATTCTTTAATTACCAATCCATATTTCATCTCTTAAAATATAAATTATTAGCACTTGTGGGGTTTTGAGCCAAATTGCTAAAGCAGGAGTTAGGAGAGGGCAATAATGGCAGGTGCTTGGAAATTCTTTGACTAGTCCCTCAAACTCAATGTCTAAGAGGCCTGGACCAGGACCTTGCTCTCTGGCCATGAGTCTATTCCTTGGTCCTTGTGATATTTATGTGAGGAATTCATTCTGATGAGACACACAGAGTATGGTGCAAATGATAGGTAGGGATTTCTAAAAGGTAAATTAGGGATCCCTACAGGGATAAGAACAGACAGAAGCCAAGGGAGAAAACTCTGAGGGTGCAAATGAACACAGGCTTGGGGGTGGGGGTGGGGAGTACAGTCAAGCTACACTCACTGCTATTTGTCAAACACTTTGGTAAACCCCAAGGAATACTTCTCCCTGAGATGAACAGGCTTTCTACTGTTTCTCCAAGCTCACATTAGAATAAAGCTCTCTGATCCTACAGTCTCTGTCCACTGGAGTGTTTTGGCAGAAGCAGCTCATAGCCACACAACCAGGGCAGGTGTAGACATCTCTACTCTGTGGCCTGCCTCTGGATTCCATATTCAGAACTGAGCCTCGTGTTTGGCCACAGTAGGAAAGGATTAGCCTAGTCCTACAGTGACTTAATGTGGCCTGGGGCAGGGTGATACCCAGCAGGTGCTCTCTCTTATCAGGGGAGAGGGGGGAAGAAAAGATGGGGGAGGGGTTATGTGAGGGAGGACTGTGGAGAGGGGACTGCAATCCAGATACAAAGCGAATTAATTAATTAATGGGGAGTTCTAGAGTTTCAGGCTGAGATTTTGAAATGCTGATGATAAGGGAGGATGTTCCCTCCTTGGTGACCTGCAAGCCTGCCTGTGACTGAATGCTCCTTTGTGCCCGTGAGCTTCCCTCAGTTTCCCTGTAATTGCTCCATTTTCATGTACAGAAGCCTTCATTAACATAGTGAATGATGTTTTCCAATGCCTGAGCCTGATGTTTTCAAGTAAACAATTGTACTCCATTTAACATCTCTACCGATAAGTAATTCAGAAATAATCAGTATTCTCATTCAAATTCATGCAAATTAGCTTATGCAGATTACTAAGTCCCACAGGCTCAAGAACCAAAGGAAACTGGTTACAACTTAAGTAAAGCAATATCAGCAACAATTGAAAGCAATAGCATTGTAATTCTCTAGTGCTTCTAATATCTGCATCCATGACACACATCACAGTTCTGAGAACCTAGGTCAGCATGGTAAGATGGTGCTGCTCCTCCTGCAATACAACGGAGTCTGAGGATTTGTAAGCTCCTATAAGTTCACAGGTTATAGAATCTCATCAGTTCAACTGCCAGAGCATACCTCTAACTTAATTAGCAAAAACAGACGTTGCAAGTGGTTTTTAGGTGGATGTACTAAGTATGTACACTAACTGCAACCAGAATAACAATGAACTGCCTCTGAGGAGCCACAAAAGGAGACCTTTAATGACTAGGAGAGAAAGTTTTTTTTCAATTAGCATATTCATTATTTTTATGCAAATTGAAACACTAACAGCTACTAATCAGTGTTAAAAAGCAATTTGTTCTATTAAGAAGTTTTAAACATTCTTCTTAAAACCTTGTTTACCTGTTTAAGTTGTTGAACAGTGTCTTTCCTCAAAGTCTAAGACAAAGGAACATACAAACTGCCTGCCCACTCCTGTTTCTCCTCCTGCAGTTCTTTGTTCTGTGTTCTCTGGGTTTTTTCTTTGTGAGACAGAGACAGAGAGAGAACATGAAGTTGGGTAAGACATCTGGGAAGACTTGAGGAAGAAAAAAGAATATGATTAACATATATTGGATATTTTTTAAATAATAAAAATGTAATTTTAAAGGAGAGGGGCACACATTTTGATATTAGTACGTTGGTGACCTCCAATTTTTTAAATCAGGTATTACAATATGCAATAGTATCACTTTTGGAGGTCACTCTCTCTCTTTCTCTGTGTGTGTGTGTGAGTATGTGTGTGTGAGTGTGTGTGTGTGAGTGTGTGTGTGTGTGTGTTTGCCTGTTTGTGAGCATTCACACGTGTAGGGGGTTGATGTCTACCCTCTTTGGAATTCCAAGTATTCCAGCCTCTTGATATCTTCAAAAGAATAAACCGTCTAACATTTCCTAAGAAGACTTAAGTGGAAACCAAAACAGTGGGATGCAGTATTCAGTCTCAGCTCCTTTTTTTTTTTTTTTTTTTTTTTTTTAATCTTGCGACCTTTTATTTCAGTGACCAAAACAATGCAGTTAATGGAACCGATGACTAACATCAGGCATGCACCTTTACCTGAAACTGTAGTTAATTCTGAACTGGCCTAAATCGCTATTTCTCTATTTCTTTAGGCACATCTGTGAATGTTTTACATCCTGATATACAAAGTAAGTAAGGTAAGAATTTAATCATAAGTCTCTGGTTTTACTTTGTGGATGCATCATGGTGACTGTGATGATGATGGTGGTGGTGATGAAGATGATGACAATAATGACAACAACTATCATGGCATGGTACTGCCAGCTAATACTTTCATATATGCAGCATTTAATCAGTTGTGATTTTTCTCCTTGAGTGTTGTGGTTTAGAAATGAAATGTCATAGTTTTGCAAGTTTGAATGGCTAGGGACATGGGTTCAGGAAATTATGAAACCTTTCTGCTCCTTATTCTGCTGCCAGAATCAAGTCTCTCTCAGTTTAGACCCACTCCTGGTTCCTGCTTGCTAGTCTGGCCACAGCGGTGGTGGCGCATGCCTTTAATCCCAGCACTCGGGAGGCAGAGGCAGGCAGATTTCTGAGTTTGAGGCCAGCCTGGTCTACAGAGTGAGTTCCAGGACAGCCAGGGTTACAAAGAGAAAGAAACCTTGTCTCAAAAAACAAAAACAAAAACAAAAACAGAAACTCAGGCAGATGGAGAGACCACATAAGCAAAAGCACACAGCTAGAGAGTCTAGTGTCAACTGCAAGTAATCCAACCGCAGGCATAATGTTGTATATGAAGTGCACAAAGGTCCTCACATGCACAGGCAACCAGAGTAAAGAGAATGTTAATTACACAAGAGACATGAAATAAAATACCCCCTTTCCATCCAGAAAGCTGAGAGTGGTCACCTGGTTGGTGACCTTTCTGCTATCTGTGGAGGTGTCTCACCCACCTCTTGCTATTGAGGCAGACCTCAAATTCCTCATAATGATCATACCAAACTCTCCCACCCTAGACCTTTATCTTTAGCTCCCAGAGTTAATAGAATCTGTCCTCAGGGGACTTGCTGTATGCGTTCTGTGATATGCTGACCTCTATGCTATCTTGATCAGAGACCACACTAGAGTCTAGGCCTTTTAGCTATAGAACCTTCCCTGATGGTCACATATTCTTTGTACAGACGTTTCTATGAAATCATACCTTAAGCATTATTGTGCATCTGAAATTAGAATGCCTGTTGTCTGGGATCTTTTTCCCAAATTGTAATGTGTTTGAAATATGCTGACAGTGAATGACCTGGCATTAGACTCCCCTGAAGTCTGATCCAGGTTGACAAAGTCAATGTGCATCAAGTTTCCATTCTCATCTTTTTACATAGTTTGCTTCCCTGACTGGCACCTGCAAAGACACCACCCCCAGGGTGTGGGGACAAACCTAGATTTTCAGTCCAAGCAAACAGTGAGACTGATATCTTGTAACAATTTGGCTGGTTGTGGTGGTGGTGGTGGTGGTGGTGGTGGTGGTGGTGGTGGTGGTGGTGATATTTTCTATTATTCCAAAGGATTTTGGACTTAGCACCTCACAGTTATGTGGTTAGAAAAAACTCCATTCATGTTTGCACACCCACCCCACTGTCTTCTGCAAAGAGGTGGGAAAATACCAAAGGGCAAGGCTCAGAGTCATTTCACTAGTAATGGGACAGTTTGCAAATTTTTAGGATTTCTGGACATTTAATTCTAATTGAAGACATAAGTTACAAAACATAATCAACAGCCTTGCTATACTAAAACCACCAACCATAAAGCAGAGAAATCCTGCTATGTCCAGCTCTGATCAGATCCTTTAACTCCTGACAGTTGCCATGGCATAGAAGAAGACATGCATTTACTGACTACCTACAGTGTGGTCCTGGGAAAGGCCAATGATATGATCTTTGATAGATAAAAAAAAATGACTCAACACAAAGATAGGAGGGACTGGCCAGCACTCATGGGGACTTACAAGTATTCTTGCTCCACACTCTGTCCCTGTGCTCACATTAAAGACGTCACATGCTGTGCCTACAGGCTGTGCCTGTAGACTGACACCACCTTCTGACACTGCACTATTAAAAAAAAAAATCAAAATAAGGGCTTGTGGCTCCTCCCCCACAAGGTACCTCATCATTGCGAATCTTCTTGTAGGAAAAGGAAACTAAAGAAGGAATTCCTTGTTTAGATTATCTGTACAAGATAGACGCTCTGGGTACTGGGATATCCCAAAAGTTGCTCATATGTGAGGCATAAGTCTCTTACTTCAGTGTAAGAATATTACCTACCATATCATCTGGATTATGTCATTACAGGATCTTCTCCAGCATCATGGTCACAATGGCTTACATTTGCTTTTTTTACTAGTTTCTAGTTTCTCTAGCCTATAATCAAAGTATCCTTTCTCTTGGACACTGAACTTGGACCAAGTGTCTCAACTGCTATTTGATAAGTGGTATTGTACCACATGCTCTTGGCTTTCCCACCTGAAATGCTATTTTCCCTTAAACAGCCTCCTGCTTTACAGGCTTCTTTAAAAGGATCCCCATGTTAACAATGAGATTTGATGAGCTCCTGACTTTGCAACTATAAGAACATATGCTTAAAGAAAGATTATTCTTACCACATTGTTTAAGAATGAGAAAGAAGCAAGTAGGCCAGGAAGCAAGGAAAAGAGAGGGAGGAAAAAAATGGACTGCCGGTTTCCGAACCACTTTTCTTACTCCTGTTGCTAAATACAGTTTGCTTGTTTAGTCATTAAATATTTATTGGGTATCTTCTAGATGCAAGTCACTGTATGGAAATGCCAAGGATATTACAGTGACTGAGACTTGAGCAAGGTGGACCTTGTCATTTTGAAAATGTGCAGAGTACTAATTCATTCATTCTCTTTTGATTGTCTGACGACACCAAGTCCTTCTACACAATTTGCTGTTCTGAATTTCTCACTTCACCATCCTTTCCTGCTCTGAACTTTGTTTACATATTTTATTAACATGAGTCTATCTCAGGCAGCATGTCTGTACTAGAGTATTATGGTTTGGCCCTACCATGATAGATAATCACAGAGAAGCAGGCTAGAAACCCTTTACATTGCTAACACAGACTCAGACAGTAAAATTTAAAACACAATGAAGCAAGACAATATAATCCTACAAATTTCACAGTAAAAACGTTGTTTTTGTGGTTAAGATATCACTCCCATGTATTTTAACTCCCATAAAAACTCCTTATACAAATGCACTAATTACAGTTAATGTGGAATGATATTCAAAGAGAGAAGATTAACAAAGAAAATAAAACTAACAGAAAATCAAGACTGACTTGAACCCCATTGTGACCCCTTTACTTCTTTGTCAACTTGACTACATCTGGAATTAACTAAAATCCAACCTGTAAGAGATTTTTCCATAATTAAATCAGTTGAAGTGGGAAGATTTACTTTTAATCCATATCTTCTGATGTAGGAAGATATACCTTTAATATGGACCAAATCTTCTGCTAGCAGCCTATATAAATGACATGGAAAAGGAAGCTTGCTCTCTTTGCCTGCTTGTTGTTGCTCTTGCTGATAATCCCATTCTCTCACTGGCATTAGAGTCTACTTCCTCAGGATTCTGGAGTACACTGAAAACCAGTTTAGTCATCTAACATCAGGTACTGAAAAACTACTGGATTCTTGGACCTTCCAAGACAGCTGTTATAGAACTATCTGGAAGACAACAGCCTATGAACCATTATGAGAAATTCTACATGCATTCTATCAGTTCTGCTCCTCTTAGAGAAACCTGAGTAATATAGCAATAAAGTTTAATCAAAGACCCATCATATTCTTTTAGAGTCACAACTATAGTAAGAAAAAGTGGACCATTATATAAAGTTATCCTTGCTGAGTTTTTAAGTGCCAAGTTCAGATGCAGTTGAAAATAATCAATAATAAACTAAAGGCAAACCCAAAATAATAGATGATGGTGGCTGGCAAGGGATTGATATGAATAGCATGTTCAAGCTCTCTTAGTTACTTTATTCTGTTGCTATGATAAACACCAAAACTATGTCAACTTATAGAAGAGTTTATTTGTGTTTATGGTTCCAGAGGGCAGAGCCCATCATGGCAAGGACAATATGGCAGCAGGTAGCTTGCAGCTAGAGCAGCAAGCTGAGAGCTCACATCCTGAGTCATGAGTATAAAGTAAAGAGAGCAAACTAGATGTGACAGGGGAATTTTAGTTCTGAAGGTCCACTCACAGTGACAGTTTCTCCACTAAGGCCATATATCCTAAACCTGCCAAAGTGATCTACCAGCTTTCAAAAACCTGAGCCTATGAGGAATATTCTTATTCAATCCATTACATAAACCAAAGTTCTTGTGTTGCATTATCTAATTGGGTTCCTCATAAAGATCACCAATATTACCTCTGAACATCTATTTTAAATAACTTCTGAGCCTAATCATTCCCACCACAGCATTCAGTAAACCCATTATCCTTACCATGGGTACTTCACTCCCTCATATTAACTTATCTACAATGTGTAACACTGTGTGGAAGCCACCATCTCTCTTCCCACAGCACCACCTAGCAAATGCAGAGCTGTATGTACAAAAGTATGCCAAGTCTCTAAACAACCCTAGACATGTAAGTATACCTTATGTCCAGATGGTTAGTTATCTGGTTGGACTTTCTCAATGTGTCCCTCTACCTGTCTTAGTGTTTGTAGATCTGAGAACTTCTCCAAGTTCTTGGACATGTACTTCTCTACTAAGCTAGAAAAAACAAAAAAACAAAACAAACAAACAAACAAAAAACCCCAAAAATCTCTAACCATCCAGGCTACTTCCTCCAGCATTTCTAAGTAGAGATGCCTCATTGGTAGCATTTATAATTAGAAAAATACTAAGAAAACTGTCTGGTTCTCAGATGAGCCTTAAAATAGTCCCAAAAAGGGTGACTGATAGAATCTTTTCCTCATGTTTGCCCATTCTCTTGCATTAAAAAACCTGACCCAACAATATAAAAAATGTAGATTTTCTGAAGACCTAAGTGAGTGAACAGAGGATTTTAAGGAAAGGAGTAAATTACTGAGCTCCCTATACGTTTGGAAGTAGGGAGTCATCTTTGGAAGGAGTTAGGAACAGGGGTAAGATTCAGAGATCTCAAAGATAAACTCTGTAGAGAGTTTTCAGTTTTGGTGTACAATAATTTCATCTTCAGCTCATGTGCTTCTCTGTGCAGCTTCCTGAAGACTAGTATTTTTACCAACCTCAGCTTGTTTCCGGCTAGCTTCAGATCTTTTCTGTTTCTCATTTGTCTTGTATTGGAGCAAAAGCAGTGGATAAGATGTTCTGTTGTAGGCAGTGCACATCTCCTTGCCTCCTCATCCAACACAGGTGAGCAGTGTGGGCTGGAAGTTGTTGGTCAAACCACTCTGCTTCTCATGGTGTTGACAGGGTCACTTGATGATGCTGAGCAGGTCTAGAGAGTCTGAGATGCCCTCTTTTGTATGGCCTATGTCTTGATGAGGTCAGTGACAGCTCGGCCTGTTCACAGGATGATCTAATATGCCCATCCTAATATAGAATGCTCAATGTGGTCAGATGATCAGCCTAACTTCTACAGCATTAATCCTGGGGTCTGCTGCAGAGCCTACATGCCCTTTGTGTCTTTCTTCTTCTAGCTATGGAAGTCTCTGTCACTTCTGCTATAATCTGTCAATATAAAGTCATAAACTGTTTAAAACTCAAGAGTAAGGGACTCAGGCACAGATAACATTGGAAAGCACTCCATGAAAAGAAAAGTTCATATTGGAGAGATGTGAGTTCTTTTCCTCTGAATTATGGCACACTTCAAAAATGATACATCTCATGGAGTCTATTTCTTTTTCTATGAAATGAAGTTTTAAATTCTACTTCTAATGTTACAATATAAGATAAATATTGGTTCAACATCTACATATCTTCTTTGCCCCTGTTCCCTTACCAGCAATCATGGAAAATACAATCCTCATAGGACAGAGATTGCCTTGCACCTTTGACTGATGTTCCCTTATTAAGTTCCTCTTTTCTTTATATGCCCCATTTGTCCACATCTCTATTAGCACTGCATTACTGGAAATGGAGTTAGCTATATCAGCCCACACATCCTCAAAATACTGTAGAGTTGAGTCTGTGAGAAAAGACTCAAAGACTCACTAACTAGGATAATGGCCTGATTTCAGCATATAGGAACAGATTAGAGAATCTGTCTCCCAGTGGAGAACAAATGATAAGACCAGTCCAGGCACTGTTCACTGAAAGTATTGAATATATAGTTGCATATTCCAAAAGTGTGCATAATGATGTTATACATGATAAAAGAACAAATTCCACCTTAAATATCAAGTATAATTATCACATGATAATTCAGATTTTTATATGAAAGTGCAAATCCAAGGATAAGATGAATGGGCAGTAAACCCATAGGGCAGGTTTGTGAGCCCTGTATGATAATAACCGATTCATATTTGCTCTTACATGTAGTGACAAGGTACTTCTACTCTCCATTCTTCCTTCCTTCCCTCCTACATTTCTTTTCTCTTTTCTTCTTTCATTGTTGTTGCTCCTGTATTTATAGTCACTCTTTCTGTAAAGTGTATGAAACTATGATGAAATACCAAATCTGGGCCAGCTCAGTATGGAGCAATCCTATGGTAGGTTTGCTTTATTTCAACAAAGGACTAAAGGAAGAACATTGGATGTAGGGTTCTGGCAGGCAAGTTGTGGATGTTCTACAGCATGGTGGGAGGCCTGAGTGACTTGGGGAAAGTCAGTAAAGCTGGTTCTTTTTGGCAGTGTGGAGAGTTTTTCTTGCTCTTACTCATGAACCATCTTGACTGATGAATCTTTTCACTGGAGGCACAAAATGACAATATTCCTTTGAAGAAACCAGAGAAAGACTGTTGAGAACAGTGGTTCTGGACACTGTAGGCCCTTTCTTCACAAAACAGTGAGGGTCCAGAACAACAATCAGATCAAAAGCCAACTTTAGAGCTGTAGCATCTCAAACCCACAAATGTTCATTATAATCAAGCAGCAGCCTTGGAGGAGAGCCAGTAATAGTCCTGTGAACATGCAACGGTGGTCATCTTTGTGTTTTGTTCCAATAAAGGTAAAGTCAGACTCCTCTTGATGTCCTGTTTGTGACTTGCCTCATTAAAGGTGCTAGCCATTATATCTGAGCAGTCTTAACTATGGCCTCAGATAGAGCAAGGATATTTACCATGGAAATATTAATAGTTTTGAAATCCCAGTGAGTGTTTTAGAGAAAGAACAGGAGAAGGGGTCTAGAGAGAAGGTGGGCAACAATGGTGATCACACCTGTTCCCACAGCTGGAGCTACCACTATTAACTCTCTCATTTCAGTCCATTCAGGGTTGCTATAACACAATGGCCCTGACTAAATGATTAATAAATAACAGACTGTGTCTCAGAGTTCAGGAAGGAAAACAGTACAAGATTGATACCCCACTACGTGCCTCTAACCTCCTCTCAAGACAGAAACATGTGAAATACCACACATGCCTTTTTAATGAGAGCATTAATTCTCTTCATAAGGCTCTGCCTTCATAGTTTATTTACCTCTTACCTCAAAGTGCCACTTCCCAATACCTTGAACATTAGGAATCCCATGCAAGAATCTTAGAGGAGAATACACATTCAGAAGCTAGCATTTCCCTATCAGTCCTCAGTCTTCCAAAGTGATTGACATTGTTTCTTTGTTTATTAAAATAATGTTATAAGACTTGTCCATATTACAAGAACCTGAGTTAATATTTTAGTGTCTGTACATGCTATGAAATGGTCACCATAACCAAGATGATTAGCAGGCCCATCAGTACAGTGTTTTACTTTTCCCTCCCCCCCCCCACTCTGTGTGTGTGTGTGTGTGTGTGTGTGTGTGTGTAACACACAGCTCTGGTTTAGCAAATCTCAGGTTCTAATTTCTCCTCTTGCATCTAAAATTCTGTACCTTTTAAGCAATTTCAACCCACTGTTCCTGCCTTCAGTCTCCAGAAACTACCCCTTCACAGCTGATGGAGTATGCTTTTCCCTCAATCTTGTCTTCTCCATAGAAAGAGTCCATAGAAGAAACAGTGTAAGCAGAAGTTTGTTTAGGAAACATAGTATCCTCCAGAGAGGTTGGAGTAGGCTCTAAGGCCATTAGGGTTTCTGTTATTCATCTTTAAAAAGTTTAATACTGAGGAGCTGGATGGCATAGACATCCAGTAAGATGGACCCTTTCCTCTGTCAAATCATGAAGGGTTGGAATTTTTCTTTTAGAGCATTAATGGCCATGAACATCTTGAAAAACCCCAAGGAGTTGGGCTAAACCCATAAAGCAAATGATATTATAATGAAGCAGGTCTTTTGAGGACACAGACCCTTCTTAGTGTGCATATGCAAAGACTAGGAAAGTTCCTTGACACCTTAGTTTCTGGAAAGGACCACTCTAATCCCCAGGAAACATAGCTGCAATTATTCTTAGATGCCTTATATCTACCTCCTGCGTGCCTGGCCTCATTACTATGCCTCTGCTTCTATGAGATCCCCTGTTGTGGATTTCACAAGTGAGATCATGCAGTATTTATTTTTCCAGGTCTTGCTTACTTTATTGATCATTGCATCTTCCATATTTATCTATGTTGTCTCAAATAACAAGATTTCCCTCTTTTATAAGGTTGAATAAAATTCTCTGTGTGTGCATACACACATACACACATATTTTGGTGTGTATATATTCTTACTTATGTATCACACTTCATTATCAACTTGTGAAGGGTAATTTTGATCATCAACTTGATTAGACTGAGACATGCATAGTGGATGAATGAGGTACACCTCTGGGTTTGATCTGATGGTACTAGAATTATACCATCAGATTAGTGTAATATTCCCTCTACCAATATTCCACACCCTTATAATCAATTCTCAAATATATCCCATTATCTTAGGAAGCACAAGGAATGTGATTAGTGATATTCTATAAAAAATGTATGTTTCTGAAAAATAAATCAGGAATATAATGCTGTGTTCACTTGTTGTCTTAGGGTTTTCATTGCTGTAAAGAGGCACCATGGCCAAGGCAATTCTTATAAAGGACAACATTTAATTAGGGCTGGCTTACTGGTTCTGAGGTTTAGTCCATTATCATCAACATGGGTGCTTGAGAGCACCCAGACAGGCATAGGGCAGATAGGCCAAAAACAGTCAAGGGAAGGCTGTCTCATTGGCAGCTAGGAAGATGGTCTCAAAGCCCACCCACACAGTTTCTTTGGTCATGGTGTCTGTGTAGCAATGGAAAGACTAAAGAAGGAAGATGTAAGGAGATCTCTGACTTCAAAGTCAGCTTGGTATATAGAGAGAGCTCCAGGTAAAGAAAGGTTTAGGTCCCAGCATGGTGGTCCACATTTTTTATCTCAAAACTTAGGCTCTTCCGGCCTGACCAGCACCGGGGTAGCTAGAGCGCAGGGTTGGCTGACACCCGCCAGCTACCCACGACACCCGCCACAGGATTTTGAGACTTCTGGTGAGTGGAACACAGCTTCTGCTCCAGTCCAATCACGCGGGACCTGAGACTGCTTTGGTTGGGGAGGCAGAAATCCGGCCTGAGTAGGGCCACAAGCCTCTTCCGGTCAGAACAGCACCGGGGTAGCTAGGGCACAGGGTCAGTTGACACTCGCCAGCTACCCATAACACCCGCCACAGGATCTTAAGACTTCTGGTGAGTGGAACACAGCTTCTGCTCCAATCCAATTGCACGAGGGACCTGACACTGCATTAGTTAGGGAAGCAGAAAACCGGCCTGAGTAGGGCCACAGGCCTCTTCCGGCCTGACCAGCACCGGAGTAGCTAGAGCACAGGGTCGGCTGACACCCGCCAGCTACCCACAACACATGCCACAGGATCTTGAGACTTCTGGTGAGTGGAACACAGCTTCTGCTCCAGTCCAATCACGCAGGAACAGAGACTGCTTTGGTTGGGGAGGCAGAAATCCGGCCTGAGTAGGGCCACAAGCCTCATCCGGTCTGACCAGCACCAGAGTAGCTAGAGCGCAGGGTTGGATGACACCCTCCAGCTACCACGACACCCACCACAGGATTTTGAGACTTCGGGTGAGTGAAACACAGAGTCTGCTCCAATCTTTAAACAGTGACAACGATAACAACTAACCCCAGAGATTACCAGATGGTGAAAGGTAAACGTAATAATCTTACTAACAGAAACCAAGACCACTCACCATCATCAGAACCCAGCACTCCCACTTCGCCCATTCCAGGGCACCCCAACACACCAGAAAAGCTAGACACATATCTAAAAGCATATCTCATGATGATGGTAGAGGACATCAAGAAGGACTTTAATAACTCACTTAAAGAATTACAGGAGAACATGGCTAAAGAGTTACAAGTCCTTAAAGAAAAACAGGATAACACAATCAAACAGGTAGAAGTCCTTAAAGAAAAACAGGAAAACACATCCAAACAGATGATGGAAATGAACAAAACCATACTAGACCTAAAAAGGGAAGTAGACACAATAAAGAAAACCCAAAATGAGGCAACACTGGAGATAGAAACCCTAGGAAAGAAATCTGGAACCATAGATACGAGCATCAGCAACAGAATACAAGAGATGGAAGAGAGAATCTCAGGTGCAGAAGATTCCATAGAGAACATCGGCACAAAAATCAAGGAAAATGGAAAATGCAAAAAGATCCTAACTCAAAACATCCAGGAAATACAGGACACAATGAGAAGACCAAACCTACGGATAATAGGAGTGGATGAGAATGAAGATTTTCAACTCAAAGGACCAGCAAACATCTTCAACAAAATTATAGAAGAAAACTTCCCAAATCTAAAGAAAGAGATGCCCATGAACATACAAAAAGCCTACAGAACTCCAAATAGACTGGACCAGAAAAGAAATACCTCCCGACACATAATAATCAGAACAACAAATGCACTAAATAAAGATAGAATACTAAAAGCAGTAAGAGAAAAAGGCCAAGTAACATATAAAGGCAAGCCTATCAGAATTACACCAGATTTTTCACCAGAGACTATGAAAGCCAGAAGATCCTGGACAGATGTTATACAGACACTAAAAGAACACAAATTCCAGCCCAGGCTACTATACCCAGCCAAACTCTCAATTAACATAGATGGAGAAACCAAAGTATTTCACGACAAAAACAAATTCACACATTATCTCTCCACGAATCCAGCCCTTCAAATTATAATAACAGGAAAAAACCAATACAAGGACAGGAACAACGCCCTAGAAACAACAAGAAGGTAATCCCTCAACAAACCTAAAAGAAGACAGCAACAAGAACAGAATGCCAACTTTAACAACAAAAATAACAGGAAACAACAATTACTTTTCCTTAATATCTCTTAATATCAATGGACTCAACTCCCCGATAAAAAGACATAGACTAACAAACTGGCTACACAAACAAGACCCAACATTATGCTGCTTACAGGAAACTTATCTCAGAGAAAAAGATAGACACTACCTCAGAATGAAAGGCTGGAAAACAATTTTCCAAGCAAATGGTAGGAAGAAACAAGCTGGAGTAGCCATTCTAATATCTGATAAGATTGACTTCCAACCCAAAGTCATCAAAAAAGACAGGGAGGGGCACTTCATACTCATCAAAGGTAAAATCCTCCAAGAGGAACTATCAATCATGAATATCTATGCTCCAAATACAAAGGCAGCCACATTCATTAAAGAAACTTTAGTAAATCTCAAAGCACACATTGCACCTCATACAATAATAGTGGGAGACTTCAACACACCACTTTCACCAATAGACAGATCATGGAAACAGAAACTAAACAGGGACACAGTGAAACTAACAGAAGTTATGAATCAAATGGATCTGGCAGATATCTACAGAACATTCTATCCTAAAACAAAAGGATATACCTTCTTCTCAGCACCTCATGGTACCTTCTCCAAAATTGACCACATAATTGGTCACAAAACAGGCCTCAAGAGATACAAAAATATTGAAATTGTCCCCTGCATCCTATCAGATCACCATGGACTAAGGCTGATCTTCAATAACAAAATAAATAATAGAAAGCCAACATTCACGTGGAAACTGAACAACACTCTTCTCAATGATACCTTGGTCAAGGAAGGAATAAAGAAAGAAATTAAGGACTTTTTAGAGTTCAACGAAAATGAAGCCACAACATACCCAAACTTATGGGACACAATGAAAGCATTTCTAAAAGGAAAACTCATAGCTCTGAGTGCCTCCAAAAGGAAACTAGAGAGAGCACACATTAGCAGCTTGACAACACACCTAAAAGCACTAGAACAAAAAGAAGCAAATTCACCCAAGGGAGTAGACGGCAGGAAATAATCAAACTCAGGGGCGAAATCAACCAAGTGGAAACAAGAAGAACTATTCAAAGAATCAACCAATCAAGGAGCTGATTCTTTGAGAAAATCAACAAGATAGATAAACCCTTAGCCAGACTCACTAGAGGGCACAGGGAAAGCATCTTAATTAACAAAATTAGAAATGAAAAAGGAGACATAACAACAGATCCTGAAGACATCCAAAACACCATCACATCCTTCTACCAAAGGCTATACTCAACAAAACTGGAGAACCTGGATGAAATGGAGAAGTTCCTAGACAGATACCAGGTACCAAACTTGAATCAGGATCAGGTTAGTGATCTAAACAGCCCTATATCCCCCAAAGAAATAGAAGCAGTCATTAATAGTCTCCCAACCAAAAAAAGCCCAGGACCTGATGGGTTTAGTGCAGAGTTCTATCAGACCTTCAAAGAAGATCTAATCCCAGTTCTTCACAAACTATTCCACAAAATAGAAACAGAAGGTACTCTACCCAACTCATTCTATGAAGCCACAATTACTCTGATTCCTAAACCACAAAAAGACCCAACAAAGATAGAAAACTTCAGACCAATATCCCTTATGAATATTGATGCAAAAATCCTCAATAAAGTTCTTGCTAACCGAATCCAAGAACACATCAAAACAATCATCCATCCTGACCAAGTAGGTTTCATCCCAGGGATGCAGGGATGGTTCAATATACGGAAATCCATCAACGTAATCCAGTATATAAACAAACTCAAAGACAAAAACCACATGGTCATCTCGTTAGATGCGGAAAAAGTATTTGACAAGATCCAACACCCATTCATGATAAAAGTCTTGGAAAGATCAGGAATTCAAGGCCCATACCTAAACATGATAAAAGCAATCCACAGCAAACCAGTAGCCAACATCAAAGTAAATGGTCAGAAGCTTGAAGCAATCCCTCTAAAATCAGGGACTAGACAAGGCTGTCCACTTTCTCCATACCTATTCAACATTGCAATTGAAGTCCTAGCCAGAGCAATTCGACAGCAACAGGAGATCAAAGGGATACAAATTGGAAAAGATGAAGTCAAAATATCACTTTTTGCAGATGATATGATAGTATATATAAGTGACCCTAAAATTTCCACCAGAGAACTCCTAAACCTGATAAACAGCTTCGGTGAAGTAGCTGGATATAAAATTAACTCAAACAAATCAATGGCCTTTCTCTACACAAAGAATAAACAGGCTGAGAAAGAAATTAGGGAAACAACACCCTTCTCAATAGTCACAAATAATATAAAATATCTTGGCGTGACTCTAACTAAGGAAGTGAAAGATCTGTATAATAAAAACTTCAAGTCTCTGAAGAAAGAAATTATAGAAGATCTCAGAAGATGGAAAGATCTCCCATGCTCATGGATTGGCAGGATCAACATTGTAAAAATGGCTATCTTGCCAAAAGCAATCTACAGATTCAATGCAATCCCCATCAAAATTCCAAATCAATTCTTCAACGAATTAGAAAGTGCAATCTGCAAATTCATCTGGAATAACAAAAAACCTAGGATAGCAAAAACTCTTCTCAAGGATAAAAGAACTTCTGGTGCAATCACCATGCTGGACCTAAAGCTTTACTACAGAGCAATTGTGATAAAAACTGCGTGGTACTGGTATAGTGACAGACAAATAGACCAATGGAATAGAATTGAAGACCCAGAAATGAACCCACACACCTACGGTCACTTGATCTTCGACAAGGGAGCTAAAAACATCCAGTGGAAGAAAGACAGCATTTTCAACAAATGGTGCTGGCACAACTGTTTGTTAACATGTAGAAGAATGCGAATCGATCCATTCCTATCTCCTTGTACTAAGGTCAAGTCTAAGTGGATCAAGGAACTTCACATAAAACCAGAGACACTGAAACTTATAGAGGAGAAAGTGGGGAAAAGCCTTGAAGATATGGGCACAGGGGAAAAATTCTTGAATAGAACAGCAATGGCTTGTGCTGTAAGATCGAGAATTGACAAGTGGGACCTCATGAAACTGCAAAGCTTCTGCAAGGCAAAAGACACCATCAATAAGACAAAAAAACCACCAACAGATTGGGAAAGGATCTTTACCTATCCTAAATCAGATAAGGGACTAATATCCAATATATATAAAGAACTCAAGAAGGTGGACTTCAGAAAGTCAAATAAACCCATTAAAAAATGGGGCTCAGAACTGAACAAAGAATTCTCACCTGAGGAATACCGAATGGCAGAGAAGCACCTGAAAAAATGTTCAACATCCTTAATCATCAAGGAAATGCAAATCAAAACAACCCTGAGATTCCACCTCACACCAGTCAGAATGGCTAAGATCAAAAATTCAGGTGACAGCAGATGCTGGTGAGGATGTGGAGAAAGAGGAACACTCCTCCATTGTTGGTGGGATTGCAAGCTTGTACAACCACTCTGCAAATCAGTCTGGCGGTTCCTCAGAAAAATTGGACATAGTACTACTGGAGGATCCAGCAATACCTCTCCTGGGCATATATCCAGAAGATGTCCCAACCGGTAAGAAGGACACATGCTCCACTATGTTCATAGCAGCCCTCTTTATAATAGCCAGAAGCTGGAAAGAACCCAGATGTCCCTCAACAGAGGAATGGATACAGAAATTATGGTACATTTACACAATGGAGTACTACTCAGCTATTAAAAAGAATGAATTTATGAAATTCCTAGCCAAATGGATGGACCTGGAGGGCATCATCTTGAGTGAGGTAACATAATCACAAAGGAACTCACACAATATGTATTCACTGATAAGTGGATATTTGCCCAAAACTTAGGATACCCAAGATATAAGATACAATTTGCTAAACGCATGAAACTCAAGAAGAATGAAGACCAAAGTGTGGACACTGTGCCCCTTCTTAGAATTGGGAACAAAACACCCATGGAAGGAGTTACAGAGACAAAGTTTGGAGCTGTGATGAAAGGATAGACCATCTAGAGACTGCCGTATCCAGGGATCCATCCCATAATCAGCTTCTAAACGCTGACACCATTGCATACACTAGCAAGATTTTGCTGAAAGGACCCAAATATAGCTGTCTCTTGTGAGAAGATGCCGGGGCCTAGCAAACACAGAAGTGGATGCTCACAGTCAGCTATTGGATGTATCACAGGGCTCCCAATGGAGAAGCTAGAGAAAGTACCCAAGGAGCTAAAGGGATCTGCAACCCTATAGTTGGAACAACATGATGAACTAACCAGTACCCTGGAGCTCTTGTCTCTAGCTGCATATGTATCGAAAGATGGCCTAGTCGGCCATCACTGGAAAGAGAGGCCCATTGGACTTGCAAACTTTATATGCCCCAATATAGGGGAATGCCAGTGCCAAAAGAATGGGAATGGGTGGGTAGGGAAGTGGGGGGCACTATGGGGGACTTTTGGGATAGCATTGGAAATGTAATTGAGGAAAATATGTAATAAAAATATTAAAAATTAAAAAAAAAAGAATAACAACAACAACAACAACAACAAAAAACCTCAGGAGACAGAGGTATGAAGATCTCTGAGTTCAAGGTCAGGTCAATCTACAGAGCAAGTTCCAGGACAGACAACCATAGTCAATCCACCACACGTGTCTTAAGCATTTTTAAATAAAGTACAAAGGAAAAAAATGAGATCAGATGAAATTTCCAAACATCAAAAGAGGCTTTCATGTGTGTCCTGAAAGAGAATTATCTCTTAACAACCATAGGCCTAAGGATGCTAAAAAGCCAAACCTAAGATTTAAGAGATATGCTAACCTAGGGGATATCTAGCCATGCCTTCCCATAGCCCACCTCTATCACACTTTAAAGTATCAAAATGCTAGTAAGAGTCCTTCTCCATCTTTTTCCACTACAAACAAGGGCATCCCCTGTAGTGTCTCCAAATCATGCATCCTTTATAATAAATGCCTCATATTGTCTTAGAGCAGTCACCTGCCTTTTTAATCATAGGGCTCCCACTACATAGGTCACTTCCTCACTTCCAGGAACCTATTGAGTTTGTGTTTGGTTATATCTCTAGAAGCAGAGATTAATGGGAAGGCTATAACTTGAAAGGTATTGTGAAACTTATGCTTCTTTAGGTGAAATACACTTATCAAAATCTACAAGCTCAAAGTTTTCAGTCCTGCCAGTATCTCCCTGTTATAAATGGGGAGCTGATTCTTGAGGTGCTTGCTAAAGTCCCAGAAATAAAGAATTAGAACATAATTAGAAATAGAAATAGATACCATTTATAAAGAAAGAAAAAACATGGTGGAGAATAAGAGTGGCCAGTCTGTTCAGTTAAGGACACCCATTTTGAAAATGCTGGACCACGAGACTCATAACCCTTTGTAGCTCACTGCTTCATCCACATTTCTATATCATGAGAATGTTTTTCAGGGGTTGGAGGGTAGGAAGGTGGGAATTCTCCTTTTATTGTACATTAACTGGTGAATATTCTATGACACATAAGATAATGACTCCATAGGACGATGAATTACACTGGAAGTGCTATATTTAATAGCATCATTGACACAGACAGTCATGATGAAGCCCTGAACAGAAGAGCATTCAGTTCTAAAAGAGAGCTTCATTAGAAGAAATAGCCACTATAGAGACTATGACAGGATTCTCTAAGAAAGAGAGAGAGAGATCAATCTTCAGTTCTATTCAGCTCCATAGAAATAGTTTATGCTGTGAATTGCAATGATAGTCTTATAGATATCCCATGCTATATCATTCAAAATTCCTATCTTTATTTTAAAATTTAATTATAATGCATAATAGGGGAATCATTTTTATGTTCATACTACTTGGAATTATATAGGTTTATGTCCAGGTTTTTAAAAATATTTTTATTGTGTATATACATGTGTGATACACCTGTGCATATGCTTGGTATATACATACTATGTCACATGTGTTTGATAGTAATATGACAACTGAGGAGTCAGTTATCACCCTCCATTATGGGATCTAGGGATGGAACTGAGGTGCCAGGCTTGTGCAGCATACCTTTTTCACCTGCCATCTCAGCATCCTTATTTAGGCTTCATTATTCTGGATGTCTATTTCCTTTAGTGACTTGGGAGTTTCCTGCCCATTATTCCTTTAAGGATTTTTTCCACTTTCTCTTTCCCCATCTTCTAGTTCTTCCACAGTATATAACCTCCTGGGAGGAAACAGTATTATTGGCTGTTGAAGAACACACTAACACAGCACCACGGTAGAACTCCAGTAGCAGAGAGGGCAAAAACTACAGGGGTCATCGATGACAAGTCACAGGATTCAAGATTGTTGCATCATCTATGTAAAGGTCTTGGGGTATGTTTCTGCTCTCCTTCTCTGATCCAGGATTATTCCTCTGTGTTGAGCTCTGCTAACCAGAAAGGTGGGTGACTCCAGTAAGACTAAACTCAACCTTTATCCTTTCCTGTGTTTTTATAAAGATAGCTTCCACTATCTTTATAAAGGGAAGTCTATCTTTAAATGTTACCTCCTGCTCCAAATATCTCTGGAAGAATATATATCTTGAAAAGTTCACTTGACAATGCAAGAAAGACTTTCTGAGATGCAAAGCAACGCTAGAGCAATGTTATCAACAACCAAGGAAGTGTTGGGCAGTCACAGAATATCAATGAGGGATAGTTACCCAACACCCAACTCCCCATCCCCATAGTTACGCAACACTCAACTCTCTGTCCCTATAATCATCTGACACTCAACTTGTCATCCCATCCAGAAAACAAACAACAGCCTCCTGAAAAAGTGCAAAAGCTTCCTTCCCTAATGCCATTCTTCCAAGCCACACAGTGCAGGTACATGTGGAATACAGGGACTCTCCTGATGAGATTACAGATGGATACAACTTGCCTTCATTTAGAAACAATATGGAGAGATAGCTTAGTGGTTAAGAACACTGACTGCTCTTTCAGAGGTCATAAGCAATTCCCAGCAATCACATGATTGCTCACTAACATCGTTAATGGGATGTGATGCCCCATTCTGGTGTGTCTGAAGATATTGAGAGTGTACTCGCTAACATAAAATAAAAATATTAAAATAACAACAACAAAAATAAACTTACTAAAACCCATAAGGTAAATTTCCATGTAGTCACATAACAGTATGAGTCATATTTGTGTCATATTGCTATATCAAATGAATAGCTACATCCAAATGGCTTTAAAACTTAGCTACCTTGTATAGATGAACATAATGAGTTCCATAAGTACTTTCTTTGACTTCTTCAGTTTATGCAGTAATTAGCTCTTCTTCTAACAATGTAAAATACAGAGCCATAATCAAAGGAAAAATTGTTCTTAGCTTCCTAGTGTGGTATTTCTTTAGTCATACATGACATCACATAGACTGCTATTTTATTAATCTTCCAAAAGAGTCTCAGTTATTTCAAACAAACAAGCATATAACAAATGAACAGTGAGTTAAGGCTAGGCATATACCTAACTATTCTAAGTTCAAACACATCCCTTTCCTTCCTACCTTGAAGTTCCTCTTGTTAACACCTGGCCCCTGCCTACCTCTATCTGCATATGCTTCATGAGTCTTATTTTTCTCTATGTTTGACAAAATATCAAAAGTAGATTAATAGAACAGAGGGGATACACTTCACCATGGTGGGGAAGGCATACCAATAGTGTCTTCACAATGATGATGATGATGACGACAACGACAATGATGATGATGGGGTTTAACTAAACCTTGGGGGCTCATCTACTTATATCTCAGTGTAACAAGAAATAGAGACCATACAGGAAGCAAGACTATGCAGTATCCCTTCAGGACCATCCCCATGAGACCTGCTTCCTCCAGCTAGACCTACTCCCAAAAGTTCCATAACATCCTAAAATATCACTACTGCCTGTGAGCCACCCATGGGTGATGTACCAGATCCAAACCTGATTTATTTGATTGCTGTTTGAAGGGATGCCAATATCATGTGGCTTTCCTGGGCATATCCTCTGGCATATACATCTCAAACACTTGCTTCTACTGAGAAGCTATGACTGGTATTATAGTCACATTTCATCCTCCAGACCACAGCCTTGGTTTATGCCTTCATTTAAATTGTCTTCTTTAAACTCTGTAAAATGAGCCTTGCCTATTTAGCTTATTGGGTAAACCTAACATCCTACACAATGTTTGCCACACATACTTGAAGGTCCTTAAATAAATGCTGAATGAGAACATAGCTTCATTCTCAGAGGTAACTATGTCTGGCATTTCCCCAGATAACAGTCCTAGATATGACTTGGGGAAAAAAAATGAACAAATTGCAAATTAATATCTATTAAGTCTTGTAAGTAATATATCACACAAATATATGTCCATTACTGTATAGTACTGTAAATGTATGTTTTCTGTAATGATGTACATCTGTGAGTAAAGGCATAGGGGACAATTCTGAGTGTCCCATTTCACATACCATACTATCAGAATTAGGTGTTCTGTAGGCCATTAACTTCTACAATATTTGCCATGAGGCAGGAGGTAAAACTGAAATGGGAAAGAAGGGTAAATTGCTCAATTGTGATGGCTACTTTTATGTCAACTTGACATAAATTTGAGTCATTTTCTAAGAGGGAACCTCAATTGAGAAAATGTTCCTACCACACTGGCCTGTGGGCAAACCTATGGTGTATTTTCTTGATTAATGATTAATGAGGGAAGGCCTAGTTCACTATGTGTAACACTGCCACTGGGCCAGTGGTTCTGAGTTTCATAAGAAGTAAGGCTAAGCAAGCCATGAGAACCAAGCCAATAAGCCTGAGTCAGACTCCATTAGTTTTTGCCTCCAGATTTCTGCTTTGAGTTCCAATGATGAATTGTGATCTAGAACTGTAAGTTGAAATAAACCCTTTCCTCCCTAACTTGCTTTTGGCCATGATGTTTATCACAACAATACAAATTCTAACAAAGACAGCCATATTGGCTTATTCTCTTGATTATCTTGTGATACTTGTTGGAAAAAAAATTGAGTCATTAGAAGACATTCTTCATCACCACCATCACACCAACACACTTACCCAACAAATTACACAGCTTCTGAGCCTCTCTGAGAAGCAGTAAAAATTATGGTCCTGTAATCTACCCATTTTGATAGACTGTCTTCCTCAGACTGCACCAGAACATATGAGTAGTCTCATTGAGCTCATGCAGGCACGTTCTCATTATCTTAAAATACCTCTCAAATCCTTTGTAGCGCTTTCCTTCTTACCTCAAAATGGTATTAACATCTACTCACCTTCAAGGAATATTTGTAATGCACAATGAATCAAAAGAACTGAAAATTTGCATACACTTATTATAATGGAAATGTCTAAAATGATTAGGAAGGAATTCATCCCAGCTTCAAATATCTTTGTAGCTTTTCCACATCATACTAAAACTAGCAAAAATAAAATATTTCATGACATTTCTCAGAAACAAAATGAAAAAAAAAAGTAGATTTCAAAGAAATAAGTGTCACCAAGAGAAACGGGTTGCCGAAGGATTAAAATAGGACAATAGAACCTCAAACCCTCAGAGATGTGATGAGCCCATTCAAACCAATGAGTAACAGAGCCACTTGCTCTAAACACTGCATCTGGTAGGCTGGCGGGAGGGCTTAGTAGGTAAAGGTGCTGGCTCCTTACAGCCTTAGTGCCATCCTTGGGAACCACAAGATAGAAGTAGAGAATCAGCTCCCACATGATGTCTTCTGACCTTCATGTACAGGCTAACCCACACAGGTGCCAACACCCCCAATGAATGAATGAATGAATGAATGAATGAATGAATGAAAAAATGAAAAAACTTCTTTTAATAAGAATGCACCAAGCAAGATATTCATGGGTAATATCACATCTTAATAGAGACACAGATAACTATGGTAAGGAAGTTTCAATTATGATTTTAAGTTCTATGAAATATTACTATTATTGGTTTTGAAACTGGGGTTTTAATTTATAGTTTATTTTATGTCTGTGGCTGCTTTACCTACAGGTATGTGTATATATCATGTGTGTGCCTAGTGTCCCTGAAGACCAGAAGAGTGTGTTAAATACTCTAGAACTAGAGTTAGAGACAGTTGTGAGCTACCATGTGGGGGCTGAGAATGGAATGTAGCTCCTCTGGAAGGGCAGCAACTGCTTCTAGCTGCTGAGCCACCTCTTGAACTTCTTACTGTTGTGTTCATTTTGTTTGTCTGGCTGTCTGTCTATTTTCTGTTTTTCCTTTTGACCTTATTATGTATATCCTAAGCTAGCCTCAAACCTACCACCCTCCTACTCTTCCTTCTCTGATTCTTTTTAAAGGATACAGTTAGAAGGCCAAAAATTCTCATGTGAGCACAGTGATCTACCGTCACTGTTCTTATTATTATTATTAATGTTATTTATTATAAATATTGCAAAAAATGAAATAACATACTCTTAACTTAAACTTTCTTTCATCTGGCCCTAATCAAATTTACTCTAGTCACAGAGGGAGAGTTTAATTTATTGGCTGAGAACTGGTCTATCATCTTTGTGAAAGCTTTTTATTCTTGGTTTTAGGTTCTTTGTGGATTTGCCATTGTTGGGCAATAGGCCCTGTAGGAAGCTCTTTTGCTTCTGATTTGTTAAATAAGTTATCAAACTGCCCCAAAGTACATATGCTTATACTTATGGATAAGCATCTCCCTAAGCTTCATTCAGAGAGGCCTCCCCTTACCAGAGAGTGGTTAACACAGCGACGACTCATCAGGGTGTTGAGAATAAGTGACCGTCGAGTACTCAGCCCTCAACACAACTCCTCCTGGGATCAGGAAATATTTCAGAAGAAAGAGAAGAAAGAATGTATGAACCAGATGATGGGGAAGAGGTACAGGATGGAGAGAAACAAAGAACTCCACAATATATCAAAGGCATTTGATTAATCTGAGACATAAGCTAACATTGTACAAGTAATAAGGGAAATAGCCCATGGTGGAAACTACAAGTATACTGTAAGAGCATAGACTGAAAAAGAAGGTTCTGTGTCTATACATCAGAGCCTAAACACCAAGGATAATGACTAAGAGGGCCTAAACCTGGGTATTAAGCAATTATCAAGCTAAGTAGGTAAAAGGAGAACAAGGCTCTAGTTCAGTGACAGTAGGCATCTCGGCGCCCATGAGGCCTTTGAGGAGTGTATGTAATATACTATGGTCCTTTCCTACATCCAACATAGCTACTTGTATCAAAATAAACTCTAAGAAGGCATCTAACAAGCCTGTGCACACTTCAGTAAAAAGACCCAGATCACCCCTCAGACAAGTTGCTGAATACAAGCTAACCAAAAATGACAACAGTGGAGGAGTTAACATCTGCCATGGTGAGACTACAAAGTAATCATGTAAATTTGAAGACAAAGACAATTTAACAGAGATTACAGCACTTGGGATCCTTGAAGATAGCCGGACAAGTGACTAACAGCTCAAAGCCTGTCAAGGTTAAATAAACAAGCCAGAGTGTGAGATGAACAAAGGGGGCATCTGTTACCTGGGTGGGCTCTACAGGAGCCGTGAATGACCTGATGAGGTCAGGAGGACAGATATGGAGCATGTGCACCCTCATTAGTGAGCTCAGCTCATGGAAACATGGCGAGGCAATCAATCAATCGAGACTGCCTCACCCATTGTCCTGAAAAGAGCCTAGACAAAGGAAATTCAACAGCTCCCCACCCACAGATATGTCTTTTAGGGAATTTTTCTCACATTTTTATAATAATGCATAATAACACATACTTCGACTTTTAATGTGACTATCACAAGGGTCCATCACTAATTTTCTATAGCACATTACAAAAATCCTCAAAACCTGTCCTAGTCTTATCTTTGGTGACAATGAGTATCTGGCATTTTATGTCCTAGGGTATGACAAAACTCGTGTCATACTCAAAGTTCCTACATCATAGCTAATGCTCTGAGAGATATGTAGAGCTTACAGACATATATGAAGGGACAAGGCTTCAAAATCAAAGATCTGTACTTCTACCTTAAAGCAGCAGTTAAGGAACAAACTAACATCAGAGTGAACAGAAGAGTGGAACTAAGAAAGACCAGAGGAAACGTGGCATACTACACAAAAACAATAGGGAAAAAAGTCTATAAACTTGAAATTATGGCTGACAAGATCAACAAAACTGGAAAGCTTTAAGTGGACTAACCAAAGAGGAAGAAGGTTCAAACACAACTTTAAAAGTCCAGAAATGAAAGCAAGTATTTATTGTTACATTAAACAGAAATTGACTTTAACGTGTGTGTGTGTGTGTGTGTGTGTGTGTGTGTGTGTGTGTGTGTGTGCTGAGTGTGTGTAGTTGCACTATGTGCTTACAGGAGCCCATGGAGGGCATAATAGGATGTCTATCCCCTGGGACTAGAGTAACAGTCATTTATAAGCCACAATGATGGTGCTGTGAATCAACCATGGGTCCTCTACAAGAGTAGTAAGTGCTTTACATTGTTGATCCATCTCTCCAGATTCGCCCATCCCCTTAAGGAGACATTTAAAAGGTTATAAGGAAGCTTATAGACAAGCATCCAACACATAAAATAAATAAACCAAAAATGAATAAACTACTAAAATAATGGGCAAAAAGTTTGAATGGTCATAATGCAGAAAATGGAGAATCTGGTGTCTAACCATTCATGTGAAAACATCTAGTACTTCTAAACATTTAGGAAGCACAAATTGAAATCATAAGATACCACTGAGCAAACATGCATACTAGTGATGATAATCAAACAGAAAGATACGTCAGTATACGTACAAACATGTGGAAGTTCTGGAACCTTCAGCCAGGCAGTGCTGGCATACATCTTTAATCCTAGCACTTGGGATGCAGAGGCAGATGGATATAAGCGAATTCAAGGCCAGCCTGGCTTATAGAGTAAGTTCCAACACAGTCTGGGCTACCCAGAGAAACCCTGTCTCAAAAGATCTTTGGAACCCTCACTTATCACTCATGGGAAGGTAAGATGACACTTCAGATTTGCAAAATAGTTTAGCTGTTCCTTAAGAATTAAAAAATGCCTCAGTACAGAACGCCAGGGCCAAGAAGTGGGAGTGGGTGGGTAGAGAAGTGGGTGGGGGATGGTGTGGAGGACTTTTGGGATAGCACTGGAAATGTAAATGAAATAAATACCTAATTAAAAAAAATAAAAAAAAAGAAATTAAAAAAAATCTACTACATGATCCAGCAATTCTCCTTATTAGAACCCAAGTGAAATGAATTCACTTTTCTATAGAATCATTTATAAGTGAATAGTCACAACTCTATCATTTTAAATAACACTGGAAAACATTCCAGAGCCCATAAAATAACAAATGAGAAAGCAGAGTTTGCTGAACTAGTGCACATAGCTCAGCAATGAGGAGGGTGAGGTGTTAAGATGGCTGCAGTTCAAGAGACCCAATCCAAACCTACACACCTGATCATTGCAGAATAGCCGTTCAAGATAATTTTAGAGTCGTGATGCAAGCAGAGTGGTGGGTTCCTAGGACCAAGAGTGGGACAGGAAATCTCACAATTGGTGGGAAATCTGTATACAACTACAGATTTGCTGTAAAAAGAAAAGATCAACTAGAATTATACACACAGTATGTGACATTTATATCATATAAGCTATATATCAACAAAGATTAAAAGTTAATATGAAGGTGAAATCTAAGTACTTCAGTAAAAATGTCTGATTTCTTATAGAAAAGACAATCTCAAGCTAAAGGTGTACTGCGCAGCTTACAAATCAGCTTTGCTGAGGAAGCCTGAAATGCACCTATTTTATAATGATAAAGGCACAAGCAACTGTATTCACGGTTGAGACAAAATATAATTCAATATTTTCTCATTGGAAGAAATTTAGTTTATATATTAAAAAAATGAAATTACATGGTTCTTGAGGTATTAGTTATATTCTTATGTGCACAGTTACCAAATGACGAGTTTACATTATATTGACGACAAGCAAAAAAATAAAGAGTACCCAAAAATCATCAAGAGAAGAGAAACGTATTGGGATACAACTCTTTAGTCCTGTTGTAAAAATGTGTTCATACTAAAGGCATGTGCTACCATGCCCAGCTCTCACAACATGATCTTATATATACAGTTTTTGAGTATTTTGTTAGAACTAATAAATTCAGTAAAGTGGCAGGATAGAAGGTCAATGCAAAAAAAAAATCAGTTGCCTTTATTTATTAAAAAAAAAAAACTCCAGCAAAATGGCAAGATAAAAATTAGCATAGGAAAATTATTAAAAATCTTATCTACCAAGAACAAATGTGCTGAGGAAAAAAATCAGAAAAGCCATATTTTTAGCAACTGCCTCAGAAAATGAAAGGTCAAAGTTTCCAGACATAAACCTAGAAAGGAAAGGGAAAGCCTGAACATGCTGAAGAACAAAGCTGAAGAAGGTTCTGGAAGTTGGAATGATCTCTTGGGATGCAGGATGAATGGTGTGACAGTGTCTTACCAAAAGCATTTAACAGACTCAATGCAGCTCCCAACAAAATTCCAATTATATTGCTCACAAAAATAGAAAGAAGAAGTATGTAGAAGGACCACAAATAGCCAGAGTAACCCTCAGAAGAAAGAACAACACTGTAAATATCACCACATGATTTCACCTTACAGCAAGGCAGGAGCCATAGGGATGAAGCAGCAAGGCACGGGCACATGAGTAGACACTCAGGGCAGTGGAGACTACAGCACCCAAATATACATCCATCTGATTACAAAGGTGCTCAAAATATACAAATATGCCTGACCTTCCCAGTCTCAATTCATGAATGCTGGGATGTGAATGAGCACCTCAACACCCAGCCTGCCACCTTCTCTTTGATTAGTATCTGTCACTCAACAGCAGTTTTCAAAGACTTCATGGAGCATATATTATAAATACCAAGGACAGGCCCAGTGGACTACAAATCCCACAGGCAGTGAATAGATATGTAATCTCCTGTGAGTTTCTGCTTTTTATCTGGTGGGTTGCTCACTTTAGACCAAAGTTCACACTGGAGCCAGTTCTGCTTGGAATTTTGGCTTGAAGCAAGACTGGCCCATACAAACTATGAATTTGAATCCCTTATGAAGTTGGGTGTGATCTAATATTAGGATGCTACACTGTTGCAAAGGACTAGTCACACCCAAGGTCACCTGTATAGACACTCTTTTTAGCCTGTGTTCAGCCTTTTTTTTTTTTTTAATGGTTTTAGAGCTTTATTGTAGAAAAGCAGGGTAAAGAGAGAAGGTAGAAAGAGGCCAGCCATGGCCATGTGGAGAGAGGGGGAAAGGGAGAGAGAAGGAGGGCTAGAGAGGAGAGTAAGAAAGGTGAGAACTTAAAGAGCATGTTCAGCCTTTTATATGACTGAACATGAAGGATCAATGTAACATCACACTAATGCTACTGGGCTGATCCAACTACCCAAGTCATTCCAGGCTGCTCACAAAGGCATGCTACAAACACAAATTCAGCATTGTGGCATTCCAGATGAGGGGCTCAGGTGGCCCCATGAAGAAACTGTGAGCCGTAAAGGGAGGTTAAAATTGTCCTTAGCCATGGAAAAATCTGTGTTAACTGGTCAGGGATGAATGAATGATTCCTTCCTCTAAAACAAGAGGCAGCTGGAGCATAAGTTTTAAATTACTGAAGGGATCTGAGCCAGAGGGAAGGGAGCCCTTCAGACTTTCCCAGACTTGCCACTTTTCCTTTGCATTTGTCCCCTAATTCAGCTGTTCCTTCTCTTCTGATTATAAACTTGGCAGCTTTCTCTCACTGTTCATATGTGCCTTGATTGAAAGCCTGGTAGACTTTGCTCACCAATCAAGCTTTGCCATCACTGGTCACCAAAATAGGACAACTAGGGAATGATGACTATAAATCAGGTCCCTTAAACTCTTAAAGGGACAAAACCTCCTCTATGAAAAGAGTAATTCTGTCATTTGCTAGAATTATTCTTTTTATTTTCTTTAAGGATTAAGGTGAGAAGAATGGTTAAAATTTACTTATAAGTTTGCAGAGTTATTTTTTTTCTTTTTGAATTTAATTTTATTTTTTTAATTAGGTATTTTCTTCATTTACATTTCAAATGCTATCCCAAAAGTCCCCCATACCCTCCCCCACCCGGTCCCCTACCCACCAACTCCCACTTCTTGGCCCTGACATTTCCCTGTACTGAGGCATATAAAGTTTGCAAGACCAAGGGGTCTTTATTCCCAATGATGGCTGACTAGACCATCTTCTGCTACATATGCAGCTAGAGACATGAGCTCTGAGGGTACTGGTTAATTCATATTGTAGTTCCACATATAGGGTTGCAGAACCCTTTAGCTCCTTGGGTACTTTCTCTAGCTCCTCCATTGGGGGCCCTGTGTTCCATCCAATAGCTGACTGTGAACATCTACTTCTGTGTTTGCCAGGCACTGGCATAGCCTCACAAGAGACAGTTATATCTGGGTCCTTTCAGCAAAATCTTGCTGGCATATGCAGTGGTGTCAGCTTTTGGAGGCTGATTATGGGATGGATCCCCGCATGTGGCAGTCTCTAGATGGTCCATCCTTTCGTCTCAGCTCCAAACCTTGTCTCTGTAACTCGTCCATGGGTGTTTTGTTCCCAGTTCTAAGGGGCAAAGTGTCCACACTTTGGTCTTCGTTCTCCTTGAGTTTCATGTGTTTGTTTGCAGAGTTCTTGATACTCAGCTTATACTTAGGGGCATGCAGTTTGGGAGCTCTGAATATCAAATATCCAAAAATGAAGCAAAGCTTAGAGTTACAGTTATATAGAAAAATTTGAAGGGGATGAATTGCTAAAAACCTAGTCAATGAATGCCTTGAGAAGTGATTCTTTCTTAGAATTCATTTGCAACTCTGTTCCCATTTACCTCATAGTGACCAATAGGCTTCAGTGTCACCACAACTGACACTAATCACAGAACTCATAACCCATACACTGTCCAGAAGAGCTGAGAGTAGTAATACTGGGTTGGAGAGATGGTACTGTTACCAAGATATGGGTGTGAAGCTGGCTGAACCACTCACATTAAAATGCAGTGCACTGTAGTCTATTATATAACATAAATACCTCACCAGCAATGAGACTATCCAGGAAACACTGGAAATCATGACAAGAATTCTATAGTCCTACTTGCAGTTTATAATAGGAAAAAGAAATAGAAATTTTAATATTTATTTAGAGGCAATCAAATAAAACAGAATTTAAAACGTAATAGGACCCTTAAAGAATAAATGGAAAACTGGATTACAGAATGAGATCAAATGCAGAATGCCTTAAGTGAACTGAACTGTGTAATAGTTACTGTGGAGATGATGTAGCTTGGATCTTGAGTATTGTATTGCTTTAACTTGAGACATTTTCTTCTTAAGGGAGGAAGGAGGGCCACAAGACTCAGAGAGGACATTCAGGAAGACCTAGTAGCTACATGCTTTCTGTGTAAGCCTGATGACCAGACTTCGATCACCAGAACTCAGGATAGAAGGAGATAACCAACTCCCAGAAATTATCCTTTTACCCCTTTATGCACACTATGATGTGTGTGTGTGTGTGTGTGTGTGTGTGTGTTGAAGACCCAGGAAGCTAAGGACATTTTACCAAAGTCTGAGGAAACTCAGAAAGTTACAAGATTTACTAATTCCCTCCCTAAAATTGCAAAAGCAGTAAATAATTGTTAATATGTTAGGATAGTGGAGACTCTTCAGTGGAGCTGCCTACAAGTTGTCCACGGAGCTGCACAGCTGCAGTTTTCATGTGTCTCTATGTGGGTAGTTTTTCAGACAAATATGGTTCTGGAATTTGTTTGTTGTCAAGCCCTATCTGGTTTGAAAGGGTGTTGTTCCTGTCTTCCTAGGAAAGTCACACAAGCCCCTATTAAGCTCCATGTAATGAATGGTTTAGTCCCAGGGTGCAATTATTGGGAAGTGATGGAACCTTTAAAAGGTAGGTTCAGTGAGGAGATCTTTAAATGACCAGAGAAGTGCTTTAAAAATGCATAATGGGGACCCACTTCTTCCTCTCCTTGTCTTGTGGTTCGTAGTCATGGATGAATGATTTGAAACCATCATGAATTCACTGAGATGTGCTGCCTTGCCATTGTGAACCTCCAAGGTCAACCACTCACTATCAGGTAAGATTAGAGGAAGCTCACTCACTCTGACTCACTAGTCCATAGCTCCATTTGAAAGTGCTCTGATCCCACAAACTCGGGAGCATCAGCACATCCCAGACTTTTAGTTGACCAGATGTGACAAAAAGAAAAGAAAAGCATAGGGAGGTACACATAGAACCAAGAAGAAATTCAAACTGCACATGAAGCAGAACTATGTAGGCCTTTCCTATGATGTGGAATTTTGATGGAAATTTGTGTGACCAGAAACAATAAATACCCTGTCCTAATGCCATAATCTTTGCACCCACATTTACTGATCTTCCTGAATTTCTTAGCAGCCTCTTCTCCACAAAGAATCTCTTCTCCCTACATGCAGCAAAAAGAATGTTCTGGAAATTAAGGTTTTGTGACTTCCTATCTGGAGCAGGTGATGTTACCTTAATCCACAATGGCTTTCCACATTGAAATATACCCTCAAGATGGCCCTATGTACACTGGTGTCTATCTCAGGATGTACCCATATCACTATCAGTCTTTTCCAGAATGATGTTTGGCCTCCAACCTTTGGGAACATTCTTTAAGGTTTCTACAAAGACTGAAAACAGTACTCATACTCAATAATACAGCGAGCAGCTTACCCTACGGTTGAGATGTGACCAACCATTTACATGCTGGCTTCCCCACTGAACCAGGAAAAATATTGTGCTGTTTTTTCTGTAACATTTAGTCTCTAATCTTAGTGTGCTGGTTTCTGACAAACTGAGCCACATAAGAATACCCTGACCAGGAGTCAACATGAGGTTTTCTGGACCCTGTGAATCAAGAACCTCTGCCTATAGTGCAGTAGATATTTTTATCACAGAAATTTCAACAGGAACTTAACATCAATACATTTTCTAGCATGTATAATGTTGATCAAGCTCCCCTTTACAGTGCTCATGAATGTATTTAAAGATATGATACACAAAAAGGACCTGGAAACTACAGATGTTCCTCATTTGTTAAGTCAGTTTCCATTCCATCTGTGCCCTCTTAGTCTCAGTTTATAATCAGAAAAGCTAAAAAAATTAAGTCAATGGATTCTAAGATCTTTATCAGCTCATCCAGAAATGTTTTGGTAAAGAATTAACCATACTTTATAAGAAAAAATTCCCACAAAACTTAGTAAAGATAGAGAAAAATTGAGCAGCACAATCCACTAGCTTGTTGGAAGTAGCCATGTATGTCAGAGCAACCATAATATTACAGAAGTCTGCAGAAAATTACCAAAATTAAGTTTCTATTGAGACAGGTAATGATATTCTATACAGTGACATGAAAAAAGGAAGTAAGAGTGTCTAGAGTTCTATTCAGTGCCTGGGCAGCATTTGATGAGGGCATTGGTGTCTCAAAGTTCTCACTGATGGTGCCCTTATAAGTTCATTAAAATCCAAGTCTTCCAGCACACCTAGCTAGTATGTGGTAGCACTGGGCTTCCAATCAGACAGCATACTCTGAGCCAGGAGTGTCTACAGAGCTTCTGTCAAAGGAAGTTTCTTCAAGCTTCTTTATTTCTCCCTTGTTAAACTTGCTCTGGAAAGTCTGAGGAGAAAGATGGCACCCTTCTGGATATCCATCCCTAAACTTACCTTTGATTGAAGGTTCCATCTATCTATATTGAGGACCAGCTGTCCTGGTTAGTTGGTCAGTGTTACTTGTCAACCTGACTTAATCTAGAGTCACCTGGAGGATGAATCTGGGATCCTGTGTTAACTGCCAGAGAAAGACCTGTCTGAATTGACTGTGATCATTTCCTGGGCAGGTAACTCTAGACTATACAGTGGGAAGTGTAAACTGAATGTATGTTACACTGCTCTCTATTTTGGACTGTGGATGTGATGTAATGGTTCTTCAAGCTTCTGCTGCTGGAAATCCCTCTATGATGGAATGGAACATGTACTATGAGCTAAAGTAAATGCCTTCCCTACTAAGTCACCTTGTGGCAGTGTTTGCTCTCAGCAACAACAACAACAAAAGAACCAAAGCCATTACTATCTCTTTAGCTTCCTATCTGGTGAGTTAAAAGGTGTCCTTCATATGATATTTTACAACACAAAAATTGGAGACCTGGAGCCAGAGAGCTGCCTCAGGAGCCAAAAGCACTCAGTGCTCTTACCAAAGACCCAGTTTCTGTTCCCAGCACTCACATCTGATTCCTTTACAACTTCATATAACTCCAGCTCCAGGATATCCAGTGCCCTCCTTTGGCCTTTTCTGGCACTGCACATATGTGGAACACATACAGATAAATAGGTATACACAGATATATTAAAAGTAAATGAATAAAAAATTAGACAACAACAACCCAAATAACCCAATTATACAATGGGATACAGATCTAACCAGAATTCTCAACAGAAACTCTCAAATGGCTGAGAAGCACTTAAAGAAATGTTCAACATTCTTAGTTATCAAATCAAAAGAACTCTGAGATTCCATCTTACACCCAGCAGAATGGCTAAGATAAAAACTCAAGAGATACTACATGCTGGCAAGGATATGGAGCAAGGTGAACACTTCTTCATTCCTGGTGGGAGTGTAAACTTGTACAACCACTTTGAAAATCAATTTGGCAGTTTCTCAGAAAATGGAATAGTTCTCCTTCAAGACCCACCTACACCACTTCTGGGTATATACACAAAAGATGCTCCAACATCCCACAAATACACTTGCTCAACTGTGTTTACAGCAGCTTTATTCATAATAGCCAGAAACTGGAAACAACCAAGATGCACCTCAACTGAAGAATAGATAAAGAAAATGTGGTACATCTACACAATGAAATACTATTCAGCTATTAAAAACAAAGACATCATGCATTTTTCAGGCAAATGGATAGAACTTGACAATAACATTCTGAGTGAGATATACTAGTCCTCAAAGTGAATATTAGCCATAAAATACAGCATACCCATGATACACTCCATGGACCCAAAGAAGCTAAACAAGAAGGAAGGGATAAGTGACAATGCTTGAATCTCCTTTAGAAAGGGGAATAAAATACTCATAAAAGGCAGATGGAGGGGGGTAACTGAAAGGGAGGGGATGAGGAGAGGAATGAGGGGTTCAGTATTAGGTGTGGGGAAGGACAGAAGAGATGGCTAGATGGCCATGAAATGGAACAGAATCTGCAACTGATTGAGGGGAAGGAGGTGGGAGGTATCTTAGGACATAAAAGAGACCTGGGATAAAGGAGGTACCCACGAATCAATGGGGGTGACCATACTGGGGATATGGAACTTGCCAGGCAGGAAGCCCTGTGGAGTGATAAAGACACCCACCCACAAGACTTTCAACCCAAAATTTATCCTGTCTCCAAGAAATGCAGAGATGGGAGATGGAGCAGAGACCAAAGGAATGGCCAACCAATAATTGGTTTAACTTCAGACCCATCCCATGGGCAAGTACCAATTCCTAATACTATTTATGATATTCTGTTATTTTTGAAGACAGGGGCATATTGTCTTCTGAGAAGCTCCACCCAGCAGCTGACTCAGACAGATACAGAGACCCACAACCAAATAGTAGATAAATTTTGGGGACTCTTGTGGAAGAATAGGAGGAAGAATTGCAGCCCCGAAGGGGATAGGAACTCCACAGAAAGACCAGCAGAGTCAACTAACCTGGATCTTTGGGGCTTTTAGTGTTTGAACACCAGTCAAAGAACATACACGGGCTGGACCTAGGCCTCCCCACACATATGTAGCAAATGTGCAGTTTGGTCTTCATGTAGATCCTAAACAACTAAAACAGGAGCTGTCTCAGACTGTCTGTGGGATATGTTCTTCCAGCTGGGCTGCCTTGTCTGGCCCAGGAGGGTAAGGAAGTAGCTAGCCTTGAAGAGACTTGAAGCGCTAGAGTAGGAAAATACTCAGGGAGAGCGAATGGAGGAAGGATTGTGGGAGTAGGTTACTGGGAAGGGGCAGTGAGTAGGATGTAAAGTAAATAAGCAAAGAAAAAAATTAGACCAGATTATTTTTTTAAAAAGTAAATAAATAAAATTTAAAGAGATGATATAGCTCTTCTTTCCTACCCAGGACTATTTTACCAGTTGTTTTGCAGCTTCCTTAACAAAATAAATCAGATGCCCAGTAAATTAGCAGTACCTAAGGAGAAAGGTGGTGCTGAATTATCACTGCACTTGCACAAGCAAAGTAAAAATAATAATTGTATAATTCTAATGGAGACTAAGTTAGACTAAAATGACATTAAGAACTAAGTGCTTAGAACAGAATGGTAATTGTGAAATACATTTTGGTCATTATTATGCTATCTACAATTTAGCCATTGCCATGTGTGTGTATATGAAGAAAACTGGACTCTGAACACCAGCACAGAGTGAAAAGAAGAAAAGGACAGAGACGGCATTTCTACTGGAAGCACTTGGAGTTCATAAAAGACTCAAGCAATGAGGCATGTCCCAATTCCTCTTACCCAGCTAGCAGCACTGAGAAAGTTTCCCCACCACTGTCACATCTACAGAAACCACCGTGACCTAAACTCCTTCTGCTTTCCTAGGCCACAGATCTGCTCACGATGATAGATCAAGAAATTCAGAGATGCTGCCCTTCAATTTTGAACCTACTGCTCAGAAGACATTAGCTCTCCTGTTGAGTTTTGGTTCTGTTGCTATGTATTATAATGCTAAATTCTGTTCCCCCAGGTCTAGTTGCTTCAAAATACAAATTCTCATGTATGTCAACTTTTGTTGTGCAAGCCTTGTTCTTTTCTTTAAAACTACTGGTTGAATAAAGATACCTACAACTTATAGCTGATGATAGATCATCACGATGACGATCTATCATCATGAGCAGTTCTGTGGCCTAGGAAAGCAGAGAGGTAGGCAAGGCTTTGGTTTCTGGACTTGGGGTCACAGGCAGATACCATATGGAAGAGAGGAGTAATAAAGAAGACAACATGGGGTAGGTAGATCATACGCACATGACCATGTGGCTAGCCTGTTGGAGTAGCAGTGGCCCAGGCAGAACATGGCAAGTTATACCTCAGGGTTATTGACAGGGAAGTAGACAAAATAGCATAGAGGATTGATATCTGCCCAAGTCTGGTGCTTTAAGGCTAATGCTTTAAGGCACATTATTATAAATATAAATGGTTTGTGTCATTATTTGGGAACTAAATGATCTAAGTTTGGGTAGAAACCTCAGTTAATATTTACCACAACACTCTCATGCCTTTATTAGACTGTAGCCTCCACACCTTGGTCACTTCCACTTGCACAGCTGCTCCTTTTTAGCAGCCTGATTGACCCCAGGGAGTCTTTGCTTTACATTATTATTTTAAAAAATCTGCAAAGCTGGATTGAGTCTTTGTCATAGTAAACTAGGACATTAGGATTATCATAGTTAGAACTAGTAAGGACTACACATTTCTGTGTAACCCCTTGTGAGGGTTGGGCTTCTCTCTTTAGCCATGGTAGCTCCATAAGGATGCTTGTCTGAGTTAGCATTTGCAGGCCAAAAGCATACATGTAGGTTTTCCAAATAGCAGCCACACCATATTCTAGAGCAGCCTAATCTGTACCTGACTCACTAATGCAGAACAAATGTGGACAGCAATTTCTACCTTCTGTTCTACTCCTAGCACAGTGCCAAATGAAAACCTTGAGAGGGACCCAAACAGACATTAGAAAACAGTCTTCAGAATGTGTGTATCACAAATACTCCAGACCTGGTATTCAAATCCACATACCTTGTCCTGGTAAACAGTACCCCTTCACACATACCAGCACCTGCTATTCATTACCTCTGGGAGCCAAAAAGACAATTACAGTTGGCAGTTTCTCCAGAGAAGGAGCTCCAGGAACACAAAGAAGAAAAGGTACAGTCCAGAGTCCCTGTCATGACAAAAGGAACATCAGTGTGCTGAGGCCTCTACCTGAGATGACCTGTGTCACCAGTCTTAGACCATGTCAATGGACCATGTTTAGGATGGTGCATCTTGAACTCCCAAGTGTTCAGAGGCTCTGGGTGTATGTGAATTGCAGGGGGATTAAGTAAGGTACAGAGTACCGACCCAGATCTCTGGAATATAATGCACCTCTGTGTTCCCTGGCAACAAGAACTTGTCTCTGCTGCTCTCTAGGCATGCTTGCAATGTTCAGGACAGTCCTCATGATAAATTAATGAATACTAAAAACTATTCGTGCCTAGGAAGCAAGATGATTTTAAAATCCTGGGCATTTGCTCAGGAGTGTCACCATTGAAGCTTTCTGAGTGGCTCTTTGTCATTGCCAGCTGCTCTGCATGGTGGAGGGTGGTTACAGCAGCCCTGGCTGATGCTCACAGATTCCCAGTTATAACAACTAAAAAGTCACCTCACCTCTCCAGATGCCTCCTGGCATACAGAAACTATCCTTAGTTGAATGCTGGTCTGAAGAAACAGAAAACATGATACAGGGACACCTTCAATATCAACAAATTCTGACAGAAGAATCCCAGATAGAGTGTGAAAACTTAGGCACAATATCCAGAGAAGAGGAAGAACACTCCCACCAGGATTTCACTAGTCAAACTTTGGCCTAAATCAAAGTGATATGGAAAGTGAAATATTGTCCAGCACATAAATGGACAGCATGTAAGAAGTTCCGAGATGTGAGTTTCAAGCTCCTTCACCTAGAGTGTGATAGTCCTGTCATCAGAACTCAGTTTCTCTTCAGTTGGACTCTGCTCTGCTGCATGATGGCTCCTCCTAGTGGTGGCAAAGCATTCACCACTACAAGTCTACCCTCCCATTGACTCAGCCAACCAGACAGGACAAAGCATCTCTCAAAATTCTAAAGGAAATGGATTCCCACTGTGGAGTTCCTTCCTACTAACTTGGAACACATGTCCACTCCCAACACAGCAGAACTCAGGGGCCACCCAGCAGTGAAACACTGAGAGAGTGGGTCCAATGAAATATGGAAACAAGAATAGGCTAATCCTACCCATAAAACTTAGATTAATGTTGGGGTACAGAAGGGTATCTAAAACCTCAAGATGATACTATTGATTGGGTGGTCAAAGAAACTGGCTATAACAGTGCAAACCAGCAGACTGTGCCTGGAGAAGGCAGGCACCCAGCGGGGAAGCAAAGCTGGATTCCAGTGCTGCCTCCAGGATACCAGCAGCTCATAGGGGATTCTGCTTACAGCTGTTTTATTTAAATTCTGCTTTCCTGGATATATGAGTACTTATTAAACATGAAGAGGTTTATGCATTCAAATAGCAACACTAATCTTCGCCCTGCCTGCCTCTATTTGAATACCTTGACTTTCCTTCTGCCCTTTCTGAAGATCCCCTCTGGTAAATTTGGATTCAGAACAGCCCTCCCAGCTCAAAAACAGGCACTTCTTATTTTCTGCTGCCCACAGCCAATGATCTATGGGTCACAGACTGAGATGTGATGACCACCAGAACCAGGCTAGGAACAGGAGAAGGAGACCAGTACCATGTTACCCTGGCAATGGAGGGGCATTTCAGTCTTACATAGCTAATGAGCAGTCTGTGCCCAAGAACATGTATTCACACCCAGTAATGTGTATAAGCTGAGGTGTCCCTTCCCAGGCCATACTCCCGACCCATGCTCTGTAGACTGTCTTATTTCATCAGTCCTAGCTCTGTTTGGAAACTTGTGCCTCTGGTGATTTGGTGCACCAAATGCATGAATTATACAAAAATGAAGTGAGTCTGTCAGTGTTCATAAATTTCAGGTTGTTTCCCACAGTACCTTAAAAACAATGACTTCTGTTTGAGGCAACACCAATCTGCAGGGACAGAGAGTGGTCTGCATCTGGGTCACTGACCTCAGGGTTCTGGTGGCTCTTAGGACATACATCTCTGAATGACAAAATAGCCATTCATTTCCAAACATAAGGATGACTTCAAGTGACACAGAGGGAGGTTGCCCTGCATGGGAGTCATCTGGCTTTATTGCTGTCATTTCCTGTTGGTTCTTCACTGCACAAGTTTGCAGGCCCTCTTCAGTGTATTAAAGATAGCCTTGCCTCATCTATGGTCTGCATACAGCACACTGAAGGTTTCAGTTCTGTGTGCTCACAATCCTAGCTCTGCCTCCTACCAGTAATGACCCAAAGCCAGTTTCATATCTCTTTGACTCCCTAAAATGGGGCACGCCAGTCAGATTTTACTGCCATTTACCAATTAGGCCTATGCAACACATGGCTGTGTCAGTAGACACTGCTATATTGCTTCTAGGTCAGTCTTTATCATCTGAAAACAATCGCTGGTTTTGCATCTGCTGTCATCTAACATCGTCTTCCAAAGCAGTCTTTGCAGAAACTTTGTGAGACTAGTGCTCACAGGAGAAGGCTGCCTGGCTGCTTTGTGTATTAGACTGGGAGAGACTAGAGACTAGTGCTCACAGGAGAAGGCTGCCTGGCTGCTTTGTGTATTAGACTGGGAGTGACTAGAGACTAGTGCTCACAGGACAAGGCTGCCTGGCTGCTTTGTGTATTAGACTGGGAGTGACTAGAGACTAGTGCTCACAGGAGAAGGCTGCCTGGCTGCTTTGTGTATTAGACTGGGAGTGACTAGAGACTAGTGCTCACAGGAGAAGGCTGCCTGGCTGCCTGGCTGCTTTGTGTATTAGACTGGGAGAGACTAGAGACTAGTGCTCACAGGAGAAGGCTGCCTGGCTGCTTTGTGTATTAGACTGCGAGTGACTAGAGACTAGTGCTCACAGGAGAAGGCTGCCTGGCTGCCTTGTGTATTAGACTGGGAGAGACTAGAGACTAGTGCTCACAGGAGAAGGCTGCCTGGCTGCCTTGTGTATTAGACTGGGAGTGACTAGAGACTAGTGCTCACAGGAGAAGGCTGCCTGGCTGCTTTGTGTATTAGACTGGGAGAGACTAGAGACTAGTGCTCACAGGAGAAGGCTGCCTGGCTGCCTTGTGTATTAGACTGGGAGTGACTAGAGACTAGTGCTCACAGGAGAAGGCTGCCTGGCTGCTTTGTGTATTAGACTGGGAGAGACTAGAGACTAGTGCTCACAGGAGAAGGCTGCCTGGCTGCCTGGCTGCTTTGTGTATTAGACTGGGAGAGACTAGAGACTAGTGCTCACAGGAGAAGGCTGCCTGGCTGCTTTGTGTATTAGACTGGGAGAGACTAGAGACTAGTGCTCACAGGAGAAGGCTGCCTGGCTGCTTTGTGTATTAGACTGGGAGAGACTAGAGACTAGTGCTCACAGGAGAAGGCTGCCTGGCTGCCTGGCTGCTTTGTGTATTAGACTGGGAGAGACTAGAGACTAGTGCTCACAGGAGAAGGCTGCCTGGCTGCTTTGTGTATTAGACTGGGAGAGACTAGAGACTAGTGCTCACAGGAGAAGGCTGCCTGGCTGCTTTGTGTATTAGACTGGGAGAGACTAGAGACTAGTGCTCACAGGAGAAGGCTGCCTGGCTGCTTTGTGTATTAGACTGGGAGAGACTAGAGACTAGTGCTCACAGGAGAAGGCTGCCTGGCTGCCTTGTGTATTAGACTGGGAGAGACTAGAGACTAGTGCTCACAGGAGAAGGCTGCCTGGCTGCTTTGTGTATTAGACTGGGAGTGACTAGAGACTAGTGCTCACAGGACAAGGCTGCCTGGCTGCTTTGTGTATTAGACTGGGAGTGACTAGAGACTAGTGCTCACAGGACAAGGCTGCCTGGCTGCCTTGTGTATTAGACTGGGAGTGACTAGAGACTAGTGCTCACAGGACAAGGCTGCCTGGCTGCCTTGTGTATTAGACTGGGAGTGACTAGAGACTAGTGCTCACAGGAGAAGGCTGCCTGGCTGCTTTGTGTATTAGACTGGGAGTGACTAGAGACTAGTGCTCACAGGAGAAGGCTGCCTGGCTGCCTTGTGTATTAGACTGGGAGAGACTAGAGACTAGTGCTCACAGGACAAGGCTGCCTGGCTGCCTTGTGTATTAGACTGGGAGTGACTAGAGACTAGTGCTCACAGGAGAAGGCTGCCTGGCTGCTTTGTGTATTAGACTGGGAGTGACTAGAGACTAGTGCTCACAGGACAAGGCTGCCTGGCTGCCTTGTGTATTAGACTGGGAGAGACTAGAGACTAGTGCTCACAGGAGAAGGCTGCCTGGCTGCCTTGTGTATTAGACTGGGAGTGACTAGAGACTAGTGCTCACAGGAGAAGGCTGCCTGGATGCTTTGTGTATCAGACTGGGAGTGACTAGAGACTAGTGCTCACAGGAGAAGGCTGCCTGGCTGCTTTGTGTATTAGACTGGGAGAGACTAGAGACTAGTGCTCACAGGAGAAGGCTGCCTGGCTGCCTTGTGTATTAGACTGGGAGTGACTAGAGACTAGTGCTCACAGGAGAAGGCTGCCTGGCTGCCTTGTGTATTAGACTGGGAGTGACTAGAGACTAGTGCTCACAGGAGAAGGCTGCCTGGCTGCCTTGTGTATTAGACTGGGAGAGACTAGAGACTAGTGCTCACAGGAGAAGGCTGCCTGGTTGCCTTGTGTATTAGACTGGGAGAGACTAAGATTTCTGTTTGGGCTTTAAGCTTGTCCAGCATGTCTGCCTTGATGTTTGTGTTGGTGCTCCAGCACTACAATACTGCTGTAGCTCTGGGCACTATGGCTTGGACATGTGTGCCCATGCAGCTTCAGCTATGTTAATTGCTTTATTTGACATCATCAGTGTGTGTGTGTGTGTGTGTGTGTGTGTGTGTGTGTGTGTGTATGTATGTATGTACAGCATAATTCAATAATATTTCTATTCCACAGTGCACAATATTTATACACATAAGGCTAAAACACACACACACACACACACACACACACACACACACAGAGTCTTTAGAACAGATATTTTCTAAGAAAGGGCAGTCTTCTCTTGGAATGAGCTGAATTTAATTCAAAATATCCCTCTCTTCTGAAAACATATTGGGGATAACCTCACTCAATTATTTCCTTATTTTATTAGTCCTTAACCTACAAGCTAAGAAAATTCTATTTGCCCTCCCCAAATAAATAGTTATCTCAGAAACATATAACCTGTAGAAGGTACCTAGACAAATCCTTCCGTTCTTTGTAGGATATATTCATAGTGCCATCAAGTATATTTAGAACTTTTATCTTCTGAAGATCTGGCTTGTTTTGTGGGTTCCCAATGTCATATTTTATGTCTCTATTCAATTTTTCTGCCCACTTCTCAAGGGTTCATCCCACATAAAACATCTCATCTGAGTAGATTTCTAGGAAATTAATTATTTTAACAGGCAATATTGGGTACTGAGTTTACTACACTGTGTTTAAGGTAAGTATATAAATGACCTGTAGCTGAGACATAGAATAGAAGAGCTAATATAATAAGTATGTGAGCTGTAAGCTCATAAGTGCATGTGCTATATATAGTAAGTCCATAATATGTGGTCTCTAAGCTCTGCCACATAAAAGCAGTGAATCTAGCCAGAAGCTGAGCTTTTTGGACCCATTTTTCATCTCAGCCATTAACACTAATGCAAACACCAATCTCAGTGCCCTGCTGTAGGCAAACAAGACTTTACAGGCAAAATATCCTACTAATCCAGTGGCCAGCTCAGGAAATGGGGAGTCTATTCTCAAGGATTCAGCTGTCAAATGAACGGAAAGGATCATAACACAGGAGCACAAGGTTGGTTACATACTTCGCTTATCCAGAGTTCAGTTTCAAGGTTGCTACAGATGTTCTTCATATGTGAAAAGATTTCTGACTTTTGCATTTGTGACACTCTGGGAGAACTCCCTGAGAGTCAGTCATGAAAGCAAAGGGTGAGCTGCATCCCTTTGCTATCCCTTCCCACTGTTCACCTCACACCACAGCCGTCCTTGATATAATAGAGATTATTTTTATTAATAGCTTATTAATATTATAAATAAGCATTTTTGCAATAACATATTCACTGAGAGATAGCTGAAAGCAATGGAGGAGTTGGAACAATAATTACCTTTCACAAAGTTCATGTTTAAAGAACCCTTAGGTGGATATGTATATAGGGCATCCAGAGCCTTATCACACAAAGCCATGGTCCTTTCAACTGATGAAGGGAACATCATTTTATTTCTGCCATGACTATTTCTATAAGCATGCTAAAGCTCATATGGTATAAGCATAGACTTCATGCTCTTTGTCATTGTGCTTAGTGGAAGCATGCAATAGTTTTATTGCATGCTTTATTCCTAACTGAGAAGCCAGTTCACCCTGATGGGCAGCCTTAAGGTCTATCTTTTTCATATTCAGTGTGGAATGGAAATAAATGTTGTACTTCTGTTTATCTCTAGAATTTGCTAATTGTTGTCCACTGACCCCAGTCATTGCCATGCTACCAATGAAGGTCTAAAAGTTAATATTTTACTGTGCTGCCCCACCATTTAAGCTTCTCAGTGACTCATTACATTTGTTTGGGTTTGATGAGAAACAGATCTCCTCAGGACAAGAATCAGCAACACAGCTTACTAATGAAATGCAGGGACACTCAGGAGAGTATGAACTAGCCAACAAGAAAGGTTTATGTAGCCAGCCAGTCAGGTGCACACAGGGTGCATAATCCTGTGGAAACATTGGATTTCCTAACTCTACATGTTAAAGTTAACTACCTCCCCCAAAAGATAAACAAAGTCCTAACCTTGGTATATTGGCCTTCAACCTTATTCAAAATAGGGTAATTGCAGACTTAATTAGTTGAGGTGTGGTCATACTAGGATACGGTGTTTTTAATCCAATGAGACTAATGCCAGCCTGGTCTACAGAGTGAGTTCCAGGACAGCCAGAGCTATACAGAGAAACCCTGTCTCAAAAAAAAAAAAAAAAAAAAAAAAGACTAATGCCATTATAAAACAACAATGGGTTAATGCAAAGGAGGAAGTCCCTGTGAGGATGGAGGGGAAGTTCTGTGGACATCAAGGATTGGAAGCCTTTCCATAAACTAGAAAGAGTCATGTAGGGGTATAACTATAGTCTCAGAGTCCAGCATCACTTTACCTATTAGAACTTTGAGACAGTACTGTAAATGGATTTTAATTAACTCTACTATATATTAATATGACCTAGACAGCCCATGATAATCAAAGCAGAGTCCTATGGATTTTTAAAATCAGCTCTAGCACAATTATTAGGCGAATTACCCCCCATCTATTGTTTTACACGACACTGTTAATTCCCCAGCTGTACTCTGCAAGTGCTTACTATTTGAGTCTTACTAGGGTTATTTCTGCTCTGTCAGTCTGTCTTCAGGGGGCATTTCTCTCAGGCATGTGCTCCGGGCCCATCATATCTAAGACCTCCTGTTTCATCTTTCTTTCTCCTCCTCCCTCCTTCTCCTCTCCTCTCCTTTCTCCTTATGATCCCTACCTAAGACCCCCAGCTAGGTAACCAAAACCCCATTTAACTCTATTCTCCTCAGTAATTGGCTGTAGCCCCTTTTATTTAACCAATAGTTTTACATTGGTGAGCAAGGTTTACACAGCATCTCTTGATGTGAGAATATGCTCGTCTGTGGCCACCAGAAGTTGGGGTTCAGAATTTGGCATTTGCACACACAACACCAGACCAAACCCCCACAGAGTACATTTCTGGTATCTGTGTGGTTTTATTCAATATTTTCGATTTGTTTCGACACATTCATACATGTATACAATGTACCTTGATACAATGTACCATTGCTAATTTTCCAGGCTCACTTTTCTCCCATCCTTGGAATTATGATGTCCACCCACCTTCAAGCCACCCCTTCTTTTATAGCCAGTTGAATCTGATTAGTACCATCTGCTGGAATTTTGATCAATCTTGTTGTAATGACTTTGTGTGGGTCTTCTGCAGGCAACCATAGCCACACTGAGCTCATGAAAACAGGAGCCAGGGCATATCTACTCCTTACATAGCATGTCTTCCCATCCTCACAGTACTCCTCCTCCTCCTCACAGCACTCCTTCCTCATCCTCAGAGTTCTCCTCCCCATTCTCACAGTTCTTACCCCCATCCTCCCCATCCTCCAGCACTTATATCCTCTCTGTACCATTTGCACAAGCACCATGTTTTCTGGATATTTCTATTATTTGAGGTCTCTATATTTGTCATCTTTTACATTCTATAACATCTGTTAGAGAAGTTCTGAAAAACTAACACAGAGAAGATACTGCCTGTCTCTCATCTACTGACCATAGTCTGGTCTCAGGGAGAGTTAACTCTGCCATACCTTCCTGACTGTCATATATACTAAGAAGGGGATTTTGAGTTTGCAGAAAAGTCCTTAGACACTCAGATGTAGACCCTGACAGTTGGGTCTCATTAAACACAGCACCATGGTCTAACCAGGTAGTGGTGTGCTAACTATGTTTCCTATTGCTGTGCTAAAACACTAACCAAAAGCAACTTGTAGAAGGAAAGGGTTTGTTTAGATGCCAGATTATAGTCCATTGTTGAGGGAAGTCATTGAACTCAGTGGGAACATTGATGTAGAAACTGAATCAGGGACCACAGAAAATGCTGCTATTTCATAAAAAAAGGAAAACAACAAAAAAGACAATCCCACAAAAAGACAGTCAAACTAAACAAGCAAAAGACTCATAAGACAAAAATGCCCCAAATAAAACAAAAGGCCCACAAATAAAACATAGAATTGACTTGTATTAGCCAATTACTCCTAGATATGGGGCCTATTCTGGAGTGTGGTTAATATAGCCAAGTGACACTCCAGATTCAGAGAACATTTTGTAGCAGGTGACAGGTAGTTATTTTAATGTCAGTGTTTAGTGCACCATAGACAATGGAGTAAGGTTTCATTGGTCACTGGGACACACTCTGCTAAGTGTACTCTGCTCCCACGGCTACCTGACAAGTAGATGCTGTTTGCTTATTGCCAACCTGCAAATGAGGAAAGAGCTTCAGCGAACCTGGGCAGCCAAGACCTGTTTACCACCAATGTTTGTAAAATTTCATTTTCTTCCTCTACATGGTGAAACTAAATAAACTCAAGCCTCTGCTTTTCACAGTCATTTCCAAGTGTGTGTCCTGCAAAGAAATCCTTCAACAGCCCCTGTGCAGACTGACTGTGTAGGAAGGAGACTTTATCACTGTAAGATTTAGACAGATATGCCCCCAAATGCTAACCTTGCCAGGAAAGCAGTTGGAAGAAGATACCCTATGGAGAAACTAAGCAGCCACCTACCACTAGACATATGTCAAGCAGTAACAAGTCAGTTCTTTTTTTTTTTTTTTCCAAGAGGTAAGCCTTCTCCGAATTGTCACCTGTGAGCATATGGCTATTGAGAAAGAAGAAAAGACCTTACCATTGTGTCAAAAGTTAAATACCACTTGCTAAAATTATATGCTGTTCTTGTCAGCTTCCAGTTTCTAGAAAAAGGCAGAGGGGCATTGTTCTATTTTTCCTATGCAGCTATGTCATACTCCAAAAAGGGAGCCACTGTGATCAATAAAGTATGTGACCCAGCAGCTGGGGTATCTAAGAGGATGAGCAGACCTCTTTATGTGGTGGCCCAGATGATAGTCAATGTGTAATACGTTGAGGACACCTCACAAAAGAAGATATCTATGTGACCAGAAAACACAGTAAAAGGTGTTTGACTTCACTAAACATGAGTGAGAGCAATTGAACCCCCCCCACACACACATGTCATTGGAGCTCACTGAGCAAAACCAAAATGAGAAAGAGCACCAACTTGTGCCTAAGGAGAGTGCTGACCCCACCATACCACACAAATGGAAGAAGCATGAGTCAGCACTCTCTGAGGGCTTTTACTATGTGACCTGCCCAGAGATGGCTCTTCATGTTCATCAAAGCAACATGAGGAAGAGTCCAAACCTATGTTAGCCACATTGTGGCATGTGAGGGTAAACACTCCATACATATTCCCTAAACCATGGCTCCCAGGGCCAGCCATGCTGTGATACATCAGGAAATATAGTGTACAGAAAGCCCCAGATAACAGCCAAGGTCACGAGGCAGGGGATCTGGAACTGATTTGCTGAGTAGACAACCCACCTAATCATAGGTCTTCATGTCTAATACTCATAATATTTCCTGACATATTTCATGTAAATGATAAGTTAACTAAGATTCCCCCTCTTGCTGTTCAGGATCATACTCAGGGCAACAGAAATGCCAAGCAAGCACTTTGCTGCTAAGACACACACTCAGCTTTTACTGTGTTTTCCAAGGAACAAAAGTTTTAAAAAATAAAAACTGAGCTTTAAAGATGGAGTTGGATTTCATCCATGACTGCTGAAGCAAATGGCATCCTACTGATCTAAGCAAAGATGGAGGGATTTGCAGGTAAAAAGGGCAGAAAAAGCAGACATGAAGAGTGAACAGTTGACTGGCCATTCATTTCTAAGTCATTTAACTCTTTATGGTTAAAGCAGAGGGGATATTTGCCATGGTGTCTCAGGCTGATGAAGCCACTGCTGGTCAGCTGTTGTAATCCTCCTGTTTCTGTAAGCACTGGCCTTTATTTGCCTTTATCTTCATCCTGACTCCTCAGAGCAGATGCTACAGCAGGCAGGTACAGTTTTGACATAGTGACACTGAAGACTGCCATATTGAATTGTTTGACTGGGGCTCAGGCTGATGCAGCAGAGATTTCATAGCATTTGTTCAACCATTTACTCAAGTGAGGCAGTTAGATAGTGTCAGGCATGAATAAAGTCAGTGTTTCACAATGGTAGTGCGTACCAGTTCTTCCCTCTCTTCATAGTAACACACCTCTGGACTCAGGTATGTTCCAGTGAGATTTTGTCAAGGTGAATTCTGTATGAGAATCTCAAGTCAATAGAAAGAATGCATTCAAGAAAAAGGAGAACATTAAATCTACTGGCTTACAAATACTGACATTAACAGGTAGTGGAGACAACTCTATAAAGATTGCTGCCATTGGCAGGGATACATTCTCAGAAATTAATCAGGAGACCTCATCATGCTATAAAAGTCCTAAGTCCACAAAATCCTGCAGTTGCTCTGCACCCAGACTGGGTGCTGTAATTGGCAACTCCTAGGCTACAATTTACATTCCACGTTATTATAGTATCTAAGGCAAATAACATTGTGTCATAGTGACAAGTATTTCTGAAGAAAGTATACAGTAAAAAGATGGGATGCTGGAATTTGAGGTAGACAATGGTACTCCTGTGTGGAGATCTTGCCATGGCTGGACCCTGCAGAAGTATAGTTCTGACTGTGTCCAAATGAACAGGAAGGCTTTAGGCTAGAATGTACTCTTTTGTGCACTCAGAGGAAGCTTCACCTAGGGCATTCTAACTTTGAAAGTGCCATCTGTCTTTCCTAACAATAAATTAATTTTACTTCACTGCAAACATTTACTTTATAAACTTTATTTTCTTTTAAATTTATTTATTATTTATTTATTTATTCATTCATTCATCCATTCATGCATTCATTTTACACTCCATATTTTATCCCCCTGCACGGTCCACCCTCTTACTGCTCCACATCCCATACTTCCTCCCTACCCAAATATCTCCATGGCAAATATCCCCACCCATGCCACCTGACCTCTTAAGTCTCTGGGGCCTCCAGTCTCTTGAGGGATAGGTGCATCATCTCTTAATGAGCACAGACCCGACAGTCCTCTCCTGTATGTGTGTTGGTGGCCTCATATCAGCTGCTGTATGCTGCCTGTTTGGTGGTCCAGTGTTTGAGTGATCTCTGGGGTCCAGATTAATTGAGACTGCTGGTTCTCCAATAGGGTTACCCTCTTTCTCAGCGTCATTCAGCCTTCCTAGTTCAACAGCAGGGGTCAGCTGCTTCTGTCCATTGGTTGGGTGCAACTATCTGCCTCTGACTCTTTCAGCTGTTTTTTGGGGTATTCCAGAGTGTGGTCATGCTAGCTCCCTTTTTGTGACTGCTCCATAGACTCACTAACAGTATCAGGCCTTGGGGCCTTCCCTTGAGCTGGATCCCTCTTTGGGATGTCGCTGGACCTTCTTTTCCTCAGGCTCCTCTTCATTTCTATCCCTGTAATTCTTTCAAACAGGAACAAATATAGGTCAGAGTTGTGAATTTGGGATGCCTGCCACCCTCATTTAATGCCCTGTCTTCATGCTGCAAGTGGGCTCTATAAGTTCCCTCTTCCCACTGTTGGATATTTCATCTAAGGTCCCTCCCTTTGAGTTCTGAGAGTCTCTCATGTCCCTGGTCTCTGGTGCATTCTGCAGGATCCCCCAACCTCCTATCTCCCAAGGTTGCCTGTTTTCATTCTTTCTGCTGGCCCTCAAGGCTTCAGTTCTTTTCCCTCACCCAATACCAAATGACATTTCCCTCTCTGCCCCACTCCTACCACCCCGATGCACTTTCCTTTCCAGGTCCCTCCCTCCCTACTAGTGATTGCTTTCTTCTGCTTCCCAAATGGGACTGAGGCATCCTAACTTGGACACTTGAGCTTTTTGAGTTCTATGAACTGTAACTTGGGCATTCTGTATTTATTTTTCCTTTTGGCCAATATCCACTTATCAGTGAGTACATCTCATGCATGTCCTTTAGGGTCTGAGTTACCTCACTAAGAATGATATTTTCTAGTTCCACCCATTTGCCTACAAATCCTCTACTCTTTCCTTTTTTTTTTATTAGAAATTTTCTTCATTTACATTTCAAATGCTATCCCAAAAGTCCCCTATATCCTCTCCCCGCCCTGCTCCACAACCCACCCTCACCCACTTCCTGGCCCTGGCATTCCCCTGTACTGGGGCATATAATCTTCAAAAGACCAAGGGCCTCTATTCCCAATGATGGCCGATTGGCCATCTTCTGCTACATATGCAGACACAAGCTCTGGAGGTACTGGTTAGTTCATACTGTTGTTCCTCCTATAGGGTTGCAGACCTTTTCAGCTCCTTGGGTACTTTCTCTAGCTCACCCATTGGGGGCCCTGTGCTCCATCCAATAAATGACTGTGAGCATCCATTTCTGCATTTGCCAGGTACTGGCTGAGCCTCACAAGACAGAGCTATATCAAGGTCCACTTAGCAAACTCTTGATGGCATATGCAATAGTGTATGGGCTTGGTGGTTGTTTATAGGATGGATCCCCAGGTGGGGCAATCTCTGGATGGTCGTTCTTTCCATCTGAGCTCCAAACTTTGTCTCTGTACATCCCTCCACGGGTATTTTGTTCCCCATTCTAAGGAGGAATGAAGTATCCACACTTTGGTCTTCCTTCTCCTTGATTTTCTTGTTTTGCAAAACGTATCTTGGGTATTCTAAGTTTCTGGGCTAATATCCACTTATCAGTGATTGCATATCATGTGAGTTCTTTTGGGATTGGGTTACCTCACTCAGGATGATGCCCTCCAGATCCATCCATTTACCTAAGAATTTCATAAATGTACTGTTTATAATAGCTGAGTAGTATTCCATTGTGTAAATGTACCACATTTTCTGTATCCATTCCTCTGTTGAGGGACATCTAGGTTCTTTCCAGCTTCTGGCTTTTATAAATAAGGTTATTATGAACATAGTAGAGCATGTGTCCTTATTACAAGTTGGAACATCTTCTGGGTATAGGCCCAGGAGAGGTATTGCTGGATCCTCTGGGATCCAATTTTCTGAGAAACTGCCAGACTGATTTGCAGAGTGGTTGTACAAGCTTGCAATCCCACCAACAATGGAGGAGTGTTCCTCTTTCTCCACATCCTCGCCAGCATCTGCTGTCACCTGAATTTTTGATCTTAGCCATTCTGACTAAGGTGTGAGGTGCAATCTCAGGGTTGTTTTGACTTGCATTTCCTTGATGATTAAGGATGTTGAACATTTTTTCAGGTGTTCTCAGCCCTCCAGTATTCCTCAGTTGAGAATTCTTTGTTTAGCACTGTGCCCCATTTTTGAATAGGGTTATTTGATTTCTGTAGTCCAGTTTCTTGAGTTCTGTGTATATATGGGATATTAGTACCCTATCAGATTTAGGATTGGTAAAGATCCTTTCTCAATTTCTTGGTGGCCTTTTGTCCTATTGACAGTGTCTTTTGCCTTACAGAAGCTTTGTAATTTTATAAGGTCCCATTTGTCGATTCTTGATCTTACAGCACAAGCCATTGCTGTTCAGTTTAGGAATTTTTCCCCTGTTCCCATATCTTCGAGGCTTTTCCCCACATTCTCCTCTATAAATTTCAGTGCCTCTGGTTTTATGTGGAGTTTCTTGTTCCACTTAGACTTTAACTTTTACAAGGAGATAAGAATGGATCAATATGGGCTGGTGAGATGGCTCAGTGGGTAAGAGCACCTGACTGCTCTTCTGAAGGTCCGGAGTTCAAATCCCAGCAACCACATGGTGGCTCACAACCATCTGTAACAAGATCTGACTCCCTCTTCTGGAGTGTCTGAAGACAGTTACAGTGTACTTACATATAATAAATAAATAAATCTTTAAAAAAATAAAAAAATAAAAAAAAGAATGGATCAATATGCATTTTTCTACACAATAACAGCCAGTTGTGTCAGCAACATTTGTTGAAAACGCTGTCTTTTTTCCACTGGATGGTTTTAGCTCCCTTGTCAAAGATCAAGTGACCATAGGTGTGTAGGCTCATTTCTGGTTCTTCAATTCTATTCCATTGACCTACATGTCTGTCACTGTACCAGTACCATACAATTTTTATCACAATTGTTCTGCAGTACAGCTTGAGGTCAGGCATGGTGATTCTACCAGAGGTTCTTTTATTGTTGAGAATAGTTTTTGCTATCCTAGGTTTTTTATTATTCCAGATGAAATTGCAAATTGCCTTTTCTTTCCTTTTTTTTAATTAGGTATTTTCTTCATTTACATTTCCAATGCTATCCCAAAAGTCCCCTATGCCCTTTTTAACTGTATGAAGAATTGAGTTGGAATTTTGATGGGGATTGCATTGAATCTGTAGATTACTTTCGGTAGGAAAGCCATTTTTATTATATTGATCCTGCCAATACATGAGCATGGAAGATCTTTCCATCTTCTGAGATTTTCTTCAATTTCTTTCTTTCAGAGACTTGAAGTTCTTATCATACAGATTTTTCACTTCCTTAGTTGGAGTCACACCAAGGTATTATATATTTGTTGTGACTATTGTGAAGGGTGTTGTTTCCCTAATTTCTTTCTCAGCCTTTGTATCCTTTGTCATTGATTTGTTTGAGTTAATTTTATAACCAGCTACTTCACTGAAGCTGTTTATCAGGTTTAGGAGTTCTCTGGTGGAATTTTTAGGGTCACTTATATATAGTATCATATCATCTGCAAACAGTGATATTTTGACTTCTTCCTTTCCAATTTGTATCCCCTTGATCTCGTTTTGTTGTCGAATTGCTCTGGCTGGGACTTCAAGTACTATATTGAATAGGTAGGGAGAAAGTGGGCAGCTTTGTCTAGTCCCTGCTTTTAGTGGGATTGCTTCCAGCTTCTCTCCATTTCCTTTGATGTTGGCTACTGGTTTGCTGTAGATTGCTTTTATTATGTTTAGGTATGGGCCTTGAATTCTGGACCTTTCCATGACTTTTATCATGAATGGGTATTGGATTTTGTCAAATGCTTTCTCAGCATCTAATGAGATGATCATGGGATTTTTTTGTCTTTGAGTTTGTTTATATAGTGAATTAAGTTGATAGATTTTCCTGTATTAAACCATCCCTGAATTCCTGGGAAGAACACTACTAGATCATGAAGGATGATCGTTTTGATGTGTTCTTGAATTTGGTTAGCAAGAATTTTATTGAGTATTTTTGCATTGATTTTCATAAGGGTAATTGGTCAGACGTTCTGTTTCTTTGTTGTGTCTTCCTGTAGTTTAGGTATCAGAGTAATTGTGGCTTCATAGAAAGAATTGGGTAGAATACCTTCTGTTTCTTATTTTGTGGAATAGTTTGAGAAGAATTGGAATTCTGTCTTCTGTGAAGGTCTGATAGAACTCTGCACTAAACCCATCTGGTCCTGGGCTTTTATTGGTTGGGAGACTATAAATGACTGCTTCTATTTATTTAGGGGAAATGGGACTATTTAGATTGCTAGGGTGATCCTAATTTAACTTTGATACCTGGTACCTGTCTAGGAAATTGTCCATTTCATCCAGGTTTTCCAGTTTTTGTTTGTTTGTTTGCTTGTTTGTTTGTTTAGTATAGTCTTTTGTAGTAGGATCTGATGATATTTTGGATTTCCTCAGGTTCTGTTGTTATGTCTCCTTTTTCATTTCTTATTTTGTTAATTAGGATACTTTCCCTGTGCTCTCTAGTTAGTTTGGCTAAGGGTTTATATATGTCCTTGTTCTAGCTGAGTAGTATTCCATTGTGCAAATGAACCACATTTTCTTGTATTCACTCTTTTTGCTTGTTTGTTTGAAACAGGATTTCTCTGTGTAGACCTGTCTGTCCTGGAACTCACTCTATTCCAGGTTGTCCTTGAACTCAGAAATCTGCCTGCCTTTGCCTCCCAAGTGCTGGGATTAAAGGCATGCACCATCACTTCCTGGCACTGTATCCATTCTTTTGCAGTGGGACATCTATGTTGTTTCCAGCTTCTGGTTAACACAAATAAGGCCACTATGTACATAGTGGAACATGTGCCCCTGTGGCATGGTGGGGCATCTTTAGGGTATATTCCCAAGAGTGGTATAGCTGGGTCTTTAGGTAGATCTATTTCCAATTTTCTGAGCAACCTCTAGATTGATTTCCAGAGTCATTTTACCAGTTTGCAATCCCACCAGCAATGGAGGAGTGTTCTTCTTTCTCCACATTCTCTCCAACATGTGTCACCTGAAGTTTTGATCTTAGTCATTTTGATTGATGTAAGGTGGACTCTCATGGTTGTTTTGATTTGCATTTCTCTGGTCACTAAGGACTTTGAACATTTCTTTGGTTGTTTCTCCACTATTCAAGATTCCTCAGTTGTGAAATCTCAGTTTAGTTCTGTACCCCATTTTTTCATTGGGGTGTTTGGATTTTTTGGTGATTAACTTCTTGAGTTCTTTATATATTTTGGATATTAGCCCTCTATATCAGATGTGGAGTCAGTGAAGATTTGTTCCCAATCTTTAGGTTGCCAATTTGTCTTATTGACTATATCCTTTGTCTTATGGAAGCTTTCCAGTTTCATGAGGTCCCATTTTTCTATTCTTGATATTAGAGCATGAGCCATTGGAGTTCTGTTTAGGAAATTTTCCCCTGTGCTAAAGAGTTGAAGACTCTTTCCCACTTTCTCTTCTACTAGATTCAGTGTATCTGGTTGTATGTTGAGGTTCTTGATCCACTTGGACTTGAGCTTTGTACAAGTTGGCAAATATGGGTCTATTTTCATTCTTCTACATATAGACAGCAAGTTAGACCAGCACCATTTATTGAAGATGCTTTCTTTTTTCCATTGTATAGTCTTGGAATCTTTGTCAAAGATCAAGTGACGGTAAGTGTGTGGTTTTATTTCTGGGTCTTCAATTCTATTCCTTTGACCAATATGTCTGTCTCTATACCAATACCATGCAGTTTTCATCACTATTGTTCTGTAGTAAAGCAGAGGTCAGGGATGGTGATTCCCCCAGCTGTTCTTTTATTGTTAAGAATTGTTTTTGCTATTCTGGGTTTTTTGCCTTTCCAGATAAATTTGAGAATTGTTCTTTCCTTGTCTTGTGGTTTTGATGGGGGTTGCATTGAATCTATAGATTGCCTTTGGTAGGATGACTGTTTTTACAATATCAATTCTGCCAATCCTTGAACATGGGAGATCTCTCCATTTTCTGAGATCTTCGATTTCTTACTTGAGAGACTTGAATGTATTGTCATATAGGTTTTTCATTTGTTTGATTAGAGTTACCCAAAGATATTTTTTATTATTTGTGGATATTGTGAAGGGAGTTTATTCCTTAATTTCTTTCTCAGCCTGTTTATCCTTTGAGTAGAAGATGACCAGTGATTAATTTGAGTTAATTTTATATCCAGCCACTTTGCTGAAGTTGTTTATCAGCTGGAGAAATTCTCTGATAGATTTCTTAGGTTAACTTATGGATACTATTATATCATCTACAAATACTGATACCTTTATTTCTTTACCAATTTGTATCCCCTTGATCTCTTTTTGTCATCTTATTCTTCTGGCTAACACTTCCAGTAGTATATTGAATAGATATGAGAAGAGTGGGCATCCTTGTCCCATCCCTGATTTCAGTGGGATTGCTTCAAGTATGTCTCCATTTAATTTGATATTGGCTGTTGATTTTCCGTAAATTGCTGTTATTATGTTGAGGTATGGGCCTTGAATTCCTGACCTCTCCAGTACTTTTAACATGAAGGAGTGTTGTATTTTGTTAAATGCTTTTTCAGCATCTAAGGACATAATCATGTGATTTCTTTCTTTGAGTTTGTTTTTATAGTTGATTACATTAATGAATCTTCATATATTAATCCAATCTTGCATGCCTGGAATGAAGCCTACTTGATCATGGTAAATGATGGTTTTGATGTGTTCTTGGATTCAGTTTGCAAGAATTTTCTGTTCTTTTAGTTTTGGACTTTACTAACAGTTTAATGCAGAGATGCATCTTAAGCTATACAAAACTATTATCTCCCCTGTTTATTTCTTCTACAATATTTCCCTATTTTTAACTTGTTTGCTTTTAAACATATTTTAAAAGTAAGACACATTAACCACAATTACATAGTACAAAGATGTCAACATCACTGTTCTCTGACTCAATTTCTCAACATCTAAAAGATCTCCAGGGATTACAAAAAGCATGAAGCTGATACCTGCTATGACAATAAATCTTCTTGATCCTTATTGAGGAACCTGCCTGAGGCTGTCCTCATGGAATCATACTCTTTCAGATATATTTCTCTGGAAGCAGCTTAGGCTTGTTTCTTTGTTCATCCTGGCTTTGCTGGTGACAGGTCAGTACCTGACCAGTGCTTTATTATCAGGTCTGTCTGTGCTGAGTTCCTTTTTCTGGTGTTCATGAGAAACTTCCTGAGATCAGCACACCCTCTACTGAGCCTTCACTGGAAGTTGCCTCTTCTCTACTTATTTTTCTCTTGTTTCTTCTCAGTAATTTCCTTATATTCAGGCTGCACCAGTCTATAATTAGTAATCCTCAGGGTGTTTCTCTAAGTGCTTCAGAGCCATCCTCATCCTGTACCCAGATCTGAAGGGTAAAGGCATTTCCATCTTAAACACAACCTCATTGATCTTTGCAACCTCCCCATCAATTCCTTTAAACCATGGAAGTATCTTCAGAAGCCAAGGATGAATTCCTTGATGATATCATGCCAAGCCTATGAAAAATGTTCATGTTGCAACCACAGGGCATGTGGTCCTTTCATTGTTGGTTCACCATCTGCTGTATAGCTGTAGCCTTGACAAAGACCATGTCAGAAGTAAGGCAGAAACACTGCTGTTACCTCTGAATTAAAGAGGTGATGCTTTAATTTATTAAAGAGTGATAAAGCAAAGATCACTCATCTGATAGAGGTATAAACACTATAAAAGGAGAATGTATGAGAGTGTGATTGGTGGTATGCAAAGCCTTGAAAATGGTGTCATTCTGGAGCGGGGCTCCATTTTCCTAGCCCAGCAGTTCATAAATCTCAGAAAGCCCTGGAACCTTATTGCTCCTATAGTGTACTGGCATGTGGAAAGGTTCTTATCATGCTAGGTCCCTGAGGACCTCCAATCTGTAACTGAAACACTGTTACTCAGCATGTGACTGAATGCATTTCTGAACACTTCTTTCTAACTGTTTAAATTAAATTTGGAACATTGATAATGTGCTTAATTAAGCAAGATCTTTTTTAGATTCAATATAGTAGATAAGTTATTAACTCTATGAACATCTGAACATTTGTTTAGTCAAACTTTTTTATTTATTTTGAGCTTGGCTAATCTAATGAAAGTTTAAAATGTTACTTTATAAGAGACTAAATGATTGTAGAAAAGGAAAAGTCGTAAACATTTTTATCATATCTCCAGAGCTGTGGCTGAAATTTCTGAAGCAAAATTAACAAGAAACATGTCACAAATGTACTTAGCTGAAATTTCACCTGATATGCAGCCTAAAGCATTTGTTTCATTGTGTATCTGATGAAGGAAGCCATGGTGAACAACTAAATGATATAGAGTATAAGCCAACAGGAATGACTTGGGTTCCTCAGGTAGGTTGATTGTTCAGAGTCCTTGTCTCTTTGTACATCCCTTTCCTTGCAAATAGAATCATTTATGAGAAGGATCTCAATGAGAAAAAGGGGGTAGTTCAGACACTGACCTTCCTAAGTTTTATGGTTTTATTTAGGAAAAGAAATATCAGGTTTTTTTTGTGAGCACAGAGATGGGGGCTAACTCAGGGATCATATGTATGCTAGATGAATATTCTACCTCTGAAGTACATTCTAAGATCAAAATCAATTTTTTAAGGATTTTTTGAGGGAGAAAGGACATGGAGAGATGACCAGAGAAGTGCCTTGCTTGCTTGCTTGCTTGCTTGCCTACTTGCTTACTTGCCTTCCTGGCTGCCTGGCTGCCTGCCTGCCTGTTTCCTTGACTGCCTACCTGCTTGCTTGTTTTTTGCTAACCTTCATGCTTTCCTTCAGCTCAAAAAGAACCAACCATGTCAAGAAATCACATGTAAGGCCATCTTATTCTTGGCCTTAATACTGCAGTTTCCTAGTGGGTGACAGAGTATGTTGTATTTAAAACCCATTTCCCAACAAAATTCTTGATAGATCTTTCCAACCAGAGACAGACAGATTTTTATAGATTATATTTGAACCTTCAAAGTAATTTTAATAATTTTCCTTCTTGGAAATCTGGGCATTGGGATTCAGATTCTCTGGGCCATAGCTGCATGTCAGCCTCAGGAACTCCATGAACTAGGCAAAGCAGGGGGATAAAAATTCACTGAAAACTTTCCCTGGAAAAGTTAAAGATAATGGCTGTTCAAGTTCTGGATTTTGTTAAGAACTTGACAACTCCAGGCAGAGAACTGAGGCTGAGGGCAGAAAGTTACTGTCAGCTAAAGAGTAAATGTAACAATATGAACAATGGAGAAATTAATAAAACTCTAGAGGTAGCATGCAGCTTATGACAAAGAAATGCTCTCATATTGCAGAATTTGGATCAGTCAAAAATATTTCATTGGCCACAATCATGAAAACAGGACATGATGTGAAAGACTATGACAGCTATATGGTGTGAAAGAACAGGAAAACAGAAAGAAATACACAGCTTTGGGTCTTGGTGAAGAAAAGTGGTCAACATAAACAAGCTGTCTTGAAATTCTATTTACTATGGAGATGAAGACTCAGATAAAATCGAAAAGAGTTAATAGCTACAAAGATTGTACCTCCACTCATGAGGTGTGGAAAGTGTGTCTCTGTGAGTTTGAGGCCAGACTGGTCTACAGAGAGCATCCAGGACCGCTCAGTACACAGAGAAACTTGTCTGGAATATATATATATATATATATATATATATATATATATATATATATATATATATATATAATGTATGTATATATATAATATTATATATATATAATATATATATATATATATATATATATATATATATACAGAGAGAGAGAGAGAGAGAGAGAGAGAGGAAAAGAGGAAGACAAGAAGAAGGAATAAAAATGGGAGGACCAGAAGGGATACTATTCTCATTATTAGACTTGAAATATAATTTTACTGTGACACTTTACACTAGAGAGAGCATACACTACCAGTCTGACAAAACACCTAGAAGCTCTAGAATAAAAAGAAAGCAAATTCACCCAAGAGGAGTAGACAGGAGGAAATAATCAAACTTAGGGCTGAAATCAATCAAGTGGAAACAAAAAGAACTATTCAAAGAATCAAAAAAACCAGGAGCTGGATCTTTGAGAAAAACATAAATACAGGGCACAGGGACTAATTAACATAATCAGAAATGAAAAGTAAGACATAACAACAGAACCTGAGGAAATCCAAAACATCATCAGATCCTACTACAAAAAAAAAAAACCCTGGAAAACCTGGATGAAATGGACAATTTCCTAAACAGATACCAGGTATAAAAGTTAAATCAGGATCAGATTAATTATCTAAACAGTCCCATTTCCCCTAAAGATATAGAAGCAGTCATCAATAGTCTCCCAAACAAAAAAAGCCCAAGATTAGATGGGTTTAGTGCAGTTTTATCTGACCTTCAAAGAAGACCTAATTTCAACTCTCCTCAAACTATTCCACAAAATATAAATGAAAGGTACTCTACTCAATTCATTCTATGGAGCCACAATTACTCTGGTACCTAAACCCCAAAAAGATCCAGCAAAGAAAGAGAACTTCAGACCAATTTCCCTTATGAATATCAATGCAATAAAATCCTTGCAAAGTGAATCTAAGAACACGTCAAAACAATAATCCATCATGACCAAATAGGCTTCATCCCAGGGATGCAGGGATGCAGGGATGCAGGGATGCAGGGATGCAGGGATGGTTTAATATACAGAAATCCATCAACGTAATCCACTATATAAACAAACTCAAAGACAAAAATCACATGACCATTTCCTTAGATGCTGAGAAAGCATTTGACAAAATTCAACACTCCTTCATGATAAAAGTCATGGAAAGATCAGGAATTCAAGACTCATACCTGAACATAATAAAAACAATCTACAGCAAACTAGTAACAAACATCAAACTAAATGGAGAGAAACTTGAAGCAATCCCACTAAAATCAGAGACTAGACAACGCTGCCCACTTTCTCCCTATCTATTAAATATATTACTTGAAGTCCTAGCCAGAACAATCAGACAACAAAAAGAGATAAAGGGAATACAAATTTGAAAGGAAGAAGTCAAAATAATCACTATTTGCAGATGATATGATAGTGTATATATATATATAAGTGATGCTACAAATTCTACCAAAGAACTCCTAAACCTCATAAACAGCTTCAGTGCAGTATCTGGATATAAAATTAACTCAAACAAATCAATGGCCTTCCTATACACAAGGAAGAAACAAGATGAGAATGAAATTAGGGAAGCAACACCCTTCCCAATAGTCACGAATAATATAAAATACCTTGGTGTGACTCTAACTGAAGAAGTGAAAGATCTGTATGATAAGAACTTAAAGTCTCTAGAGAAAGAAATTGAAGATCTTAGAAGATGGAAAGATCTTCCATGCTCATGGATTGGCAGGATTAATATAGTAAAAATGGATATCCTGCCGAAATCAATCTACAGATTCAATACACTCCCCATCAAAATTCCAACTCAAGTCTTCACAGAGTTAGAAAGGGCAATCTGCAAATTCATCTGGAATAACAAAAAACCTAGGATAGCAAAAACTATTCTCAACAATAAAAGAACTTCTGGTGGAATCACCTTGCCTGACCTCAAGCTGTACTACAGAGCAATTGTGATAAATCTGCATGGTACTGGTACAGGGACAGACAGGTAGATCAATAGAATAGAATTGAAGACACAGAAATGAACCCAACACACCTATGGTCACTTAATCCTTGACAAAGGAGCTAAAACCATCCAGTGGAAATAAGACAGCGTTTTTAACAAATGGTGCTGGCACAACTGCCAGTTATTATGTAGAAGAATGTGAATTCATCCATTATAATCTCCGTGTTCAAAGCTCATGTCTAAGTGGATCTAATACCTCCACATAAAACCAGAGACACTGAAATATATAGAGGAGAAAGTAGGGAAAAGCCTCGAAGATATGGGCACAGGGGAAAAATTCCTGAATAGAAGAGCCATGGCTTGTGCTGTAAGATAGAGAATAGACAAATGGAACCTTATAAAATTGCAAAGCTTCTGTAAGGCAAAAGACACTGTCAATAAGACAAAAAGACCACCAAGAGATTTGGAAAGGATCTTTACCAATCCAAAATCAGATAGGGGACTAATATCCAATATATATAAAGAACTCAAGAAGGTGGACTCCAGAAAATCAAATAATCCATTAAAAACTGGGGCTCAGAGCTAAACAAAGATTTCTCACCTGAGGAATACTGAAGGGCTGAGAAGCACCTGAAAAAATGTTCAACAACCTTAACCATCAGGGAAATACAAATCAAAACAACCCTGAGATTCCACCTTACATCAGTCAGAATAGCTAAGATCAAAAATTCAGTTGACAGCAAATGCTGGCTTCGATGTGGAGAAAGAAGAACACTCCTCCATTGTTGGTGGGATTGCAAGCTTGTACAACCACTCTGGAAATCAGTTTGGCGGTTCCTCAGAAAATTGGACATAGTACTACTGGAGGATCCCGCAATACCTCTCCTGGACATATATCCAGAAGATATTCCAACTGGTAAGAAGAACACATGCTCCACTATGTTCATAGCAGCCTTATTTATAATAGCCAGAACCTGTAAAGAACACAGATGTCCCTCAACAGAGGAATGGATACAGAAAATGTGGTACATTTACACAATGGAGTACTACTCAGCTATTAAAAAGAATGAATTTATGAAATTCCTAGGCAAATGGATGGACCTGGAGGGCATCATCCTGAGTGAGTAACCTAATCACAAAAGAACTCACATGATATGTACTCACTGATAAGTGGATATTAGCCCAGAAACTTAGAATACCCAAGATCCAAGATGCAATTTGCAAAACATATGAAACTCAAGAAGAATGAAGACCAAAGTGTGGACACTTTGCCCCTTCTTAGAATTGGGAACAAAAGACCCATGGAAGGAGTTACAGAGACAAAGTTTAGAGCTGAGATGAAAGGATGGAACATCTTGAGACTGCCACACCCAGGGATCCATTCCATAATCAGCCTCCAAAGGCTGACACCATTGCATATGCCAGCAAGATTTTGCTGAAAGGACCCTGATATAGCTGTTTCTTGTGAGGCTATGCCGGTGCCTGGCAAACACAGAAGTGGATGCTCACAGTCAGCTATTGGATGGAACACGGGGCCCCCAATGGAGCAGCTCAAGAATGTACCCAAGGAGCTAAAGGGGTCTGCAACCTTATAGGTGGAACAACAATATGAACTAACCAGTACCTCCAGGGCTCATGTCTCTAGCTGCATATATAGCAGAAGATGGCTTAGTCGGCCATCATTGGGAAGAGTGACCCCTTGGTCTTGCAAACTTTATATGCCTCAGTACAGAGAACTCCAGGGCCAAGAAGTGGGAGTGTTGGGTAGGGGAGTTGGGGGGGGGGGTGAGGGTGTGGGGGACTTTTGGGATAGCATTTCAAAGGTAAATGAAGAAAGTACCTAATTTAAAAAAAGAATTAAAAAAAGAATCAACAAATGGGACTTCATAAAATTTCAAATCTTCTGAAGGCAAAAGATACTGTCAATAAGAGAAAAAGGCCACTAAGAGGTTGGGAAAGGATTTTTACAAATCCTAAATCAGATAGGGGACTAATTTCAATATATACAAAGAACTCAAGAAGTGGGACTCCAGAAATACTAATAACCCCATTAAAAATGGGGTACAGAGCTAAACAAAGAATTCTCAACTGAGGAATACCGAAGGACTGAGAACACCTGAAAAAAAATGCTCAACATCCTTAATCATCAAGAAATTCAAGTCAAAACAACCCTGATATTCTACCTCATACCAATCAGAATGGCTAAGATCAAAAATTCAGGTGACAGCAGATGTTGGCAAGGATGTGGATAAAGAAGAACACTCCTCAATTGCTGGTGGGATGCAAGCTTGAACAACACCTGTGGAAATCAGTCTGGCAGTTTCTCAGAAAATTGGACATAATACTACCAGAAGATCCAGCAGTTCCTATCCTGGGCATATACCCAGAAGATAATCCAACTTGTAATAAGGGCACATGCTCCACTATGTTTATAGTAGCCTTATTTATAATATCCAGAAGCTGGAAAGAACCCAGATGTCCCTCAACAGAGGAATGGATACAGAAAATGTGGTACATTTACACAATGGAGTACTACTCAGCTATTAAAAACAATGAATTTATGAAATTCTTAGGCAAATGAATAGATCTGGAGGATATGATCCCGAGTGAGGTAACCCAATCCCAAAAGAACTCACATGATATGCACTCACTGAGAAGTGGATATTAGCCCAGAAACCTAGAATACCCAAGATACAACTAAGAAAACACAAGAAAATCAAGAAGAAGGAAGACCAACGTGTAGATACTTCATTCCTCCTTAGAATAGGGAACAAAATACCTATGGAAGGAGAGACAAAGTTTGGAGCTGAGACAAACAGATGGACCATCCAGAGACTGCCCCACCTGGAGATCCATCCTCTAATCAGCCCCCAAATGCAGACACTATTGCATATACTGGCAAGGTTTTGCTGAAAGGACCCTGATATAGCTGTTTCTTGTGAGGCTATGGCAGTGTCTGGCAAATATAGAAGTGGATACTCACAATTTTCTATTTGATTGAACAAAGGGCCCCCAATGGGGGAGCTAGAGAAAGTACCTAAGGAGCTGAAAGGGTCTGCAACCCTATAGGTAGAACAACAATATGAACAAACCAGTACCCCCAGAGCTCGTGTCTATAGCTCCATTTGTTGTAGAAGATGGCCTAGTCAGCCATCATTGGGAAAAGAGGCCCCTTGTTCTTGCAAATATTTTTTGCCCCAGTACAGGGTGATGCCAGTGCCAAGAAATGGGAGTGGGTGGATAGGGGTGCAGGGTTGGGGGGAGGGTATAGGGGACTTTCGAGATAGCATTTGAAATGTAAATGAAGAAAATATCTAATAAAATATTTTTTTATAAAAGAAAAAATACTAAATTTAAAATAAGTTCAAATTGACCTTGCTCTATATTGGTACTGAAAAGGAATAAAATTCCTAATATCATTTGTGTGATTTCAATGTGCTGATATTTTTTGTATAGCCCTTTGAGTCCTCTGGATAGCTTACATACTGCCCCTAAAAATATGCTCACCAAAACCACTCCCCAGGAAGGTGAAGCAGGCCTAACTTAAGATACTACAAGAATCGCACAAATTTTTTTACAGCTATCCTTTTTATTTTTTTGTTCAAAAACAAACCCTGTGTTTAAATTCTAAGAGTATAACTGATAATACCATAACCTGATGAGTTTACTGCTTTCCTAGAGCAGCACCATGAGTTCTTGTGCACTGGAAGCTGTTTCCCTTGGTTTGTAACATTCTATAAAAGGAGCTCACTTCCCTAGTCACTATGAGGTTATAGGTGTTCTATTGTACCTGCAGCTCTTTGGTCTTGCTAATGAAGTGTCTCTGGCTAGGAAAGACAGAGCTAGGTTTTTGAGGATGACAAGCTGCTAGGACAATCTCATTACACTTCTTTCTACATTCTTGGTAGATGTGGTGAAGGATGGGGAAAGAAGACCATGAGAATTGGTTTCTATTTCCTGTTTCATTTCATCTGTGCTCAGTTGATTAGAACAGATACATCTTCTTTCAACAAAAAGTAGGCAGAGGTGATAACCAGACTAAAAAGGGAGCAGCCATGTTGTTAGGTGAACAAAATTGCTATAAAGAAGTCCTGGCCAGAATACTCATCCATTGCTAGTGGCACTGCAAACCTACATAGCCACTATGAAAATCAATGTTGTGGTTCCTCAGAAATATGGTAATCAATCTATCCTAAATCCAGCTTTTCCACTCTTGAGCATATATCTGAAAGATGCCTCACTCTAACACAGATATATTTGTTCAGCCATGTTTTTTGATGCTCTTTTCATATATTTAATAGTCCTAAAATGGAAGTGGCCTAGATGCCCCTCAACAGAATAATAGATAAGGAAAATTGATACATTTACACAATGAAGTATTACTTAGCCATTAAAAAATTTTAGATCATGAAATTTGCAGGTAAATAAGTGGAACTAGGAAAGATAATCAACCTGAGTGAGGTATCACTGACCCAGAAAGATTTAATTCGTATATATTCACTTATACCACTCTACATGTAGATATCAGCTGTTAAATCGATGATAACAAATCTACTATCCATAGAACCACAGGGATTAGTTGTAGAGTAAGGGTCTGGGGGTAGGTGAATACATCTCTTAAAGACAGGTAAATGATAGTTAGGGAAGAATTGGGGGGAGACACAGAAGGATCAAGTGAAGAAGAAAGGAGAAATGTCAAGGGAAAGGACATAGGGAAAGACAGCTAAAATCAAGGGCCATTTGAGGCTAATATGAAAAACAAATACAATAGAAACTCCCTAAAATATGCACATATACAAAGACAATCTAAAGGAAATAGCTAAATAATGATGGAGAAAGAGTCTAACTGACCATTTCTTGTCATCAAATTAAGCTTACAGAATCAGGCTTGAGTTACATGTAATTGAGTTGTTTGCCAAAGGTCTCTCATTTGAATCTCCAAAAACCCAGGTTGTTACCAAGTCTATAGGTTGTTCTGCAGAAACTGATGGCTAAAATCAATACCTCCTCAACTCGTTGAACAAGGACAAATCAAGCTGTTGTCTACATAGAACATTCACATCTACATTATAGAATCTGTGCTGCAGAAAGGTACTCTGCATGCTACCAAAAGAGAAACATTAACACCAACCCAGCTACAAACCCTTTGATCTACAATAGCATCCTGTCTGGAAGATATGCTAGAGTAATGGTGGCACAAAGCTTAGGAGAGTAACCAAACAGTATATGATTTGACTTACTCTTCAAGATGGAAGTCCTACCCAATCCTGCTTGGGTGACCAAGAATCAAAGACTAGATATCCCAGGAAACTACAGTAAAACCAAATACTATTCTTTTAAAAATGGCAATAAAATGGCTCCCAATGACATTGTACTATAACCATAAATCTGAGCCTTGCTCAGCCATTGTCAGAGATGCTTCCCCCTGTAACAGATGGGAACACATGCAGAGACCTGTAGCCAGATATTGTGTAGAGTCTTGAAAAACTCAGATCTAGGTCTGCAACTAGAGCTGATTCTATGCCAAAGCGTTCCTTACCAAAATACTGTCAGAAGAGAACTGGTCTCCCAGGAGTGCTGACAAACCTGTGAGCACAGGTAAGACCACCATTTCTGCTCAAATTCCTAGCTCAAGAGGGATCAGGCCAGAGCCATCAGGACACAGAAATCAACGATCAGCTGGGGACAGGATCCTTCCAGTTTCTGTCTGCATCCTGGAGTTGACCCTGTACCACAGCTCTCCAAACCTAGACTCCTCCAAGAGAGAACTGGTGTCCCAGGAATTCTGACAAACAGGCTTGTAGGAGAGATAAGCCACAGTCAGAGACAGCAAGAACAGCTAATACCAGAGATAATCAGATGGCAAGAGGCAAGGGCAAGAACATAAGCAACAGAAACCAATGTGACTTGGCATAATTAGAACCAAGTTCTCTCACCACAGTGAGCCCTGGATATGCCAACACACCAGAAAAGCAGGTCTCTGATTTAAAATCACATCTAATGATGATGATAGAGGACATTAAGAAGGACATAAATAGCTCCCTTAAAGAAACACAGGAGAACACAGATAAATAGCTGGAAGCTCTTAAAAAGGAAACACAAAGATCCCTTAAAGAATTGCAGGAAAACACAACTAAACAGGTGAAGGAATTGAACAAAACCATCAGGATTTAAAAATTGAACTAGAATAAAAATAGAAATAACTAAGGGAGACAACCCTGGAGATAGAAAACCTAGGATAGAGATCAGGAGCCATAGATGCAAGCATCACAAACAGAAAACAAGACATAGAAGAGAGAATCTCAGGTGGAGAAAATATCATAGAAAACATTGACAAAACAGTCAAAGAAAATATAAAATGCAAAAAGCTCTTAACCCTCCCCCCCAAAAAAAATCCAGGAAATCCTGGACACAATGAGAAGACCAAACCTAAGGATAATAGGTACAGAAGAGAGTGAAGATTCCCAACTTAAAGGGCCAGTAAATATCTTCAACAAAATTATAGAAGAAAACTTCCCTAACCTAAAGAAAGAGGCTCATGAACATACAAGAAGCCTGCAGAACACCAAATAGAAGAAATTCTGTGAGAGACCAAACTGTGGGAAACTAGACCCACAACAACTCTCACGCTCTTATGTTATCCTTTCCTTCATTGTCTCCACCTAGCGCCTGGGACTGCCAGCTTCACTCCCTCCTTCATGTATCCACTTGGCACCTGGAACTGCTTAGATAAAGCCAGCTTTACCTCCTCCTCCATGTCTCCATTTGGTGCCTGGGACTGTTTATGGCACTCCAAGATAAGTTACAAGATGTTTGATGGCTGCCTGGGATTGCTTAGTTAGGGCCGACACTCCAAGATAAGCTGCAAATGTTCGAAGCCTGCAATCAGCATCTGCCCCAGATGTCTATCCCTTTCTCTGTATTTTATTATACCCCCTCGACCCCTCCATATTTTTTCTCAATGTGTGCTTATAACCAGGCCCTTAGCCTCCATTAAACAGACCTTGATAACTCTCTGCTTGGTCTCGCTTCCCTTTCTCCACCCATTTCTCTTGCAGGCCTCGGTCCTCCTCAACCCATGGAATAACTAAGTCCTGCTGGATGGGACAAAATTCCTCCTGTCACATAATAGTAAAGAAACAAGTGCACAAAAGAAAGAAAAAATATTAAAAGCAATAAGCAGAAAGGGTCAACTAACATATAAAGGCAAACCTACAAGAATTACACCAAACTTCTCTCCAGAGACGATGAAAGCTAGAAGAGCCTGGACAGATGTTATACAGCCCTTAAGAGAACACAAATGTCAGCTCAGGCTACTATACCCAGCAAAACTCTCAATTACCATAGATGGAGAAACCAAAGTATTCCATGACAAAACATAATTCATACAATATCTTTCCACGAATCCAGCCTTCAAAGGATAATAAAGGGAAAACACCAACACAAAGAAGGAAATAACACCCTAGGAAAAGCAAGAAAGTAATCCTTCAACAAACCTAAAAGAAGACAGCCACAAGAACAGAATCCCATCTTTAACAACAAAAATAACAGGAAGCAACAATTAGTTTTCTTTAATTTCTCTTAACATCAATGGAATCAATTCCCCAATAAAAAGACATAGACTAATTATGTAGACTGGCTACACAAACAGGACCCAACATTTTGCTGCTTAGAGGAAACCCACCTCAGGGACAAAGACAGACACTAACTCAGAGTAAAAGGCTGGAAAACAATTTTCCAAGCAAATGGTCTAAAGAAACAAGCTGGAGTAGCCATTCTAATATCGAATAAAATTGACTTCCAACCCAAAGTTATCAAAAAAGACAAGGAGGAGCACTTCATACTCATCAAAGGTAAAATCTACCAAGATGAACTCTCAATTCTAAATATCTATGCTCCAAATGCCATGACAACCCCATGCCTAAAAGAAACTTTACTAAAGCTCAAAGCACACATTGTACCTCAAACAATAATAGTAGGAGACTTCAACACTCCACTCTCATCTATGGACAGAGAATGGGAACACAAAGGAAACAGACACATGAATCTAACAGGAGTTACAGACAAAATTGATTTAACAGATATCTATAGAACACTTCATCCTACAAAAAAAGGATATACCTTCTTCTCAGCACCTCATGGTACCTCCTCCAAAATTGAGCATATACTTGGTCACAAAACAGACCTCAACAGACCCAAGAAGACAGAAATAATCCCATGCATCCGATCAGATCACCACAGACTAAGGCTGGTCTTCAATAGTAACAAAAACAACAAAAATCCCACATATACATGGAAGCTGAACAATGCCCTATAACTTGATCAAAAAGAAATAAAGAAAATAAAGACTTTTTAGAATGTAATGAAAATAAAGGCACAACATACCCAAACTAATGGGACACAATGAAAGCGTGCTAAGAGGAAAACTCACACATCTGAGTGCCTCCACAAAGAAACTGTAGAGAGCATACACTAGTAGCTTAGCAGTACACCTGAAAGCTCTGGAACAAAAAGAAGCAAATACACCCAAGAGGAGTAGAAGGTAGGAAATAATCAAACTCAGGGCTAAAATAAACCAAGTAGAAACAAAAAGAACTATACAAATAATTAACAAATCCAGGAGATAGTTCTTTGAGAAAATCAACAAGATAGATAGACACTTTGCTTGACTAACCAGAGGGCACAGAGACAGTATCCAAATTAACAAAACCAGGAATGAACAGAGAGATATAACAGAAACTGAGGAAATTCAAATAATAATCAGATCCTACTAGAAAAGCCTATATTCAACAAAACTAGAAAATCTGGGTGAAATGGACAATTTTCTAGACAGATACTAAATACCAAAGTTAAATCAGGATCAGATAAGATCAAAACAGTCCCATAATCCCTAAAGAAATAGAAGCAGTTATTAAAAGTATCCCAACCAAAAAAAGCCCAGGACCAGATGAGTTTAGTGCAGTATTCTATCAGACCTTCAAAGAAGATATAATGTTAACACTCTTCAAACTATTCCACAAAATAGAAACAGAAGGAACAGGACCCAATTCATTTCATGAAGCCACCGTTAAACTGAGTCTTCTCCCTTGGAGATGGAACAGTTTCTGCCTAACTAGGAACTTGTCACAATTTCCTTTCATAGAACACTTCATAAGAAAAATATTTCTACTTCTATCATAATTTTTTACAAACTTTTTGAGTGCATATTACTTTTAGCTTCAGAAGATATATATATATATATATATATATATATATTTAATAGGCATTTGACAACTTAAAAGATGTCAATACTGAATTGTGTATTTAAAATAAATTTTATTAGTTCAAAAGAAAGAAAAAAATGAAAGAAAAGAGAAAGGAAAGGAAAGGAAAGGAAAGGAAAGGAAAGGAAAGGAAAGGAAAGGAAAGGAAAGGAAAGGAAAGGAGGAAGGCGAAGGGGAAAGGGGAAGGGGAACGGGGAAAGGGGAAGGGGAAAGGGGAAGGGGAAGGGAAAGGGGAAGAGGAAGGGGAAAGGGGGAAGGAAAAGGGAAATGGGAAGGGAAAGAGGAAGGGAAAGGAGGGAGAGGGAGAGGGAGAGGGAGAGGGAGAGGGAGAGGGAGAGGGAGAGGGAGAGGGAGAGGGAGAGGGAGAGGGAGAGGGAGAGGGAGAGGGAGAGGGAGAGGGAGAGGGAGAGGGAGAGGGAGAGGGAGAGGGAGAGGGAGAGGGAGAGGGAGAGGGAGAGGGAGAGGGAGAGGGAGAGGGAGAGGGAGAGGGAGAGGGAGAGAGAGGGAGAGGGAGAGGGAGAGGGAGAGGGAGAGGGAGAGGGAGAGGGAGAGGGAAAGAAGGAAAGCTCAGATCCATATGTGATATCTCTGTAAAATCTCTCCCCTCAAAGATCAGGGAATCCCAGGGAAGAGGTGTCATAAAAAGTGTAAAAGCCATACGGGATGGAGGACACTAAAAAAGACCTTCTAAATCAACCTAACGAATGTACATGTGAACTCACAGAGACTGAGGCATGCACAGGGCCTATATGGATCTGTACCAGGTCTTCTGGGATGTATTAGGGCTTCCAGTTTAGTGCTTTTATGGGGCTCCTGAGTGTGCTAACAACTGGGTATTATACTAATGCCTTCTCTAACATTCTTTTCCATCTGTTGGCCCTTCTTGTCCAACTCCAATGTGTTACTTTGTTTATTTTATTAGATTATGTCTTAATTAATTTTATTTATTATTATGCCTTAGAAACCTGTTAATTTTCTAATGAGAAACAGAAAGAAAGTTATGCAGACAGAAGAATGAGAAAATGGAAAGAGTAGAGGGAGAGGAAAATGCAATCCCATTAGCCCATTAGACAGAGGGTGCTGTACTCAGTTCCCTAAGGTTCTACTACCTCTCAGCTGCAGTTTGACAACTGGATTTTTTTAGGCAAAAAACAGGCATGAAAACTTTAGATTTTCAAAGTCATTTTGCAGGTCATCAAGCCTGTGTTTGCTTACTTCATGAGCAAGATTCACATTTTAATGTCAGTGCCAAGCATCCTGAAGACACTGTTTAAAAAAGGTCCAGTGCTTGCATGACCTTCACTCACCTTGGTATAAAGATGCTATTTGGTGTGACAGAGGAAGCATTGCTGGAATGAGGCTTCATTCACCCGTTGACTAGCAGATAAACATCAGGCTCCCAGAAGGCACCAGAAGCAGCCATGGACCCTCTCTCAGAGCTGCACGATGACCTGACCCTGGATGACACCAGCCAAGCTCTGAACCAGTTGAAGCTGGCCTCCACTGATGAGAAGAACTGGCCTTCTGATGAAATGCCAGACTTCCCCAAGTCAGATGACTCCAAAAGCAGCTCTCCAGAACCTGTGACACACCTGAAGTGGGATGACCCTTACTACGACATTCCGGCACCAGATTGTGGAAGTAGCGGGTGATGATAAGTATGGGCGGAAGATCATTGAATTCAGTGCTTGCCGGATGCCCCCCAGCCACCGGCTGGACCACAGCAAGCTCTTGGGGTATTTGAAACACACACTGGACCAGTATGTGGAGAGTGACTACACACTGCTGTACCTGCACCATGGCCTGACCAGTGACAACAAGCCTTCCCTCAGCTGGCTATGGGATGCCTACCGAGAGTTTGACTGTAAGTACAAGAAGAACATCAAGGCTCTGTACTTCATGCACCCAACCATGTTTTTCAAAACTCTGCTTATCCTCTTTAAGCCTCTCATCAGTTTCAAGTTTGGACGGAAGATCTTCTACGTGAATTACCTGAGTGAGTTGAGCGAGCATGTGAAGCTGGAGCAGTTGGGGATCCCTCGCCAAGTGCTCAAGTATGATGACTTCCTCAAATCCAAACAGAAGAGACCTGCAACAGCTCCCAAGCCCATGCTACCATGGTACCCCCCTGTCCAATCAGCAGTTTGGGGTCTCCTTACAGCACCTCCAGGAGAAAAGCCCAGACCAGGAGCCCATCGTGCTCAGGGAGACTGTTGCCTACTTGCAGGCTCACGCTCTCACCACCGAGGGCATCTTCCAGAGGTCTGCCAATACCCAGGCTGTATGGGAAGTGCAACAGAAATGCAATATGGGGCTGCCGGTGGACTTTGACCAGTACAACGAGCTGCACCTGCCTGCTGTCATCCTCAAGACATTCCTTTGGTAGCTTCCTGAACCCTTGCTAACCTTTGACCTGTACCCCCATGTTTGGGCTTCCTCGATATTGATGAAAGCCAGAGAGTGGAGGTGACACAACAGGTTTTCCAAACTCTGCCAGAGGAGAACTACCAGGTGCTTCATTTCCTGACTGCCTTCCTGGTGCAGATATCTGCCCGCTGTGACCAGAACAAGATGACCAACACTAACCTGGCTGTAGTCTTCGGCCCTAACCTGCTCTGGGCTAAAGATGCTGCCATCACCCTCAAGACCATCAATATCATCAACACCTTCACTAAGCATCTCCTGGATCATCAAGGGGGAATTGTTCCCCAGCACAGTTGTTCCCCAGCACAGATTCCCAGGGGGTCTGAGCTCACCACCTCCAGCCCCTTCTCTGGCAGCCCGAGTTAGACTTGTCCTCCTGTCATTAACCTTACTGGAATCTGGGTTTCCTGCCTAGAAAGGGGCTCTGAAGCCCCAGAAGATGGAAGTTGGAGCCTACTAACTGGGCAGCTCCTCCTATCCCTCTGCCCAACCCACCTTACCGGCCCTGGAGGCCTCTGTTACCGTAAGACATTTTCTTTGCCTTATACCTCTCACTGCGTCTCTGGTTGCTGGGCTTGGTTCTTCTAGGATTCAGCCACAGTAAACCTTTTTTTCTTTTTCCTGCCTGTTTCCCTGGCACGTGTAGAAGACTACATCACTGCCGGCTGTGCTGGTAGCTGGGGCTGGTCCTCTCTTTCCTGATTGCTAGGAAGTGAGCATTGGCTTCGGTGCAAGTTCCCTGTGCCTGCCCTCCCTGCTAATAGGGATGATAAGATCAGAGTTGGTCTGTCACTTCTGCCTCCTGGGTCTGTTCTTCACCAAGTGGTACTGCCCCTAGAGTGTACTATTCCCTCATTGCTGCCACACTTGGCACTTTAGATATCAAGACTCAGAATCTGAGTATCTATTGAAATGGTCCTGTCCACTCCCAGGGAGAGCCGTAGTGTCTGGTAGGATCAGTTACAGCAGTCCTGGCTCTCCATGCCTTCCATTCATTCTCATGTGCACAGATCTTCAGCCAAAGGTTATGGTAGGTCTTTCAGGTATGGAGCCATTTTGATCCCTGTTCTAGCCATAGATACCAATGTCTCTCACTTTCTGCCTGGGGACTCTCGGAGAGTCAGAAACTCAGAAGCCCTGAAGACTGACAGAACTTTTACTAATAGATCACCCCTGCTGGATAGGTTCTAGCAGCTTCCTTGGGGGAGTGTGGTGGCCACAGGGCCTCTTGTCTTTCAGAAAGCTGAGCCCAAGTGATGATTGGTAGCTTTCATTCTATTCCTAATGAAGCCTTGTGACCCTCTTCCCAAAGTCCACTGCCTAATGACAGGGAGGTACCTGCAGTGACCTTGCCCTACAGGTGTGGCTGGGCATGACAGCTCCAGAGATGGTACTGGCTACCGTGGGATCTGTACTGATGATCTTGCAGCTGAGACTGGGCCTGACCTCACTGGCTCTTTCTTGCACCACTGTTGTAGCAGGTCTCTGGTGCCACAAGTGCTGCTGTCAGTCCCCAGCCTCACAACTGACCCAGCCTAGGTCACTCTGCTTTGCCCACATGATTGTATCAAGTGTTGCTACACTCCATTTATTGAGGAGCCTTTGAACCTCTTGTTTTCCTCCTCCCGGGTCCTGTCAGTCTGTGGCAGGGGGCGCTCTTACTGTGAATCCAGTGTTCACATTTACCACGAATTCCTTGGCATCAATCATGTATTTTACCGTTTGCACTTTTTGTATTTCAATAAAAATGTAAATAAAAAAAGATGCTATCCATCTTTGCTTATATTTATGTTTCTCACTGTTACAGGCATGTTTCTGAAACCTAGAACTGGGATAAAAAAAAAAGCTGATACAAACAAGAATACAATTAATGGAAGTTCCTTAGGAAAAACAGCTATGCAGAAAAATTGAGTATTTCTTAGAACCTATTGCTTAAGTAAACATTTAGATCAATAGCATTGCTAAGAAGTATGAGATGGATGATGTTAGAAAAGTTATTAAAGAGAAAAACTTAGCAGAATTTTAGAAGCTGACAAACTGTAATTAAGTCACCATGATGCTATATTCAGCTTTAGAAATAAGAAACTAGTGAATAGGAAGAGATTTTGATCATACAAGTAATGACAAGCATTGGTATTTCCTGAAGGCAAAAGTAAGCAGTTTTGAAAATCCTGATGTTCCTCTATTCTTGTCAAAATTGTAATAAAGATAGGAAACATATTGAAACAACGGTTTTTGACAGACATAGGGGAACACAATTTGGTTCAGTGAACTGCCTGCATTCCTGAGCAGACTTGTCAGGCCAGAACTTTTCTGATATTATAGAAAAGCAAAGAACAGACTGCCTTTGCTTAAGCAAGGGGCTACACAGTACTTTAAGAATCAAAGAAAAAGAATGATAGTCTTAGGTCAATTATAAAAGAAATATAGAGGAAGGAAAGGAAGAATTAAATAAGGGTTAACGTTTGAACTTCAGTAGAAAGCCAAATTTTCTATAACAGGTAGTAGGAAATAACATTTGATCTATTAATTCTGTGCCAACCTGAAACAGAACCAAATTCAAGTAGTCATCCTGTCTAGCGTTTCTGCAACTACAAGGCTTCATGACATCGATCTTAAGGGAAAGGATACTGAGTTCAAAGAAAATTGATTGTATCTTAATGCTAATTTTTAGTTCTCATGAAATTGTTGCTTGCCTGCTTTGTTCCTGTTTTTAATATTCTTATGTAATCAAGAAAGACTTTAGAAGAAAATGTATTTTGAAAAGCTGTATAATCAAGGAATACGATTTCAGAAGAAATGATTTTATGTCTAAATAAAGCATGTGAGAGACAGAGGTTGTAAGAGCAGGTCAACCCATACTGAGATGTGCTTCCTCTCTGTCCCTAATCTCCTGAAAGTAAACTGGATGGTGTCCTGCTGGGGACAGCTCACAATGACAGGGACTGCCTGCAGTAGTCCAGGATGGAGACAGCTCAGAAGCCTGCGGCAGCTCCATATAAGTAAGGATGGTGTCCAGTACCCTGAGAAGCAGGAGATATGTTCCTTCAGGGGACCTGCCATCTGAAATAAGGGACTGCCTGCAGTAGGCCGGAATGGAGACATCTCAGTAGCCCAAGGCAGCTCTTTGTAACAATAATTATTCTCATTTCTCCTAACCTTAGCCCTGGACAACAGCTGTATAAATTTCATTTGTGTGTGACTATTTTTCAGTTGGCCTTGGTGTGCATAATTATTCTATTATATCTGACTTCTTACTTCTTTCTCCTTCTGATCTGTGAATTCTTTGAAACTAGATGTTCCTTGATGTAATGATTCTTTTTGTTGTTGTTTTTTTGTATTTGTTTTTGTTTTTTGTTTTTGTTTTTTTGACAGGGTTTCTCTGTATAGCCCTAGCTATCCTGGAACTCACTTTGTAGACCAGAATTCAGAAATCTGCGTGCCTCTGCCTCCCGAGTGCTGGGATTAAAGGTGTGCACCACCACGCCCAGCTGATGTGATGATTCTTAAACAATTAAAAATTGAGGCATGGGGCACAACAGAGCACAGTCTTAATGGTCCAGATACATGCTTTGTATTCTCATCTTGGAAACAATGTAATAACTGCACAATGGTAGTTCCAGATTAATGCTTAACTTGCAAAGAAAGTTTGAAGAAATTATTAGAAAATGAAATAAAGCCAACATTGGGATCCCAAGAAAGGAAAAAACTATTAAAGTTATGAAATAAGTTTTGCACATCATTTGAGAGTGGTTTCTAGATAAGCAAGTATAGAATATGTAAAATCTTATACTGGTAAAACTAAATTAAAACACAGGGACTTTTAGGAGGGTCATTGTGTGCAATATGCAGAAGCAGAAATCTAGCAGAACTACTGAGTTAAAAGTTAACTTGATTCTTTCTGGCCACTGCCTGGCAGCTTTGTCCATGTGATTTATAATTAGAGCTTCATGGGAAAATGCTAGTAGCTGACCTTAGAGCTCTGAGCTCTGAAGTTTAATAAGTTAAAAGTTAAAGTTTAAATAATGATAGGTTTGAAATTTATTATTATTATTATTATTATTATTATTATTTTGGCTACAGGTTGGGAATAGGGAAATCTTGAAATGTTGGGGAACAATTGTAATTCTTAATTTTTTGTGGGATGAGGTTATTCTTTTAAATTTGATTTGGCAATGATCATACAATGTCTTTACTTTTTTTAACCTGCTTTTGGAGTATCAGTAAAAGACTTACGTAAGAGAAAGGCAAGAATGTGAGTAGTGAGCATAAGAATAGCAAATTAAAAATGATTGAAGAGAGAATATGAAGACTGAGTGAAGAGAGAATATGAGGAGTGAGTGAAGAGAGAATGTGAGGTGTGTATGGAGAGTGTTTGTGTGAATGAAAGGAAAGTACAAGTGGTGTGTGTGAAAAGTGTGTGTGAGAGTGAAAGAGGGGTGCACAGAGGTGTGTATGAATATGGGAATTCAAGAAAAGCAGAGTGTGCAGGAGAATGCAGTGTGTGCAGCCTCGAGCTTTGAGTGAAAGAGCAAGAGAGAAAAAGAACAAAGGGTAAGATAGAAGAGAGAGAAACTTTAAGCCTTGAAAAATTGCCTGTAGATTGTATCCAAAAAAGTAGTCTGTGTATATTTATTATGCACCTTCCAGATATCCCTGCTTCCAGTTGAGAACTCAGATCCTGTGTAGAGGCTGGACCCCAATAGTGTTCTGTCTGATGGTTCCCTTTTGGCCCCTACATCTACCTGCTCTAAGCTGTGCCTTCACTTAGAGCTGATTTCCAGAACTCTGATAGTCAATCAAGCATGGTACTAAAAAAAATTGGCCCTTGTGTTTAGGAAAGAGTATGGCCATAGTTAGGATTCTTGTGCTAAGATGGGTAGAAATCTAACAGAAATTAAAATGAAAATGCTCACAGAGAAAGAAATAAGAATCCAAAATAAACTGAAAACCATTCCTGAGACCTGTCTGCTCTGGCTTTTTTCACAGGCATCAATAAATCCCCTTCATTGGCGAAGCTGGTTGATTCTCTTTTTCATCCTATAATGAAAAGTCTCTGGGAGTGTACCTGAATAAATTGGGTGCAAGAAGAAGTCAAAAGCTGATGGAATTTGGGGCAGCAAGATGGAGGGCTCAGTGTCTGAAAATAATCTCCTCTGAGCAAAGTCCTGAAGAAAATGCAGAAAACATCCAGTGCTGGAAATGAGGAGATAATTGCCTAATCACAGTTTGGGCACAGCATGCAGGAAGGGCGATGCTTCTTCCCAGTAGAGTTGTGGAGAAGAAAATTATTCATTGTCCAAATTAGTAAAAGCTGAAATCCTTCATCCATATGTTATTGTTCTCTTGATGACTCCATAATATTTTATTAATTTATTTATACTTGAAAAGGAACAAATTTTTCTACCAACCTAGAGAAGATGAGTTAGGGTGGTAAGGAAATGAAGAACTACACATTAATGAAAGAAATGTAAAATGTGTTCATTCATAAACCATCTGGGTGGGGCAGAATCTCATTTGTCAATCACTGGACTACTTATTTTCTGTCCGTGTGTGTGTGTGTGTGTGTGTGTGTGTGTGTGTGTACATGTAGGTGGGGTGCATTTTTATGACGTTCCTGTATAAGTCATAGGACATCCTGCAGCAGTCCCCTTGAACCACTTGGGTCATGTCCTCAGGCTTGGTGGCAAGCACCTTAATCTGCTTAGCCATCTGTCCTGTCGCTTCACAGTTATTTTAAGTACCTAAGCCTGGACTTCTTTCTGGATGAAGTGATACAGTTTAAGCAGTTGCTGGACAGTATAGACCAGAAGTCCCCAACCCCAATCCCACCTCATTTTGTCTTGAGGTTTCTGTGGAAAACCAAAACCAAAGTAATTTTTTTGTTGAATTAGAACTAGGATTGAACCTCTGCCTGAGCCTGAGCCCTCCATCTCTTTCTTTAACTATAGTTGGAAGCATTAGAGCTCATTTGCTTGCAGACTAATTTATTCTATGGTAAGAAGCCTCTTGATTTGGATACTGAAATTGCAACCACTTACTTGTTGGTTGCTTTTAATTTGCAATTCAATACCAAATTCTCCATTTCCTCATATGTGGATTCCTGAGTCACTGCTTTTAAAAAGAAGGCTGCTATCCTGATTCACTCCTGTGACCCCTGAGTTGGAAGCCAGAAGGAGGACCCAGAGTTCACACTGTTCTGGTTGTTTTTTCATCAACTTGAGACAGTGTAGAGTCATCTGAAAAATCTCCTCACCCAGTTGGCCTATATGCCAGCCTGTGGGGCATTTCTCTTGTTCAATGATTGATGTGGATGGCCCAGTCCATTGAAATGACCCTACCCTTAAGTTAGTCCTGAGTTGTATAAAAGGCAGGCTGAGCAAACCATGAGGAGAAAGCCAGTACACAGTGTTCCTCCATGACTTCTGCTTCAGTTCCTAACTCAGGGTTCCTCCACTGACTTCTTTCAGTGATGAACTATAAGTATAAAGTTCAACTATAAACCCTTTCCTTTCCAAACTGCTTTTGGTCACACTGTTCTTCACAGCAAAAGAAATCCTAAGACACAAGATCATCCTTGGCTACAAAAGGAATTAAAGGCAAGCCTGCCAACATGAGATCATATCTCAAAACAAACAAACAAGTACCTTTTCTAGGGTCACCATAACAAAACAGCACAGACTGAAAAGCTCACATAATGTAAATCGATTTTCCCACAATTCTAAGTTCTGAAAGTCTAGGATCAAGGTGCTGACAAGACCTTCTAAGGCTTCTCTACTTTTCTTGCGTGTAGTATATATTAGTGGGCCAATTTACCCTTTCTCTTTAGTGTGTCCAAATTTCTTCTTACAGTTATGTTGTTCAGATTAGACTAGGCTCACTTCAATGAATTCACTTAAATCAGTCATTTCCATAACAGAGATACAATGTGTCAGGGCTTCAACCTGTTCACTGGGAGAAGTGACTTAGTTCCTAAAACCATGCCTAAAAGCTATCAACGGTGGTCTGGAAAAAATCAAGAGAGCACCAGGAACAGCTCAAATAATCAGGATAGTTCAAGAGACAAAGAACCCTGAGGAAGGCTGCTTATGAATTCTGGGCAAAAAGCAATGCTGGAGCTACTACAATAACCAATCTCAGATTATATCACAGAGCCAAATAAAAACTATGAAGACTATGGATCTTCCACTTGAACCCAGCAGAAGGTCCCAAGGTCCCCAGAGGACTCTCCATGCCGCAGGCCCTCTAGAACACCCAGGGCATCAGGATCATGGGTGAGTGGAATGCAACATCAGTTCCAAAAGTATCCCAGAGAGTCTTGTTCCAGCACTAACAGGGACAAAGAAACCCCACCTGACTAGAGGCTGGGATTCATTCCAGTTGGGGCTAGCCACGAGCCATCTTCCTTGCAAACCCAGCAGAGAGCCCCAAGATCCCCAAAGGACTCTCCCTGCCACAGGACCCCTAGCACATCCAAGACCTTGGGATCCCTTGAGAGCATGTGGGCAGCAGAAGCAACAGAGCTTCTTGGACACGGTCCCTTCAGGCCTTCATCCTCAGCCAGGGGGAAGAGTTGAAACCTAGACCACAGGGCACCTTCCTTGCAAGAGGAGAGGTAACCACCTGGGAGGGCTATGACCACCAGAGCAGGTGAGGGAGCCATCTTGTGTCCTGGGTCCCTCAGAGACCAGTTTGTGCAGGTGAGTGTGCAGACTGCAGAGGCAACACATCTTCTGGGACAGGCCCTGTTTCAGGCCTTCATCTTAAGCCAAGAGGTAGGTCTGAAAACCAGACCTCTGTACACCTTCCCTGCAAGAGAAGAGCTTGCCTGCAGAGAGTACTCTGACCACTGAGACTCAGGAGAGAGCTGGACTCCCAGAACTGCTGACAGAGGCTAACAGAATCACAGGAGGAACAGGCTCCAGCCAGTGACAACTACAACAAATAACACCAGAGATTACCAGATGGCAAAAGGCAAACATAAGAATCTTACCAACAGAAACCAAGACAACTCAACATCATCAGAACCCAGCACACACACCTCAGCCAGTGCTGGATACCCCAACACACCCTAAAAGCAAATTTTGGATTCAAAATCATATCTCATGATGTGGGTAGAGGACCTTAAGAAGAGCATTAATAACTCAATTAAAGAAATATAGGAGAACACTACTAAACAGGTAGAAGTCCTTAAAGAATTACAGGAAAAAACTGCTAAACAGGAAGTCCTTAAAGAAGAAATGCAAAAATCCCTTAAAGAATTGAAGGAAACAAAACAGGTGATGGAATTGAACAAAACCATCCAAGACCTAAAAAGGTAAGTAGAAACAATAAAGAAAATCCAAAGTGAGACAACTCTGGAGATAGAAACCCTAGGAAAGAAATCAAGAACCAGAGATGTGAGAATCAGCAACAGAATACAAGAGATGGAAGAGAGAATCTCAGGTGCAGAAGATTCCATAGAGAACATGGACACACAATCAAAGAAAATGCAAAATGAGAAAAGATCCAAACTCAAAACATCAAGAAAATCTAGGATACAATTAGAAGACCAAACCTACATATAATAGGAGTAGATGAGAATGAAGATTTTTAACTTAAAGGGTCAATAAATATCTTCAAAAAATTATAGAAGAAAACTTCCCAAACCTAAAGAAAGAGATGCCCATGAACATACAAGAAGCCTACAGAACTCCAAATAGACTGGACCAGAAAAGAAATTCCTCCTGACACATAAAAATCAGAACAACAAATGCACTAAATAAACATAGAATATTAAAAGCAGTAAGGGGAAAAGGTCAAGTAACATATAAAGGCAGGCCTATTAGAATTACACCAGTCTTCTCACCAAAGACTATGAAAGCCAGAAGAGCCTGGACAGATGTTATACAGACCCTAAGGGAACACAAATGCCAGGCAAGACTACTATACTCAGCAAAACTCTCAATTACTATAGAAAAATAAACCAAAGTATTCCATGATAAAACCAAATTCCCACAATATCTTTCCACAAATCCAACAATTCAAAGGATAATAAAGGGAAAACACCAACACAAAGACAGAAACTACACCCTAGAAAAAGCAAGAAAGTAATCCTCCAACAAGCCTACAAGAGGACAGCCACAAGAACAGAATCCCATACTTAACAACAGGAAGCAACAATTACTTTTCTTTAATTTCTGTTAACATCAATGAAATCAATTCCCCAATAAAAAGACATAGATTAATAGACTGGCTACACAAACAGGACCCAACATTTTGCTGCTTACCGGAAACCCACCTCAGGGAAAAAGACAGACACTAACTCAGAGTGAAAGGCTGGAAAACAATTTACCAAGCAAATGGTCTGAAGAAATAAGCTGGAGTAGCCATTCCAATATCGAATAAAATTGACTTCTAACCTAAAGTTATCAAAAAAGACAAGAAGGGGCACTTCATACTCATCAAAGGTAAAATCTACCAAGATGAACTCTCAATTCCGAACATCTATGCTCCAAATGCAAGGGAAGTCTCATTCATTAAAGAAACTTAGTAAAGCTCAAAGCACACACTTCACCTCACACAAATAGTGGGAGACTTCAACATACCACTCTAACCAATGGAAAGATCCTGGAAACAGAAACTAAACAGAGACACATGGGCACTAACAGAAATTATGAAACAAATGGATTTAATAGATATCTACAGAACATTTTATCCTGAAACAAAAGGATATACCTTCTTCTCAGCACCACATGGTATCTCCTCCAAAATTGACTATTTAATTGATCAAAAGACATGCTGCAACAGATACAGAAATATTGAAATTATACTATGCATCCTATCAGATCACCAAGGATTAAGGCTGAGCTTCAATAACAGCATAAATAATAGAAAGCCAACATTCATGTGGAAACTGAACAACAATCTACTCAATGATACCTTGGTCAAGGATGAAATAAGGAAATAAATTAAAGACTTTTTAAAGTTTAATGAAAATGAATCCACAACATAACCAAACTTATGGGGCACAATGAAGGCAGTCTAAGAGGAAAACTTATAGCCCTGAGTGCTTCCAAAAAGAAACTAGAGAGAGCATGCAGTAACAGCCTGATAGCACACCTAAAATCTCTAGAACCACAGGAAGCAAATTCACCCAAGAGGAGTAGAGGGCAGAAAATAATCAAACTCAGGGCTGAAATCAACCTTATGGAAACAGAAAAACTATTCAAAGAATCAACCAAACTAGGAGCTGGCTCTTTGAGAAAATTAACAAGATAAATAAACCCTTAGCCAGACTAACTAGAGGGCCCAGGGACAGTATTAACAAAATTAGAAATGGAAAGGATATATAAAAACAGAATCTGAGGAAATCCAAAACATCATCATATTCTACTACAAAAGGCTATACTCAACAAAACTGGAAAACCTGGATGAAATGGAAAATTTCCTAGACAGATACTAGGTATCAAAGTTACATCAGGATCAGATTAATGATCTAAACAGTCCCATTTTCCCTAAAGAAATAAGAGCAGTCATCAATAGTCTCCCAACCAAAAAAAGCCAAGGACCAGATGGGTTTAGTGCAGAATTTTATCCGACCTTCAAAGAAGACCTAATTCCGACTCTCCTCAAACTATTCCACAAAATATAAATGAAAGGTACTCTACCCAATTCATTCTATGAAGCCACAAATACACTAATAACTAAACCAAAGATCCAACAAACAAAGAGAACTTCAGACCAATTTTCCTTAGGAATATCAATGCAAAAATGCTCAATAAAACCCTTGCAAACTGAATCCAAGAACACATTAAAAGAATCATCCATCATGACTGAGTAGGCTTTATCCCAGGGATGCAAGGATGGTTTAATATAGGGAAATCCATCAACATAATACACTATATAAACAAACTCAAAGACAAAAACCACATGGTCATCTCATTAGATGCGGAAAAAGCATTCGACAAGATCCAACACCCATTCATGATAAAAGTCTTGGAAAGATCAGGAATTCAAGGCCCATACCTAAACATGATAAAAGCAATCTATAGCAAACCAGTAGCCAACATCAACGTAAATGGAGAGACACTCAAAGCAATCCCACTAAAATCAGGGATGAGACAAGGCTGTCCACTCTCTCCCTACCTATTCAATATAGTACTTGAAGTCCTAGCCAGAGCAGTTTGACAACAAATGAAATCAAGGGGATACAAACTGGGAAAGAAGAAGTCAAAATATCTCTATTTGCAGATGATATGATAGTATATATAAGTGACCCTAAAAATTCCACCAGAGAACTCCTAAACCTGATAAACAGATTCAGTGAAGTAGCTGGATATAAAATTAACTCAAACAAGTCAATGGCCTTTCTGTACACAAAGGATACACAGGCTGAGAAAGAAATTAGGGAAACAACACCCTTCACAATAGTCACAAAAAAAAAAAAATAAAATATCTTAGTGTTACTCTAACTAAGGAAGTGAAAGATCTGTATGATAAAAACTTCAAGTCTCTGAAGAAAGAAATTGAAGAAGATCTCAGAAGATGGAAAGATCTCTCAGCTCATGGATTGGCAGTATCAATATAGTAAAAATGGCTATCCTGCCGAAAGCAATCTACAGATTCAATGCAATCCCCATCAAAATTCCAACTCAAGTCTTCACAGAGTTAGAAAGGGCAATTTGCAAATTCATCTGGAATAATAAAAAATAGTAGGATAGCAAAAACTATTCTCAAAAATAAAAGAACCTCTGGTAGAATCACCATGCCTGACCTCAAGCTGTATTACAGAGCAATTGTGATAAAAACTTCATGGAACTGGTATAGGGACAGACAAGTAAAACAATGGAATAGAATTGAAGATTCAGAAATGAACCCACACACCTATGGTCATTTGATCTTTGACAAGAGAGCTAAAACCATCCAGTGGAAAAAAGACAGCATTTTGAACAAATGGTGTTGGCACAACTGGCGGTTATCATGTAGAAGAATGCAAATTGATCCATTCTTATCTCCTTGTACTAAGGTCAAATCTAAGTGGATCAAGGAACTCCACATAAAAACAGACACACTAAAATTTATAGAGGAGAAAGTTGGGAAAGGCCTCTAAGTTATGGGCACAGGGGAAAAATTCCTGAACAGAACAGCAATGGCTTGTGCTTTAAGATCAAGAATTCACAAATTGGACCTCGTGAAACTGCAAAGCTTCTGTAAGGCAAAAGACACTGTCAATAAGAGAAAAATGCCACTAACAGATTGGGAAAGGATCTTTACTAATCCTAAATCTGATAAGGGACTTATATCCAATATATACAAAGAGGTCAAAAAGCTGGTCTCCTGAAATTCTAATAACCCCATTAAAAATAGCGTACAGAGCTAAACAAAGAATTCTTTTCTGGGGAATGCCAAAGGCCTGGAAGCATCTGAAAAAATGTTGAACATCCTTAATCATCAGGGAAATGCAAATCAAAACAGCCCTGAGATTCCACCTCACACCAGTCAGATTGGCTAAGATCAAAAATTCAGGTTACAGCAGATGCTGGCAAGGATGTGGATAATGAGGAACACTCCTCCATTGCTGGTGAGATTGCAAACTTGTACAACCACTTTGGAATCAGTCTGGCGGTTCCTCAGAAAATTGGACATAGTACTTACCACAAGATCCTGGGTATATACCCAGAAGCTGTTCCAACTGGTAATAAGGATACATGCTCCACTATGTTCATGGCATCCTTATTTATAATAGTCAGAAGCTGGAAAGAACCTAGATGTCCCTTCAACAGAGGAATGGATACAGAAAATGTGGTACATTTACACAATGGAGTACTACTCAGCTATTAAAAACAGTGAATTTATGACATTCTTGGGCAAATGGGTGGACCTGGAGGGTATCATCCTGAGTGAGGTAACCCAATCACAAAAGAATTCACTTGATATGCACTCACTGATAAGTGGTTATTAGTCTAGAAACTTAGAATACCCAAGATACAACTAGCAAAACACAAGAAAATCTAGAAAAAGGAAGACCATCTGGTGGATACTTCATTCCCCCTTAGAAAAGGGGACAAACCCATCAGAATATTTAACAAACATTCACATTAGGGATAAGCTGGCTGCAATCAAACTTGGCCGATATGGAGAAGACCTCCTCTTCTATCTGTATTACATGAACAGTGGGGATATATTACAACTCTTAGCTGCGGTAGAACTCTTTAACCGTGATTGGAGATACCACAAGGAGGAGCGGGTATGGATTACCAGGGCACCAGGCATGGAGCTAACGATGAAAACCAACACGTACGAGCGGGGGACCTACTACTTCTTTGTCTCAACTGGAGGAAAGTAGCTAAGGAGTTCCATCTGGAATATGACAAATTAGAAGAGCGGCCTCACCTGCCATCCACCTTAACTACAACCCTGCTCAGCAAGCCTTCTAAAAAGACTTCCTGTTTCTTGGGGTATGGCTGTCTCAGCACCATACTCGACATAACTGCAGAACTGATGTGGCTCAGGCACTCTGCTTTTAATCCCTTGAGGATCTGGCAATTGGCTTACGAAAAGGGTCACCATTTGAGGTCCTGCCTTACCAATTATGTGCTACCCAACAACTAAATTTGTAATTTGTTTTCTCTAGTTTGAGCAGGGTCTGAATTTTTTCATTTATTTTCTTTTTGCCTGCAGACAGACTTGGGTCTATAAAGACAAGCAAGTACACTGACAGAAATTACCATTTAGTTTCTTAAATGTAAAAAAAGAAAATCCACAAAAGACTCAACAAAATTAGACCACAAAATTTGCATTGTTCATTGTAGCACTATTGATAATAAAAGAACAGATGTTTGTGCATTTTTATGTGAAGATCCTTCTCGTATTTCATTTGGAAAGATGAGCAAGGTCTGCTTCTTTCATTTTATTCCCCTTGTGTTTCTGAAAGGCGGTTTGGCCAGGCTTACTGCAGGCGTCCGACTGTAGAGATCTCCACAGTCTCTGGGCTCCAGGGCTGGGTTGTAACTGAGCTTCATCTTTCCAGAATGAGCAAAACACTGTTCAGTCTTTGTTACGATTTTGTAATAAATGTGTACATTTTTTTTTTAAATTTTGGACATCACATAAATAAAGGTATCTATGTATGAAAAAAAAGAGAGAATAGGGGACAAAATACCATGGAACAAGTTAGAGAGACAAAGTTTGGAGCAAAGACAAAAGGATGGACCATCCAAAGACTACTCCACCCAGGGTTCTATCTCATAATCAGCCACCAAACTCAGACACTATTGCACATGCCAGCAAGATTTTGTGGGAAGGACCCTGATATAGCTGTCTCATGTGAGGCTATGATAGTGCCTGGCAAAGACAGAAGCAGATGCTCACAGTCTTCGATTGGATGGAACACATGGCCCCCAATGGAGGAGCTAGAGAAACTACCCAAGGAGTTGAAGAGGTCTTCAAACCTATAGGTGGAATGTAATATGAACTAACCAGTATCCCCATAGCTCATGTCTCTAGTTGCATATATAGCAGAAGATGGCCTAGTTGGCCATCATTGGGAAGATCGGTCCATTGGTCTTGCAAGCATTATATGCGCCAGTAAAGGGAAATGTCAGGGCCAATAAGTGGGAGTGGATGGGTAGGGGAGCTAGGCGTGTGAGGGTATAGAGAACTTTCGGTATAGCATTTGAAATGTAAATAAAGAAAAAATATATAAAAAGAATATTACTAACAGAAACCAAGTCCACTGGGCATCATCAGAACCCAGTACACCCACCACAGTGAGTCCTGGATACCCCAAATACCCAAAAAGCAAGACTCAGATATAAAATCATATCTCATGATGGCGGTAGAGAATTTTAAGAAGAGTATTAATAACTCACTTAAAGAAATAAAGGAGAACACTGTGAAACACATGGAAGCCCTTAAAGAGGAGACACAAAAATACCTTAAAGTATTACAGGAAAACACAGCCAAACAGGTAATGGAATTGAACAAAACCACCCAAGATCTAAATATGAAAGTAGAAACATTAAAGAAGACCCAAAGGAAGACAACTCTCAAGATAGAAATTCAAGGAAAGAAATCAGGAACCATAGATGCTAGAATCAACAAGAGATGGGAGAGAGAATCTCAGGTGTGGAAGATTCCATAGAGAAGATGGACACAACAATGAAATAAAATGCAATCCTAAATCAGATAGGGGACTAATATCCAATATTTACAAAGAACTCAAGAAGATGGACTCCAGAAAAATCAAATAAACCTATTAAAAAATGGGGTATAGAGCTAAACAAAGAATTCTCAACTGAGGAATACAGAAGGGCTGAGAAGCACCTAAAAAAATGTTCAACATCCTTAATCATGAGAGAATGCAAATGCAAAACAACCCTGAAATTCTACCTCACACCAGTCAGAATGGCTAAGATCAAAAATTTAGGTGACAGCAGATGCTGCCAAAAATGTGAAGAAAGAGGAACACTCCTCCACTGTTGGTGGGATTGCAAGCTGTCCACTCTGGAAAGCAATTTCGTGGTTCCTTAGAAAATTGGACATAGTACTAGCAGATGATACAGCAATTCCTCTCCTGGGCATATTTCCAGAAGATGTTCCAACTGGTAATAAGGACACATGTTCCACTATGTTCATAGCAGCCTTTTTTATAATAGCCAGAAGCTGGAAAGAACCCAGATGTCCCTTCAACAGAGGAATGGATTAAAAAAATGTAGTACATTTACACTATGGAGTACTATTCAGCTATTAAAAACAATAAATTTATGAAATTCTTAGGCAAATGGATAGATCTTGAGTATATCATCCTGAGTTATGTGATCCAATCTCAAAAGAACACACATGATATGCACGCACTGATAAGTAGATATTATCCCAAAAACTTAAAATACCCAAGATACATTTTGCAAAACACATGAAACTCAAGAAGAAGGAAGACCAAAGTGTGGATACTTCGCACCTTCTTAGAAGGGGGAACAAAATACCCATGGAAGGAGTTACAGAGGCAAAGTTCTGAGGTGAGATGGAAGGAAGGACCATGCAGAGACTGCCCCACCAGGGGGTCCATCCCATTTACAACCACCAAGCCCATTCACTATTGCATATGCCAGCAAGATTTTGCTGACAGGAACCTTTTTTTTTTTAGCTTGAAAATTCTTTTAAATATATATATATATATATATATATATATATATATATATTTTATTATGTATTTTCCTCAGTTACATTTCCAATGCTATCCCAAAAGTCCCCCACTTCCCTATCCACCCCTTTCCATTTTTTTTTTTGGCCCTGGCGTTCCCCTGTACTGGGGCATATAAAGTTTGTGTGTCCAATGGGCCTCTCTTTCCAGTGATGGCCAACTAGGCCAAATTTTGATACATATGCAGCTAGAGTCAAGAGCTCCGGGGTACTGGTTAGCTCATAATGTTGTTCCATCTATAGGGTTGCAGATCCCTTTTGCTCCTTGGGTACTTTCTCTAGCTCCTCCATTGGGAGCCCTGTGATCCATCCACTAGCTGACTGTGAGCATCCACTTCTGTGTTTGCCAGGCCCTGGCATAGTCTCACAAGAGACAGCTATATCTGGGTCCTTTCAGCAAAATCTTGCTAGTGTATGCAATGGTGTCAGCGTTTGGAAGCTGATTATGGGGTGGATCCCTGGATATGGCAGACTCTAGATGGTCCATCCTTTCGTCACAGCTCCAAACTTTGTCTCTGTAACTCCTTCCATGGGTGTTTTGTTTCCAATTCTAAGAAGGGGCAGAGTGTCCACACTTTGGGCTTCATTCTTCTTGAGTTTCATGCGTTTATCAAATTGTATCTTATATCATGGGTATCCTAAGTTTTGGGCTAATATCCACTTATCAGTGAGTACATATTGTGTGAATTCCTTTGTGATTGCCCCTCAACAGAGGAATGGATACAGAAAATGTGGTACATTTACACAATGGAGTACTACTCAGCTATTAAAAAGAATGAATTTATGAAATTCCTAGCCAAATGGATGGACCTGGAGGGCATCATCCTGAGTGAGCTGACAGGAACCTTATATAGCCTGGCAAATACAGAAGTGGATGCTCACAGTCATCTATTGGATGGAACACAGAATTCCTAATGAAGGGGCTAGAGAAATTACCCAAGGAGCTAAAGGGGTCTGCAACCCTATAGGAGGAACAACAATATGAACTAACTAGTATCCCCCAGAGCTGTGTCTCTAGTTGCCTATGTAGCAGAGGATGGCCTAGTTGGCCATCAATGGGAGGAATGGCCCTTGGTCTTGGGAAGATCATATGCCCCAGTACAAGGTGAATGCCAGGGCCAGGAATGGACATGTGTTGGTTTGGGGAGCAGGGTGGGGAGAGGGTATAGGGGACTTTGGGGATACATACCCAGATTAAAATATTCTTATCCAAATGAATTATCTTTAGCAAATTCATTTCCAATGAGGAATGAAAAGTTTCTGAACTGTATTATTTGAACATGTGAGTTCTGGAATTTCTTCTCCAGAATTCTCCATGCTTCATCTCTAAAAACGTCTTTCTCAGACCTCAGTTCAGCCAGTTCACCCTCTGAATTCTCTGGGCCTTTATGACTTTAGGTCAGCTAAGAAAACTTACCCCTCTGTATATCTGAATTTCTGTGGCCATAGGCTACCAAATTCATACTCTGACTTCTTTCGACATGTGTGTGTGTGTGTGCAAGTGTGTGTGTGTGTGTGTGTGTGTGTGTTTGAATTCTCCAGACAAGGGAGAAGCTCTACTGGTAAAGGGAGTCTGCCGTTTTGTGCTGAGCTCAGAAGGCTCTCTGGACCATGGTAGACTTCAACTTTAATTAGCTGGGCAACAAGTGGCCACTGTCTTAAACACTTCTAGTACTTGCACTTCTCCAGTATACACTCTATGCTTAATCTTCATGAGGTTGTATCTTGAATCAAATAATGTGATCTGCATGGTTAGGGTGGGGTCATTAATATGATCTTAGACAGGACCAAGGTGTCAAGATCAATGGTGCCTTGAGATTGATATGTCACAGTAAATAGGCACAGAGGTAGTGTTGCCAGTATTTTTTGTGGTCAAAGGTCACTGATGATGTAGCTTCTGTAGGCAGTTCACTGAGGACACATTTGAAGTGAGTCTGCTAATATCCTGGCTTCTCTATCCCCAAAGGGATGCCATTCTATTACCCTAGAGATTGTGGAATTCCTCTATCACAAAGCAAGAGTGTTTGTTGATCTATTAGTCATTTAGATAATAGTAAACCTGCCTGAGGGGTAGAGCTTCCCTGATACTTGTTTTGGTAATTATAATCCTGAACCACCTCAAACACAGTTTCTACTCAACTGTACTTACTGCAGGCTAATCTTTACTTTTCAGCCATATGGAATTTCCAATTTCTTCTTTTTTTTTTTTGCTTCCAACTGCATTTTCCTATCAAATTGCTAAGTCCCATGAGTTTTCTCAGTGTGATAAGGAGTATTATCTTAGCTCCAGATGCTCTGGAGCACCTTGTGAAGCTGGAGGTGGCCTAGTATGTAAGAAGATAAGGTTTTTAGATTTCATAATTTTTATAGTCATAGTATTGAAAGGAACTTCAATTAATTAATCCCAGTGGACCCTTAATATCAAGTCTTTCCTTACCATGCCTCTGTATAACAATTTCTGAAGCCATGCTCAAATAAATTAATAGTAGGGTTCATTATTCAGCCATGCAGACAAATATGCTCCAATCATTCCCACTGCCTGACACCTAGGGTCACTGTCCATCTCTCACTCCATCAGTGGCACAGATAACACAGTAATAAATATTGATAGCCTCCAGAGGCTTGGCTCTGCTCTCAGGAGCTATCTGGTTTTGCTTTAATTCCTTTTCATGAGATGGACATCATTGCACCCCTTGTTTATCTGCACAAGCCCAGGAAATAAGGCTGAACAGCCATCTAGTTAATCCAGGTCAATGGGAAATTGTGGTCATTGAGGTGAAAGGAAATCCTGGGATTCTGAGCCATGTAGACCATCATTTATTTTGGCTAAATTGAAATAACTACTCACTCTTCAGACATGCAGTGCCACCCCCATATGCCCCACTCATTGCAAGGAACATTTAGATTCCTTCATCTGATTTTTCCTCTTTTTCAACCTGCATGTTTAGAAAGGATTTGTATTACCCATTATCCAACTAATTAACAGTTTCTTGCAGACTTGCTGATGTTATTAATTAAATACAGCTAACAAATAATTTTAAAACTATGTAGTCATTTGACTCCATCCAGTTAATTAACCATTTCATACTTTAGTCTATGCATCCCCAAACCTTAAATGAACTGTGCATGCAGCACTTCTGATTTCCCTGCTATCATCTTGGGTCCAAGTTGCCCAGAAACATTATTTTGTCACACTGTTACTTATTGAGAACAGGAAAGCTCACTGACATCTTACTGGGGAAGATGAAAAAGGAACCATGCAAGCCATACAACTGTAGAACTCTCACAGAGGAGAGACAATACTTTCAGAGATATCTTAAATGATCTGTGGAAGTAAAATTTTTTGCAATAAATATTGCATGTTGAGATTTTTATATGTCAACATGGTGCTGTAAAACTGAATACTTTTAACAGTTAAAATAAATTGCCTCTGCCAGAGACCCAGATACCTTCTAGTTCTCACCTGTGCCATCTAAGAGCAGAGACTTGGCACCAGGCCCAATCCCACACAGCACACACCCTAGTTGCAGCTCTACCCCCCCCCATACACACACACTCACACGTATTCAGACACATCCAGCTTCACAGGTAAGAACTTAAACCCCACCCTGAGACCTGGTGTACTGGGACCCTGTGACACCAGGAAGCTGATTCCCTGTCCATCCAGAGACTGGGGCACCCTCCAGTTCCCATCTGCAAACTGGGAGTAGAGCCCCAGTGTGGGACCAAAATCCTACACAGCCCACACCCCAGTTGCAGCTCAACTCCCCAGGATCACAGGATCACAGAATCACAGGAAGGAAAGGTACCAGTCAGAGATAGGGACGGGACATCAGATAACAAGACTTCAAGACGCAGTGTAAAAACATAAGCAACAGAAACCAATTTGGCTTGGCAACATCAGAACCAAGTTCTCCCATGGTATCAAGTCCAAGATATCCAAACACACCCTTAAAACAAGATTCAGATCTAAATCTCATTTAAAGAAGATGATAGAGGACAAAAAAAAAAAAAAAGATGATAGAGGACTAAAAAAAGAAAAATAAATAACTCCCTTAAAGAAATACAAAAGAACACAAGTAAACAAGAAGATGTCCTTAAAGAGGAAACACAAAATTCCCTTAAAGAAAGACAGGTGAACAAAATCAAACAAGTGAAGGAATTGAACAAAACCATCCAGGATCTAAAAATGGAAGTATAATCATTAAAGAAAACTCAAAGGGAGAAAACCCTGGAGATGGAAACCTAGGAAAGAGAACAGCATCACCAACAGAATACAGGAGATAGAAGAAAAATCTCAGTGGCAGAAGATACAAGACATAGACACAATAGTAAAAGAAAATACAAAAAGCAAAAAGCTTCTATCTCCAAACAATCAAGAAATCCAGGACACAGTGAAAAGACCCAACCTGAGAGATATATAAACAGTGACGATTCCCAACTCAAAGGGCCAGAAAATGTCTTCAACAAAATTATAGAAGAAAACTTTTCTAACCTAAAGAAAGAAAAGCACATAAACATACAAAAAGCCTACAGAATACCAAACAGATAGAGCCAGAAAAGAAATTACTCTTGTTATATAATAATTGAAACACCAAATGCACAGAACAAAGAAAGAATATTAAAAGCTATAAGGTAAAAGGGTCAAGTAACATATAAAGATAGACCTATCAGAATTATACCAGACTTCTCACCAGATACTATAAAAGCCAGAAGATCCTGGGCAGATGTGATACAGACCCTAGGAGAACAAAAAAGACAGTTCAGGTTACTATACCCATCAAAACACACAATTATCATTGAAGGAGAAACCAAAGTATCCAAGACAACAAATTCAAACAATATCTATCAGTCAGACAGAGGATAACATAAGAAAAAGTCCAGCATAAGGAGGGAAGCTACACCCAAGAAAAAGCAAGAAATTAATTTTTTATAACAAACCCAACAGACAGAAATACACAAATATAATTACAACTTTAACAACAAAAATAGCAGGAAGCAAAGCAAGAATCATTGGTCTCAGCATCACTGGACTCAATTCCACCCAACCCCCCAAAAAAAGACATAGGCTAACTGACTGGATACATAAACAGGATCCAGTATTTTGCTGCACACAGAAAACACACCTCAGAATCAAAGACAGACACTATCTCAGAGTAAAAGGCTTGAAAACAATTTCAAAGGAAATGGTCCCAAGAAACAAGCTGGAATAGCCATTCTATATCAAATAAAAGCAACTTCCAACCAAAAGTTATCAAAAAGGATAAGGAAGGACACTTCATACTCATCAAAGGAAAAATCTACCAAGATGAACTCTCAATTCTGAATATCTATCCTCCAAATGCTATGGAAACCACGTGCTTAAAAGAAACTTTATTAAGCTCAAAGCACATGTTGCACCTCATACAATAATAGTAAGAAACTTCAACACCCCACTCTCATCAATGGACAGATCCTGGAAACAGAAACTAAACAGAGATACATTGAAACTAACAGAAGTTATGGAGCAAATGGATTTAACAGACATCTGTACAACATTTTATCCTAAAACAAAAGAATATACCTTCTTTGCAGCACCTCATGGGAACTTCTCCAAAATTGACCATATAAGGGGTCACAAAACAGGCCTCCACAGATACAAGAATATTGAAATCACCCCATGCATCCTATCAGATCACCACAGACTAAGGCTGGTCTTCAATAGCAACAAAAACAACAGAAAGCCAACATATACATGGAATCTGAACAACACCCTACTCAATGATAACTCAGTCAAGGAAGAAATAAAGAAAACAAAGACTTTTTATAATTTAATGAATATGAATCCACAACATACCCAAATGTATGGGACACAATGAAAGCAGTGATAAGAGGAAAACTCACAGCTTTGAGTGCCTCCAAAAAGAAACTGGAGAGAGCATACACTAGTAGCTTGACAGAACATCTGAAAGATCTAAAACAAAAAGAAGCAAATACACTCAAGAGAAGTAGATGGCAGGAAATAATCAAACTCAGGGCTGAAATCAACCAAGTAGAAACAAAAAGAATTATACAATGAATCAACCCAACCAGGAGCTGGTTCTTTGAGAAAATCAACAAGACAGACAAGCCTTTAACCAAACTAACCGGAGGGCACAGAGACAGTATCCAAATTAACAAAATCAGTAATGAAAAGGGAGACATAACAACAAAAACTGAGGAAATTAAAAAAATAATCAGATCCTACTACAAAAGTCTATACTCAACAAAACTAGAGAACCTGGATGAAATGGGTGATTTTCTAGACAGATATCAGATACCAAAGTTAAATCAGGTTCACATAAATGATCTAAACAGTCCTATAACCCCTAAAGAAATAGAAGCAGTCATTAAAATTCTCCCAACCAAAAAAAGCCCAGGAACAGATGGGCTTAGTGCAGAATTCTATTAGACCTTCAAAGAACATCTAATACCAATACTCCTCAAACTATTCCATAAAATAGAAACAGAAAGAACACTACCCAGTTCTTTCTATGAAGCTACAGGTACACTGATACCTATACCACAGAAAGACTCAACAAAGAAAGGGGACTACAGACCAATTTCCCTTATGAATGTTGATGCAAAAATACTCAATAAAACTCTCACAAACTGAATTCAAGAACACATCAAAAAGATCATCCACCTTCATCAAATGGGCTTTATCCCAGGGATGCAGAGATGCTTCAATATATGGAAACCCATCAATATAATCCAATATATAAACAAACTCATATCTTTTGTCTGTCAGCTTGCTATTCATTTTTGAGAGGAAAAACTGTGAGAAATAGAAAGGCAAAGTAACTTTGCTGAATTTTACATGCTAGCCAAACTTTTTCCATCATCTACATAACTGACACTCCATCATCCATATCTCTGATATTTAAGATCTGCAAGGTGGGACAGGCACAGTGTAAGTTTATGATGGTCACCACCATAGGTCAGTAGAAGGAGTCTGCCCTGGTCCTGACCTTAATCCTGCCTGAGGTTAATTTCTGTACTGCCTTGTACCTTTGTCTCCAGAACAAGAGTAGCTATTGCTTCCTGGATCTGTCGCTTTGATATCCTCCTCCCAGTTCCACAACCCAGCTAAAGCATGTCTTGCTCTAAACCATCTTTTATTGATTGACTGATGGTTGGTTGATTTTGTGTAAGGGTATGCATGCACAGAAACCACCTCTTAACCCTAGATGATGCTCTGTGGTCAAAGAACCCTAGCAATCTGCCTGTCTTAGCCTTCCTGCCACTGGAACTAAAGGGCTTCTCCAGGCACAGCTTTTATACATGTTGCCATGTATCGAATTCATATTACCATGTTTGCACAGCAAGTACTTTAGTAGCTGAGCCATCTACCCAGCCAGTCCCTTCTATTTAAATATGCAAAGTGAAATTTCCCTGTCTGACTCAAACTGACTGCAATTGACACCAAGAAATTTAAGCAGTCAAGGCTTTATAAATTCCAGGGATAGTACTTTCAACTGGACAAATATAAGTGACTACCAACATTATTTTTTACAAATTTTGTTCCCTTAAATATGTAGATATTCTGTTTCCTTTACACTTCACTTTCATCCTTAAATTCTACAATCTTCATTATTTTACCCAAGGGAACTCTGACCCTCTCAAAGCCAACTCACACACATCAACTCCAGGTTTACTATATGAGATCCTCATCTTGACATGTTGGCTAAAATGGAGGTTGTAGTGGCTCCCCAAGACTGGGATAACTGTCTATCATAGGCTGAGTGAAGCCATGGAGAGTCTTTCCCTACAGGTCTAGATGTTCAGAGTATAGCATGCCTATGTTGGCAGAGTCCTGCTTCATCTGAAGGCTGCAAGGATGGTGAACCTACTCTGGTCTTTCTGGGATTCCTGTTATTGTCTGTGCACTTCAGCAGCCATTACTTCAAAGTTGCATCACTTGGATCTCTATTCTCCTGGCCTTCCTTACCACATACATCCCATTGCCTCTCTAATTAGCAGAACACTAGTCACTGGAATAGAGATTATCTAATCTTAACTGAAGTGGTCATTGTGTCACATTCACAATCTCAGGGATTAGGATTGGAAATACTTGATTGTGTGTACAGCTCACAATACATGGGTTTTGTTTAGCAGAGTATCTTCATGTGTGGTACAAAGTTATCCTAAGGTGACTGAAACAAATAGTTAAACCCATTTCAGAAATACAAGAACATAGGTAAACTTTAAGAAGTTAGCCAAAACCAGTTATGCACAGTCAGAACTCAAAGTGGGTTTTCTGGATCCTGGCCTGATGTCTCTCAAATTTTATTACTTAAATTCAATGAAAACAAATAAGAGTTTCTAAATATTTAAGGGCACAGTTTTCACTTGGGGATAAAGTTACTGAATATTCCATCTCACATTGTAGAGACAATTAGGCAGCCAAAGAAGAGTAGGGAAGGTAATTACAGCCTGCATATGTTAACTATTGCTGTACACCAACTACACATTTAATGCATGAACCTGGTACAAACTAAATGTCCACTGTGGTTAGACTCCCTCTCTTTTCTGGATTTGGAATCTGTAGAATGCCCTAAACTGGATTCTACAGACTCAGCTCACCATTATCCTGCAAGTCCCGCCTACTGCCCTTGAGGCCAGTAAGCTAGCCTGGGCTTGTGTTCAAGGAGATAGTGGAGGCTCAAGAGAGAAGTCAGTCTGGATGTGATGTAAAAGTCTGCTATAGGCATGTCTGTTTGTATTTACTACTAACATCCCATATGTGGTAGTAGAAGTATTAGTTTTTCACTCTGATTCAATATCTTAAATAGTTTATATTTTTAAAGGAATAGTTTGAAAGCCCCAGGAAGGTTATTCTTTTTATTTAAAACCCCAGTAAAGATGTTCTTTCTATTTCAATAAGAAGATATTAACTATTTACCAAACAGTATATTCATTTTTTTTTTGTCAATACTGTCTAAGGATTTCACTTGTATGAATGTAGAGTCATATTATATTTTCCACACTTGGTTTATCTAATGAATTCTCAATACATTTTTGTTAAAAATAAGTTACTGGTATGTCAATTAATTCTAAGTCAATAAAGCCCAAACCATGAAAGCAGGTGGTCCTCTCCCACACTGACCCTGAATTTTGCCATGTTACTTACTCCTGGTGGAAGTACCAGCTCTAAGCATCCAAGACATTTTGACCATGCTTCTTGCTCTCCTGAATCCATGAACACACTATGGAAAACAAATTTATGCTAACATACTGTTAAAAAGAAGGAGCCACATGGGTAGAGCTGAACCATTCAACCCAAGGTTTCAGACCAGCTACTGCTGACTTGACAACAGACACAGGGTGAGGGATGAACTGGTAAGAACCAGGTCATATCATCTGAACCACCAAGCTGGGCCATAGTCTGGGTAGAAATACCAAGTAGTCACTATTCCATAACACTTGAGTTTAGTTCATGGCAACAGCTCTCTACAAAGAATATTTGTAGCTATATTACAGACATCAAATGAGAATGCTATTCTAGATGAAAATGGAGAAACTGCCATGGAGCTTGCATACTCACAGTAGTGAACATGTGAAGCTCCTATCACACAGTTCAGATGACTCTCCTTAAAGTATGATTCTGGCTCACAGATTGAATCTGAGCTTCCCCAGGCAAATGTCCCCCCACCCCCATCCAAGTCTGGTACTCTGCATGCTGAGTCTCCAGCATGTAGCACCCACTGTGTTGAGAGACAGGGAAGCTGTTACCAGGTGGAACTATGTGAAGGAAGCAGGTCTCCAGAGCTTTGCCTTAGAAGTCAGCATCTCAGCCTTTGGTTTCAATGGTCTTCTGTTTTCCAGTCTGCTCTGAGGGAAGGAGTTTCTGCCACATGACCTCACCACTGTGAAGAACTTCATGCTTTACTCACCATGACAGATCGAAATCCCCAGGAAACATGAGCCCAAACCAACCTATCAGCCTTTAAACTCTTTGTGTCTGTGCCTCTTACACTGAAGTCAGACCCCATTCCTGGAAATGCTTATGGTACAAAAATACCAAATCTTGCATGTGAAAACTCTTTCTCTTGGCACTTTTGATAGTTCCCCTCTGCTTTCCTTAACTATTGTTACAAGTACATCAACGGTGACAAATATCATTCACTCCTTTTGTGAGCTAGTCTGTGATTCCATCTTTCAAGTGTAATAACTGTCATGTCTGCTCAAGGCCAACCCTTTCATCATCTATAGGCCACAGAATTTAGGCTCCCCAGCCTTGTGAAAGTGAGCTTTCCTTATTCCGAAGCATTGGTGTTTCAGTTCATCATTTGTTCTTTTAAGAAAATCAATGTTTCTGTTCACTTAATTTTGTCTTCATCTTTTTCACGTAATTTAATTTTATTTATTCATTTTAATTTTTTATTCATTGTTTTATATTTTTGTTACATCTTTTCCTCAATTACATTTCCAATGCTATCTCAAAAGTCCCCCATACCCTGCCCCCCCACTTCCCTACCCACCCATTCCCATTTTTTTGGACCTGGCATTCTCCTGTACTGGGGCATATAAAGTTTGCATGTCCAATGGGCCTCTCTTTCCAGTGATGGCCAACTAGGCCATCTTTTGATACATATGCAGCTAGAGTCAAGAGCTCTGGGGTACTGGTTAGTTCATAATGTTGTTCCACCCATTGGTTTGCGGATCCCTTCAGCTCCTTGGGTACTTTCTCCAGCTTCTCCATTGGGAGCCCTGTGATCCATTCACTAGCTGACTGTGAGCATCCACTTCTGTGTTTGCCAGGCCCCGGCATAGTCTCACAAGAGACAGCTATATCTGGGTCCTTTCAGCAAAATCTTGCTAGTGAATGCAATGGTGTCAGCGTTTGGATGCTGATCATGGGATAGATCTCTGGATATGGCAGTCTCTAGATGGTCCATCCTTTTGTCACAGCTCCAAACTTTGTCTCTGTAACTCCTTCCATGGGTGTTCTGTTCCCAATTCTAAGGAGGGGCATAGTGTCCACACTTCAGTCTTCATTCTTCTTGAGTTTCATGTGTTTAGCAAACTGTATCTTATATCTTGGGTATCCTAAGTTTTGGGCTAATATCCACTTATCAGTGAGTACATATTGTGTGAGTTCCTTTGTGATTGTGTTACCTCACTGTCTTAGTCAGGGTTTCTATTCCTGCACAAACATCATGACCAAGAAGCAAGTTGGGGAGGAAAGGGTTTATTCGGCTTACACTTCCATGCTGCTGTTCATCACCAAAGGAAGTCAGGACTGGAACTCAGACAGGTCAGGGAGCAGGAGCTGATACAGAGGCCATGGAGGGATGTTCTTTACTGGCTTGCCTCCTCTGGCTTGCTCAGCCTACTCTCTTATAGAACCAAGACTACCAGCCCAGAGATGGTCCCACCCACAAGGGGCCTTTCCCCCTTGATCACTAATTGAGAAAATGCCTTACAGTTGGATCTCATGGAGGCATTTCCTCAACTGAAGCTCCTTTCTCTGTGATAACTCCAGCTGTGTCAAGTTGACACACAAAACCAGCCAGTACACTCACTCAGGATGATGCCCTCCAGTTCCATCCATTTGCCTAGGAATTTCATAAATTCATTCTTTTTAATAGCTGAGTAGTACTCCATTGTGTAAATGTACCACATTTTCTGTATCCATTCCTCTGTTGAGGGGCATCTGGGTTCATTCCAGCTTCTGGCTATTATAAATAAGGCTGCTGTGAACATAGTGGAGCATGTGTCCTTCTTACCGGTTGGGACATCTTCTGGATATATGCCCAGGAGAGGTATTGCTGGATCCTCTGGTAGTACTATGTCCAACTTTCTAAGGAACCGCCAGACTGATTTCCAGAGTGGTTGTACAAGCTTGCAATCCCACCAACAATGGAGGAGTGTTCCTCTTTCTCCACATCCTTGCCAGCATCTGCTGTCACCTGAATTTTTGATCTTAGCCATTCTGACTGGTGTGAGGTGGAATCTCAGGGTTGTTTTGATTTGCATTTCCCTGATGATTAAGGATGTTGATATCATTTTTTAAAGTACAGATTTTGTCAGGTGAAAGTTTGATTCCATTGACTACTTAGCTTCAGCCATCAGCATGGTATCTGAGAGGGTATCAACTACGGCAATTGCTTTGATCATACTGGCTTAGAGGCATGTCCATGGGATATTGTTTTAATCATTAATTAACATAGGGGGTCCCAGCCGACTGTGGACAATGTTACTCATAGTCAGGGGCTTCTGAGATTATAAGAAATTAACTCAGATAAATGAAGAGAACAAGCCAGTAAGTAATATTCCTCCATGGTTTCTGCTTCAGGTTCCTCCCTTGAATTCCTACCCTGCCTTCCCTCAATGATGAACTACAATCTGGAAGTGAAAACTGAAATAAACCCTTGCCTGCACACGTTGTTTTTGGCCATCGTGTTTAATCACACCAACAGAAAGCAGAATAGGGTAGCCATCAATAAGTCAAGTGGTTCCATTTTTTTGGGTCAGAACAAGGGATGAATCCTCTTTGTAGAGACACAATGGCACATACCATTTGTATAAGTCAGGGTTCTCTAGAGCAACAAAACTTAAAGAATGGATATATATTATATTCATACAATGAATACAAACACACACACACACACACACCAGCTTAATCCAACAATGGCTGCCTATGAATGAAAAGCCCAACAATCCAGTAGTTGTTCTGTTCATGAAGTTGGATATCTTAGCTGGTCTTCAGAATATACCAGAATCCCAAAGAAATAGGTTCTAATGCCAGTGAAGAAATGGGCTTGCTAGTAAGAAAAGAGCAATCAGGCAAAGAATAAGGTTTCCTCTTCCATGTTCTTATATGTGCTTTCTTTGGGTTACTATTGCTGTGATGAAACAGAATGACCAAAAACAATTTGGAGAAGTAAAATTAATTTACTTACAGTTGCATATAACAGTTCATCATCAAAAGCAGTGAGAGCAGAAACTCAAGAAGTAACCTGGAGGCAGAGCTGATGCAGAGGCCATGGAGAGCTGCTGCTTATTAGCTTTCTCCCCATGGTTTGCTCAGCCTGCTTTCTTATAGAACCCAGGACCACTGGCTCAGATATGACACCACCCACAATAGGGTGGGCCCTCCTGCATCAAATCCTAATTAAGAAAATGCCCTCCAGGCTTTCTTAATTGAGGTTCCTTCCTTTCAAATGACCTTAGCTGTGTCAAATTGACATAAAACTATCTCGCACAACTTATACCGTGTCAACTCAACACATTGTCATCACCATTAAACCACAATCTTTCTTCTCATATTCAACCCCAAGACCACACATTGAAAACATAAATAACTTTAAAAGTTCCATTATCTTTACATATTCAAACATATTGAAATTTTTCAATCTGTTTTAAATTGCCCAGTCTTTAAAATTTTTTTTTTCAAAACATTTTAAAAGATAAAAATCCCTCACCTGTGGAATTTTGAAAAAACAAAACAAAACAAAATTATGTTATATATTTCTCACTTAAAGAGAAAAAAAACAGAGCACAGGCACAATTAGATTGTAGAGGAATTTTCATCCAGCAACATAGCTACTCTGGCAAGGGATCATATCCAAAGTCCTTCAAAGTCTCAAGATGCAGTCATAACCTGGATTACAGTGTGGTGTGTCTGGAATACAAACATGTTGTTAGTATGTATATACCTTTCATCCAAAATAATAAAAGTAAAATTAGTAGAAAGAAGCAGCCATGTGTGAAAGTTATGTCTAATTGAAGAGCAGACAACGTGAAAAATCAGAGAAAGATCTGACAGAAAGAGACAGATAGGATAATCCAACTTTCACTGGACAGGAAAAGAGAGGTTACTTATGAGCAGAACAAAGTGAGTCAGATGAGGGAGGGCAGTTCAGTTAGTACAGTTGAACTAGGTTCAGGCAATGCAGTGGACTTCAGTTCAGTTCAGTTTGGTGCATTTCAGTTGAACAAGGTTGAGTTCAGCTGAGTTTGTGCAGTTCTGTTCAGTTCCTACAGTCAGTTCATAGAATTTAGAGGCAGTTTTTTCCAAGTAGAGCAATTCAGTAAGAAGCTGAGAAAAGCCACTTTGAATCGTCAGCTTTGAGCCAGAACAGTTGGGTTGAACCAGCCAGCCAGAGTTCAGGAAAAAAAAAACAAAAAACAAAACAAAACTGGAAAGGGTAAGCTTATTCAGAAATAAGCCTCTGAAATGACAATTATATCTGGCAAATAAAAGTTATATTTATACCAGATCAAAGCAAAAATCAAACTCCCAATGCTGTGTGTAAAAAATATAATGGTGTTTCCTCACTTGTGCCTCTGCCCCTGCAGGCTAGCCAGCCATGTACTGGCAGGCAGTGGCTGACCTGTTTTATCCCATGGAGATTATGACTCAGAACTCCACAGTCTCTCCACCCAGCTCACTAGGTTCCCACCGGCTGGTTATTACCATGCCAGCCCCATGCTTCAAATCACCCATGGCCTTTGTGGTGCATATCTGGCAAACTTACTTTCTCTGAACCCAGACAAGCCGCCGCATGAAGGAAAACGCAACACAAACTTAATTAAAAAACAATGGTAACTCAATCTTTGGGAGCAACAACTAAAACTTAATCTTGAATACATTATTAAAATCTGATTCCTCTGGTGGTAAATCCTTGTAGATCTGCCATGATACCTGGAAACTCTAGCAGCTCCATCTTATCACTCTGCTGTCCTGTTCCATAGAGCCCCTCTCTCCCTAATGCTTCTTATCTTCCTCTCTCCAACCCAGAAGGTCCACTGACTTGCCCAGTGATTGGATCCTTTATTCATTAGGTGATTGGTTCACAAGAACAGCACCAGGCTCACCCACAACAGCTGTAAATGACTAAATGTACAATGTCTTGGGTCCACTCAAGTCTTCTGTCTCCTGCCATGGGTTTAGGTCACTTCTAAAGCTTCATCCTGTTCAGCACCCACAACAAAAATTAAGCAGCCTCCAATTTACTACTTCTTCTGTTCTTGGTAGTCATCCTATGGTACTGGCATCTCCAAAATTCTGTGATCTTCTATGACAGCTGAGCTGCACTTTTAGCACTAGCCTTTCACAGGATCTCTTCATGATGCCAAGCCTTAACTTCACTGCTTGACACCTTCAATTCTATGACTTCATCTGCTACTGAAGCTGTACTTTCATCAGTAGGTTTTCCTGGCTGCTCACAGTAGTAAGCAGCAGCTGCTTTCCATGGCCTCTTCATGATTTCAAAGCTAGTACCACCTTGGTGACTCATAACTTTAGTTTGAATCACATGATACAAGTTTAGCCACCTCTGGAACACAGAATCTGTGTTGACTCTCAGGAAACACTGAGCAGAAACTTTTACTTCATTGATGCTAGTGTCTTCTTAAGCACTTCTAATTATTCAGCTTTAGTTAATCAGCATCAATTGTCCCAGTAAAACAAATCTTTTACTTTAGTATTTCTAGTCTCTTGTTAATCACAGTTGACTCTTCAGCTGTAGCTGACCAAATATCACAGATTTTTCACACAAATGTCTCCATGGAGTTTTTGCTTCTCACAGAAACTTCATAAGCCAGGCCTCCATCATTTGCATCAACATTCTTATCTACAAAGCTCTGACATCCTAGTGAGCTCTCAACAGTCAATGGCTCTTCTAGTCCAAAGCTCCAATGTCCTTCCACAATACTTTCCAAAATATGGTCAGGTCCATCACATCAACATCCTACTTCTGGTATCAAAATTTGTTTTGGTGAGGGATTTTGCAACAGAACTTATAGAATGAAACTCTACAGGAGTGTGTGCGTGTGCATGTGCGTGTGCGTGTGCGTGTGTGTGTGTGTGTGTGTGTGTGTGTGTGTGTGTGTGTGTATGTTATTGTGTGCATATAAAGGGCACTTACTTAGAATTACTTAAAGAATTACTTAAAGGCTGTGGTCCAGCTAATCCAACAATGAACAGAAGACCCAAGAATCCACTACTTGTTCAACACAAGAGGCTGGATGTCTCAACTGGTCTTCAATATATGCCAGAATACTGAAGAAGTAGGTACTTATGCCAGTGAAAGAATGAACTTGCTAATGAGAAGAGAGCAAGCAGTCAAAGACCTACCTTCTCCTCTATCGTTATATAGGCTTCAAGAAGAAAGAGTGGCCAACATTAGTGATAGATTTTTTTCCCCATCAAAAGATCTAGATTAAAGGTGTGTCTTCCCAACTCAAGATCCAAATTAGAGGCATGTCTTTCCTAGCTCAAAAGATCTGGATTAAAGGATTTTTTTAATAGCTCAAAGATCTAAATGATAAGTGAATCTTTCTTCTAAAGATTATGCAAAAATGTATCACAGGTATACTTTGTCACTTTGGGGGGTTTTGTTAATTCCAGATGGGGTCAAGTTGAAAGCCAAGAATTGCCATTGATGAAGCAGAATTGTCCCCTAATTAATTGATTGGATAATAAAGATGACAGGAAGCTAGTTGCTGGGCAAGGAGGAGGCAGGCCTTCCTGGCCTTAGAAAGGAAGAGAGAATGCATGAGAAAGAAAAGGTACTTTTGGTATGGTGAAGCTGGAGCCAGAGGTAAAACATGTAGACCAGGAACTGTTATGTCTGTTGGCAGATTCCAACACCAGAAGATTTCCAACCTAGAATAGTTGATGTGTTTAGGATGTTAGATTCTGCACCCAGCAGTTGTGTTATCTGTTGATTCTAAACTAAGATTGTCTAGTGTATTCCATTTCATGCAATGCAGATGGGTCAGAGGGAAAGAACATCACCAGGGCAGAATTCAGCCAGGCTTTGGGATGAGAAGATTGGCCAAGAACCAAGCTCTATGGGGAGAGGTAACCATGGCAGAGCATGGGATGGCAAGAGTAGGCCCCCAGTTAGCCTCAGAAACTTGGGAGTGTACAGTGGTTTGAAAGCAGCCTGGGGACCAAGAATGCCATCCTGGAGCTCTAGAGAGGCAGAGCTCATGTTTGTGGGAGAGGCGTTGGGTAGGAGAAATGTGCTGTTTCAGTCTCAGGCTTTGTACCAGGCTAGGAACAGACCAAGACCACAGGCGCTTGTGCCTAACCAGCAATAGCATGGATTGTTTTTAATAATTACACACTGCACAGCATACCATATCTAGTGGCTCTTAGAGTTTCAAATTAAAATTCATTCAAGATCCTTGAGTATGTTAGATCCTTTTACAGCCCAGTTGTTCATTAGCAAAGGCCCTAGAGTGCCAGATACTTATGGTTACTAAAGACTGACCTGGGACAGTGGTTCTTGTCAGTGAAGATTGAAGATCCAGACTCTCATTGGCATACTCAAAATAGAAACAAGCTTAAATAAGAAATAAGAAAGAAAGAAAGAAAGAAAGAAAGAAAGAAAGAAAGAAAGAAAGAAAGAAAGAAAGGAAGGAAGGAAGGAAGGAAGGAAGGAAGGAAGGAAGGAAGGAAGGAAGGAAGGAAGGAAGGAAGGAAGGAAGAGAAATCAATGAATAGTGAAAGAAATCTCAAGAGAGATGTTTGTTCTCAAGAGAATTAAAATAAACTTATCTCTATGGGGTTTTCATATGAATATGGCAGAGATAAGAAAACTGCTCAGATAATGTTAGTTATCTCTTGGGGATAGTATGGATCATGTTAGTTTAAGGCTCACATGCTTTCTATTCATGTATCCCTGACTCAAACAGGGAGATGATCATTTGGTTTGAAGCCCCGTTTTTTTGTGTCTGACTTGTGTTTTGTTAGCTACTAACATTGACTGGTGTTGCTTCTTTTTTGTCTTTCAGGTACATTTTATGTAATCTTGTTAAACTAAGTTTTCTTTGTTATTACATGTACATGATCAGCTTTACTATGACAAAGTTAGCTCTCTCACAGCCATCAAGATGTAACTTCTTGGTTACCTCATATTGAGCCTCTTGTCTAAGGGATTGTCTGGGTGGTCCCACAGTTAGATGTTTCTCATTAGAAGGCATCTTACAATTTAACCTATTACACTTAGGTATATTAGAAGTGATATTACATGGAAGTTCATCAGTGTCTTTAATATCATCTTCATGTCTTTCTTGAGAGGTGGCAGCTGGCCTAATGCCACTAACATGGAACTCTGCCCGTCCTCTTCTCTGTTTAGCTTGTGTATATTATACTAATATACAAATGTCTATTGATCTTTCTTAGTGTTTCAGATTTTGTGGTTTTAGCCCTTCATTTACCTTTGCACAGCCTCAGATTTCACTGCACCATGTGTGGATAACTTATACTTTTCCCATGAACCTCTAGCCCTTACTGTTTACTATGGCCTAGCTCTTGCTTCAAACAATTACAAGATGCTGAGATTTTATAAGCTCTGACTTCACTCTAGACCAAGAATCTAGTACCCCGCTTCTCATGACCCTCTTTCTTTTGTAATATTAATGTTATAAATAGCAAATACAACCAGACTATCTATAGTAGAGGAATATTTAAATTATTTTTGTTCAGTAAACTCTAGGGTTTGTTTTTGAAATCTCTGGACAAGCAAGCATTTGTTCTGTTTTGATATCAGACTCTGTTCTCTCTTTACCTCCTTTGCAGCCCTGAGCCAAAGGAATGAAACAGCCATGCTAGAAGACATGACATACACAGATGTGCCTTCTTATCTATCAGAGGAGTACAGAACATGATTTAAAAGATAAAATAACCTTCCAGTTGGCACCAGCACTGGGGCACCTTGGGCGTGAAGTCTGCAGACACCCCCAAGGTCCCCAGAGGACTCTCCCCGGGATCTCAGGACCTCTGTGGAGTGGAACACAACTTCTGCTCCAATCCAATCTTGCGCTACCTGAGACAACATTAATTAGGGAAACAGAAATCCTGGCCTGACCAGGGTCACAAGTCCCTTCCAGTCCGCACCAGCACCAGGGCACCTTGGGCACAGAGTCTGCAAACACCCCCAAGGTCCTCACAGGACCCTCCACAGGATCTTAGGACCTCTGGTGAGTGGAACACAACTTCTGCCAGGAGGCAGGTTCGAATGCCAGATATTTGGGCACCTTCCCTGCAAGAGGAGAGCTTGCCTGCAGAGAGTACTCTGACCACTGAAACTAAGGACAGAGCTAGTCTCCCAGGTCTGCTGATAGAGGCTAACATAATCACCTGAGGAACAAGCTCTAACCAGAGACAACTATAACAACTAACTCCAGATATTACCAGATGGCGAAAGGCAAATGTAAGAATCTTACTAACAGAAACCAAGACCACTCACAATCATCAGAACGCAGCACTCCCACCCCACCCAGTCCTGGGCACCCCAACACACCCGAAAAGCTAGACCCAGATTTAAAAGCATATCTCATGATGATGGTAGAGGACATCAAGAAGGACTTTAATAACTCACTTAAAGAAATACAGGAGAGCCGGGCGTGGTGGCGCACGCCTTTAATCCCAGCACTCGGGAGGCAGAGGCAGGCGGATTTCTGAGTTCGAGGCCAGCCTGGTCTACAAAGTGAGTTCCAGGACAGCCAAGGCTACACAGAGAAACCCTGTCTCGAAAAAACAAAAAACAAAAAACAAAAAACAAAAAACAAAAAACAAAAAAAAAAAAGAAATACAGGAGAACACTGCTAAACAGGTAGAAGACCTTAAAGAGGAAGCACAAAAATCCCTTAAAGAATTGCAGGAAAACATGACCAAACAGGTGATGGAATTGAATAAAACCATCCAAGACCTAAAAAGGGAGGTATACACAATAAAGAAAACCCAAAGTGAGGCAACGCTGGAGATAGAAACCCTAGGAAAGAAATCTGGAACCATAGATGCGAGCATCAGCAACAGAATACAGGAGATGGAAGAGAGAATCTCAGGTGCAGAAGATTCCATAGAGAACATCAGCACAACAATCCTTTGAAAATAAAAAATGCAAAAAGATCCTAACTCAAAACATCCAGGAAATCCAGGACATAATGAGAAGACCAAACCTACGGATAATAGGAGTAGATGAGAATGGAGATTTTCAACTTAAAGGGCCAGCAAATATCTTCAACAAAATAATAGAAGAAAACTGTCCAAACCTAAATAAAGACATGCCCATGAACATACAAGAAGCCTACAGAACTCCAAATAGACTGGGCCACAAAAGAAATTCCTCCCGACACATAATAATCAGAACAACAAATTCACTAAATAAAGATAGAATATTAAAAGGATTAAGGGAAAAAGATCAAGTAACATATAAAGGCAGGCCTATCAGAATTACACCAGACTTTGCACCAGAGACTATGAAAGCCAGAAGATCCTGGACAGATGTTATACAGACACTAAGAGAACACAAATGCCAGCCAAGGTTACTATACCCAGCCAAGCTTTCTATTACTGTAGATAGAGAAACCAAAGTATACCATGAAAAAATCAAATTCACACATTATCTTTCCACAAATCCAGCCCTTCAAAGGATAATAACAGAAAAAAAAAAGAAAGAAAAAAACCAATACAACGACGGAAACCACACCCTAGAAAAAGCAAGAAAGTAATCCTTCAACAAACCTACAAGAAGACAGCCACAAGAACAGAATGCCAACTCTAACAACAAAAATAAAAGGAAGCAACAATTACTTTTCCTTAATATCTCTTAATATCAATGGACTCAATTCACCAATAAAAAGACATAGACTAATAGACTGACTACACAAATAGGACCCAATATTTTGCTGCTTACAGGAAACCCATCTCAGGGAAAAAGACAGACACTACCTCAGAGTTAAAGGCTGGAAAACAATTTTCCAAGCAAATGGTCTGAAGAAACAAGCTGGAGTAGCCATTCTAATATCGAATAAAATCGACTTGCAACCCAAAGTGAACAAAAAAGACAAGGAGGGACACTTCATACTCATCAAAAGTAATATTCTCCAAGAGGAACTCTCAATTCTGAATATCTATGCTCAAAATGCAAGGGCAGCCTCATTCATTAAAGAAACTTTAGTAAAGCTCAAAGCACACATTGCACCTCACACAATAATAGTGGGAGACTTCAACACACCACTTTCATCAATGGACAGATCTTGGAAACAGAAACTAAACAGGGACGCAGTGAAACTAACAGAAGTTATGAAACAAATGGACTTAACAGATATCTACAGAACATTTTATCCTAAAACAAAAGGATATACCTTCTTCTCAGCACCTCATGGTACCTTCTCCAACATTCTCCATGTACTTTCTAACCAGCACTTTAGTTCTACAGCTTGTGTCTAAAGAAGCACAAGTGAGAGTTTTATGGCAAACGAAGCTAAATTTAAAAAGCTAGAGAATAGTGCATTCTAAATAACATAACTCAGAACATCCTGCAAACATATAAATGTGATTAATACAATACTTCTAATGTGTCATATGTAGTATAAAGTCCATTGTACCAAGTCATGGAATATGATGTGATGCCATAGACTGTGGTCCTCATACAAGAACTGAATTTAGCTGTGAAGTTTTCAAATGGGAAGTTATCTCTGAATAACAATATTATTCATTATAATAAGTGTGTTATACATAGACACAAAATCTAGGTTCTTAGGTCAATTTATTTATTAACAGCAGCTCAGCTATTCTTACTAATGAAAACAGACAAATCTAGGGAGGGAAAACTCATTCATAACTCACACATCTAAATTTAGCTGAAATTGCATCACCTCCAGCACTTCACCAGAGGGAGGTGAGGCATGCATGAATACACAATCTGTGTTGCTATGATGATCATGAAAATATTTCAGTGTGAAACATGGCCTAGAGTCAGACAAGAAAACAAGAGAAGAAAATCTCTGCATTAATTCAATGGATTAACAACAAAGATTCAGATTAGGATCCATCCTGTCATCCCAGCCTCCAATACCATTTTTTCACCAGTGATGCAGGAGGGAGTTCCCAAGGGTGAGCAGAACTGCTGATCCAGAAGGAGGAGGAGGAGGAGGAGGAGGAGGAGGACAATGACGACGACAACGATGAAGTCAACGATGACAACAACAGCAGAGCACCTTCATTCCTATATGTGATGTATTTGGTTAATACATCCCCACATGGTGACCTTGTTTGGGAAGAATTGGGTAGTGTGGCCTTTCTGGAGAAAGTTTGTGACTGAGGGCAGGTGTTGAGAATTTACAACCTCTTGCCATTTTGAGTTCATTTTATCTGCTTCCTATTGTGGTTTGAGATGTGCAAAATTTCCAGCTGTACTTCCTCACTATGGTGATAGTCTCTGATAAGTCTAGGACCATGAGTCTCAAATAAAACTTTCCTTCTGGTGCTTGCTGATGGAAGCCTGACATGGCTGTCTCCTGAGAGGCTCTGCCAGAGCCTGACACATATAGAGGCAGATGCTCACAACCAACCTCAGTTGGACTGAGCTTGGGAGTTCTCCTGAGTTGGAAAAGGGACAAAAGGAGCTGAGGGGGGTTGCAGACTCATGGAGGGAGCAACAGTGTCAAGAGGCCAGAAACCCCCAGACCTCCTGGGCACTGGACCACCAACCAGAGAACACACATAAAGGGATCCATGACTTCAGCCACATATGTGGCACTGAATGACCTTGTTGTACATTAGTGGGCTTGAGGGTGTTCAATGCTACAGTATAGCAGAATGCCAAAGAGGAAAGACAGGAGTTAGTGGGTGGGTGTTGGAGTACCCTCATAGAGGCAGGGGGAGGGGAGATGGAATAGGGTGTTTCCAAAGGGGAGACTTGGAATTGGAAAAACTTTTGAAATGTAAATAAAGAAAATATCCAATTTTAAAAAAGGAAATAAAATAAAATAAATAAATATTTAAAAGTGTATAAAAAAAGACTTCCTTCTGGAACTGCTTTATCACAACAATGTAACTAAGCCACCATAGCTGCATAGTAATAGACAAAAAAGAAAAAAAAGAAAAGAGTCTACACAAAAGTTAAGATGGCCTAAAGAACTGACAAAAAGACTAAATTCCACAGAGAAAGAAAACCCAGTAGCATCAGCACATCCAAGAGAGGAAAACCCACAGTGCTTCACAATGTGCTGTTCATCACTAAGAGAAAAAGAGGAAAATAGCTACTCCTCATTTGGAAAAATAGAATGCTGAATGGCTGTCATTAGAGACTTACCGTCATCCTAAGTCAGGGCTATTTCACCTATTAAATACTTTGTCCTTGTTTTTGAGAAGTTTTGCTACAGAAACTATGGAAAACATACCAAAATACCTCACACATCTAAATAGCTTAGAAAAAGTATATACCTGTCCACGTGAAGAAAATGTAACAGCAAAGCAAATCTGAATAAAAATAATGCCTTTGGTTCTACACCAACTTCTCTTTATATTTAGCATTTTTCAAGTTAGATAGTATAACAGAAAAATTGCATTCTGTCCTCAAATACTGTGAGAAGTAGAAATACACAATGAACTATAGAGACAGAAAATAAATGGCAATATATACCTTTGTGTGTTGTTTAAAGGTTACGATGAGAAAGCAGATGGCAACAAATTCTGCTTTGAAGATTTTGCAAAGGTAGTGTAAGCCCTTAGAAATAAAACACTTATATTTTTAGTTGTGACTCTAGTCTTTAATGGCTGAGCTATGACACTCTGATGAGTGAGAGATGTGGAGATTGAAGTGGCCACTCCCTGTAACCAGGAGGGACTTCCAGTGGAGGGAGGCGAACACCAACCCACTTATAAATCTTCAACCTATAATTCATTCTGTCAACAAGATGTGCAGGGATAAAGATGGAGCAGAGATTGAAGGAACAGCCAATCAGTGAAGTCAAAACATCTTTTGTAAGAGGACCAATCCTGATACTATTAATGATACTCTGCTATGCACAGCTATATCCTAAGAGGCTCCATCCAGCAGCTGATAGAAACAGATGAAGAGACCAGAACCATAGGCAAAGATCAAATGGTACTCAGGGAATCTTATGAAAGAGTGGGGGATAGAATTGAGTGAGCTGGAGGGGTTAAGGACAACCACAAGAAGACCTACAGAGTCAACTCGGCCCTGTAGGTTCTTACTGAGACTGAATCACCAAGGGCATGCAAGGGTGGGATCTAGGACCTCTACACATTTGGAACAGATGTGCAGCTTAGTCTTCATGTGGGCCCCCTAACAATTGGAATGGAGGTTGTCTCTGTCTCTGTTGTCCACTATTGGATTCCCTTCTCCTAACTGGACTATCTAGTTGGGCCTCAGCGGGAGAGGATATGTTTAGGCCAATTATAACTGCATGTCCCAGGGTAAGGGTTGGACTGGAAGGAGAAGAAGGACAAGAGTGCATGATCTGGATATAAATTGAATAAACAAATAACAAATAAATAGTTAGATACATGAATACATGCATACATCATACATACATACATATATACATACATACATACGAAATAAAACATTTATGACAATCAGAGAACATACTCTCTTCTAAACATTTTTGTGACAGAGTCTAGCATGGAACTGCTAATAGGGAACAGTGCATATCTACCCTAAAAACACACCCTCTATCCTGAGGCAGACATGGTTATGGCAATCATAACAGCACATTCCTGCTATTAAAGGAAGCAAAAGGATTGCCATTTTCATAAGTGGGAAGCAAGAATATCCCTTCAAGAGCAATTTTGAAGTTCTTTTGGGGGGCTTGTCAGTGGCTGGCTTTGCATGGTAGAGGCTGTGGCTGGGAGCACTGAGAGGCCTTCTGCAGGAAATTAGATGGCCAGCTCTTTAGCTGGAGGCCTAATTCATTGCTTTCACAGCAGATTCTGATGGAAAGAGGCAGTCCATGATTTTAAGACATTTATTGTCACGGCGGAGAGTAGATGAATAAAACTGTACCCTACTAGTCAAGGTGGCCCTGAGGTTAAATACCTTTTACAGGGAGGAATGTCTGGGAATGAAAGCTTAATTGGCCAAGCCCTTTAGGCCTTTAGGTATCTCATTAAAATGGAGATCTGTCTTGAGACTACATGACCTGTGATCATGTCCTCTACCTGTGGAGGGACTTGTGTTGCCCTTATGTGACTGATGGCCACAAATCTATGGAGTAAACTGCACATGGCTGGTGGCCATCTTAACTTTGGGATAAAGAGGACGGAGCCATGGCTTCACTACCATTGTGGTTAAGTAAAGTCATATGACTGAAAGCTATCTTTGTTATGGGAAAGTCATACCTTCACCACAACTTCAATTTAATCCCTCTAAGATGTGTCTGTCTGTTTCAAATGGATGAATATGAAATGGCCATTGCATGCTCGTTTGTAGTTTAAGTGCATAAAAAAAAAATGTTTCTCAAGTTGGGCGTGGTGGCACAGGCCTTTAATCCCAGCACTTGGAAGGCAGAGGCAGGCGGATTTCTGAGTTCGAGGCCAGCCTGGTCTACAAGGTGAGTTTCAGGACAGCCAAGGCTATACAGAGAAACCTGTCTCAAAAAACCAAAAAAAAAAAAAAAAAAAAAAAGAAAAAGAAAAATGTTTCTCCTGCCTTCAGCTGCTTAGACTCAGACTTTACCTTTGGGATCCAAAACACACCTCCATGTGTTCTTGCCAAAATAAAGATAAATAAGGTATATTTAATAATCATGTTACATGTTTTCAAGGTTTAAACCTAGGAGGAGTAACTAGAATCAAGCTAAGTTTGTCTGTTGCAATATACAATACATACATGGCCCTCAAGCTCCCATACAAGAGTTGGTAAAATGGCTTTCAAAGACTTCAATGCCCAACAGAAGGAGCTGATAGACTCAGCTACAGCAGAAGGCTATGCTCCAAGCCCAAGCTATAGCTGCTGTCCTGAGGCCAATGACATCCCTGCAGGGGGAGCAAAGTCTTCCAGGTCCTATCCTGTCAGACTACAATCTAAGTCAGCTCTGTCAGAAACCTGCTTCAAATGCAACCAAGAAAGACATCGTTCCTGCTGTTGCCTCATCGTGAGGCAGTCCATGCCCTGCCTGCTATCAACATGACCACTGAAATTCAAAATGTCCCCATCCTGGCTTGCTCTCTGAGCCCAGCCATGAAGACCTAGTCCCAGTAGGACAGGCAAACACCCTTACAGACTTAGAGTTCCTTAGCCTGGCATACTACTGATGGCTTTTAGATTCAGCAACCTCTATCACCTTCACCAAGCACATGATAATGCCACAGGTAGCAGGTAATTCCATCTCTTTCCTGATGGGCATGGGGCTACCTACTCTGTTTTACCCTCACACTAGGAAACCATGTTCCCATCCCTATCTTCTGTCACAAGGATGGATAAAACCTGCTCTAATAAAAGAAGTAATATTTTACAGTTCCTTTACATAAAGAAGCTCATTTTACAATGTCTTCCTCCCAGTGATCATCCACCTCATGGTGTCTCATGAATTAGAAAGAAAAAAGCATAAAGTTTAAAGTTTATATAAGGTCTGAGAATACACAACTTCTAAGAAAGTGAGCATCTAAGAAGGTATTTGAGGTTGGTAAATGCACATTATGAAGATTAGAGGTTGTGGGAAAAACTTGCTTGGTGATAGTAAAGTGCTTTAAGGTATATGGGAGGGATGAAAGTGCTTCAGATTTCTTCCCCTCTTTATGTTCCTGTTGTATATCTGAAATTTATCTTCTTTTAAACTTAAGAAGATTCTTGTAAGCTTCAGGGAATCCACCTTTCACAGGTCAAATGGACTCCAAATAATTACTGTTAATTAATAGCCTATTTCCCTCCCCACCTGCCCATTCCTGAGGGTGGGATCTATTCCTCTTTCCCTGGTCCTGAGAACCATAACACCTTCCCCACCTACCAAGACCATGAGCCTAAAAGTTTTAAATGTACACCCAAGAAAAAGGTATTCTCCTATACTCATTAACTTTATTTTCTGCCCCTAACATCCAGATGTTCCCTCAGAACCTATATGCAGGATAGCTCCAAAACAGGTACCTACCAGCAGTCCATCCCAACTTCACAGATTGCTTCAACTGGGCCTGCACACTCCTACCCCCAAATGGTCCCACAGCATGGACAGCAAAAGAGCTCTTGCTGGACTTAGCCAGCATTTCTGCTTTTTGTTCCCCTTCATAACAATGCCCTAGTGTCAGCGGGAAGTAGTCATAGACTATTATGTGGTCCCTTATTCATTTATTATCAACAAAAGGCTGAGATATTTTGTCTCAGGTGTCTGGCAGAATAACCAGTCATTGGGGAAAAATACCAAATAATAATTTATATTTTTGATGTCTATGAAGCTCTGATTATAACCAGATGCTCTATAGGCTATTAAGTTCAAGGATAATTGGTCATGCAGTAATAGATAAGCAAATATCCACAAAGGATGTAAATGTCGATAGCATAACCCTCCTTATATTCTGGCTTAAACGAGAGTTGATATGAATATCAAAAGCAAGTTTGAAGGGTAAAAGCTGCATCAGTTGAGCCTCCAGATGGCATGGATGCATTCCTAGGAGCTGGGAAGATCCTCTGCCTTATGAAACATCAAATGTGCTGACCATGAGAACATTGCTTTATCCCCTTTCTAAATACAAACAGAGAAACCCTGGGAGCACCTCTCACCACCCATGCCAAGAAACTCCAGACACCTTCACAGGCTAGATCTACTCACCAAATCTCACCTTGGAACCCTTTTACCCACAACCTTATTTATCAGGGACTTTGAAAAAGAATGTGTAAGACAAATGATAAATGGTACCAGTGTGTCACTGATGACATTTGTTTGCTTTATTTCATAACTCTTCAAGATATTGTCAGAACCTAGAAAAAAAAGGAGCTGTACTGGCTATTTTTGTGTCAACTTGACACAGCTGGAGTTATCACAGAGAAAGGAGCTTCAGTTGAGGAAATGCCTCCATGAGATCCAACTGTAAGGCATTTTCTCAATTAGTGATCAAGGGGGAAAGGCCCCTTGTGGGTGGGACCATCCCTGGGCTGGTAATCTTGGGTTCTATAAGAGTAGGCTGAGCAAGCCAGGGGAGGCAAGCCAGTAAAGAACGTTCCTTCATGGCCTTTGTGTCAGCTCCTGCTTCCTGACCTGCTTGAGTTCCAGTCCTGACTTCCTTTGGTGATGAACAGCAGTATGGAAGTGTAAGCCGAATAAACCCTTTCCTCCCCAACTTGCTTCTTGGTCATGATGTTTGTGCAGGAATAGAAACCCTGACTAAGACAGGAGCTCACACGGAATCAAGTGAAGACTTTATTAGGCGAGAGAGCATCACACCACTGGCAGATGATGGGCCTGGAAGGGAGGAGGTCTCCAATCCTAAAAAGGAGTTTTGCTAGATGAATAACCACCATGTATACTGTGATAGAGATCTAAAAGGAAAAAACCTTTAATTCAAGAGAATCCAGAGAGATAGAGCATCAGGGCAGCCAGCATGGGATATTGGATGGAAGCAACAGACTTCCCTTTGATTCCAAAAGGCAAAGGTTTATGGTCCCTATAGTGTGGGGAGTGGGGACAGTGGGCATAAATATTGTATGACATAGCCTGGTCTAGCCTACATATCAAAAGTAGGGAAGGCTGTTATAAAGACAAAATGTAATTCATTTGTCTTGGGCTTCTCACAGCTGTAGGAGGAAGAGAGTCTCCAAGAGTACAGCACTCTTTATTTAACTCTCTGTTCCAGAGAGAGCTGCAAGAGTAGTGTGGCCTGATTTCTGAGAGAAAAGTGAGATAGACACTCTCTTATCTAATGGATATTACCTCTCCTAAGTCCCATAGGATAGTTTTGTAGAAGATTGATTGATCTACTCCATTCATATCCATGCCATTTGTCTTGTCTCTCTCCTGAGCTTCATAATACACAGATATTTCACAGCTCCGTTGTTGCCTGGCTAGACCATGTGACTCACCCTGCCAACTAAACACGAATGGAGGGGTCAGATGTCACTCTAGCTTAGGCTTGTAAAAGCAGTGCCTGTTCTTCCTCCCTTTAATCTTAGTCACCACTAGTGTTTTTATCTCATGGTGCTACATATTTAGCTTCACCTATTGATTTGACACAAACTAGACAAGCCTTGCAAGAAGGAATTTCACTCAAGGAATTGCTTCCAGTTGGCATCCTGACTGCTAGTTGATGTAGGAGAATGCAACCCACTATGAGCAGTGACATCCTTAGGCAGGTATTCTGGACTTTATAAGTAAGTGAGCTAAGCAAGCCAGAGGAAGCAAGGAAGTTAGCAGCATTCCTCCAAAGCCTCTACTTCAGTCCCTACCTTCATATCTTGTCCTGGCTTCCTTCCATGATGGACTATCACCTATAACTTGAAATAAATCCCAGTTACTTTTGCTCATGTCATTTGATCAGAAAAAAGAAAGCAAACAAGGGAAAGAGAGAGAGGAGAGAGAGAGAGAGAGAGAGAGAGAGAGAGAGAGAGAGAGAGAGAGAGATTATTGGTATATAGTGGTTTCTTTCCCCACTTTGAACATTTATGCTCCCAGATGAAAGACAAACACAGTTTTTATATTTTAATATGCCTTATGCAGCACAATAGGTGGGCAATTATTTAGCTTTCATCCTGTTAGGATCTCCCACCTACTGATAATTCCAAGCTATTACTTACTAATTTCTATGTTCCATTTTGGCTGTCTTAACTCCAAATAGGTAGCCCTCTTGGGTACATTTTCTTGATCCAGAGCACATAGTTCTCTTCTTGCTTATCTATACTGTGGTGGCTCTTGTCTCTCTCCTGCACTCTTGTAAGTCATGATGGTTCTCTCCTTCCTGCTCCTTCCTAGTAGTCCCAAGTCAAGGAAACCTAAACCCTGCCTGTGTCTCTTCTCTCCAGCTATTTACTGTGGCATATTTATTTACCATTCAAAATTAACTGGGGGCAGGGTCTCTCAATGTCTTACATGTGGACCATCTTTTGCAAATGGTTTTAGGAAACCCAAATTAACATTTAGAATACAAGCAGCATTAGGCCAAACCCACTACAGAGGGCAATTAAATGTAATCCTTTATGGAGCACCCAGGGACACATGATCTGAGCTACAAAACAAAATTTAACCTTAGCCATTGCACTTGCACCTGAACTTTTGGCAAATGACTCTATATTTACAAGATGAAAGCCACACAGTGCCTAGGCAGTTTGGCCAAAGAAAATTTTCATTTCTAATCTCTAGCTTTCTTCTTGACAACCAAAGTAACCAGATTTTTAATAAGGACACTGAATCTAGGGCAGTGGTGGGGGTTAAATGTGGAGAGGGGTAGAGATCAGGGATCAGAAGACTGAGATCAAGTTAGTTGAAAATGCCTATGATTTGGGCCCCACACAATATATATGGCTCTATATGTTATTTTTATAGTAGTTTCTACAGATGTTTTATATTTTCCTGTGTAGTCAATCTCAGCCCATTGTTTTCTAGTCTCTTGGCTGTTCTATGACATGGGGAACATAACAACCCAAGTCCACACTGGCTATTTGGCAAATCTATGTTTCAGTCTATGAAAAGGCCACACTCCATCATCCATCTTGCAGGAGCAGAATTCTCATCTGTTGTGCTTTCACTGTTTGGCAGGGGAAAAAAAATCCTTTTCACTCTTCTGAACTTTATAAAATGCAAAGTTTCCCTGAATTTTAATGCTAATACAATGAACTCAACTTTGACCTTATATTCTCACTTCTCACCTTATGAAAAATAAATGGGACTAAAATAGAAAATGATTCTTTACTATGTTCCCCTCAAAATACCTCTGGGTTTCCATATCCTAAAGTATACTAAATAACCAAAGCTACAAAGACAAGAAAAATCTAAGTCTATAATAGAAAGCTCACTTAAAGATTTCTATTTAAGACATTGTATATAAATGTTTACCCCTCATCCAATACCCCTATCCCCACCCCATCACCCTCCATCCAAGATGGACACATAGAAGTTGTAGTTGGTATCCAGAATTTCCTCCTTATGCTCCCTTTCCTTCCTTTTAAAATGGTATTCTATTCTGTACCATTGTGTGTTGGAAGCATGTAATCTGCTCATTTAATTTGATTTTCCAGAGGATTACAGTTAATTGATTGCCATGAATATTGGAAGAGATTTTAAACTTAGGAATTTTAAACAGTGTTGAGACAGTAATAGACTCTGTGGACTCTGAAGTTGAACTAAATGCACTTTTGTATTATTATATGGCTACAAGCCTGTGATGACCAGGAAGTGGAATGTGATGGTTTAAATAAGAATTGTCCCATAAGCTCATATGCTTGAATGCTTAGTCATCAAGGAGTAGAACCATTCGAGAGGAATTAGAAGAATTAGGAGGTGTAGCCTCGTGGACTTGAGGAAGTGTGTCACTGGATGTAGGCTTTGAGGTTTCAAAACCCCACATAAGGCTGAGTGTCCCTCTCTGTCTGCAGCTTATGGATCAGGATATAATTCTCAAACAATGCTCTAGCACCTGCCTTATGCTGCCATGTTCCCCTACCATAGTGATAATGAACCAAATCTCTGAAAATCTAAGCCAGTTGCCAGTTAAATTCACTTACAATACTTGTGTGATCATAACATCTCTTGACAGCAATGAAACATTAACTAAGACAGTAGTTGGTTCAAGGGAGCAGGGTATTACTGTAACAGGCCTGATCATGCTGCTTATTGGGACTGCTCTTGTGATATTTTGGGAAAGTATGTGGCTGTTTTCTGCTCATGTCCTAAAATGTGCAAGAGACTAAATTGAAGAGTATCAGATTGGCAGAGGAGGTTTCAAGGCAACGTAGTATTTACTGTGTTGTGATTATTAGTGGTCACTCTTATGCAAATCTATAATGGAAAAGAACAAGAAAAATAAAGTAAAATGTACAGTTTAAGGAGAAAAGGAGTGGCCAGAGCATCTGTGGGAGACATCTTGGTTCCCAGACTCCACCAAGACTACTCTGCACAGGTGAGAGTGTGGACTACAGAAGCTAACAGCTTCTGGGCCAGGCGGGAGCCACAGAGCTTCTGAGACATTCCTATTTCGGGCTCCAGACATCCGGGCACTTTCCCTGCCAGAGGAGAGGTGTACACCCTGCCCAGAAGGACTTTGCCAGAGTACCTAAGGGAGCCATCTTGATCCCTGCATCCCGCTGAGAATAGTTTGCACAGGTGAGAGTATGGACTACAGAAGCTAACAGCTTCTGGGACAGGTCTTTTTTCAGGACTTCATCTTCTGCCAGGAGACAAGTCCAAATGCCAGATATCTGTGCACCTTCCCTAAAAGAGAAGAGCCTGCCTGCACAGTGCTCTGACCAATGAAACTCATGAGAGAGCTAGTATCCCAGGTCTGCTGGTAGAGAATAACAGAATCACGAGAGGAACAAGCTCTAACCAGAGACAACTATAACAACTATCTGCAGAGATTACCAGATGGCAAAAGGAAGATGTAAGAATCTTACTAACAGAAACCAAGACCACTAACCATCATCGGCACCCAGCACTCCCACTTCAGCCAGTCCTGGGCACGCTAAAACACACAAAAACCTAGCCCTGGACTTAAAGGCATATCTCATGATGATGGTACAAGACATCAAGAAGTACTTTAATAACTCACTTAAGGAAATACAGGAGAATGCTACTAAAGAGTTGCAAGCCATTAAAGAAAATCAGGAAAACACATCCAAACAGGTGATGGAAATGAACAAAACCATACTAGACCTAAAAAGAGAAGTAGACACAATAGAGAAAACCAAAGTGAGGCAACGCTGGAGATAGAAACCCTAGGAAAGAAATCTTGAACCATAGATGTGAGCATCAGCAAGAGAATACAAGAGATGGAAGAGAGAATCTCAGGTGCAGAAGATTCCATAGAGAACATCAGCACAACAATCAAAGAAAATGCAAAAAGATCCTAACTCAAAACATTCAGGAAATCCAGGACACAATGGGAAGACCAAACCTACAGATAATAGGAGTAGATGAGAATGGAAGATTTTCAACTTAAAGGGCCAGCAAATATCTTCAACAAAATTATAGAAGAAAACTTCCCAAACCTAAAAAAAGAGATGCCCATGAACATACAAGAAGCCTAAACACCAAATAGACTGGACCAGCAAAGAAATTCCTCCAGACACATAATACTCAGAACAACAAATGCACTAAAAAAAGATAGAATATTAAAAGCAGTAAGAGGAAAAGGTCAAATAACATATAAAGGCAGGCCTATCAGAATTACACCAGATTTTTCACCAGAGACTATGAAAGCCAGAAGATACTGGACAGATGTTATACTGACACTAAGAGAACACAAATGCCATCCCAGACTACTATACCCAGCCAAACTTTCAATTACTGTAAATGGAGAAACCAAACTATTCCACAACAGAACCAAATTCACACATTATCTTTCTGCAAATCCAGCCCTTCAAAGGATAATAACAGAAGAAAAAAAAAAATACAAGGATGGAAACCACGTCCTAAAAAAAGCAAGAAAGTAATCCTTCAACAAACCTAAAAGAAGACAGCCACAAAAACAGAATGGCAACTTTAACAACAAAAATAAGAGGAAGCAGCAATTACTGTTCCATAATATTTCTTAATATCAATGGAATCAACTTCCCAATAAAAAGACATAGACTAACAGACTGTCTACACAAACAGGACCCAACATTTAGGTGCTTACTAGAAACCCATATCAGGGAAAAAGACAGACACTACCTCAGAATGAAAGGCTGTAAACCAAGTTTCCAAGCAAATGGTCTGAAGAAACAAGCTGGAGTAGCCATTCTAATATCAAATAAAATCGACTTCTAACCCAAAGTCATCAAAAAAGACAAGCAGGGGCACTTCATACTCATCAAAGGTAAAATCTTCCAAGAGGAACTCTCAATTCTGAATATCTATGCTCCAAATACAAGGGCAGCCACATTCATTAAAGAAACTTAGTAAAGCTCAAAACACAAATTACAGCTCACACAATGACAGTGGGAGACTTCAACACACCACCTTCATCAATGGACAGATCATGGAAACAGGAACTAAACAGGGACACAGTGAAACTAACAGAAGTTATGAAACAAATGGATATAGCAGATATGTACAGAACATTTTATCCTAAAATAAAAGGATATACCTTCTTCTCAGCACCTCATGATACCTTTGTCAAAATTGACCATATAGTTGGTCACAAAACAAGGCTCAAAAGACACAAAAATATTGAAATTGTCCCATGCATCCTATTAGACCACCATGGAATAAGGCTGATCTTCAATAACAAAATGAATAATAGAAAGCCAACATTCAGGTGGAAACTGAACAACAATCTATTCAATGACACCTTGGGCAAGGAAGGAAGAAAGAAAGAAATTAAAGACATTTAGAGTTTAATGAAAATGAAGCCACAACATACCCAAACTTACGGGACACAATGAAAGCATTTCTAAGAGGAAAACTCATAGCTCCGAGTGCCTCCAAAAGAAACTAGAGAGAGCATACACTAGCAGCTTGACAACACAACTAAAAGCTCTAGAACAAAAGGAAGCAAATTTTCCCAAGAGGAGTAGACTGCAGGAAATAATCAAACTCAGGGGCAATATCAACTAAGTGGAAACAAGAGGAACTATTCAAAGAATCAACCAATTGAGGAACTGGTTCTTTGAGAAAATCAACAAGAAAGATAAACTCTTAGCCAGACACACTAGAGGGCACAGGGACAGCACCCTAATTAACAAAATCAGAAAAGAAAAAGGAGACATAACACCAGATCCTGAAGAAACCCAAAGCACCATCAGATCCTTCTACAAAAGGCTATACTCAAAAAAATAGGAAAACCTGGGTGAAATGGAGAAGGTTCTAGATATACCCCAGGTACCAAGGTTAAATCAGGATCAGGCTAATGATCTAAACAGTCCTATATCCCCTAAAGAAATAGAAGCAGTCAATAGTCTCCCAACCAAAAAAAGCCCAGGACCAGATGGGTTTAGTGCAGAGTTCTATCAGACCTTCAAAAAAGATCTAATTCCAGTTCTTCATAAAATATTTCACAAAATAAAAGCAGAAGGTACTCTACCCACTCATTTTATAAAGCCACAATTACTCTGATACCTAAACCAGAGAAAGACACAAAAAAAGATAGAGAACTTCAGAACAAATTCCCTTATGAATATCGATGTAAAAATACTCCATAAAATTCTCGCTAACCATATGCAAGAACACATCAAAGCAATCATCCATCCTGACCAAGTAGGTTCCATTACAGGGATGCAGAGTTGGTTCAATATACAGGAATCCATCAATGTAATCCAGTATATAAACAAACTCAAAGACAAAAACCACATGATCATCTCATTAGATGCGGAGAAAGCATTTGACAAATCCAACACCCATTCATGATAAAAGTCTTGGAAAGATCAGGAATTCAAGGCCCATACCTAAACATTAAAAACAATCTACAACAAACCAGTAGCCAACATCAAAGTAAATGGTGAGAAGCTGGAAGCAATCCCACTAAAATGAGGGACTAGAGAGGCTGCCCACTTTCTCCCTACCTATTCAACATTGTACTTGAAGTCCTAGCCAGAGCAATTTGACAACAAAAGGAGAGCAAGGGGATACAAATTGGAAAAAAATGAAGTCAAAATATCTCTATTTGCAGATGATATGATAGTATATATAAGTGACCCTAAAAATTCCACCAGAGAACTCCTAAACATGATAAACAGCTTCGGGGAAGTAACTGGATATAAAATTAACTCAAACAAGTCAATGGCCTTTCTCTACACAAAGAATAAGCAGGCTGAGAAAGAAATTAGGGGAACAACACCCTTCTCAATAGTCACAAATAATATAAAATACCTTGGAATGACTCTAACTAAGGAAGTGAAAGATCTCTATGATAAGAACTTCAAGTCTCAGAAGAAAGAAATTAAAGAAGATCTCAGAAGATGGAAAGATCTCCCATGCTTATGGATTGGCAGGATGAACATAGTAAAAATGGCTATTTGCCAAAAGCAATCTACAGATTCAATGCAATCCCCATCAAAATTCCAACTCAATTCTTCAATGAATTAGAAAGGGCAATCTGCAAATTCATCTGGAATAACAAAAAACTTAAAATAGGAAAAACTCTTCTCAAGGATAAAAGAACCTCTGGTAGAATCACCATGCCTGACCTCAAGCTGTACTACAGAGCAATTGGGATAAAAATAGCATGATACTGGTATAGCAACAGACAAGTACACCAATGGAATAGAATTGAAGACACAGAAATGAACCCACACACCTATGGTCACTTGATCTTTGTCAAGGGATCTAAAACCATCAAGTGGAAAAAAAGACAGCATTTTCAAAAAATGGTGCTGGTACAAGTGGATGTTATCATGTAGAAGAATGCAAATTGATCCATTCCTATCTCCTTGTACTAAGGTCAAATCTAAGTGGATCAAGGAACTTCACATAAAACCAGAGACACTGAAACTTATAGAGGTGAAAGTGGGGAAAAGCCTCGAAGATATGGGCACAGGGGAAAAAATTCCTGAATAGAAAAGCAATGGCTTGTGCTGTAAGGCCATGAATTGACAAATGGGACCTCACAAAACTGCAATGCTTCTGTAAGGCAACAGACACTGTCAATAAGACAAAAAGGCCACCAAGACATTGGGAAAGGATCTTTACCTATCCTAAATCAGATAGAGGGCTAATATACAATATATATAAAGAACTCAAGAAGGTGAACACCAGAAAATCAAATAACCACATTAAAAAATGTGGCTGAACACTAAAAAAAGAATTCTCACCTGAGGAATACCGAATGATTGAGAAGCACCTGAAAAATGTTTAGCATCCTTAATCATCAGGGAAATGCAAATCAAAAAACCCTGAGATTCCATCTCATACCAGTCAGAATGGCTAAGATCAAAAATTCAGGTGACAGCAGATGCTGGCGAGGATGTGGAGAAAGAGGAACACTCCTCCCTTGTTGGTAGGATTGCAAGCTTATACAACCACTATGGTAATCAGTCTGGTGGTTCCTCAGAAAATTGGACTTAGTACTACCGGAGGATCCCAAAATACCTCTCCTGGGCATATATCCAGAAGCTGTTCCAATTGGTAAAAAAGACACATGCTCCTCTATGTTCACAGAAGCCTTATTTATAATAGCTGTGGAGCTGTGATGAAAGGATGGACCATCTAGAGACTGCCATATCCAGGGATCTATCCCATAATCAGCCTCCAAATGCTGACACCATTGCATACACTAGCAAGATTTTTCTGAAAGGACCCAGATATAGCTGTCTCTTGTGAGACTATGCTGGGGCCTAGCAAACAGAGAAGTAGATGCTCACAGTCAGCTATTGGTTGGATCACAGGGCCCCCAGTGGAGGAGCTAGAGAAAATACCCAAGGCGCTAAAGGGATCTGCAACCCTTTAGGTGGAACAACAATATGAACTAACCAGTAAACCAGAGCTCTTGTCTCTAGCTGCATATGTATCAACAGATGGCCTAGTCTGCCATCACTGATAAGAGGGGCCCATTGGTCATGCAAACTTTATATGCCCCAGTACAGGGGAATGCCAGGGCCAAAGTGTGGGAGTGGGTGGGTAGGGGAGTCGGGGGGGGGGGAAAGGGTATGGGGGACTTTTGGGATAGCATTGCAAATCTAAATGAGGAAAATACCTAGTAAAAAATATTTAAAAAGAAAAAAAGCAATTTTTCTGTCAATACAATATTCTTATGGTCTGTATCTTTCATTCATTTGGTTTGTCTTTTTGCTGAAAACCCATAAAACAAGAAAAGTGGATTCATGATGTTTATACTCTGTCCCTTGGGTTCTGTTTTGTATGATGAGGTCTCATTTTTGTTTGTGTTGATTTGTTTTGTTTGGTTTTGTTTAGTTTAGTTTGGTTTGGTTTTTTGTTTTTTTAAATTTATGCATACAGAAAGTAAACCTTGCATAAGTCTCAACTCATTTTTAAAGTACTTCCTCAATCTGAATCTCAATCTCTTCTTTGAGATTAAAGAGACTTAGCAATGAAGAAACTTACTCTGAAATTAAGCACCATAAGCAGAAGTCCCAAGAGAGTTAAATAAAGACCCATTGACCCAAGTTTTACATTGCATAGTTTTACAGGGTTTTAGTGGAATGTGTTTGTTGTTTAGAGTCTCATTCTGCTCTCCTATTCTATAGTGAGAAAAGTCACAATACAAAACTGAGAAACTTATTAGACACCTGTTGTGTTTACTGCTTTGATTTTCCCACAATGGAGCCAATCTGAAATGAAAGATAGTGAAGCAAGGAGAAATTTGAAAGAATTGCGAAAACTCCCAGATGGAAGTGGAACCACCTAAGGAAAATGTCCAGACCTGTAGCACTCTCCTAGCAAAGAGAATTGGAGGCTAGAGGGAGGCTTGCACTATGCATCAAAGATAGATGAGTTCATTAGAAAACCTACCATAAACCAGGCATGGTGGTGCATGCCATTAATCCCAGCACTCGGGAGGCAGAGGCAGGCAGATTTCTGAGTTTGAGGCCAGCCTGATCTACAAAGTGAGTTCCAGGACAGCCAGGGCTACACAGAGAAACACTGTCTCAAAAAAACAAAACAAAAAAGCCACATTTTTATATTTTACATTGTTTTAATGACTCCATTGAATTTATTCTTTCATTTGAACAGTGTTTTGAATCCTCAGTGGCCAATTATGTTGAAGTAAGAAAAAGCCAAACTAATTCATTAAGTATATTTATGTGGGATTTTCTTTAGTTATTTCTATTATTATATTTATTTTTACATATTCGTGTTTGAAATGAATGCACATATGCCACAGAACACATATGGAGATCAGATTGTAGAAATCATATTTTCCCTTTCAACATATAGCTCTTAGGAATGGAAGTCAGGTCAGTCCTGGCAGCAAGCCCCTTTACTCAATAAGTCATCTTGCCAGCCATTATTCATTGTCTCTTGTGGCATTTTGACCAATAGACTGAGAGTCGTGCTTAGAAAACATAGTTTATAAATTATAATAAAATTAAATGTGAGATTAAGCTTTGTAAAACTTAAATTGAAATAGATAAAACAATGAGACAAAAATTGCTAGAAGTTCCAGAGAGAGCTTCTGAATGAGTTTAAAAGATAACTAATAAATTAAACAGAAAATTAAAGAAAAAATGTATCCAACATATGTACTTAGTAATAACTGCATAAGCCTGCCCAATGGCTCATCCCAGGACAGTGGTTAAAGACAATGTCAGAGATGGACATTTTGAAATTTACAGATGCTTACCCCTTCCACTGGCTTCAAAGTCTTAAACTAGGGAGCTCCCAATAGGCAACTCCATATTGCTGGATGGGGAAAATTGACATTTATCTAATATGCTGTGTAGTCTCATATCAACTTAGCACAAGCCAAAATCATCTGAGAGTAAGAAACTGTAATTTAAAAATGCTTCCAAATATCTGGCTTTAAGCAAGGGTGATACCGTGACTGTCTTGGGTTCTATAAGAAAGCCATCAGGAGCAAGCCAACATGCAGCAATCTTCCAAGGCCTGTAAATAAGCTCCTGCCTCCAGTTTCCTGCCCTGTTTAAGTTCCTCTCCTGGTTTTCTTCCATGTTGAACAGTGCTATGAACTACATGCTGAATAAACCTTTTCTCCCCGAGTTGATTTGGTTATGTTGTTTTATCATAGCAATAGTGACCCTGACTAAGATTCCTAAGTTCTTTGAAAGGTTATTTCAAACTAGGAATGTACCAGTTGTATAGCTTTAGAAGTATTAGGCTCTCTTAAATATTCTTGCCAATATACAGTACACTATTGCTCTAGAAAGATGTTCCTCAACACAATTTGACAAAACTTGGATCTTCTCCCATAATTTTTTTAAGTCTCAAAAACTTCCAAAATTGGCCTTAAATAAATGATTCTCCTATCCCAAAGCCAGAGATTTCAGGTTTGTTCCACTACATTCATTTTACCATATTATTTTCAATAAAAACTAACACTGACCATGGGTGCGAACTCGATGGACAGTCCCACAGTCCCCAAAGGACTCTCCATGCCCCAGGCACCCTAGTACATCCTGGATCTTAGGATCACTGGTGAGTGGAATGCAACATCTATTCCAAAACAATCATGAGGGACCTGTTATAGAAGGAGCAAGGACACAGGATCCCTGCCCAAGCAGTTACTCAGGTTTCTTCTGGTCAGCACTGGTATACCTTGACTTTGAGCACAGCAGATGGCCCCCACAGTCCCCAGAGGAGGTACCACTTTCAGGTACTGTAACACACCCATGATCTTAGGATTTCAGGGTCCCAGCATCCCAGGAGCTTAGTCACACCAGGATCTCAGGGTCTCAGAGGAAGCTTGACTGCCAAGAACTCTGAAATACCCAGAATCTCAGGTTCACAGTATCCCCGAATCACAGGATGACAGAGAAAGCTAGACTCTGAGTTCAGAATCAACCAGGATAAGAGGAAAGAAAGGCTCCAAACAGATATATTGAGATCAGTGAACACTTGAGATAATCAGATGGAAGGAGGCAAATGTAAAAACAGAAGCAACAAAAAACAAGGTTACTTGGCATAATCAGAACCAAACTCTCCCACCATAGCAAGTCCTGGATACAACATCACACCATAAAAGCAAGATATGGATCTAAAGTCATTTCTCAAGATGATGATGAAGGACTATAAGAAGGAAATAAATAACTCCCTTAAAGAAATATAGGAGAACACAGCCAAACAGGTGAAGGAATTGAACAAAACCATCCAGGATAAAGAGATGGAAGTAGAAACAATAAAGAAATCAAAAAGGGAGACCACTCTGGAAACAGAAAACTTAGGAAAGAAGTCAGGAGCCACTGAAGCAAGGATAACCAACAGAATACAAAACATAAACGAGAGAATCTCAGGTACAGAAGATACCATAGAAAACATTGACACAACAATCAAGGAAACTGCAAAATGCAAAAAGATCCTAATCCAAAACATCCAGGAAATCCAGGACACAATGAGAAGACCAAACCTAAGGATAATAGGTACAGATGAGAAGGAAGATTTCCAACTTAAAGGGCCAGTAAATATCTTCAACAAAATTATAGAAGAGAACTTTGGCCAGGCAGTGGTGGTGCATGCCTTTAATCCCAGAACTTGAGAAGCACAGGCAGGCAGATTTCTGAGTTAGAGGCCAGCCTGTTATACAGAGTGAGTTCTACGAAAGCAAGGGCTACACAGTGAAACCCTGTCTCAAAAAACAAAAACAAAAACAAACAAACAAAAAATCCCCAACCTAAAGAAAGACATGCCCAGGAACAAACAGGAAACCAATAGAACTAAAGAAAAGTTTGGACCAGAAAGAAATTCTTCCCATCACATAATAATAACAACACCAAATACATAAAACAAAGAAATAATATTAAAAGCAGTAAGGGAAAAAGGTCAAATAACTTATAAAGACAAATATAACAGAATTACACCTGATTTCTCCCCATAGAATATGAAAGCAAGAAAATCATGGGCAGATGTCATACAGACCTCAAGGGAACACAAATGTCAGCACAAGTTACTATACCCAACAAAACTCACAATTGCCATAGACAGAGAAACCAATGGATTCTATGACAAAACCAAATTCACATAATATCTTCATATAATATCCACGAATCCAGCCCTTCAAAGGATAATAAAGGGAAAACTCCAACAAAAGGAGGGGAATTCTGAAAAAGCAAGAAAGTAATCCTTAAACAAATCTAAAAGAAGATATCCACAAGAACAAAATCCCAATCTATCAACAAAAATAACAGGAAGCAACAATTACTTTTCCTTAATATCTCTTGATATCAATGGAATCAATTCCCCAGTAAAAAGACATATACTAACAGACTGGATACATAAACAGGACCCAACATTCTCAGCATACAGGAAACCCACCTCAGGAACAAAGACAGACACTACCTCAAAGTAAAAGGCTGGAAAACAATTTTCCAAGCAAATGGTCCAAAGAAACAAGCTGGAGTAGCCATTCTACTGTCAAATAAAATCAATGTTCAACCTAAAGTTATTAAAAAGGATTACGAGGGACACTTCATAGTCATCAAAGATAAAATTTGCCAAGATGAACTCTCAATTCTGAATATCTATGCTCCAAATACAAGGGCATCTACATGTATTAAGGATACTTTAGTAAAGCTCAAAACACACATTATACCTCACACAATAAAAGTGGGAGACTTCAACATCCCACTCTCATCAATGGGCAGATCCTGGAAACAGAAAATAAACAGAGACTCAGTGAAACTAACAGAACTTATGAAACAAATGGATTTAACAGATATCTACAGAATATTTTATCATAAAACAAAAGGATATACCTTCTTCTCAGGACCTCATTGTATCTTCTCGAAAATTGGCCATATAATTGGTCACAAAACAGGCCTCAACACATACAAGAAATAGTGAAAGTATCCCAGGTATCCTATCAGATCACCATGGACTACAGCTGTTCTTCAATAACAACATAAATATTAGAAAGTCAACATTCACGTTGAAGCTGAACAACACTCTACTCAAAGAAAATTTGGTCAAGGAAGAAATAAAAAAATAGACTAAAGACTTATTAGAGTTTAATAAAAATTTGAAGCCACAACATACCTAAACTTATAGGACACAATGAAAGAAATTCTAAGAGGAAAACTCTTAACTCTGAGTGCCTCCAAAAAGACACTACAGAGAGCATACACTAGGAGCTTGACAACACACCTAAAAGCTCTAGAACAAAAAGAAGCAAATTCACCAAAGCGGAGTAAATGGCAGGAAATAATCGCATTCAGGGCTGAAATCAACCAAATAGAAACAAAAAGAACTATACAAATAACCAAAACAGGAGCTGCTTCTTTGAGAACATCAACAAAATGGATAAACCCTTAGCCAGAATAACTAGAGGGAACAGGGACAGTATTTTAATTAACAAAATCAAAAATGATAAAGGAGACATAATAACAGAACCTGAGGAAATCCAAAACATCATCAGATTCTACTACAAAATGTTATACTCAGCAAAACTGGAACACCTGGATGAAATGGACAATTTCCTGAAAAAATACCAGGTACCAAAGTTAAATGAGGATCAAACTAAATACTAAACAGTCCCATATCCCCTAAAAAAAAAAAAATAGAAGCAGTCATTAATAGTCTCACAACCAAAAAAAAAAAAAAAAAAAAAAAGGCCTGGAGCAGATGGGCTTAGTCAGACATTCAAAGATCTAATTCCAATTCTCCTCAAACAATTCCACAAAATAGAAACAGAAGGTACTCTACTCAATTCATTCTATGAAGCCACAATTACTCTATGATGGAACGACTTAAAGACCCAACAAAGAAAGAGAACTTTAAACCAAGTTCCCTTATGAATATTGATGCAAAAATACACAATAAAATGCTCTCAAACCAAATCCAAGAATACATTAAAATGATCATCCATCATGATCAAGCAGGCTTCATCCCAGGGATGCAAGGATGGTTTAATATATAGAAATCTATCAACATAATCCGCTATATAAACAAACTCAAAGACAAAAACCACATGATCATCTCGTCAGATGCTGAGAAAGCATTTGACAAAATCCAACACCCATTCATGATAAACGTCTTGGAAAGATCAGGAATTCAAGGCCTATACCTAAACATAATAAAAAGCAATCTACAGCAAACGAGTAGCCAACATACTAAATGGAGAGAAACTTGAAGCAATCCCACTAAAATCAGGGACTAGACAAGGCTGCCCACTTTTGCCCTACCTATTCAATATAGTTCTTGAAGTCCTAGCCAGAGCAATTGAATAGCAAAAGGAGATCAAGGGGATACAAATTGGAAAGGAGAAGTCAAATCACCACTATTTGCAGATGCTATGATAGTATACATTAGTGACCCTAAAAATTCCACCAGAGAACTCCTAAACCTGATAAACATCTTCAGTGAAGTAGCTGGATATAAAATTAACGCAAACAAATCAGTGGCCTTTTTCTACACAAAGGATAGAGAGGTTGAGAAAGAAATTAGGTAAACAACACCCTTCACAATAGTTACAAATATTGTATAATACCTTGGTGTGATTCTAAGCAAGTTTAAAATCTCTATGATAACAATTTCAAGTCTCTGAAGTACAACTGCCCACTGCCCTCCCAACCTGAAGCAGGCTGATCCAGACCTTGACCTTGCTGCCACTAATGAGATTACCTAGGGTGGGGCCTTCTCCTTAGATCACTCTATTGTTCAGCCAGTGCCTCTGTTCTCCTTCAAAACACTGATACCTGCTGAGAGGTTGCTAAGAAATTCCAGAGGCTACACCCTATCCTGCAAGTCATCACCTGCAGCTGGTTCCAGTCTCCAAGAATGAATTGGCAGGAATGGGCCTCTCCCCGCCCCCTTTATAAGCACATTTGCTATTATCATTTGAGTTTTGATCAGGAATTTTTACTTAGCTCCGTTTTTCTCTTGACTGCCTAGTTCCCCTCTCTTTTCATCCCGGCTTGCCTCCCAGGTGAAACCTGTTCCATGTGAGCCTCGGATCGGCTTCCAAAAGTCTGGCTCCAGGGCCAGGGACCTGAGGAATGGCAGAAGAAAGCTGGAGGAACACTGCTTGGTGTGGAACTCCACGGGAAGAAAAAGAAAAGGATTGTATTGGGCACCGAAGAAACGCACTAACTTAAAACTTCATATTTTAAAGTGTTGCTAGAGGTGTGGGAGGATATGGGCTAAGTTTGGAATCAGTCCTAACCCAACGCTGATATCCACTTAGGTTCAGCAGCAAATTATTCAGAACTAGGAACTGATCAGGTGATTGTCCACAGTTTTCAAAAACTGCATGCATGAATTTATAGAAGATACAGAAGCATGCATAAAACAATTTTTAACTTATCTTTGAGATAATGATTGACAATTTTATTTAAAATAATGGTATGCAGTAGATCAAATATTAATATTCTGTAATAATCAAATTAATTGCTGTTTGGAACAAGGAACAAACACTTAGTCCGGTTCTTAAGACACAATTTTTGTTATAGGTTTTCTAAAATATACGAATTTATCTTACAATTCTTATTAGCACCACAGCAGCCTTAATAGGATGTTAAAACTCTGAAAAGAAGGACACCTCGGCCTTGCCTGCCTCTGGCCATCCTTCCAGGCTGTAGAGGCTGAAGCAGCCCAATCTGTTGTAGGCCAGAAAGCCCGAGCAAGGGCGGCAGAGCACCCCGAGTCCTAGCAGAAAAAATATGGCCACCCCCGGTGGGGACAGGTGCATGCTCCTGGGGGCAATGGTGTGCGTGACCCGTGCTTCAGGCCCTCCCCTGAGTTTGCTACAAAGGCGCTGGCTTTCTGGCTGCCTCCTGCACCACCACCACTCAGGGAAAGCTGCGTACCCCACAGCCCCGCCCCGCAGCAGCCAGCAGCCTGCTGGCTCCACGTGGGCCAATGGTCATCCAGGAGGAGAAGAAAAATGACTTTACAATAATGTTTTCTCTTGCCAAAGAATTGCTGTGGGTACGTTTAATAACTATAACTAAAATAGGCAGCTAATATTTAATTACCATTGATTATAATTGATAACAATTATAAAAGCTTTCTTTATTTTCCACAAAGCCTTTTGTTCTTTGCCAGTTAATTTGTGTCTCACTTAATAGCACCTAACAAAGGCTTAAGTTGTCCTGTGGTGAGTTTAAGGTGAGGTCTTAGCCAATTAACATCTCCTGGAAGCTTTTGAAAATAACTCCCAGGCAGGACTATAGAGCATAAATAAATTTTATGCCTCAGTCCACCTTTTTTTAATATTAATAACAGGGGGGGGGATTGTAACCCCAACCCCCCCCCCCCCCCCCCGCCTGAAACAGGCTGATCCAGACCTTGACCTTGCTGCCACTAAGGAGATTACCTGGGGTGGAGCCTTCTCCCTAGATCACTCTATTGTTCAGCCACTGCCTCTGTTCTTCTTCAAGACACTGTTACCTGCTGAGAGGCCTCTGAGGAATTCCAGAGACTACACCTTATCCTGCACGTAGTCACCTGAAGCTGGTTGCAGGCTCCAAGAATGAATTGGCAGGAATGGGCCTCCCCATCCCCTCCCCCCACCCCACCCCCCCACCCCATCCCCGCACGCCCTTTATAAGCACATTTGCTATTAAACATTTGAGCTTTGATCAGGAATCTTGATTTAGCTCCATTTTTCTCTTGACCACCTAGTTCCCCTCTCTTTTCATCCCCAGCTTGCCTCCCAGGTGAAACCTGTTCCATGTGAGCCACGGGGCGGCTTCCAACACTGAAGAAAGCAATCAATGAAGATCTCAGATAATGGAAAGATCTCCTATGCTCATGGATTGGCAGGATTAATATAGTAAAAATGGGTATCTCTCTGAAAGCAATCTACCACCCTCAACAGAAGATGGATACAGAAAATGTGGTACATTTACACAATGTAGTACTACTCAGCTATTAAAATAGATGGAACCTGAAAATATCATCCTGAGTGAGGTAATTTAGCCCTTTGTCTTGCAAAGATTATATGCCCCAGTACAGGGGAATACCAGCACCAGGAAGAAGGTGTGGGTGGGTTGGCAAGCAGGGTGGGGTATAGCATTTGAAATGTAAATGAAGAAAATATCTAATAAGATTTTTTAAATAAATAAATACATAAATAAAAGTACCCCAACCAAGAAAAATGGCTATTTTGCAGAAACCAATCTATAGATTCAATGCAATCCCCATCAAAATGCCTATTCAATTCTTCACAAAGTTGAAAGTTTGCAAATTCATCTGGAATAACAAAAATCCTAGGATAGCAAAAACTATACTCAATAATAAGAGAACCTCTGTAGAATCACCATCCCTGACCTCAAGTTGTACTACAGAGCAATTGTGATAAAAACTGCATGGTAATGATACAGTGAAAGACAAATAGAACAATGGAACAGAATTGAAGACCCAGAAATGAACCCACACACCTATGGTCACTTGATCTTTGACAAAGGAGCTAAAACCATCCAGTGGAAAAAAGACAGAATTTTCAACAAATGATGCTGCCTCAACTGGAAGCTATCATGTAGAAGAATGTGAATTGACCCAATCTTAACTCCTTGTAGAAAGCTTAATTCTAAGTGGATCAAGGAACTCCACATAACACCAGACACAAAATTTTTAGAGGAGAATGTGAGGGAAATTCTCGAAGATATGGGCACAGGGGAAAGATTCCTGAATAGAATAGCAATGGCTTGTGCTGTAAGATCAAGAACCAACAAATCAGACTTCATAAAATTGCAAAGCTTCTGTAAGGCAAAGGACACTATCAATAAAACCAAAAGGTAACCAACAGATTGAGAAATGATCCTTACCAATCCTAAATCTGATAGGAGACTAATATCCTATATATGTACATACACACAAACACACACACACACACACACATATATATATATATATATATATATATATATATATATATATACTCAAGAAGTTGGATTCCAAATAACCAAATAACCCTATTAAATAAATGGGGTACAGAGCTAAACAAAGAATTCTCAACTGAGGAATACCGAATGGCTGAGAAGTAACTAAAGAAATGTTCAACATCCATAATCATCATGGAAATGCAAGTCAAAACAACCCTGAGATTCCATCTCACACCACTCAGAATGGCTAAGATAAAAAACTTGGGTGACAGCATATGCTGGTGAGTACGTGGAAAAAGAGGAACACTCCTACATTTCTGGTGAGTTTGCAAGCTGGTATGACCACTCTGAATATCAGTTTGGTTTTTCCTCAGAAAATTGGATATAGTTCTACCAAAAGATACAGCAATACCACTCCTGGGCATATACCCAGAATAGGCTCCAACATGTAATAAGGACATATGCTCCACTATGTTCATAGCTGCCTTATTATAATAGCCAGAAGCTGGAAAGAACCCAGATGTCCCAAGAGAGGAATGAACAGAAAATTTGGTACATTTACACAATGGAGTACTACTCAGGTATTAAAAAGAATGTATTTATGAAAATCTTAGGCAAATGGATGGATCAACAGGATATCATCCTGAGTGAGGTAACCCAATCACAAGAGAATGCACATGATATGCACTCACTGATAAGTGGATATTAGACCAGAAACTCAGAATCCTTCTTAGAAGGAGGAAGAAAATACCCATGGAAAAAGTTACAGAGACAAAGTTTGGAGTAGAGACTGAAGGAACGACCATCCAGAGACTGCACTACTTGGGAATGCATCCCATAAACAACCACCAAACCAAGACACAATGCTAGATTGTGGGACGTCATTCTGGACTCCCTGGCCAGCAGGACAGAAATCTGTGCCAGGCAGTAAACAAGCCCATATTTGGTGGATGGCTCGCCCTTAATCCCTGATTAGGTGAGCAAGCCTGCCTGGTGAGGTGATGTGACCTGTGGTGATTGGTTGAGGCGTGGTTGTGGCTTGAGTGGATAAAAAACGCTTGTACCCCGAGGTGCGGGGGATTTGAAGAGAGAAGCTGCCTGAGTAAACTGCTTTAAGAAGGACTGGTGGTTGCATTTTCCTTGCTGGTTGAGTTGGATGCAACAAGTATTGCTGAAACCCAGGACCCGACTCCCCCACTGAAGAGGTTCAGAACTTTCTGCAGTCAGAGTCTATCGACAGGATGAGTACGGTATGTAACTCACCATCCCGGGGTTGGGATTAGGCTCTTGGTAAAGAGACAATAAGGCTCTAGGTAAAGAGACAATTAGGCTCTCGGTAAGATACAATTAGGCTTTCGGTAAGAGACAATAAGGCTCTCCGGCTCTGGAGACGAGAAAGTGAAAGAAAGAGGGTAGTGAAAGTAAGAGGGTAATAGGGACAGTCTATGGATTACTTTCTTTTTCTAGCCATTTGGGTAATTTTTCTTACTGCCTTTTGGTTTAAGGACTGGCCAAAAGGATGGCCGATTCAGGAGTCAGAACAAATATTACAAGGCCTGGGCTATGCAAAGAGCCCAGACATAAGTACCAGGATGCTCCCTTGGAAAGATAAGGAAGGGCATGATGGGATGTTTCAACCACATGTACTTGAGCTGCCCATTACCTTATGGGGTAGAGATTTGTTGAAAATAGTGTGCTATTTAGGAGCAAGGATCGCCCCTACGGCTGTTTGGCCTCAAAAGATACAGTTGAGGGTTGATTCCTTGCATACTTTAAATGATTTTCAGAAATTGTTCGGCGATATCAATTGGATTCGGTCCTATTTGAAGACCCCAAATGTTAAATTAAAACCTCTGTTTCAAATTTTAGAAGGAGACTCAGAGTTAAGTTCCAAAAGGGAATTAACACCTGAGGCTAGAAAGGTCTCTACCCTAGTGGAAGAACAATTGATTAAACCCCAGCTTCAGCGTTGTAGAGAAGGGTTACTCATCATTTTGATATTACCTACTGAGATGCAACCCACAGGATTATTGTGGCAAGAAGACCCATTGTTATGGATCCATTCCAAAATATTCGCTGGGAGGACATTAGATCATTACCCTATAACAGTGGCTTCTTTAGCCTTGTTGGGAATTCAGCATTGTTTACAATTTTTTTGGGTATAAAACCAAGCTCTATTGTAATCCCTTACGATGGGTATCAGCAAAAGGTCTTAACAGCAAATATTGATGAGTGGGCTATTTTAGCCTGTATTAATGAGGGCCCATTTGATAATCATTATCCCAAACATCCTTTAATGACCTTTTTAAAGGAACATCCAGTCATTTTTCCTCAAGTAGTGAGGAAAACACCTATTAAGGATGCAGTTAATGTGTTTACTGATGGATCAAAAATCGGATGTGGAGTATATATGGTAGAGGAGTATATATGGTAGAGGAGTCAGGCAGTATTATCCCTGTACTCTGCAGATGGTGGAATTACAAATAGTTATTGAGGTCATTAAGGATTGTGATTTTTCTTTTAATCTAATTTCAGATTCACAATATGTAGTTAATTTAGTTTTATCCCTAGAAGTGGCTGGCCAAATAAAAGCTCGTAGTACCATCCAAGCCTTGGCCTTACAATTACAGAAGTTGCTGTGGGAAAGACACCAACCATTATATATTGGACATGTCCGTGGCCATAGTGGGCTTCCAGGACCCTTAAGTAGGGGAAATGATATTGTGGATAATTGTACTCATACAGAGTTCATATTTTTAGCATCCCCTATGGAGTTAGCCTCACAATTTCATTCTAAATTTCATGTTAATGCTAAAATTCTGCAAAGAAAATTTGGAATCTCTAGAGCACAAGCTCGGGATGTAGTCAGTACCTGTGGACGTAGCCTTGAGTTTCAACACCCGCCTTCTTATGGAGTGAATCCTAGAGGATTTCTCCCTCTACAGGTGTGGCAGATGGATGTGACACATTTTTCAGAATTTGACAAATTGAAATATGTTCATGTATTCATTGATACATGTTCAGGAATAGTTTATGCATCTCCCATGGCAGGGGAAAAGGCCTCCCATGTTATACAGCACTGTTTGGAGGCCTGGGCAGCTTGGGGTAAACCCCAACAACTTAAAACAGATAATGGCCCTGCATATACTGCCAAAACCCTGGTGTCTTTTTATCAACAGATGGAAGTCCAAGTTAAACACGGACTGCCATATAATCCTCAAGGCCAAGGATTCATTGAATGAGCACATAGAACCTTAAAAGAATTGTTAATAAAACAAAAAGGGGGAATAGGCTATGGCCATACCCCAAAGATAAGACTCTCCTTAGCTCTTTTTACCTTAAATTTTTTACAATTGGATAAGGAAGGTCGCTCTGCTGCTGAACGACATGCTAATACCAGCCCCAGTAAACTGGGGTATGCTAAATGGAAGGATGTGCTTACATGATCATGGAATGGTCCGGATCCTGTGTTGGCCTGGGCGAGAGGGTCTGTTTGCATGTTTCCACAGAATCGCGCAGAGCCAGTGTGGGTTCCGGAGCGGCTAGTGCGATGCTGTCAAAATGAAGAAGCTGATCTTGCTGGTGATGAGCATGTGTCTACCCCTGATGGGTGCGGAACCCAGATGGGGGATACTGTCGGTGTTTAAATTGGACTGCAAATTTTAATGGCAAGATGAATGAGCTTCGCTCAGCAATTGTCACTGTGAATTCTACCCGAGTGGATCCTGGCTTGGCATCGGGAAAGAATGGGCTGGGATAGGTGCCCTCGCTGTGGCCCTTGTTTTGGTATGCATGTTGTGTGTATGGTGTATGTGTCGGTTGCGGAATGCCCAGGTCCACACTGCTTCCAAGATGGTGCAAGCTTTTGCCACAGTGGAAGCTGAGAAGTCACCTCAGATTTGGCTTGCTGCCATGAAGAATGAACAATGAAGCCATTGCTCCATAGGGTTGTAAGGCTAAGCACTGCACAGAGGTTAGTCTGGAAGCTGTTTGACAATCTCTGGGAGGTATGTCTGATTGCATGAGGGTTGAGTGTCCTAGTGTCCTTCCCCCAGGAAAAATGGCACGGGAGCAGGTCAGGGTTGCTCTGGGTAAAAACCTGTGAGCCTAAGAGTCAATCCTGTACATGGCCCCTATTTCTGCACACTGGGGATCAGACCTCTATCTTCACCCATTGAGCTTGCTTCAAAAGAATATAAAGGGGGGAATTGTGGGAAGCCATTCCAGACTCCCTGGCCAGCTGGACAGAAATCTATGCCAGGCAGTAAACAAGCCCATATTTGGTGGATGGCCCACCCTTAATCCCTGATTGGCTGAGCAAGCCTGTCTGGTGAGGTGATGTGACCTATGGTGATTGGTTGAGGCGTGGTTGTGGCTTGAGTGGATAAAAACGCTTGTACCCCAAGGCACGGGGGATTTGAAGAGAGAAGCTGTCTGAGTAAACTGCTTTAAGAAGAACCGGTAGTTGAGTTTTCCTTGCTGGTTGAGTTGGACGCAATACCAGATGCCAAACAAGAGCCTGCTGACAGGAGCCTGATATAGCTGTCTACTGAGGGGTTCTGCCAGTGCCTGGCAAATACAGAAGTGGATGCTCACAATCATCAATTGTGTGGATCACAAGATCCCCGAAGAAGGAGCTAGAAAGTACCCAAGGAGCTGAAGGGATCTGAAGCCCCATAGGGGAAACATCAATATGAACTAACCAGTACCCCCAGAGCTCATTGGAACTAAACCACCAATCAATGAAAACACATGGTGGAACTTGTGACTCTAGCTGTATATGTAGCAGAGAATGGCCTAGTTGGTGATCAATGGGAGGAGAGGCCCTAAGTCCTGTGAAGGTTCTATGCCCCAGTATAGGGGAATGCCAGGACCAGGAATGGAAGTGGGCAGGTTGGGGAGCAGGTGGAGAGGGAGGGGCATAGGAGATTTTTGGAGGGGAAACCAGAGAAGGGGATAACATTGGAAATGTAAAAAAAGAAATTATCTAATAAATGGGCTATAAAAAATAAAATTAAAACTAACAATTGAATAAACTTTTTCTGAGTTTCTCTCTAGCCCTTAGCACAACCTAGTCCTCTTACTTCTATTGTTCTTTCTCATGTTCATCTATCCTTTCTCTCTAGAATACAAAGAATAGATACATGTATTTTGTGGTGGTTGTTCTTCATAATTGAAGTTAGTTATTCACAGCTTTTCTTAAATTAAGCTAAATTGTAAAAATTTAAGAACACCATAAAAATGTGGGGTTTTTTGCTGTTTTGGTTAATGAGTCAGGTCCAAAGGAGCTAACAGAGAAGAGTATAGCTTCATACAATTTTAAACAAATTAATTCAACATTGCCAAGTTTTAGATTTCACACAAAAAAATTGAAACTAATTATAAAGTATATCTTTAACAAAAAAATGTTACTTAGCATTGTTGACAGAATTAACATAGAATATTTAATACAACCTGAACACAGAACATATGTTTGGTAAATATTAATATCTATTACCAGTTCTTGATATGTTCTGAGGTACAGCAAAGTTTTCAACCACTCACAACCATTTGTTCATTTGTCATTCTTGTATTGAGCATCTGTTGTGAGCAGGGTTGTATGCTACTGAGTTAAATAAAACACAAGGGAATGAAAACATCCCTGTTCTCAAGAACTTAGAAATATGACTGTGAATACAAACTGTGACTAGAAAAACCCTCATATAGGAAGATAGGTTTATGAATCATAGCTACCACAGTTTCTTCATGTCCCCAAGACTTTCCCTTCCTTGGGCAAGAGCTTTCAACAACTACTTCCTAACCATCTACCCTCCCACACACACTTTGTTATTCTTTTATTTTGTTTTGCTTCTTTTACACAGTATATTTTGATCATATTCTTTCATCTTCCCAATTCTTGCCACTCCATATTTACCCATCTTCCAGATCTTTGTCTCTCTTCATACCAAAAGAAGACAAAACACACACACACACACAAACATGCATGCATGTAAGCTCATGTGAAGATATGTTTCAAGTATCAGATTGTGTTGGACATTGAGGAATTATTCCTGAATATGAGTCATGCCCTGGTATGTGTTTGATCTGCTCTATGTCACTTTATTAAAGAAAATGAATTTTCCTCTCCAAGCAGCTATGAACTGCAAATAGGTTCTTGCCTAGGGATAGGACTTGTACCCACTTACCCTTCTCTATATTGAGATTTTCTTTGAAAATTATTCAATTCTGGGTCTTTAGGTTAATTACCATTTACTGAAAGAAGAAGCTTCTCTTATGAAGTTCAATCAAGTTACTGATCTATAGGTGTTACAATGTCATTAAGAGTTATTTTATTGTTATGAGCATTTAGCAGAATAACAATAGATATTCTCTTAGAGTCCATGACTTACGATGGTCTTGGCATCATTAACAGTTTCAGGTACAACTTCCCTCTTGTGGAGCAGGCCCTGAATCCAAACAAAAAGGAATTGGTTACTCCCATAATGTTTGCACCACTATTGCATAAGTAGGTAAAGCTTTGAGGCAGATCATTGTTGTAGCTCATAGGGTTTGTCATCTAGGTTAGACTAAGGATTTCTTTTCTCTTCCAGTAGGATGGCTTTTAGCACTATGAATTATTCTCTATATGGATAAGGCAAAGGAAGATGTTCTTTATGTTTCCTTGGGGAAAAAAATAACAGACAAAGTCTTAGGAGTTTCCATACTCTCTTTCTACCTGTATGTCATTTGTTCTTCCCCAACCAAAGGCCATTTCAATACCCAGTAACTGCAGACAATATCCACTTACTTTTTAAATGATTAAGAGACTTGTAGATATGAAAGACAGATCTTCTGAAGACTGAAATGCTTCTTAACTTGAACTGTGTACCAGACAGTCAACAAAAGATTCTACAAATATTCTCACTTAACTCAAAAACACCACTTCATAGTGTAGATGTAAGTGTTTCAATTTTAGAAGTGAGGCTCAGAATGAATGGACAATGTATCCAACTCCACATAATAACTGTCACACAGTCTTTTATTCAAACCTGGCATATTAGTTAAGTCCTGCCCTAGGGTAATATGAACCAGCTACAGGTTAGCTCTGTTTACCAGTTACTTCTTTTTAGTTTGAGAAGTAAATAGCAGTGAGTAGAACATGAGGGTGTTAGTCTTTCTTGGCACATAAAAACTGCATGAAACACAAGTATTCAATGTGGTGGATTGAATAAAAATGCTTCCCATAGACCCATAGGAATGGCACAATTAAGAGGCGTGGCCTTGTTGGAGGAAGGGATAGGTTTTTGAGGTTTCAGAAGCTTAATCACACCTAGTTACTTATTGTTTTTTCCTGATGCCTATAGATTGAGATGTAAAATTTTCAGCTCCCTTTCCAGCATCATGTCTACCTGCATGACAACACACTTTCCAGCAAGAAATAATGGACTAAACCTCTGACCATCCATGATACCCTGGACTCAAATAGTATGCAAACTCAAAGAGTGTTTTATTCTTCAGAAATCCTGCATGCTAGAGTCTACCATCTACAAAGACTGTAAAGTGAGCTTGAAGGCTTGATTTAAAGCACATTAGGAGAATTCTAGGGAGGGGTAGGTGACCTGTATATTAATCTGCGCTCTATCTCTAGGGCCATTCCAGAACCATTGCTGGGGCCAGAAGGGCTGGAAACTGTTGCTAGGGAAGTCTAGAAACTGTTGCTAACCCATTGTCTTATTCTCAGGTCAGGTGGAAAGGCAGCTTCTGATGCTTGGACTTTCGTAAACTTGCCCAGTTCATAGAAACAGAGATTCAGGTCTAGTCTCCTGAACTGCCAATTTGAAGTCTATCATGGATTCAGCCTAACTTTTTCATTCCCTCCTCCAATTTTGGACCATCTGGAATCCTTGAGATGTTTTTATGAGAGAGTATTGTTATTTGATAATCATCAATTGAATGGTGGAAATCCAATTTTTAACAAACCTAATTGAAGCATTGACTATGCAGGGACCACAAGTCAAAGCTCAGTAGGGTAGGAGAATAATTCAGGGAAGAGCCAAAGGTGGTCAGTCAAGGAGACCAGTTGAAGAGGGATTCATACAAACCCTGAGATTGTTCTCTTTCTATTCTTCTGTTTTATAGTCTCTTTCTGACTTCAGCCAATGATTCTTTGACCAGCCGTGAGTGTTCAATATAGAAACAACATTACTAACCTAAGGCTGCACAGAGTCCTCCCTGCTGGAGGAACAGCAAGTCTAGGCTTCTTCTGTTCTGTAATACTACTTCTTCCAGGGAGGGTAAAGAATCCTGAAGGGCGTGATGAACTTTTCCATCTCCTGTATATCTGCATCTATTGGAAGAGCCTCTCAGAAGACAACTATGTTAGGCTCCTGTCAGCAAGCACTTGGTGGCATCCACAACAGTGTCTGGGTTTGGTAACTATATATGAGATGGATCCACAGATAGGGCAGTTTCTGGATAGCATTTCCTTCAGTCTCTGCTCCACACTTTGTCTCTGTATCTCCTCCCAAGGGTAATTTGTTCCCCCTTCTAAGAAGGACCTAAGTATTCACACTTAGATATTCCTTCTTCTTGAGCTTCATGTGTCATGTGAATTGTATCTTGGGTAGTCCAAGCTTCTGGGCTAATATAAACTTATCAGTGAGTGCATACCATGTGTGATTGGGTTACCTCATTCAAGATGATATTTTCTAATTCCATCTTTTTGCATAAGAACTTCATGAATTTATGGTTTTTAATAGTTGAGTAGTAATCCATTGTGTAAATGTATCACATTTTCTGTATCCATTCCTCTGTTGGGGGATATCTGGGTGATTTCTAGCTTCTGGTTACTATAAATAACACTTCTATGAACATAGTGGAGCATGTAGGAGCATCTTCTGTGTATATGCCCACGAGTGGTATACCTGGGGTCCTCAGGTAACACTTGTCCAATTTTCTGAGGAACCACCAAACAGATTTCCAGAGTGATTGTACCAGCTTGCAATCCCAACAGCAATGGAGGAGTGTTCCTCCTTCTCCACATCAATGCTAGCATCTGCTGTCACCTCAATTTTTGATCTTAGCCATTCTGACTAGTGTGAGGTGGAATCTCAGGGTTGGCATTTTACAGATGACTAAAGATATTAGACATTTCCTTAGGTGCTTCTCAGTCATTCAGAATTCCTCACTTGAGAATTTTTTAATAGGGTTATTAGTTTCTCTAGAGTTTAACTTTGTGAGTTCTTTGTATATATAATATACATTTTTTGTATATATAATATTTTTGTATGTATAATATTAGCCTCCTATTGGATGTAGGGTTGGTAAATCTTTTCCCAATCTCTTGGTTGCCCTTTTATCCCATTGACAATGTTCATACCTTACAGAAGCTTTGCAGTTTTATGAGATCCCATTTGTCAATTCTTGGTCTTAGAACATAATCTATTGGTGTTCTGTTCAGGAAAATTTCCCCTGTGCACATGTGCTCAAGGCTCTTGCCCACTTTTATTTCTATTAGTTTCAGTGTGTCTGATTTTAAATGGATGTCCTTGATCCACTTGGACTTGGGCTTTGTACAAGGAGATAAGAATGTATTGATTTACATTCTTCTACATGCTAACTGCCAGTTGAATCCACACCATTTGTTAAAAATGTCTTTTATCCACTGGATGGTTTTATCTCCTTTGTCAAAGATCTAGTGACCATAGGTGTGTGGGTTCTTTTCTGGGTCTTCAATTCTTTTCCAGTGATCTACTTATCTCACTGTACCAATACAATGCAGTTGTCATCACAACTGCTCTGTAGTACAGCTAAAGGTTAGGGATTTTGATACCCCCAGAAGTTCTTTTATTGTTGAGAATAGTTTCTTGCTATCCTGGGTTTTTTGTTATTACAGATAAATTTGCAAGTTGCCCTTACTAACACTATGAAGAATTGAGTTGGTATTTTGATGGGAATTTCATTGAGTCTGCAGATTGCATTCAGCATGATGGTCACTTTTACTATATTAATCCTACCAATCTGTGAGCATGGGAGATCTTCCAGTCTTCTGAGATGTTCTTTGATTTCTTTCTTCAGAGACTTGAAGCTCCTGTCATACAGATATTTCATTTGCTTAAATAGAGTCACACCAAAGTATTCTATATACTTTGTGACTATTGTGCAGAGAGTTTTTCCCTCAATTTTTTCTCAGCCTGCTTATCCTTTGAGTAGAGGAAGGCCACTGATTTGTTTGAGTTGATTTTATATCCAGCCACTTTGCTGAAGTTGTTTATCAGGTTTAGGAGTTCACTGGTGGAGTTTTGAGGTTGCTTAATATATCATACTTAATAGCATATCACCTGCAAATAGTGATACTTTGAGTTCTTCCTTCCCAATTTGTATCCCTTTGACATCCTTTTGTTCTCTAATTGCTCTGGCTAGGACTTCAAGTACTATATTGAATAGGTAGGAAGAGAGTAGGCAGTCTTGTCTAGTTCCAGATTTTAGTGGGATTTCTTCAAGTTTCTCTCAATTTAGTTTTATGGTGGCTACTAGTATACTGTATATTGCTTTTAGCATATTTAGATATGGGTCTTGAATTCCTGAACTTTTCAAGATTTTTATCATAAATGAGTGTTGGATTTTGTCAAATGCTTTCTCAGCATCTAATGAGAAGATCATGTGTTCTTTTTCTTTGAGTTGTTTATATAGTGGATTACACTGGCAGATTTTCATATATTGAACCATTCCCGCATTCCTGGGATGAAGCTTACTTAATCATGATTGATGATCATTTTGATGTGTTCTAGGATACAGTGAGATTTTATTCAGTATTATTACATTGATATTCATTAGGGAAATTGGTCTGAAGTTCTCTTGCTTTGTTGGATCTTTGTGTCATTTAGATATTAGAGTAATTGTGGCTTCATAGAATGAATTTGGTAGAGTACCTTCTGTTTCTCTTTTGTGAAATAGTTTGAGGAGTATTGGTATTAGGTCTTCTTTGAAGGTCTGATAGATCTCTGCTCTAAACCCATCTGGTCCTAGGCTTTTTTTGGTTGGGAGACTATTAATGACTGTTTCTATTTTTTTAGGGGAAATGGGAATGTTTAGATCATTAATCTGATCCTGATTTAACTTTGGCACCTGGTGTCTTTCTAGAAAATTGTCCACTTCATCCAGGTTTTCCAGTTTTGTTGAGTATAGCCTTTTGTAGTAAGATCTGTTTTGTTGATTATAGACTTTTGTAGTAGGATCTGATGATTTCTTTTATTTCTTCAGATTCTATTCTTATGCCTCCCTTTTCATTTCTGATTTTGTTAATTAGGATACTGTTTCTGTGCCCTTTAGTTATTCTTGCTAAGGGTTTATCTATTTTGTTGATTTTCTCAAAGAACCAGCTCCTGGTTTGGTTGATTCTTTGTATCGTTCTTTTTCTTTCCACTTGGGTGATTTCAGCGCTGAGTGTGATTATTTCCTGCTGTCTACTCCTCTTTGGTGAATTTGCTTCCTTTTGTTCTAGATGTGTTAAGTGTGCTGTCAAGCTGTTAGTGTATGCTTACTCCAGTTTCTTTGTGGAGGTACTCAGAGTTATAAGTTTTCTTTTTAGGACTGCTTTCATTGTGTTCCACTAGTTTGGGTATGTTGTGGCTTCATTCTCATTAAACTCTAGAAAGTCTTTTATTTCTTTTTTTATTTCTTCCTTAACCAAGTTATCATTGAGTAGAGTGTTGTTCAGCTTCTACATGTATGTGGGCTTTCTATTATTTATATTGTTTTTGAAGACAAACCTTAGTCTGTGGTGATGTGATAGGAGGCATGGGATTATATCAATCTTCTTGTATCTATTGAGACATGTTTTGTGATCCATTATATGATCAGTTTTGGAAAAGGTCCCATGAGGTCCTGAGAAGGTGGTATATTCTTTTGTTTTAAGATAAAATGTTCCATAGCCATCTATTAAACCCACTTGTTTCCTAACTTTTGTTAGTTTCACTGTGTCTCTCTTTAGTTTCTGTTTCCATGATCAGCCCATTGATGAGAGTGGTTTGTTGTAATCTACCATTATTATTCTATCAGGTGCAATGTGAGCTTTGAGCTTTAGTAAACTTTCTTTTATGAATGTGGGTTTCTTTGCATTAGGAGCATAGACATTCAGAATTGAGAGTTCATCTTGGTAGATTTTACCTTTGATGACTACAAAGTGTCCTTCCTTATCTCTTTTGATAACTTTAGGCTGAAAGTTGATTTTATTTTATATTAGAATGGCTACTCCAGCCTGTTTCTTGGGACCATTTGCTTGGAGAATTGATTTCCAGACCTTTATTCTGAGGTAGTTTCTGTCTTTGTCACTGAGGCAGGTTTCCTTGGTGCAGCAAAATGTTGGGTATTCTTTACATAGCCAGCCTGTTAGTCTACCTCTTTTTATTGGGGAACTGAGTCCATTGATGTTAAGATATAATAAGGAATAGTGATTGTTGCTTCTTGTTATTTTTGTTGTTGTATTTATATATTTATGGTTATCTTCTTTTAGGCTTGTTGAAAAATGATTACTTTCTTGCTTTTTCTAGTTGTAATTTCCCTCCTTGTGTTGGTGTTTTCCATCTATTATTCTTTGTAGTACAGGATTTGTGGAAAGATATTGTGTAAATGTGGTTTTGTCATGGAATATCTTGGTTTCTCCATTTATAGTAACTGAGAATTTTGTTGGGTATAGTAGCCTGTGCTGGCATTTGTGTTCTTTTAGGATCTATATGACATCTACACAGGATCTTCTAGTCTTATATTTTCTGATGAGAAGTGTGGTGTAATTCTGATAAGTCTGCTTTTATATGTTACTTGACCTTTTCCCTTATTACTTTTAATATTTGTTCTTTGTATAGTGCATTTGGTGTTTTGATTATTATGTGAAGGGAAGAATTTCTTTTCTGGTCCAATATATTTGAAGCTCTGTGGGCATCTCTTTTTTTATGTTAGAAAAAATTTTGCCTATTTTTTTTTTTATTGAAGATATTTACTGGCTCTTTAGGTTGGGAATCTTCACTCTCTTCTATACCTATTATCCTTAGGTTTGGTCTTCTCATTGTGTCTTGGATTTCCTGGATGTTTTGGGTTAGGAGTTTTTTGCATTTTGATTTTTTTTTTACTGTTATGTCAATGTTTTCTATGATATCTTCTGCACCTGAGATTCTCTCTTCTGTCTCTCTCTCTCTCTCTCTCTCTCTCTCTCTCTCTCTCTCTCTCTCTCTCTCTCTCTCTGTGTGTGTGTGTGTGTTTATTTTTTATTTTTTATTGGATATTTACTTTATTTACATTTCAAATGTTATCCCTTTTCCTTGTTTCCCCTCTGAAAATCCTATATCCCCTTCCCACCCTCCCCTGCTCTCCAACCCTCCCACTCCCACTTCTGGTCCTGGCATTACCCTATACTGGGACATAAATCCTTCACAGGACCTAGTGCCTCTCCTTCCATTAATGACTGACTAGGCCATCCTCTGCTACATATACAGCTAGAGCCACAAGTTCTACCATGTGTTTTCTTTTATTGGTGGTTTAGTTTGTTGGTGATGGTTACATCTATGACTCCTGATCTCCTTCCTAGGTTTTCTATCTCCAGTGTTGTCTCCTTTTGTGATTTCTTTATTGTTTCTACTTCCATTTTTAGATCCTAGGTGGTTTTGTTCAATTCTTTCACCTGTTTGGTTGTGTTTTATTGTAATTCTTTAAAGGATTTGTGTATTTTCTCTTTAAGGGATCCTGGCTGTTTAACTGTGTTCTTTTGTATATCTTTACAGGAGTTATTTATATCCTTCTTAAAATCCTCTATCAGCATCATGAGATACGATTTTAAACCCGAGTCTTGCTTTTCCACTGTGTTGGAGTATCCAGGACTTGCTGTGGTGGAAGAACTGGGTTCTGATGATGCCAAGTAGCCTTGGTTTCTGTTGATAAGTTTCCTGCACTTGCCTTTTTACATCTGGTTATCTCTGGTGTTAGTTAGTCCTGATATTTCTGGCTGGAGCTTGTCCCTCCTGTGGGCCTGTAAGACTGTGTCAACAGTCCTGGGAGATCAGCACTCTCCTATTAGAACCTGTGTACAGAGGGCTGTGGAACAACTTTAGCTCTGGGTGTATATGGGACCAGAAGGATCCTGTCCCAGCTGTTCATCTGTTCCTGTGCCCTGTGCACTCCATGCTGGTCCTGCTTTGGATAGTTATGGGAGAGAAAGTAGCTATCATACCACTGAACCCAGGAGTGAGAGCAATTCTGGGAGAACAACTCTTTCCTGGCAGGATCTGTATACAGAAGTCTACAGAACAGCCTCAGCTCTGGGTGCAGATGGTGACTAGAAGGCATGGTTGTATCTCTTAATCCTTCTTTGTCACATATTTTAAAGCAATGGGGGTTAGGGATAAGAGCAGGCTCATAAACCTGGTGTATGGCAAGCCAGATTTTCTTCTGGAGCCTATGGAGTGCTTTCACATATTAAAAAAAAAAAAAAAAAAAAAAAAACTTGTGCTGGTCATATTCAGCTAAGATATCTGCTGACTGAAGCATGGGAGGGCATATAGGATCTCAAATACGAGAGGCAAAAAAGTATAGAAGATGTTTCTAGCCCTATATAAGGCATAGGATAGGAGACAAACACAGCCATGTCAGTTTCAAGGGTTAATTCAGTCAAGGCCCCCTTCTGTCCAACTCATCCTCTCTACTTGCCCTGAACTCTGAGGTCTGTATGCATAATGTAATTTCCAATTGGTTCCCAGAACCTGTGCTAGAGATTGAGTTACCTCAGAGATGACTTATTTTTCACTGTCAGACTGAAGCAGGGTAGGTAATCCATATCTGTGTATGATATCTTTCAGAAGATTCTTTGGCACTATGTTGGCAGTCTCTTTCTTTGTAGGGTAGGCTTCCACCCATCCTGAAAATGTACCTTTCAAATCTAGCAAAACCTCATATTCACATGTTCCTGGGTTTGTTTCTTATAATCTATTTCCCAATTAGCCCTTGGCTGTTGACCCCTGATTCTGGATCCTGAACTGGCTCCTTGATTGGGGCCTGAGGAGTTCACAGACTGGCAGGGGCCACAGTCTGAGATTGCCTCATCAACCAAGTGTCCTAAGTCTAATCCTTGGTCCTCATAGCAATTCATTCAGCTTCCAGTGACCATGTGTGAAGCTTGATGAATCTGATGAATGAGTTTCTTAGCAAAGTCCTTAGGTAGGATAGTCTAGTCTTCAGAGATCAGCAACCATCTTCTGTAAACTCCTTCACATTTCACCTGATACTGTTTGTCTTCAGAAGTATATTCTGACTGTATTCTGACTGCAGTATATTTCTGACTATTTTTAAAAGTATAAATATGTTCTGCATGTCCTGGCTAAAGATTATTGGCTTATAAGTTATTGGATATAATTAAAACTTTGTAACATTGGTAACAAAAATTTGGCTTAAAATGGTAACTCAGGGTTACAGTCATTCAGACAACAACACATGACATGAGCCAACCCAGGGAAACATTTCTCTAAAGATTCATCTAAATTGGGTAATGTTTTATGTCATTCTTATCCTAGAAACCAGACTTATAAGGGATAGGATTTAGAGCAGTGCCTCTTTCAGGTCTTGGAGGTTGAACTGTCATGTGTAGGAACTGGCAGCCAAACTTTGTAGCATGGGGGTGACTCACTTGGTGTTTTTGGAGAGACTGGATTGATTGTTGGAGGTTGAGTTCTACTTTCCAAAATTATGATTGTGCTCTACTGTCCCAAGGAAAATTTAAAAATTATAGTTTAACTGCCAGTGTTCCATTGGCTGCAGTTTGCATTTTGACAACAGGCTCAGCATTCTAACTCACACATATTTGTAATTAAGAAAAAATCTGGCATGTGGAGATTGATGTAGTGTCTGTAAAGGGTTGATGAGGCTATGGCACTTGTGAAGGCACAGAATACTGGCTTGCCTACCACAGCTGCTATTCCATGAATTGCATATTGAATTTATGGATTTGGAGAATTGTTTTTATATTATTCCTTTGCTTTTAGTGAGCTTGTAATTTTAAAGAACCCATGATGTGATATCACTGGAAAGCTTTACCTCAAGGTATGGATAATAGCCTTACATTATGTAAAAATATTTGTAGGTGCTTCAATAAAAGAAGTTAGGACTTGGAATCTTCCAGTGTCTATTCATTATATGGATAGTATTTTATTAGCTGATTTTTCTAAAGGTGTTTTACTACAAGCCCTTGCTTTTATACAACAAGCCTTAAATTTTTGGGGAAGTGGTTGTTCCAGAGAAGTTTCATAGGCAATATCTTTCTCAATGTTTGTAACATCAGGTATATCCTAAACAAATTGTGGCGTATAAAATTCAAATAAAAAGATAATTTAAGTACTTTAAATGATTTTCAAAAGTTGTTAGGAAATATTAATTGGCTAAGACCTCATCTTAAGCTTACTACAGGACAACTTAAAGCTCTGTCTGTCTGATATTCTCAAGGGGGATGCAAATCCTAATTCCCCTCCCCAATTAACTGATGAGAGACAAATAGCTTTAAAGAAAGTAGAGGAAGCTATTAACCAACAACAGGTTATATATATATATATATATATATATATATATATATATATATATATATAGTGATCAATTGTTGGCTGTTTTTATTCTTGCTACTTTCTCATGTGCTCACAGGAGTTCTTTGGCAAAAGAGTCCATTAATGTAGGTTCATCCTAAAAGAAAGTTTTAACACCCTATTATGATGCTGTTGCTGTGTTAATACAGAATTGTAGGAGAGAATTAAGGAAATATTTTGGTAAAGAACCTGAAAAATATTTATTTCTTATTACTAACAGCTGTTAGATTTGTTATTGCAGAATACTGATATGCCTATTGCATGTGCAAACTTTTCAGGCAAAATTGGTAACCATGATCCAGAAGACAAGTTGTTATAATTTGCCTCTATGCATGCTTTTGTATTTCCTGTAAATTTATCCATGCATCCCATGGAAAATGCACTTTCTGTATTTACAATTTCTGTATTTATGTGTCTCACCTAATAGGAAGGCAGCATATGTAATTGGATCACATGTCCATTCTCTTTTAGTTTCCCCCTGCTTCAGCACAAATAATTGATCTACGGGCTGTAGCCACTGTTTTTGAAATGGTGAAAAATCAAGATTTCAATTTATAGACTGATATAGCCAATATATAGCTCATGGTTTGCAATTACTTGAAACTGTTCCTTTTTTACATGCAGCAAATTCTCAAATTTTGCAATTTATGCAAATACAACTCAATTTAAGGGAACATACAGTTCTACTTTATAGAACATTTAAGAGCTAATACTGGATTGCCCAGACCTCTTATTGAGGGCAGTGTCACAGAAGGAATAACAGGATGGTTATAGGCCTTACAGATAAACAATTAGCCAAATAATCTCATTCTTCGCATCCTCAAAATAGTAATAGCTTGAGACAACAATTTGGTATTTCTAGAGAATGTACAGGTCAAATTGTAAAAACTTGTCCTGAATGTCCTCAATTTCTATCTCTATCACATAATGGTGTTAATGCTCAAGAACTTATACCTAATCAATTATGGCAAATGAATGTTACTCATATTTCTGATTTTGGGAAATTAAAATATGTACATGTGACTATTGATACCTTTCTAGGCTTTCTAGTTGCAACTGCTTTAATAGGAGTAGCAACTAAATATAATTAGTCATCGCCTATGTTAGTTTTCTATGCTGGTTATTCCAAATCAAATGAAAACAGAAAATGGAACTGGCTCTTGCAGACAAGCATTTGAGATGTTTTGTCGACAATTTAATATTGCCCATATTACTGGGATTCCTTATAATCCTCAAGGACAAAGTACTAAGAAACAGGTATTGTGGAGCTTTAAAACAATATCTTCATAAAATAAAAAAGGGAATTATATCCCTGTACACCACAAATTTATTCAAACTATGTTCTTTTGCTTTAAACTTTTAAAATTTGGATGCCAAGGAACTCTGTGCTGAGGTGACATGGAAGGATCCATACACAGGCATATGGCATGGTCCTGATAAGGTATTTAATATGGGGAAGAGGACATATTTGTGTCTTTTCTTCAGGATGCTGAATGGGCATGCTAGCTGCCAATGAAACTGGTATGATGTTGCTGATGCTGGAACAAAGAATAATGCTGAACTATGAGCTTGCTGAGTACCCTGACAATGATGACAGGAAAGATGTTTTGGACATATATTCCTGACCCACCTTTGCTTGCCTATATCCCAGACTGGAAAAGGTGCCTTGCTTCAAGTTTTTAGACCTTATGGGACAGAAATCATGGAGAATGTAAAGACAACCTTCAAAACGTTAATCAAAGAAAAATTATAATGACTCTTCCCTTTCCTTTAATGTGATCAGTTATTCTGATTCAATCATGGATTGGTGTAGAAATCAATTTAAAATTAGAAATGACAGTCTCCATTCGGAAGGCTTGTTCTGGATATTTTCAAAGACATATTTGAAAATTTACAGCTGCCTTGTATGATGTTACATTTACAGTGGATAAAATTGGGATAGGATCTGGATTTTGAGCAAGTATTAGTGCTAATATTTTATTAATTGGTCATGTTGAAATTACTTTTGTTTGTTTCTTCTACAGTATTCAATGTAAGTTGTATTGATTATACTTTCTAATTGTGTTAGTGTGTTGAAACCTGGCATGTCTGTTATAGTGGTCTATCAACCAACTTTTGTATTAATACTTATATTACAGGACCTTGGTGTCTTAATCAAGGTTTCTTTTCCTGCACAGTCATGGCCAAGTTGCAAGTTGAGGAGGAAAAGATTTATTTAGCTTACACTTTTCATGTTGCTGTTGATCACCAAAGGAAGTCAAGACTGGAACTCAAGCAGGTCAGGAAGCAGGAGCTGATGCAGTGGTCATGGAGGGTGTTACTTACTGGCTTACTTCCTCTGCCTTGCTCAGCTTACTTTCTTATAGAACCCAAAGCTATCAATCAGTCCAGGGATGGCATCACCCACAATGAGCCTTTCCCCCTTGATCACTGAGAAAATGTTTTAGAGCTGGATATCATGGAGGCATTTCCTCAACTGAAGCTCCTTTCTCTGTGATAATTCGAGTGTCATGTTAAATACCAATGGATTTGTATTATTTCTAAGATTTACAATGATAATAATTGGGGAAAAGTTCAAAGTTATTTGCAGTGTATTTTGGCATAATTCTAACACATATCTGGACATTGCAGAACCATTGCTGGGGACTGAGAGTCTGGAAACTGTTGCTGGGAAAGGCTGGAAACTGTTGCTGACCCATTGTCCTTACCTTGGGCCAGGTGATGGGGCAACTTCTGAGGCCTGCACTTCCCTGGACTTGCCCAGTTCTTGAAAAGAGATTTAGCTATAGTCTCCTGAACTGCCCATTTGAAGCCTGTCATAGAGGCAGCCTTCTCACTGTAAGCTACCCCTAATTAAATGTTTTTCTTTATAAGAATTGTGATGGTGATGGTGTCTATTTACAGCAATAGAAACCCTATCTATGGCACTCAGAAATAAACTTATATTGGGACTTGGATGTCCACATTCATTAGGTATTGTCTAAAGCTATCCTCCCTCTGAGGAGTAGAAGAGAGGAGTTAAATAATTACAACAGAGACAGAATGTCCCATTAAAACTAAAATATTTGCTATTGTGATTTAAAAATAACATCCAACCCCTCATAGCCAAGTTAAACATCAGGCAGCACCATTTTACACTTAATTAGAATAGCTTGTAACCGGGATCAGAGTTTACAAAAAGGGTTAAAGAACTCAAGAGCAAATATAGAGAGACTGCAGCTAGAGTAGCAAGAAATGTCCTTTAAAAATTTCACCTTGAGCTGTTTAGCAAGAAGAAGGAGATTTTCTAAAGAACACTATCCAGGCTGTACCTCCTCCAAAAGCAGGTTCATGGTGAACCCTGCACAGGCCCCATATGACAGTGAGGGTCTTCCAAGAATGATGACTGCATCTTCATTCCATGTCCCTGAACTACATAAGGAGGGGGATTCTGGAAAACACAGGTCTAGCCTTGTGCAAAACTAGTGATTATGTAGATTGGACAACTCTAGCTTGGTATAATACCACAGACAAGTGAGTTCAGCATTTAAGTTACCTAAAAAGTGTCCTTTGTCCTCCTACAAAAATAAGGATGTAGATTAAGGCCTTAGGACACCTCTAGAAGTAAATCTATAACTTCTATATAACTACTGTCTCTTGGATATGGCAGGCTGTAGACTAGGGTTCACCACACCCCTTATAGTTTGCCTCATAGCATTGACTGTTCTTTATCTTAGAACTGGAGTACAGACTTGAACCTAGAAACAGTCTTCAGGGTGTTAAAACATGGGCTTGTATCCTTTGACCTGATCCCTTAGCTTACATCAAGCCATGCATACCTAATGCTCTCTCTCTGTGACAGAGTTAAGAAACAATTTGTACTGTGATATAATAGCTCTCTAATTCATGATGCCTGGTTCCTCCATGTTCTTTGTCATGCACACTATGTCAACTTAAATCAAGTGTTGTGAAACTCATCACCATCTCTAAAATGTTATAACAAATCATATTTCTCTTTGTTCTAGAAATTTGTCCAAGACTACTCAGCAGAATAGCTGGGGAAGTGCTCTGGGGGATGCTTTCTGAAGAGGCTCCTATGGCCTTTTCCTTCCCTGTCCTCTCATGTGTGTGCATGTGCCTGTGTGTGTGCACATGTGTGTGTGAATGTTTGTGCATACATGTGCATTTGTGTGTGTGATGCTGAGACAGGATCTTACTCTGTATCCCTGGCTGTCTGGGAACTTGCTATGTGGCCCAAGCTGGCCTCAAACTGAGCTCAAAGAGATCTGATTGCCCCTACCCCTGTCTCTGTCCCTGCCGGGATTAAAGGTGTATGCCATATACCTGCCTTTTATCTCAATCTTACTCTCATCCTCTCCCTGTTTTAAAGGGAAGCCTTTTAGTTGCTTTAAGGCTTCGTTGTGTTCACATTTTCCATGTCTGGTTTTTGGGTTTTTGTTGTTGTTGTTGTTGTTTTGTTTTGTTTTTTTCCAACCTAATACTCTTCTTCCTACTCAAGGTGCAGTCATGGATCTGAGGTCCTTTCTTTACAACAAATATCATGGTGAAAGTGTCTCAGTTTCCAAATCAACTTCTGCTGGGCATTTTACATTACACTGACAATCTGGTATTATATCACTGTCATTCTTGCTGTCACTAAAAGGCACTTGAATAATGTTGTCTTCCTGCTTTGAGCTGTTCAGGGAACTTTATAAACTTTGTCCCATTTAATTCATTCAGTCTGGCCATCCTTTAGGTTCAAAAGTCTTTCATCCTCATGTGTGATGACACTAACATTTGAAGAAGTTGCATTTTCTGGTTCCCACAGTGTGAGTGGCTTCCTGGTACTGGGTACCTGCTTTGCATGGGCCTAATACTGATGATGATGAACCCATCTGCAGCTACCACTGTCCCATTCTCCTCAGACTCTACCTCCCAACCTCTTCCTTTTCCTCTGTCCTTCAAGCTGGAGAACTGTCATTTTCTGGCTACCTCCTGACTCATAACCAGGTTTTGTTTCTCACTCCATCTTGGCAGACCCTTGAAAAGTTTCAGACTCATCTAGAATTTAGTAAATCTCTGAAATCCTAGTATACACTTCTCTCTTTCTCCTCTCCTGGGTAGTATTAGGTACACTGGTCCCTCTAATTTAGCATCAGTGAACATCTGCCTTTCCAGGCTCATACAGAATACTCCAATAACATTGCACTGCCCTGACACATCATGCCCTCTCAGGGGAGAACTGCAGCATGGCTCCATTAGGGGACATTAGCTTTAATATAATCTGTCAGTCAGTAGATGAGGGCATCATTTTCTTGTGTACAAAGGAGACAGCATTCAGTCCTCCTTCTCAGATCACACTGCACCAAAGTATTCAATAAGGGCAATGCTGAGTGTTACTGTTATATTCATAAAGACATAAATGATTGCTTGCTTTTAATCAGGTACAATATTTATCTCCCACCTCAACCCAGCCAGTCTGAACAATTGCTTCTTTGTGATGGAATGATTCTTTGGTATAACAGTGAGAAAATACCAATACTGTCTAGCCTTGTGATTCTGAAGCAGCCTTCCCCATTATTAATGATGGTGAACAACGATTTTTGTTGATGGCCTAAATCTTCAGTTAATGGATTCTGAGCAGGGTCATGTCATAACAGCCAGAAGGCATGTGGATTTGCAGAGAAACTGAGAAGGTCTTGGAAAGCCAGTGCTGGGTTACTAATGTATGCAAGACCTGAGCAGCTGATCTGCATGCTAATTGCTTTTTTAGAAGCCAGAGTGGGCAGAGTAAATAAAAACCTTGCCATCAACCCCTTTTCTTTACTTCCCCCCTCTCTTGTTATCTCTTCTCCCATTACATAATCATTTTGTCACTAAAAAAGGACACAATCTTATCCCAAAAAGGAAGCAGGAAATCTGGGGATAGTTTTATAAGCATTCCACAGCTTGGAAATAAGTCCTAATGGCACTTGGGATCCAGGCACACAAAATAGCTTTACACCTATGAGAATCTCAGTTAGGCCCATGCTATAGCACTATCCACCTGTAAGCAAAGAACCCAAGAGGGATTCGGCTTAATTCAGGGCTAAAAGCAAGATGGATTTAAAACCTGACCAATGTTGATATTTTACTGGACTGAACAAGATACTGCAAATAGAAGAGGAAGTCATGGATAACATCAAGGAACATGAAGAGTCAGTACTAAAAAGTAGAGGAACATGAGGTGGTTGGAAGAGTGTAGAAATCAGTGTTCCCTTCCATAAGGTTCCCACCTTAGGCAACAGCATCCTCTGAACCCTTGAACAATTAAGAATTCTAATTATCATTTGATTGCTTGACTTCACAAGCTTATTAATACACTACACCAATATGTCCATAGTAAAGATAAGATTGTTTATCTACCAAACATGCAAATGTAAAAGTCATCTACTGTACATGCACACAGATACATGCATCCACACAGATGCATACATACTCAAATGTACACACAGAGGCACACACACTAACTCACACACAGATGCATACATACATACAGATAAATGCATACAGCAAATACATAGAGAGACACACACCAACTCACACACAGAAAGACACACAAATACATACCCTATCCTTACTCTGTATTCAGCACTAGAGAAGATACAGAAACGAATAAAACACAGCAAAATGTTCCAAAAATTAACAAATAGTATATTAATGTCAATATATGGAAACAGAAAATTAATTCCCTATCACTATACATTGTAGATTTAGGAGAAAATTCTATCCCTCAAGAAAAGAACAGGTTTCAGGTTCTGGACCCCTCCCTCTACATTCAGGAGGGTCTTTGTCAGTGATTGTTGTATGTTTTCTCATACCGAATAAAAGTCTTTTGCAATATTAGAGTATAACCATAATCTTGGAAAGCAAAAACCAATTTTAAACAATCCATTCTTTTTTAAATCAATACCAAAAGCATTACTTTCATGTTACAAAATTTGGCTGCCAATTCTTATATATGAATGCATGACAATGCAACTTTTAATACCTCATTGTTCTAAATCCTATCCTTTATAAGTCTAGTTTCTAGGATAAGAATTGCATAAACTATTACCCCAATTTAGAATTATCTTTAGAGACTTGTTTTCCTGGGTTGGCTCATGACACATGTTATTGTTTTGAATGACTCCAACCCTGATTTATCAGTTTTAAGTTAACTTTTTGTTACAAATGTTGCAATTTTTTAATCATACCCAATAACTTATAAGCCAATATTCTATTATCAAGACATACAGAACATAATTATACTTTTAAAAACAATCAGAAACAAAAATGAAGTGGCTACACATATCTTATATATTTAGACCAAACAAAATTTTCTTGCTTTTTCTAGCTACAATTTCAAGAGAAAAACAAAACAAAAACAAAAACAAAAACCTTGTCACTTGCTGAATCCAATAAACACAATTGCAAAGATTTTTCCAGGAAAAAACAGCTTACTTGCCATAGAAATTGAGAAGCTGCTGGCCCCTTTCAAAGCAGCTTTTTTTCCAGCTGTGCTTGATTCCCAGCTATAGTGCAGGGTAACTTATCAGTTTCTGCTATGCAAACTGAGACTGCCTTCTAAACAAGTTAAATTAAATAAAGGATGGATAGCTAGCAGATAAAATTTTAACCATTTTTTCTTTTCAACATGAAACACAGCAAACAATGAAACAATAGACATAAATTGACACACATGGACATATTGGTCCACCAAGGACAGACAATAGACAGAGAGGGAAAAGAACTTGAACCTGAACTAAGGCTATCTCCAGTAAGAGCCAGAGAGGAAGCAGGATGTCTCCTGATTTTTTCCTGTTCCTAGGAGAGCTCTGAGATATCTTAGAACCATTTTCCTTCTCTTTTCCTAACACTTCCCAGACAAGGCACAACTGCATTTCTGAGACCTATTCTCGCTCTCACTCTAGCTCTCTTGCTCTTGCTCTCTCTCTCTCATGTCATTTGTATATTTACCATTCCTACTTCTGGGAACCATGCACAGCATAAATCTTCTTGAGCTAAGAATTTTTCTAACTTCTGTTTCTTTGTTGTTGTTTTTTTGTTTGTTTGTTTGTTTGTTTGTTTTTGTTCTGTCTCTTTTTTTAAGCCCTGCTCCTCTTGCCTGATGCAGCACTTGGCTGCAGACAGATGCGTATATAGATAGAATTCCCCCAACCCAATTGCACAGTCACACCCCTCAGTGAATTTGGCGTTGAGTCAACACCTACTCAGCCTAGCCTGTATCCTCTTTTAATGCACCTCCTGCAATAGCAGCCTCCAAAAAATAAAATTTATGGATAGCGCTAGCATTAATTAATTAATTAATTAATTAATGCTGTTTGTCACTTACTTTAGTTACAGAATACTATAACTTCTTCCATTTTCTGTGGTGCTGAACCAGTCATTGGTTGGCCACCCCTATAATTTCTGTGCTGTCTTTAACCCAGCATATCTTGTAGAGGGGGCAAATTGTAGGTCAAAGATTTTGTGTTTGGGCTACTGTTCCAATTCACCCACTGGAAGTCTTACCTGGTAACAGGAAATGGCCAGTTCAGGCTTTGAATCCCTCATGGCTAGGAGTCTTAGCTAGGGTCACACTCATAGATTCCTGGAAGTTTCCATTTTACTAAATACCTAGCTTATTTCTCAAATGTCCTACAATCCTAGTTGCCTCTTCTAGTACTCTCTCCTTCCATCCTACCCAACCTGATCCTGTCTGATCTTGTCCCCTTTCCAGTGTGATTTGTAGGTTTCCCATTGAACTTCCTTTTAATGAAGCTTTTCTGTGTCTCTGGATTGTAGCATGGCTATCCTTTACTTTTACAGCTACTATCCACTTATAAGTGAGTTCATATCGTGTTTGTTTTTCTATATCTGAGTTACCTAACTTAGATTTTTTTTCAGTTCTATACGTTTATCTGCAAATTTCATGTTATGTTTTTAACAGCTGGATAGTAGTCCATTATGATTTTTTATCCATTCTTCAATTGAGGGTCATCTAGGTTGCCCATTTCTGGATATTATGAATAAGGCAGCTGTGAACATAGTTAAGTCCTTGTGGTATTATGGTATATTCTTTGAGTATATACCCAGGAGTGGATCTTGAGGTGATAGATTGCCAGTTTTCTGAGAAATTGCCATACTGATTTCCAGAGTGGTTGTATGTTTTTGCTTCTACTAGCAATGAAGGCATGTTCCCCTTGCTCCACATCCTCACCAGCATGAGTGGTTACTTGTGTTTTTTTTATATTTTGCATCTGACAAGTATAAGATGAAATCTTAGTTATTTTTATTTGCATTTTCCTGAAAGATGATGATATTGAACATTATTTTAAGTGTTTCTTGGCTATTTGAGATTCTTCTGTTGAGAATTCTGTTGATATTTACACCTCATTTTTAAAATTGAATTATTTATGTGTATTTTATTTTTTCTATGTATAGTGTCTTGAGCTTGTTACATATGTTGGAAAATATCCTTGTCAGATGTGGAGTTATTAAAGATTTTTTCCATTCTGTAGGGTTCTATTACCAGTGTTCTTTGCCCATGGCTATGTAGATTTAGGTCTGGGTCTTCAATTTTAGTCCACTAATCCAACTATCTGTATGGTATGCCAATACCATCTGGTTTAAATTGCTATAGTTCTGTAGTAGAGCTTGGAACTAATTGTGGTAATACTGCCTGGTGTTCTTTTATTGTGCAGGATTGTTTTAGCTATCTTGAATTTTATGTTTTTCTATATGAAATTGAGAATTATTCTTTCAAGGCCTGTAAACAATTGTGTCCAAATTTGGATTGTGTTGAATTTGTAGATTGCTTTTGGTAAGATGGCCATTTTTACTATGTTAATCCTACATAGTCATGAGCATGGAAGTTCTTTCGATCTTCTGATATTCTCTAAATTCTTTCTTCCATAATGAAGTTCTCATATAGGTCTTTCACATGCTTGGTAAGAGTTACTCCAAGACATTTTATATTATGTGTGGCTATAAACAGGGGTAGGAACCTCCTATCTCCCTCTCTTCTTCCCCTGTCTGTAATGGAATACCTCCCCCAAGGGGAAAATGGATGATGATCTCAGAGCCTCAAACAAAACCTAACTGGCCTCCCTATAGGTAGAGCTGTTCTGTGTGCATATTCAAGAAGGAGTCAAGTGTAACAAAGTCGACCTCCTGGCCTCTACTCTGGAAAGAACCATTTCTTCCAGCCTCTTACATTTTATATTGGTCCAGTTAAAACATAAGGAGGTGGAATGTCCACCTCATTAGACAGAGTACACCAAACTTAAAGTACTCATGGCTTCTCCAAATATTCCAGCTGAACCAAGGGAACATTGACTCCCAAAGAAAGAGTACAAGTTTTTAACCATAGGGTTGGATTAAGGGAAAGCATTAGCCATAAGGAAACTGATAGAAATAGCTGAGAGACCCTAGCACATCCTTGCAGACTGCCCTGACTGCCTGGAGAGACAAAGATTCCCACAGGTGGCCATCCTATCTTACAAGAGGGCCACTTACATTTGCAAAGTATGTGGAGTCTTCCTGGGGAGAAATGAATGCCATAACCCTCCTCATCTCAGAAGCCCCTCTGAAAGTGTTTTTCACAAGCTCTTTTGAGGGGTACCAGGACATCTCACATTCCCTCCCATTACAAGGACAGACAAGCAGTGCAAACACAAACCATGACCAGGCAATTACCAAACATCTAACAAACCAGAGGGCTCTAGTGATGTCTCAAACAGACACTAAACATCAGATCTATAGTGGCATCCAACCTCCCCTCTTGTGGTCTATTCAAATTGTGCCTTCTACAAAAAGAAGTTACCTCCAGAGGTGTTTAGATCAGATGACTTTCAATTTACTCTTTTGAGTGGTGCCATTGGCATACCTCTGGTGTGCTCAGAAGTGATTTGTTGGAGATGATTTTCTTGGGGCCCTGGAATGTCCAAGGTCTTGTGGCCCCTAAATTTCCTCTCTGCCGGGTGCATTCTTCTGTACTCCTGGGGTCCCACAACTCCTAATATCTGGATCCAGTCTCTGAATTCTCACTAGAGCCTTCAAAATGTTACAGGGTACTCACCAGACTGAATGACCAAATGAAAGTCTTTGTTTTAGCTGGCACAGACTATACCCAAGTGCTTGAGGACCTGCATTTACTCCCAAGTATCCAGAACACTTGTATTTTAAAGGAAGAAACAATGTACTAACATCTCACTTGGCAACACAGAAGATTGGGAAACTTCACCGGAGTAAATAATTTGAACATTCACTTTTAACAGAAACTAAGATAAGCAGTTTGCTGGATCAGACTCTGCACAGACAGTTTTAACATGGACTAAGATAAGTGAGCTAGGACATCCTGCCCTTTAGTTCCTAGAATAGAGTTAGCTAGTTTTCCATGGAATTCTCAATCAAGATCAGATTCTAGTTAAACCTGGAATGGCTTCAGCAAGGAGGAACCTCTGCACTGTGCTGCCCCATCACAAGTCAGTCAGCTCCAAACCTCAGGAGGAAGCTCAAAAAAGAGATAATGGGAACCCATATTTACTAAGTTAATTTTTAAATTTGGCTTTTTCAGTTCTTAAAACAGAAGCAGTCCAAATAACCCAAGAGAAATCATCATAGACACAAGAACAAACTTGATTTATAACCTTTCCTGGGAATAATACATTTCTCAGATTACAAACTATACGTGAGAGAAAAACCAAGGTCAGGAGAATGATTCTAAAGGGATAGTACTAGGTAGAGGTAAGGAACACCAGGTAGAGGTAGAGGTAGAGGTAGAGGTAGAGGTAGAGGTAGAGGTAGAGGTAGAGGTAGAGGTAGAGGTAGAGGTAGAGGTAGAGGCGGAGTGATATGTAGATATATCTCAATAACAAGGCATAACATTTGGAGTATTCACTGAAAAGTTAAGGAGCATTCCTACATCAGTAGCTTACTTCTTCAGCTTGATTCTGTCAATAATACTGGTAGATTAAGCTAACAGGCCAGGGCCAGTCTCCTTTTTGCTTTGTACAAATGCCAGAAATATACTAAAAGGTGCTTGATGACAAAATGTTACTCATACTTCTTTGTCTTGATGTTCAGTGACACTATCTCAGGAGGACCTATTCCATCTACACAAATATACACAAACCCTCAAAAATTTATTCCCTAGGATACTTAAAGAGTATCCATAGCCTCAAGAGCACATTATCTTATACCTACAAAAACACTTAAAAATGCTCTTCAATCAAGGATAAAAGATGACTTACTAAATACAAATATGAGTCCTATTTATGAATATATGGATAGCCGAGTCCTTACTTTATGTCCTTGTTTCTTCATTATTGTTTTCTGGCCATGTTAGTATCAATGATTACAAGCCCACAGCAGTTTCTTCTTACTCTGTCATATCATTGAATTCCTTCTTAAAGTTGTTCTTCTGTATTTGCTCCATTTTCATAATAGCACCATTTGCAGGACTTAGTCTGGCTTTTGCTTGTTTGTTCATTTGTTTACATCTAAGGGATCTTGTCTTGGAGAGCAAGCTGTATGATGACATTACCATAATCATGACTTTTCTTACTCCTTCCTTTCCTAAAGCCACTGGTTGGTATAATCATACTACTCTTTTTTATATTTTGCATTCTCATAAATGTGTCTTCTAGAACAGATTCAAATTAAATCACTTCTTGTGGTAGATGTGGAATCAAAAGCCTCCTTTCCAAACAATAGGAAATTAAGAAAAGAGTTTCTTGCTCCATTTTAGATTGACCTATGCCCCTCATCACCATGGATGAAACTATAGCATACTGGTTACCATCCTTTCCCTTTCAAAAAGAAACCAAACCAAACAAACAAAGAACAAAGTTGGGAGCAGAGCTCCCTTGAGAAGTTGTAGATCAGTAAGATGGAAGGAGTATGTAAAAGAAACCAGAGAGTGGTAAGGGGAGAAGGAAAGAGAGACTGAAAACCCTCGCATCAAGGTAAGGCTACTGTGCAACAGCCCAATGATAAAGAGAGAGTTCCATATGAAGGTCCCAGTCTGCTGAGAATGAAGTCACTGACTCTTCCCCTTGGATCTACCTTATCTTGAAAGAGTTCTTAGTAAACTTTCTGCTCCTACTACTGTCCATGTATCTCTGGACTGGTTCCTTTTATTGGGACACAAGAAACCTGTAAATTTCTGTGGCTGCCACTGGACACAAAACACTACCCCAAGGTAAGAAGCTTCAGGTCTGAAATAATCTCTCCTGGCTCTCCAGGAGGAAGATTGCAGTTATGCACACAAACACCCAGAGTAGCAGAAGCTAAGAGAACTGTTGATGACATGTGGCATCTAGACAAATGTTTAGAAGCTGGATTTTGTTGGTATGAAGTATTGGTTTCATGGTCATGTTGTAGCACAAAATAAAAAAATATATATCAAAAGTAAACATATTTGCTACTAGTAGGCACAAAAGTTCACAGCTTGTGTTTTTAAACAGGTTCCATGAAAAGGGCTCAAAGCAACAGTGTGGCATGAATTTACAGAATCAGATTCTAAAAAGTAGTCAGCAGTGTAGACTGATGGAATAACAAAGGACAGGTGGGAGGGAACCACCCTGTGCAAGTCTCCACCTGGAACTCTAGGTTGCCCAGGCCATTGGGCTTTCTTTTACCTTTTACATATGTCATTTTGACAGCCCTTAGGTAGAGCTACATTTAACTGACATATTTTATGATAAGCTGGTGTAGCTCTCTGCCAGATAGTGTGTGACCTCAAAGAATTCTGATACTGCTGTGTTCTACAAAGGAAAACACACAGCTCAGGGGTTCTATACAGGTTAAAGATATAAAGCTCAGTTAAATTGTGGTTAGGAAATTGAGCACATTAATCAATTCCCATTAGTCGATCTGTTTTAAGCTTTCCTGTTGTTTAATTATGGGAAAATTTTCCCACATATCCACATTTCTTCAGATAGGATTTTAGAGTTGGATTCATTAGTATCAAAAATGACTTTAAAAAAATAGTTATAATGACTTGAAAAGTACTTCCTGCAAAGACTTCACCATACATAATGTAGGCTGGTATAAAGTTACTATATCTGAAGAAGTATAGCAAAATTCGAGGCTTTTGGGCCCAGGCTTGGGAGTGTAGCCTTTGTGGCTTAGTGCTCCAGGTGCTGGTCATAAAACAGATAGTGACATTCCTTCCTCCACCCACCTGCTTCCTGGGTTCAAAGAGTGTTCATTCAAAGAATGGCACCCTGACAATTACTGGAACCTACAATGCAAATGTGCTATCTTTAGGGGCTCTTAAATTGTTAGGGGCTCTTAGAAACTGTCTTGAGAGATAACCTGACACTTGTGACTTTATACTTCCTTGTGACTCTTAACTGGTATTTTTGGTATTTTCCAACAACGCCCTCCCCACTTCCATGAGTTGTGGTTTCTTCCTTTAAATACCTCCTTACTCAGCTACTCGGGGCGCCATGGTCCTCTACCCCTATGTGGTGTATGACCATGGGCCCGAGAGCGCTCTTGAATAAAAATCCTCTTACAGTTGCAGCAAGACCGTTTCTTGTGGGTGATTTTGGGGTGTCGCCTCTCCTGAGTCAGAATGTGGGGGAGTCCTCACGTTGTGGGTCTTTCATTTGGTGCGTTGGCCGGGAAACACGACCACATTCTACCACTGAACCACCCCTCACACCCAAGAACCGACTTGGAGGTATGGGGATCCCCTCTTGTGTGTGTGCCGGCCAGTGTCTCTGTTTTGAGTGTCTGTTTTCTGAAACAAACATTGGAACATGTGCTTGTTGTGTTGGGTTGTTTGTGTCTTGTCCTATGTTTCTGAAGCATGGCAAAGTCTGAGTTTGGATCCATCTGAATTTATTGAATTTGTGCCTTGGTTTTCGGGTTGCGAGATCGTGGGTTCGAGTCCCACCTTGTGCCTTGGTTTTACACCTGGCAGAGTGAGGGTCTCCCTTCGGGGGTCTTTCACTTGGGGGCTCGCCCCAGGATTTGCGCGACCACCCAGGGGTCCTAGACCCACTTGGAGGTAAGATTCTCTGTGTAGTCTCTGTGTTGATTCTGTGTTCTGTTCGGTGCAATCGCAGTTTCGGTTTTGTGGACGCTCAGTAGTGAGACTGCGCTCCAGGAAGGAGAGTGGGGTGGGTAAGGGTAGACGTATCCAGGTGCCCACCATCGCCCTGGACGTCGCCCTGGGAGACGTCCTGGGAGACGTCCTGGGAGGACAGGGGGAGGACCAGGGACGCTTGGTGGACCCCTGCAGTAGTCAAGAGATAGTTTTTCTCCTTGACAATCTGTGTCAGCGTCCTAACTCTAGGCCGGCTGACTCTTTTCGGTGTCTCTGGTAAGTCGACGTCGCTTTTGGTTCCTTTTTTCTTTTACGTTTGTGTCTGCTTGTGTGGTGTGTATTGTTGAGCTCAAGATGGGACAGACAGTGACAACTCCTTTGACTTTGACTCTTGATCACTGGACTGAAGTAAGGACTAGGGCCCACAGGGGGAACACGGAGTCAGAGAGGTTGTAGTCCGGAGGGGGGATATGGGCCGGATTCCACCATTGCCTTACCCCTCCGTGCCTATGTTGGTGGCCCCCCACCAGGACCCAATGAACTTGTCCCCTTGCAGTATTGGCCTTTTTCATCGGCTGATCTATATAACTGGAAAACTAACCACCCCCTTTCTCAGGATCCCCAACGCCTCACAGGGTTGGTGGAGTTCCTTATGTTCTCTCATCAGCCTACTTGAGATGATTGTCAACAGTTGTTGCAGATGCTCTTAACAACCGAAGAGCGAGAGAGAATTCTGTTAGAGGCTAGAAAAATAGCCTGGGAGCCAACGGGCGGTCTACACAGTTACAAAATGAGATGGACATGGGATTCCCTTTGACTCGCCCCAATTGCGACTGCGACATGGCTGAAGGTAAGGAGAGCTTGAAAATCTATCGCCAGGCTCTGGTCTCCAAGGTGCCTCAAGATGGGCCCACTAATTTGGCTAAGGTAAGAGGTAATGCAGGGGCCGATTGAACTTCCCTCAATGTTCCTTAAAAGGCTTATGGAAGCCTTCAGGCGGTTCATTCCCTTTGATCTTACCTAGGAAGCCCAGAAGGCCTCAGTGGGTGGCCTGGCCGACCTTCATAAGGCAGTTGGCCCCCAATATCAGAAAGAAACTTCAGAGATTAGAAGGTGTATTACAAGAGAGAGACAGTTATGTGATCTAGTGAAAGAGGCAAAGAAAGTGTGTGTGTGTGAGAGAGAGAGAGGCGGGAGGCAGAAGAAAGAGAAAACAGGAGGGATCTTAGACAAGAGAGAAATTTGACTAGAATCTTGGCCGCAGTGATAGGAGAGAAAGAAAAAGACAGGATCTAGACAGGAAACCTGGGCAACTGAAGACCAAGCCTCAGCTAAAAAGACTCAGCTGTGTCAGACTGAAGTTACTTATTTGAGATACACCCTTCGAGATGGGAATTAGTGGCTAACTACACCAAGGCAAGTAAGAAAATTCTTGAGTACTGCTGGTTTCTACAGACTCTAGACACCTGGGTTGGCGACCTTACCTGCCCTATTGTACCCCCTAACCAAGGAAGGGGAGATGTTTTGTGGACCCCATATCACCAGAAAGTCTCTATGTAAAAGAGAGAGCAGGGGTCGCCAGAGGAGTACTTGCTCAGACTTTGGGACTTTGAAAAAGGCCAGTGGCTTACCTATCCAAGAAGTCACACCCTGTTGCCAGTGGGTGGTTTTCTTGCCTGTGAGCTATTGCTGCCATAATCTGCTTGTCAAGGATGCTGATAAGCTCACTCTGGGACAGCAACTAGCTGTAATGGCATCCCACGCTCTTGAAAACATTATCCAAAAGCCCCCTGACTGGATGACTACCAACGCTCCTGTGACACATCAGAGCTTTTTGTTGACTGAACGAGTGACCTTCGCTTCGTTCCACCTGCTGTCCCACTGCGTGAGACTGCACCTACTCATCACTGCGTTGAAACGACCTGAAGGATCAGATCAGCCTTGGCCTGAGGGTTCGAGCTGGTACACTGATAACAGTAGCCTCGAGGTTAAAGGTAAGCAGAAGGCGGGGACAGCAGTACGGTGGTGGACAGAAAGCAAGTGATCTAGGCCAGCAGCCTCCCTGAAGGGATGTCGGCCTAGAAAGCTGAACTTGTGACTTTGAGACAAGGTCCATAAATGGCAAAAGAAAAGTCTACACTGGCAGCAGGTATGCTTTTGCCACTGTACGGAGCAATATACAGACAGAGAGGGCTGTTGACATCTGCAGAGAAAGACCTATGATGCTGTGGCTAAAGAAAATCAGATGGCAGATCTAACCGCCAAACAGGTGGCTCAAGGAGCAATAATCCTGGCAGTCAAAGAGCCTAAAGATCATTATGACATCAGAGAGACCAGCTTTAGATACACCCCTGAGCACTATCAAGTTATGGACAGTATTTGACTTGGCCTGGGGGCCAAGAAATTCAAAGGTGTGGTTAGGTCCTTTGACAACTATGTTACAGGACACTCTGACTTGGCAGAAGAAATAGTCAAAAGCTGCAAGGCCTGTGCTATGACAAGGTAGAATTTCTAAAAGATATCTTCCCAAGGTAACGGACCTGCCTTTGTTGCCCAGGTAAATCAGCGACTGGCCAAGATATTAGAGACTGGTTAGAAGTTACATTGTGCATGCAGGCCCCAAAGCTCAGAACAGGTAGAGAGAATGAATAGAACCATTAAGAGACCCTTACTAAATTGACAGCGGAGACTGGCGCTAATGATTAGATAGCTCTCCTACCCTTTGTGCTCTTCAGGGATAGAAACACCCCTGGACAGTTTAGACTGACCCCCCTATAAATTACTCTACAGGGGGCCCCCTCCACTGGTAAAATTAGCCTCTGTACATAGTGCTGACATGCTGCTTTCCCAGCCTTTGTTCTCTAGGCTCAAGGTGCTCCAGTGAGTGAGACAGGGAGCGAAAAAGCAGCTCCAGAAGGCCTGCTCCAGAAGACCTGCTAGACGTCTCCACGCAGAAAACCTTGAGACTCTGGTGGAAAGGCCCTTATCTTGTACTCTTGACCACCCTACTTTCTACCTTTATGGGACCCCTTTTGATTTTGCTTCTGCTTTTAATTATAGGTCCATGTGTGTTAAATAGGCAAGTCACCTTTATTAGAACAAGAATTAGTGCAGTGCGGCTTTTAGTTTTGAGACAACAGTACCATGTCCTAAAGGATCAAGTATGTCAGGGAGAAGATAGTGTCTAGTTCTAAGATTAGAACTATTAACAAGTAGAAGGGGGGAATGAAGAAGTATAGCAAAATTCGAGGCTTTTGGGCCCAGGCTTGGGAGTGTAGCCTTTGTGGCTTAGTGCTCCAGGTGCTGGTCATAAAACAGATAGTGACATTCCTTCCTCCACCCACCTGCTTCCAAGGTTCAAAGAGTGTTCATTCAAAGAATGGCACCCTGACCATTACTGGAACCTACAATGCAAATGTGCTATCTTTAGGGGCTCTTAGAAACTGTCTTGAGAGATAACCTGACACTTGTGACTTTATACTTCCTTGTGACTCTTAACTGGTATTTTTGGTATTTTCCAACAACGCCCTCCCCACCTCCATGTGTTGTGGTTTCTTCCTTTAAATACCTCCTTACTCAGCTACTCGGGGCACCATGGTCCTCTACCCCTGCATGGTGTATGACCATGGGCCCGAGAGCGCTCTTGAATAAAAATCCTCTTGCAATTTGCAGCAAGATCGTTTCTTGTGGGTGATTTTGGGGTGTCGCCTCTCCTGAGTCAGAATGTGGGGGAGTCCTCACATTGTGGGTCTTTCATATCATTAAGATGACCTCATATCCCAAGGTAGTACCTGCTTTAATGCCTTTCTTATGATTTCTGTTGTTTTGATGGGACAATGTGACCAGAACAAGCTTTATAAAGGAAAATATTTAATTGGCACCAGCTTACAGTTCAGAATCATCATGATGCGAAGCATGGGAGAACTCTACATCTAGATTGGCAGACAGGAGAGAGAAAGAGAGAGAGAGAGAGAGAGAGAGAGAGAGAGAGAGAGAGAGAGAGAGAGAGAGAGAGAGAGAGAGAGAGAGAGAGAGAGATGCTAGGTGTCCCTAGAGCATCTGAAACCTCAAAGCTCACCCCATTACATTCTTCCTCCAACAAAGCCACACCCAGTCCAACAAGGATGCACCTCCTAGCAGTACCTCTCCCTAGGGGCTGATAGGGGCTATTTTTATTCAGATCACCACAATGACCCCTCTTAGGGAAAAAAAAGGCTCTAGGAATAAGTTTAGAGAACAAAGGCCTTTTCAATGGCTTCAGAAAAGAGAGCACAGCTGCTCTCCAGCTCTCTTCACCGCACAATAGGGGGCCTTTGCTCAATGCTAAGTGACTTGTATTCTTCCTGGGTGTACAATCACTGCAGAGCCCAGACTTCCACTGGTATTCACCAAGTGGATGTCACAGCTCTCTGATATTAAAAGGTCTGAAGTTCTTCAAAAGGTTTTTTGTTTTAGTTGTTGTTTTTGCTTTTTGGTTTTTTTGGTTTTTGTTGTTTTTTAAAGAGTAAAAAGAAGTTTGTTTACACTAAAAAAAAAAAAAAAAAAAAAAAAAAAAGATTTTCCCAAACATGAATGCCATCTGATTTGCTGAGTGGTGGCAAGGGACACTGAAGTTAATGTCTGCTTCAATTGAATTCATATGATTATCTGGCTTTCTGACAGAATAAAAAGATTCAGAAAAATCTAGATCTGGAAACAGTGACAACCAGAAGATTTGAGAATCTGATCAGAATTGACACTCCCACCAGACCATGCACTGATCTCTTTCTTAACAGGTATGAATAACTCTGACAAGGTCTCTGAATTATATGAGAATCACATCACTGTGTCAACTCTTACAAGCCCATGTACTATTGGTAAGCTGGAGTTTGTGGTGAGAGAGGATTTGATAGTCTTCACCCAAAGATAGTCTTCTCCTCAGCTCTTCTCTACAACCTGGGGTCACACTCACACAGTCACCTTTTGGTGACCAGTTAGGCTCATACCTGCCTCCTCAAACAAGTATTTTCTTTGGTGGTTCAATGTGAAATGTCTCCCATGGGCTCACGTGTTTCAACACTCAGCACCAAGCTGACAGTACTGACTGGGAAGGTTGTGGAACTTTCAGGAAGTGGAGCATTAGTGAATACACACCATGTGTGTTCTTTTTGTTACTTCACTCCGTGTATTTATTTTCTATTTATTTATTTCCATCCATTTGCCTGTGAATTTCAAGAAGTCATTGTTTTCAATCTCCATTGTGTAGTACACCACTGTGTATCTGTACCACATTTTCTATATACATTCTGTTGAGGGACATCTGAGCTGTCTACAACTTCTGGCTATTATAAATAAGGCTGCTATGAACATAGTGATGCATATATTGGAACATCTTTTGGGTATGTGCCCAGGAGTGGTACAGCTAGGTAGAACTATTTCAAATTTTCTCAGAAACCACCAGACTGATTTCCAAAGTGGTTTTATCATCTTGTAGTCCCATCAGCAAAGGAGGAGTGTTACTCTTTCTCTACATCCTTGCCAACATCTGCTGTCACCTATGTTTTTTATCTTAGCCATTCTGACTGGTGTGAGGTGGAATCTCAAGGTTGTTTTGATTTGCATTTCCCTGATGACTAAGGATGTTGAACATTTCTTTGAGTGCTTCTCAGCCATTTGGAATTCCTCGGTTGAGCCTCGGTTGAGAATTCTTTATTTAGCTCTTATATTCCACTTTTCATTAGGATTATTTGGTCCTCTGGAGTCTAACTTCTTGAGTTCTTTGTATATATTGGATATTAGCCCTCTATCAGATGTAGGGTTGGTAAAAAAAATCTTTGCCCAAATCTGTGGGTTGTCATTTTGTCCTATTGGCAATGTCCTTTGCTTTACAGAAGCTTTTTAATTTTCTGAAGTCCTATTTGTCAATTCTTGATCTTAGATCATAAGTCATTGGTGTGCTATTCAGGAAATTTTCCCCTGTGTCAATGTGTTCCAGGCTCTTCCCCACTTTCTCTTCTATTAGATTCAGTGTATCTGGTTTTATGTCCTTGATCCACTTGGACTTGAGCTTTGTATAAGAAGATAAGAATGGATGAATTTGCATTCTTCTACATGGAGACCCCCAGTTGAAAAAGCACCATTTGTTGAAAATGATGTCTTCTTTTCCACTGGATGGTTTTAGCTTCTTAGTCAAAGATGAAGTGACCATAGGTGTGTGGGTTCATTTCTGGGTCTTCAATTCTATTCCATTGATCTACTTGCCTGTCTTGGTACCAACACCATGAAATTTTTATCACCAGTTCTCTGTAGTACAGCTTGAGGTCAGCGATGATGACTTCCCCCCAGAAGTTCTTTTATTGTTGAGAATATTTTTTCCATATCCTGGGTGTGATGGTTTGTATATCCTTGGACCAGGGAGTGGCACCATCTGAAGGTGTGGCCTTGTTGGAATAGGTGTGACCTGGTTGGAATGGGTGTGTCACTGTGGGTGTGGGTATAAGATCCTCACCCTAGTTGCCTGCAAGTCAGTCTTCCACTAGCAGCCTTTGGATGAAGACATAGAACTCTCAGCTCCTCCTGTGCCATGCCTGCCTGAATACTGCCATGCTCTCACCTTGATGATAATGGATTGAACCTCTGAACCTGTAAGCCAGCCCCAATTAAATGTTGTTTTTTATAAGACTTGCCTTGGTCATGGTTCTGTTCACAGCAGTAAAAATGTAACTAAGACAAATTGGTACCAGCATAGTGGAGTATTCCTGTGACAACCTGACCATCTTTTGGGGAGGACTGTGGAAGGTCTTTGGAACTTTGAGGTTGAAGATCCATTTGATGTTAAGAGCTCTGTCAAATGTTGTGTAGGAGCTTGGAAGATAATGTTGAGAACAGTGCAGAAGATGGAGGTCTGGCTTGTGAAATTTCAGAGGGAAAATTAAAGACTCTTTTCAGGGCCATTGCTGTTTTGATTGTGAAGATTCGGTAGTTCTAGTTAGCTGGGGCAGAAGAATCAGTTGTGATTAACAAGATACCAGAACTACTAAAGCAAAAACTTTGCATTACTGAGACTATTGATGCTGGTTAGCTGGAGCTAAGAAATTAGTGATGATTAAGAAGAGACCAGCATCGTTGAGGTAACATCTTCTGGGAAGTGTTTTCTGAAAGCACAAAGAGGCTGTGTTCCAGAGATAGCCAAGGTTGTACTCCTGCTGCAGTGGGACTTGGTAATGTGTAAGGGTCACCCAGGTGGTACTGGTTTTGAAGGCATGAAGGGGTCACACAGAGCAGCTGAGGCTCGGCACTGTGAGAGGCCATGGAAGACCATTGGTGAAGGTGTAGTCTCAGTTGCAATTGACGGCCCAGGACTGAAGGGGTCATGCAGTGTTTTGGAGATGCCAGTACCATGAGATGACCACCAAAAGCAGCAGCAGCAGTGGAGTTCAGGCATCTGGAGCCTAGAGGATGATGCGTGTGCTACAAAGGGCATGGCAGGAGAAGTGACCCAAGCCCTTGGAAGAGCCCAGAAGATCATGAGTTGGATCCCAGATATTGGACGGTTGGAGATTGATATTTGCTTTTGATTGTGACTATGCCCTGATATTTTCCCTCTTGAAGGAAGAAACTATTTTAGTGGAGCCCACAGTTAAGAGAGTTAAGACTTTGGATTTTAAAAGAGATGGATATTTTAAAGAGATTGAAATTTTAAGAATATGTAAAGACTGTGGGATGTTTAACGTTATTTAGACCTTGGGGATGAATAAGAATGTAAGGGTTGAGGCTTACTAGTGATGTGTTTGTGTGTCAAGTTGACAAGGGGTCAATTGTACTGGCTAGTTTTGTGTCAACTTGACACAGCTGGAGTTATCATAGAGAAAGGAGCTTAAATTGAGGAAATGCCTCCATGAGATACAACTGTAAGGCATTTTTTAAATTAGTGATCAAGGGGGAAAGGCCCCTTGTGGGTGGGACCATCTCTGGGCTGGTAGTTTTGGTTCTATAAGAGAGTAGGCTGAGCAAGCCAGGGGAAGCAAGCCAGTAAAGAACATCCCTCCATGGCCTCTGCATCAGCTCCTGCTTCCTGACCTGTTTGAGTTCCAGTCCTGACTTCCTTGGTATAAACAGCAGTATGGAATTGTAAGCTGAATAAACCCCTTCCTCCCCAGCTTGCTTCTTGGTCATGATGTTTGTGCAGGAATAGAAACCCTGACTAAGACACTGGTTTTTTGTTTGTTTGTTTGTTTGTTTTTTCTTATTCCAAATGAATTGGAGAATTGCTCTAACTCTTTGAAAAATGGATTTGGAATTTTGATGGGGATTGCTTGAATCTGTAGATTTCTTTTGGTAAGAAGACCAATTTTACTATGTTAATCCTGCCAGTCTGTGAACATGGGAGATATTTCCATCTTCTGAGGTCTTCTTTGATTTCTTTCTTCCCGGATTTGAAGTTTTTGTCATACAGATCTTTCACTTGCTTGGTTAGAATCACACCAAGGCATTTCATATTATATATGACTATTGTGAAAGGTGTTATTTCCCAGATTTCTTTCCCATCCCTTTTATTCTTTGAGTAGAGAAAGGCTGTTTGTTAGTTAATATTATATCCAGCCACTTTGCTGGTATTAAATGTAGGAGCTCTCTTGTAGAACTTTTGGTATCACTTATGTATCATATCATCTGCAAATATGACTTCTCCCTCCCAATTTGTATCCCTTTGATCTCTTTTTGTTGTCTAATTGCTCTGGCTAGAACTTTGAGTGCTATATTGAATAGGTAGGGAGAGAGTGGGCAGCCTGATTTTTATGGGATTGCTTTGTAAATATTAACCCAAAAGCTCACAATGCCCATGATACAACTCACAGACCATATGGAGCATAGAAGGAAGGAGGACTAGGGTGTGGATGATTCAGTCCTGCATTGGAGGAACAGGACAATCATGGGAGGTGGAGCAAGAAGGGAACCTGAGAGGGAGAGAGGGGGGGAACAAATAAGGGGTGGGGGGAATATCAAGAACTGGAGGAGATGTGAGAGAGGTACAGAGAGTTAGAAAATCAAACAAAAATATGTAGCAGGGGGAGGAGGAACTGAGGTTAGCCACTGGAGGGTCTCAGACACCAGGGAAACATGAGGCTCCCAGGACACAACAGGGATGGCTTAAGCCAAAATGCTCAGAGAAGGAGGAGATAGACCCTGTTGAAACCACCTCCAGTAGATAGGCACAGCCCCTGGTGGAGGGATGGGGTCACCCACCCATCTCAAAGTTTTTAACCCATAAACATATAGGAAGAACTGGGACAAAAAGGGGAACAGAGTCTGAAGGAGGAGACAACCAGGGTCTGTCCCATCTGGGGATTCATTATGTCTGCAGACACCAAACCCAACACTGTTGCTGTGGTTAAGAGGTGCATGCTGACAGGAAAATAGTGTGGTGGTTTCTTAGGAGGTCCAGTCAGCAACTGTCCAATGCAAATGTGGATGCTTGGAGCCTACCATCAGACTGAGCTCAAGGAACCTGGTGGGGGAGCTGACAGAGGACTGGAGTACTGGAGGAGGATTGTAACCCCATTGAAAAGCAACATAGATTGGCCTGACCACACAGTTCTACCAGAGTCTAGACCACCAACCAAGGAGTGCACATGGAGAGATCCTTGGCTCCAGATACATATGTAGCAGAGGATGGTCTTACCTGACAGCAATGGGAGGGGAGGCCCTTGGTCCCCAGCAGGTTTGATGCCCCAACCTATGGGGAAGCTGAAGCAGTAGGGCAGGAGAGTATGGGTTGGTGGGAGAGCACCCTCTTCCAGGCAAAGGGGAGGGGGAAAGGCAAATGTGGGATGGAGGATTGGTAGCAGGAAAACTGAGAATGGGAGGTTGGTGGAGGGGTCACCAGGAAGTGGGATATCATTTCAGATGTAAACAAATGGAATAATTAATAAAAAAGATATTAAATTTTAACTATATACTGAAAGATAGGAAGTGGTGCATTGCTTGCAGAAGTAAGTCACTTCTTACTGGGTTCACAGCTCAGCCCCACCTTCTGTTTTTGCTCTCTGCTTTCTTGATGTGAATGTAATGTGGCCAGGGCTGTACATTCCTGCTAAAATGCATTCTTCACCATGACAAGCTTTATCCCCTGAACGATAAGCCAAAATAACCCTTCCTTTCTTAAGTTGCTTCTTGTCAAGTGATCATAGAAAAAGCAAAAATAACATATCCATGTGTGCATACATACGTGTGTGTATGTGTGTGTGTGTGTGTGTGTCTGTGTATACTGACCACTACCTACTCCCATTTTTTTTTTCTACTGTGAAATACTACCCTCCAGTATGACATATCAGGTCATGGAGCTCTGTGAGGTTATTTGTTAACAAAAGAATTGCCCTCACCGATAGGATTTTTGACCACCTGCAGGAACCCTCCAAGAGCACCCTGCCTCCTGACACTGAAGATAGCTGTCTGTGAACAAGAACCAGTTCCTCAAAGGACAATGAATCTTCTGTGAATTAATCTTAAGCATTCAGCCTGCAGACCTGTGAGGAATAAATTTCAGTTGTTGATAATCCATCAAGTCTGTGGTTGTCTGTTATGACAGCCTGAACAAGCCAAGATGGGTCTGTTGAAATCATATCTAGAATTTTGTCTTTGCTTTTGATAATAGATCTAAGAGTCCATCAACTATTCTGAACTATAAGTTTTTGTACCCATGTTTTCTTAGTGGTTTTTTGTTCTTTTTCAGTTTAGGTGATAATCGGTTTTTGGTTACTATTTGCATATGATGAAGGTAAGTTTTCAGTATTTCCTTTAATTTGCATTCACAGTCATTACAACACCATTCATTGAAAAGACTGTTCTAACACCATCAATAAGACAAAAAAACCACCAACAGATTGGGAAAGGATCTTCACCTATCCTAAATCAGATAAGGGACTAATATCCAATATATATAAAGAACTCAAGAAGGTGGACTCCAGAAAGTCAAATAACCCCATTAAAAATGGGGCTCAGAACTGAACAAAGAATTCTCACCTGAGGAATACCGAATGGCAGAGAAACACCTGAAAAAATGTTCAACATCCTTAATCATCAGGGAAATGCAAATCAAAACAACCCTGAGATTCCACCTCACACCAGTCAGAATGGCTAAGATCAAAAATTCAGGTGACAGCAGATGCTGGCGAGGATGTGGAGAAAGAGGAACACTCCTCCATTGTTGGTGGGATTGCAAGCTTGTACAACCACTCTGGAAATCAGTTTGGCGGTTCCTCAGAAAATTGGACATAGTACTACCGGAGGATCCAGCAATACCTCTCCTGGGCATATATCCAGAAAATGTCCCAACCGGTAAAAAGGACACATGCTCCACTATGTTCATAGCAGCCCTATTTATAATAGCCAGAAGCTGGAAAGAACCCAGATGTCCCTCAACAGAGGAATGGATACAGAAATTATGGTACATTTACACAATGGAGTACTACTCAGCTATTAAAAAGAATGAATTTATGAAATTCCTAGCCAAATGGATGGACCTGGAGGGCATCATCTTGAGTGAAGTAACACAATCACAAAAGAACTCACACAATATGTATTCACTGATAAGTGGATATTAGCCCAAAACTTAGGATAACCAAGATATAAGATACAATTTGCTAAACGCATGAAACTCAAGAAGAATGAAGACCAAAGTGTGGACACTGTGCCCCTTCTTAGAATTGGGAACAAAACACCCAGGGAAGGAGTTACAGAGACAAAGTTCGTAGCTGTGATGAAAGGATGGACCATTTAGAGACTGCCGTATCCAGGGATCCATCCCATAAGCAGCTTCTAAACGCTGACACCATTGCATACACTAGCAAGATTTTGCTGAAAGGACCCAAATATAGCTGTCTCTTGTGAGACGATGCCGGGGCCTAGCAAACACAGGAGTGGATGTTCACAGTCAGCTATTGGATGTATCACAGGGCTCCCAATGGAGAAGCTAGAGAAAGTACCCAAGGAGCTAAAGGGATCTGCAACCCTATTGTTGGAACAACATGATGTACTAACCAGAACCCCGGAGCTCTTGTCTCTAGCTGCATATGTATTGAAAGATGGTCTAGTCGGCCATCAATGGAAAGAGAGGCCCATTGGACTTGCAAACTTTATATGCCCCAATATAGGGGAATGCCAGGGCCAAAAGAATGGGAATGGGTGGGTAGGGAAGTGGGGGGCGCTATGGGGGACTTTTGGGATAACATTGGAAATGTAATTGAGGAAAATATGTAATAAAAATATTAAAAATTAAAAAAAAAAAAGACTGTTCTAGCTGGACTGGTTAGCCCAGTGCTCAGGAGACTGATATGGTTTACAATTAAAGCCAGGCTGGGATATCATAGGTTACATATCAAGACTCTGCCCCCCCACCCCCCCACCGAAAAGCTATCCTTTGCCTTCAGAATTCTTTTGACCAATTGTTAAACTCAGTTTACCAGGAATATTTTCAAAGAGACTATTCTTATAACATTTACTCGATCTACACACCCGTTATTTGCTTATTGCCATGATATATATAAACATCTATTGTTTTACCCCCAAACTCTAAAATGATTCACATATCCTGTTTACCTTTTCTGTTAGTCATGTTTGTGAGGTTTTACATCATTATTACAGCTTGTTCTTGAGGCAAAAACATATTGTTATTTATTTACATCTGTGAGCAAAAGGTCTCAGTCACTCTGCCAAACCTCTACATACCCCACCTTCCTCACTTCCTATTCCAATTAGAAATATGTTTGCCTTTCCATTGTTAAAATTAATAATTTTACATTGTGATCACTTTTCTATATTTGGCACCCTAGGCTATAGAATAAGTCAAAGCTAAATGTTAAAATTTAACATATGTTTCCATTCTAATTACTCTACTCTTCATAGCATAGTTAAGTGCTAAATTAATATAGAAATTTTCTTTTCCTGAGGTTGCAGCATGATTGTCTCTGCACACTTTTCAAGGAATGTTCCTAATGATGAAAAAGTTTCTACTTCCTCTCCTTGCTCCTCCTCCTTCTATTTTTATCAAATGCTCTAACCCTGACATAATGTAACTTACTACTTATGTGGCCACATCTTTTTGTTCTTTGTTAAAAAACAGTTTTGCCTTTTATTAGATTATTAAACCAGAAGCCTCACAGTAAGACCGTAGTAAATATTTACTGAAATTAAATTACTTTGAACTTTCAACCTATCTAGCTAATAAATGAAATATGGACTTTAGTCATTTCCCAATGATTTCATAAATGATCATCTTTTAAAAAGAATACAATACATAAATTAAGGATTTGCAGTACTAAGTTTGCTCAATATGTTTAGATTACTGTCTCATAAAGAAAATCTTCCAGAAATTCTACTGACTTAACTATATTCAGAATTAATCTTTCAAATAAGAAATAAATATTTTTGCTTTTCTATGATTGCTTTGTTTGTCAGGTCCTAAGAAAAAAAGTTTGTGGCTCCAGTTAGAGTAACCCTCCAATATGTGTTCCACAGACTACACTTACAGAAGGGTCAGAGAACAATCTGTGCACAGAATACTGACAACGATAAAACAAAATACCACGGAGGGACTGGAGGGATGCCCTAGAGAATAAGAACATGTTCTGCTTTTGCACAAAACTTGCACACCACTCCCATCACTCACATTAGTCAGCTGACAGCCACTTGTGAATTCAGTGCTCTCCTCTGGCCTCCACAGAAACCTGCACATACACACACACAGACACACACATAGACAGACACACACACACACAATTTACTACTAAGAGCAAATCTTTAAGAAATGCTACTATTGAGAGAACGCTCTGTCACAGCTAAGGGTGGTTTCCAGCCTCCTGAGAACACTTTGCAAAGCTACCCCTAGGTCTTACTCAGATGCTTCCCTGTTGAGGCCTGAGGAGCTCAGACTCTGAGTAAGGTTTTGGACACCTATAAACAAAGTTTGTCTATATCTGGAAATTCTTGTCCCCATACCATTAGGGTGTTTCTGAGCAGAGGATTTACAAATACTATTAGCTTTGTAAAGATTCCTAAGACCATGAGGTTAAGATCATTATCACAGACCAAGCAGGCTATTTATCCATTGTACTCTGACAAACTGAAGAGCAACCCTAGACTATAGAAGGTAACATATCATTCAGGGCATTGTTCTTTAACAAAGATATATATCTTCAGTTTGCTAGAAAGCTGATCATGGAACACCAGCTGACCAGGAAAATTTTCCTCTTGATATCCTGACTGAGTGCTACCTAATCAAGTGAACTACCAAATGCCCAGGCATCTCTGACCCAGCCTTAATCACATGATGACACATACTGACATGTAGCAAGTTACTTGCACTGAAAAGATTCAGCAGAAAAAGGAACTTTCAAGCGACCTGATAACCAGAGTTTGTTCCCTAAGAAAATTATTGTCCATAGTCCATATATCATTCTTTGAACTACACACACACACACACATTGTGGTTCCTGACTGCATACATATACATGCACATATATAATAACAATTAATAATAAACACTTTTAAGAAGCTATCAACCTATGTGTACAGATAGATTGATGATAGGAAGATAATAGAACTGAAATGAAAGTTAAAGTACAAGTAACTTGTTTAGGTTAATGGTCTACACTCAGTAACTATCATGCTTCGTGTTGTCCTTCATACCACTGAGAAGTTTCCTCAGACCAGTTTTATATGGCCAGTGATCTGCAGAGGGAAAGATGTCAGTTTGATGTACAGACAGTTTCAGAACCCTGCTGAAACCAATCAAAAGCAGATATAGACACCATTATTACTCTGATCATGATGGGCTGTCTTAGTTCTATTCTATTCTGTTCTGTTCTATTGTTGTGAAGAGACTTTATGGCCAAAGCAAGTATTATAAGAGAAAATATTTCATTGAGGCTTGCTTACAATTTTTAGAGGGACTGTCAGTTATCATCATGGCAGGGAGCATGACAGCAAGCAAGAAGGTACTGGAGCAGTAACTAGGTACTATATCCTAGTCCATAGGCAGAGAAAACGACACAAAGCTTGGACACTTGGACTTTTGAATCCTCAAAGCCCACCCCTAGTGGGTGGGCTTCTAGCAAGGCCACACCTTCTAATGATTTTAATCCTTTTAAATAGTGCCACTCCCCTGTGACTAAGCATTCAGATGTATGAGCATATAGAGTGCATTCTTATTCAAATGACCACAAGGCCATGAAGAGTAGCAAGAAGGCATTACTATCATTCACTTTGTCAATTGTGTTGACAACTATAGCACAGGAGTTTTACTAGGGAAGGCTCTCTGGTCACTGTAAGGCTAGCTCTGCATCAGCCAGCTTTACTACATGTGTTTGGTTTTTTCAATCTTCTATCCAAACATAAAGGACACTGTCTACATGGTGTTGTAATTTTGTTCCAAGAAAAAAAGAGACTAAGTCAAAGCTTATTGTGGCAATCCAGCAAGTTAGACATGATAGGCTTTGTGTCTGGTCACATTTCATTGATCAAGATACACTACATGGTTAGGTCTAACCATTGGTTTCTATGAGTAGACTATACACTCTCCTTTTCAAAGAAAAGGAGGTGAACAGTTACAAAATTTACTACTAACAATGCCAGTAATTGCTCAGTTTGACTGAAGAAAAAGGCTGTTGAACCTGTAACTTGAGGCAAGTTTACAGAAGTGGCAGACAGAGTTTAGCTGGACTAAGACAGAGAGGTGATATAAGAAATTTGAGCAAGAACTGTGTATAGAGATATCAAAATTGTCTCAGAGAGTGAGGAGAATCATGTCTCATGTGAATCCTCAGAAGAAGACCTCACTTTTGAGAAGAATAATAATCAGAAGAACCAGGGCTATCAGCCTAGCCCTAGCCCTAGCCCTTGGGTATGTCTGTAGTTACAGAATAAGAAATCTGCCTCATGAAAGTCACCATGACTAGAATGCTTGAACTGAGCACTGGTACATAATGGCAGGTCTCTGTGTAAGGACAAGGCAGCAACATGTAGCTGTCTTATGAGGAGAAGACAGCATTGAGCTCACTTTATCCTGGTAGAACTGTCACTACTCTAGTTCTCCAGCTTCCAACTGAGTCTGATCCACAGGCTCTTTCTCCCTGAACCTATTTTGAATTCAGAGTAGATTCCTGCACTTGAAAGTTAAAGCCAAGACTTAAAAGTCCTTAAATTCCATAAGTCACTTCTCTTATTAAATAAAGCCCTAAGTTTCACATTCTTCAGACATTAAGAAGAAATCTTCCTGTTTCTTAAAATTATGGGCCTGCTACTAAACTGTCAGATGACTCCAAGAGGAATTTGTCATAGTTCCTGGGTAACTTGAGCAACTGTCCATCAAATTTGTTCAGTACAGACAATAAACTTCAGCCAGTCGCTCTACTAGAAGCTCCTTCTTGAAAGATTGGACTTTATCTTTCCATATGTTGTCTTTCTTCTGCATAAAAGAAATCAAAGTAGTAAACTCAGCAGTTCAAGCCACTAACTTTGCATGGCTCTCAATCTCCCAGTGACATCTGGAGCAAATTCCTCCTTCTGTTGCCACAGCCACACAGTGTCTGGGGATGGGTCAACTGCCCAATATTCCAATTAGTTGCCCTCTCTTTGTGTAAACATCATGGCTTCAATGAGAAAAAAATTAATTACATACGTAGCCCCTGTCTGGATCTCCACACTGTTGTTCCCAACATTCCAACCTGGGTTCAACGCCATTAGCTTCAGTATGATACCTTTCTTAGGACAGACAAATCTCTGGTACAATAATAATTCAGCCTGTTAAAGAATCAGTTCACCAGTATCTCATGAGTCTGTATTTTGATGTAAGACAGTTCTTCAGCAGTCACAGAGAGGTGAAGGACACTCGTGTGTGGTTTCAGAGCCTCAATATGTGACTTCCAGAAACCATTTTCCAAAGTGAGTCTCCCATACTGAGCTCAACTGTTATGGAGGCTCTGAAGTGGATGTTGGGAGCATGGACTAGTGCTTACACTAAAGCACAAGCAATATCAATCTACATTTATAAAGTATTGTCTTCTTGAATAGTCAGTGTGCTCCTGATACTGTGTGTGTTCTAGGGCCTAGAAGAACTAAACATATTTCTTTCCTCTTTCCAGAGGTAAAGGCTCAGAGAATTGGAGAGGAGACAAAGAAGCAAGCACCCAGACAGTAAGAAGAGCAATGGTTAAGTACTGCCAATGGGTAGAGGCATTTTTGTGAGGTATATTTGAGTTATAAATACCAGGTTCACAGTAGACAAATGTCAAAAAAATGACAGAACAGTCTGGGTACAGAGATCAGAATATGATGGCAGTCAGAAGCTTGTAGTTATCTGGTTGTTTCAGGGACCAGTTAGGTCAGAGACTAGACATATCAGAAGATGAGCTGAGAATAAGCTTTCCCAGATGCTAGTCCTCAGAATGCAGAGCCACTCAAAATGTCCCATGACAAAAAGATCCAGCTGTTAAATGTGTAATGTATGCAGGATACATCGCAGAGTAGAGCCACCTCTGGGCACACTGAAGGTTTTGTAGAACCCTGTGACATCTAAGCCAGCTGTGACTTTTAGAGCAGCATTTGCCAAACTGCATATGAAGGAAGCCCAACACCAGCTTATGGAATTGTGATTCCAGGGATGGAGATAGTCAAAGCTCCCTATATGAGTGCTGAACCTAAGGCAGCCTAATCTACAGAGCCATGCTTTACTCTAGCTGCTTTAAAGACAGTAGAGAGTTCCAAACATAGGAGAGGTGAAAGGGCTGAAATGGTAATTAAGAAACTCTACATGTAAACTGTGATTCAAAGGGAAACGTATGCAGCTATATTTTCAGGCAATGTCAAGTAGCTTGACGATTTTTTCCAAATGCTAGATTTTTTATACTCTTATTTGTAGCTAAAACAGTTAACAGGTTACAGAAAAGAAATGGAATTCCTGTTAGCCATCTTAGTCAGAGGAATGAGATTTAGAAGACAATTTCTGTCTCCTTAGACAGGTGCTCTTCTATCATTTCTGTGGATCTACTTAGCACTGTCAATAGAGACAAGTTTCTGCTTATTCCGTTTCCTGATGTCCGTTGTCCTATTGTCCTGGTTCATAGACTCCATGCTTGTGAAGAGATGATGCTTAGAACTCCTTTGCATTGGCTTGGGGTCCCAAGTGGTTGGGGACTTTAGGAGACCAGAGTAGACAATTCTATCAAGTAAACTCTTTTTTCATTAAACTTGTGAATGTGGAAAGGAGCAATGGGCAGCTAAGGGAATCTGGTTCGTGGAATGTCAAATGTATTCTGTGAAAATTCTGTCTTTAGCAGACCAACTTAGACTGGAACTAGACCCCTGTTCAGGCATATTGCCATCAGAAATAAATTATGAATAATTTATTTTCAATTCTTGCCCTTGTGTGCATTTTGTTCATATGTATTCACACACATATCAACATAAGCATGTATAAACTTTTATTGCTTTTCATCATGTTTTCTTATTGGGAGTGGGATATACAGGCTGCATCATGCATATAGAGGTCAGAGAACTTTTTAGAGCCAATTTTTTTCCATTCACAATGTAGGTCCATTGATTGGATTCAGGTCATCAGACTCGGTGTCAAATGTGTTTAGTCACTCAGCCATCTCACCATCCCATGTATATTCATATATTTTATCTTAACTTCTGATAAAGGAGCATTTCTTGTTCTGTTCACAACAGCTGAATTATCCTAGAACATTGTCTACAGTCAACCAGAGCCTTCCCAACTCTCTACCTTGGTTTTCATATCTGTGTGGTACTGATAGCCAAGTGTCTTAAAATTCAAAACATTGGAAAGAAGGTTTACCACTCAAACTTAGTGGCAGATTAAGGCACTTTTAATGGCAATGTGGAAATTCTGCTCCCTTGAAATACTAGTCTCAGGTCTAATTGCTATAATTATCTCTCACTGGGGGACAAGGGTATAGAGAAGTGTAGATTTCCCAGCTGCACCAGCTGCAAAGCCTCCTGGTACCAAGAAGAAGGACAAATTGAGGACCCATGGGGTTTCTGGCATAAGGAGAAATTCAACTCCCAGGAAGGAAATCATCCAAAATAAATAAATAATTAAATTCAAGATTGAGAAAGAGACATTGAAACTTAGTCAAGATTTATCCATAGGAAACCAGAGACAACTAGGACCATAATGTGACACCTAAGGCAGAATAAAGGTTCAGTCTGTGTGAGTGGATAGATTAGGTGTTTTCACATACTTCAATAAACAAAACACAGCAAAACATGCATATGTGCCAAACTTCAGGTGTGATGGGAAACATAGGACTATAAAGACACCACGCATGTGTCTCATATTTCAAACCCCCTTGGAAAGTAATCTAACATCACCTTAATGTGCCTAAGAATAAGCTTTCCAATAAGCTGAATAATAATACATTCAATGCCTTACCCTTAAATGCCTAAGAGTCAGAGCAAGTTTAAGTTCAATCCTTATTCCTTAAATAGGCAATTGTCCAGCTGTGTGAGCTGAGGAAGATAACAAGCCAAAATAAAGATCACCATCTGTCCATCTTTTTGCCCAGTTCCTCCATGGTCCTGGAGTAGAAAGAATAGGGAGGCAAGTCAATCTGCTAGCTGGGCTGAGCATCTCCCCTGGCCTATCTGCATGTAGAAAGCCACCTACCATATTGGATACTATCCTACCGCAGTGCTATGAGACTAATGCAGCAGGGTTTTGTGTGTCTGTGGAAAGACCAGTGCCAGGTAGCAAACCTGGCTATTCTGTGTATCCATACAGAGGAAAAACTGAAACATACTTATATACTAACAGGTGGGATTAGAGCAGCTTGGCTTTAGGGTAAATTTGTGATAAATTGATTGATTAACTTGTTTTTAAAAACTGTCAATCAGTTTCCAAAGAAGTTGTTTAGTGTCTTACTTGCTAATAAAAGCAAGCAAAATTTCCCTACCCTGCTTGGAGAAACAGTAACCTGAAATTGGATTGAGATGCCAGACGACATGATGGCTGGAAACCACAGACAATTTGACACTTACGTCCTCTACATGATATGTTTCTTTGAGTGACCACCTTACCAAAAATGGTGAAACCTCAGGATTAGACTTTACAACAGAGCACGAGCCTAGTCAAAGCATAAGAGAGATGGGGAGCAGACACTGGACCTCTTACTTCTAATTCTTTTGCCTCAACTTCTCAAGTAGGGCATTACTGTGCATAGCAACCTGGGATTTGTCATTCTTTTGGTTGTTGAATGGTAGTTCATTCTGTAAAGATGTAATATTCTGTTTATTCATTTACCAGTTTGGGTTGCTTAGCATTTGGGTCATAATGAATAAAGCTGTTATGACTGTTCAGATTCCAATCTTTATATGGACACTCATGTATATTTCTTTTAAGTGGAGGTGGGATTAGAGCAGCTTGGCTTTAGGGTAAATTTGTGATAAATTGATTGATTAACTTGTTTTTAAAAACTGTCAATCAGTTTCCAAAGAAGTTGTGTAGTGTCTTACTAAGTTTCTTGGAGATACAGGCAATGTCTAGACCATTAAGGAGTCTGTGGGTCAGGCTAATGAGTTTGAATGGTGGGAAGCCTTTGAGGGTATACAGTTCTTATCTTTCATAAAGGATGAATTCTAACAAATGTTAATGTGAAGAGATGGAGTCCTTCCTTTGATGTGTAGAAATCTAGGGGGCTGCAATTCTGAACAGAGAAGAACTCATAAAGATAAGCAAGGATGTTTTTCTTAAAACAAAACCCAGAAAGTTCAATTTAACAATGAAGACTTAAGAGGTAGGTGCTATGGTGAAAGCCTGCTAGCACAAAGAGACAGAGAAAGCACCAGCTGACTTTCCTACTCCACCAGAATCCCAGAAGGAAAAAGCCTTCTCCTCCATGCTATCTTTTTGTTTGGTTGGTTTTTTTTTTTTTTGGGGGGGGGGGTTTGGAGACACGGTTTCTCTGTGTAGCCCTGGCTGTCCTGGAACTCACTCTGTAGACCAGGTTGGCCTCGAACTCAGAAATCTGCCTGTCTCTGCCTCCCTAGTGCTGAGACCAAAGGCATGCACCACCACGCCCGGCTTTCTCCATGCTGTCTTAAACACCCTGCAACTCTATGTCCCTCCTTGCTACTTGCTTGTTCACTCCCTGTCAGCTGGTTGCTTGCTCCACCTCTTAACCTATCATTGACTTTATTTAGCTTTTGTTTGCATAAAGCTCTTGAGTTAAAGGTATGTGCTAGGGCTAAAACACACCACAACTACTTATTTACAGTAACTGTTGGCTAAGAGGTATGTGCTAGTGTTGAGCCACACTATAACAAGGTCTTTCTTGGTCACAGTCCTAGGATTCACAATGTGATCACCTATCCTGCAATACAAAGAGCCATGCTCCTGCTGCGGGTAGAGGACAGCTTAGAGCAATCACCTAGTGCATAGAAGGTCCCTGGTCCAATGTTCAGTGCTACAAGAAAATAGAAAAAAGGAAGAGGTGGAAGGTGTGGACGGAGGACGGAGGGAAATGGCTATCTAAGCTAGGTGTGATTCTGCCCCTCATGACCCCTCCACCTGGCCTGCAGGAAGATAATCTCAAGGCCACCCTGAGTTTTACAGTGAGAGCCAAGCAAGACAAACAAGGAAAGCAAGAACTTAATCTCTAATAGAGCAAGCAAGCAACCCAGCTTCTTCCTGTTCCTCATCCACCATCCATATCAACCTAGTGAATGTGAGATGCTTGTGATGGAATGAATGGATGAAGAAAATATGAAGTGAAATTCTATTTAACTAAAAGAAAGGGAAGAAGAGCAGATGCAATGAGAAGGAAGAAAAGAAAGAAGAGAAGGAATAAATCTTTTCACCTGTGATGTAAATGACAGAGGCCTCAAAATGAAAAAGGAAATAAGGCACCCTGAGAAGGATGGATGAATCCTGTGAGATCTCACTTGGGCATGGAATTTGAAAACATCAACTCCCAGAGATAGGTTGTAGGGCAGTGACAAGTGTAGCTGTAAGTACAGTTTAGAATCTTAGCTGCTGGGACTATCATTACACCATTAATCTGTATGGAAGACCTGAGAGTAGCATGGTAAGTGTAATTAGTAATGCTGTTTATGAACTCAGGATTTGCTAAAGGAACAAAGCTTCACTAATCTCAACACACATACACACACTATGTGAATAAGTATGTAAAATAATAACTGAGTAAGCAGGGCATTACTTAAAGTGATTGTGGTAACCATTTCACAGCATGTATATATAAAAGCATCAAGTCACATGCCTTAAATGCATACAACATATACAATTTTATGTGCCAATTATATTCCAATAAAGCTTTTGAAAAAAGATTTATTTATTTATTTCATGTATATGAGTACACTGCCACCCTCTTCAGACACAGCAGAAGAGAGCATCTGATCCCATTGCAGACGTTTGTGAGGTACCATGTGATTGCTGGAAATTGAACTCAGGACCTCTGGTAGAGCAGACAATGCTCTTAACTACTGAGCCATCTCTTCAGGCCCCAATAGAGCTAGCTTGCTTTCTTTCTTTCTTTCTTTCTTTCTTTCTTTCTTTCTTTCTTTCTTTTTTTTCTTTTTTTCTTTCTGTTTTTATACTTGCAGTGTCTTTGGTAATCAAACTACATCCCAGACAGGAAAGAAAGAACACCAAAGGTTGAAATGACAAGAGATTTCTCTGGAGGGCATCACACTTCACTTCGTGTTTGCTTTATTTCACTGAGCTTGTACAGGTTCCCTGGGGTGTGACATATATTATTACATACACATGCTTACACAAGTTGACGGAATTGTAAAACTGCCACAAATATCTAATTTTAGAGCATTTTTATCCTATCAAAGATCTCTGATGATCATTCACACTCCTCAAGTCTCATCTCCAGCCATGGGCAACAACTCTCTCTGTTTCCACTAAGCATTTTCTGGATTGTTTGTTTGTTTGTTTGTTTGTTTGTTTGTTTTTTGAGACAGGGTTTCTCTGTGTAGCCCTGGCTGTCCTGAAACTCACTTTGTAGACCAGGCTGGTTTTGAACTCAGAAATCCACCTGCCACTGCCTCCCAAGTGCTGGGATTAAAGGCATGCACCACCACCGCCTGGCTGAATTTTCTGGATCTTACATGTTAAAGAAATGACATGTGGTCTTGGTGAATTTGGCATTCCATTCACACTGAACTCTACCCATGTGGTAGCATTTATACTATGCTATATTTTTGAAATATCATCTCATGTGGTTCAGACTGTCCTCATCCTCTATGTAGCTGTGGGTCTTGAACTCCAACCTTCCAGTCTCCTCTTCCCAAGTTTCAGACTTACCATGTGTGTCACCACTGGCTTATGTCATTCTTTTTCCAGTTGAACAATATTATATTTTGTTTGCTCATTCACCAGTTCTGGGTTTTCCAATGAGTGGTGTCTTTGCCTGATGAAGGATTTCACTCTATCTTTATTGATCAACACAGAAATCGTTACATAGAAAATAAATGAGTATATTTGACAAATATTTAACAGAATTTTACAAGGGATTAAATTACTTGTTCCCACAGATCCCAAAGGACTGAAACACATTGTTTATCTACCCCTGTCCATAAATGCTGCTTCCAATGGTAGATTTTTAAAAAGTCACTTCCAACCTCTGTATTTAGCAAATATCTGGCTGGGGGGCATGGAGCAGTACGTAACCACAACTGTGCATTAGCCTAGGTTGTGAAAGTTGATTAAATGGGGAAGTCTAAGGCAAGTAAGGTTGACTGTTGCATTGTTCACTTAAAAGAATGTTTAACAGTTTGAGTGTATAATAGGGGAGTAGTCATAAGCGGTCCTTAGGTGTTATTAACTCTGGCTCTGAGGTCCAGCAAAAGTTTCTGTCTCTTAGCACATAAAAGATATTTTTATAAGATTGCATTCCCCAAATCCACTATATGGCTATAATTTACATTTCCTAATACTATAGAATTTTATTTGTTTGTTGAGACACGGTCTCACTACATAGACCCAGCTAGCCTCACTATGTAGCCCAGGCTAACCTGGAACTATGTGCATCAATTACCACATTTGACAACAAAGAGTCTTTCTCTTAAAATAGTTTGACAATGGAAAAGTCCAAATTTAAATTCTCCAATTCTCTCCCTGCATCTTCATCTGTCTATAGGTTATAGTCTGTTACATCTGTTATTTATCTCATATGTGTATATGATGTTGTTTATCCTTAACAAAAGGCTTTGCTCTTTATGTATTTAACAGCATTGAAAACATGATCAGAAAAAGAATTAGAAAAAAAAAAACCTTTTCTTTTCAAGACTCTTCAACAGAGTCCTACAAGGGAGGAAGTTACTTTACTGAGTCCAGATGACCCAGAATAGCACTCAAAACTGCACTCAGGTATCTACATGTTGCTTTCAACATCTATGAGATATTTGTTCTTTAAAGTTACTTTCAACCTGTTGGCTGCTTTCAACAAATTATATCACAAAACATAAGCACATACACCTGCATAAGCACTCAGTTGTGTGTGCACACATGGGCACATACACACACACAGACACACACACTCACACTCACACCTCCGTGACAAGAACATGGAAGAGTACATACTTTAAAATTAAAATTACACATTTAGTTTGGGTTGTAAATGCTGATTACATGGGGATGGTAAAACACATTTGATTGGCTAGGAGTTTTCTTTCTTTCTTTCTTTCTTTTTTTTTTTAACTTTTTTTTAAAAAATCTCTGTTGTCACATGAAATTGAAAAGCATGAAACCAAATAGTTCACTGATTTGGAAGTTTCTTTTTATTTATTAGATATTTTCTATATTTACATTTCAAATGCTATCCCAAAAGTTCCCTATACCCTCCCCCACACTGCTCCCCTACCCACCCACTCCCACTTCTTGGCCCTGGCGTTCTCCTGTACTGAGGCATATAAAGTTTGCAAGACCTAGGGGCCTCTCTTCCCAATGATGGCCAACTAGGCAATCTTCTGCTACATATGCAGCTAGAGACAGGAGCTCTGGGGGTATGGGTTAGTTCATATTGTTGTTCCACTTATAGGGGTGCAGACCCCTTCAGCTCCTTGGGTACTTTCTCTAGCTCCTCCAATGGGGGGGGGGCTGTGTTCCATCCTATAGATGACTGTGAGCACACATCAGTCAGAATGGCTAAGATCAAAAATTCGGGTGACAGCAGATGTTGGCAAGGATATGGAGAGAGGGGAACACTCCTCGATTGTTGGTGGAATTGCAAGCTTGTACAACCACTCTGGAAGTCAATCTGGCGGTTCCTCAGAAAATTGGACATAGTACTACCAGAAGATCCAGCAGTTCCTATCCTGGGCATATACCCAGAAGATATTCCAACTGGTAATAAGGACACATGCTTATTACCACACTATGTTCATAGCAGCCTTATTTATAATAGCCAGAAACTGGAAAGAACCCAGATGCCCCTCAACAGAGGAATGGATACAGAAAATGTGGTACATTTACACAATGGAGTACAACTCAGCTACTAAAAACAATGAATTTATGAAATTCTTGGGCAAATGGATGGATCTGGAGGATATCATCCTTAGTAAGGTAACCCAATCACAAAAGAAATCACTTGATATTCACTCACTGATAAGTGGATATTAGCCCCAAAACTTAGAATACCCAAGATACAATTTGCAAAACACAAGAAAATCAAGAAGAAGAAGACCAATGTGTGGACACTTCATTCCTTCTTAGAATAGGGAAGAAAATATCCACGGAAGGAGTTACAGAGCCTAGGAGTTTTCTTAAAGGTATGCTATACACGGTGAATACACAACAGGGAAAAAGACTTCGTACATGATCTTAAATTGTCTCAAGGCATATTACTGACATGGCTGAAAGATCTAACAAAAGTTTATTTTCTGAAAGTAAGAGTTATTTGCATAAAGAGGCATTTGTACAACTATGTAACCCAGGCTAACCCAGAATGACCACTGACCTTAACCTCCCAAGTGCAAGAGACACAGGTGTGTGTCAACAGGCCTGCCTCAAACATCTTTGTACATGCCTGCTGGTTATTGGAACATCTTCCTTGGTGATGTTTCTGTTACTATTTTATGTCTACTTTTTTTTATAAGGTTGTCTTGCTATTGAGTGAGTTATAAAAGATTTTTATTATTCTGTATATGAAGTGTCTATCAGATATGTAATTCAAAATCTTTTTTGAGTTATTTATCAAGCCCGTGGCTTGTCTTTTCATTGTTTTAAATGATGTCTTTTGAAGGATAGAAGTAATAAATATTTCTGAAGGCCAATTTATTTCTCTTTCTAGTGAAGTTTATTTTTTTATTTAAAAAAACACTCTCTGGTGGTTTTTGTTCATGTATTATGGACAGGAACCATAGAACATCTGATAATTCAGCAAAATTATCAGGATCTTCTATACAGTGAGGACATCATTAAGGAAAGGGCTACCTGGGAGCAGGTTTTTAAGCATGATGATCAGATTCTATTTTAGAGACAAAGTCTTTCTGCTATCGCAGTAAGACATCATGTAATAGCCGCAAAGCCTCTGACACAGATACTGCCTATGTGTTTAAAGACAACCAAGGTCTAGCCAGGTGACTGGAGCACCACTGGCTCTCCCAGGCCCAGTTGCCTGGTCATAACTTGCTTAATGGGCTCTATCCATGCATTTCTCACCTCCCAATAGTCTTGCCTTGCCTTGGATCATCACAATATCTGGGTTAGAAGCATGTTAAACCACTAAACCTCTGGAGGTAGCAGACAGAAAGTGGTATCTCATATGTCTCTTGCCCTTCTTCACCCAAACTAAGTCACAAAGTTAGCACAGCCTGAGGAGAGAAGAAAGCCTCTTCATTGGTGAAGTATGGGATTTTTTTCTCCAGTCGTAGACTAGAATGAGAATCTTCCATGGTGATATAGGAATGTGGGAATCCTCTATAACAGTGGATGAATATCATTGACCCTCCTATTTAATCACCATTAAAGACTTGTAAGGCACAATAAGAAATCTATATATGCATGGAGCATCTCAGTCAAGCCTCCAGAACATTTGCAGATTAACATGCTCATTTCCCTTTACATGGTAACAAATCAAGGCAAGGCAAGACAGGATAAAGAGTTGAAACATGAATGCAATTCAAGTGTTCAAAATGTGTACTCGCTAAAAAAACCTAGCAAGACTCCTACCACAGCAGCTGAGAGAGAAAGTGGCACTTAATCAAGGTGTGTCCATGAGTGTAGAGAAAGGCCCTGATTCTAGATAACTCTGGAGACTTGAAGCCCTCAGACTTGAAGCTTGTAAATCAGAGTAGGGAAACAGAAGGGAGGTGAGCCTCCAGGCACAGACAATAGCTGTTTCACTGTTATCAGAGGCACATATAGTAACAGCCACAGAAGCACCGGTACCTAAATCTTTCTTATCTTTACATCTGACCCATTTCTATTTTATATGCTTATGTATATTTATTTTGCACTGACGTTGTTTTTCTTTTTATTTGTTTTAAAACAGGGTGTCTCTGTGTAGCCCTAGCTGTCCTGGAATTCATTCTGAAATGCAGGCTGGCCTGAAACATTAATAAATATGCCTGCCTCTGGCACCCAAGTGCTGAAACTAAAAAGCGTGAGCCACTACACCCAGCTTTATTTTTCACTGATCTTAAGGACTGAAACATGATAGATAACTGTGACACACATCTGCCACCAAGATCTAGTTTAATGAAGCATTCAATTCTAATGACATGTTGTGGGAGAGGCGAGAAGAGAAACATTTTCCTAGAGCCATACGGATATAGCTTTTGGTTGATTAGCTTTGAAAATTGTCCAAAATAAATTAGTAATTAATAAAGCAAGAAATCCAGGTGCTGTGTTTAGTGGTGAATCACAGAGCAGTGTTAAAATAGTGACACAGAAGAGCCCAGAGGGCCTAGCACACACAGAAGTGGATGCTCACAGTCATCTATTGGATGGTTCACAGGGCCCCCAATGGAGGAGCTAGAGAAAGTGCCCAAGGAGCTGAAGGGGTCTGCACCCCTATAAGTGAAACAACAATATGAACTAACCAATACCCCAGAGCTCTTGACTCTAGCTGCATATGTATCAAAAGATGGCCTAATTGGCCATCACTGGAAAGTGAGGCCTATTGGACTTGCAAACTTTATATGCCCCAGTACAGGGGAACGCCAGGGCCAAAAAGTGGGAGTGGGTGGGTAGGGGAGTGGGGGGAGGGTATGGGGGACTTTTGGGATAGCATTGGAAATATAAATGAGGAAAATACCTAATAAAAATATTTTTAAAAAAGGAAGAGCCCAGAGGGCCTGATTGGATATTGGGACATGATATACAGTATGCTGCGAATACCTATAAATGGTATGTTGTGATAAAATATGGCATAGTGTCATATATTTTATGATAATATGATGTGGCATGCTATATAATACTATATAATATATGGTATGATAGGATATACTATGATATATGATATAGGGTGATATTTATCATGTTGTATGATAAGATATGATATATAACATTGCATGATATGATATATGATATGCATACCATGGTATGGTATGGTAAGGTAGGATATGATATATGGTATAGCATGACATGATATAACACATGGCATGATGTGATTTCCCATTATATGGTATGACGTGATATGGTATGAAAGGATGTGTGATATTGTATGGAATGATATGATAGTATATGAAATGAAATTACATATTTTAGGATATCATATGTAGACTCCTCTTCCAGAGTGTCTGAAGACAGCTACAGTGTTCTTACATATAATAAATAAATATTTTTAAAAAATAATTTAATTCCACTTCCAGAAAGTCTAATGTCTTCTGTGGGATACCAGGCACACACAGGACTTACATGAGGTTAAAACACTTGTACATAAACAATTCAAAACAAAACCCACAGACAGGGAGCGCCAATAAGTGCTCTGAGGACACACAGATATGATATAGCATGATAAGATATAACATATACCATTATATGATATGATATATTTATTATATGTGTGATAAGGTGAGTTGACATGGCATAGTATATATTATATGATATGGTATAATTATATTATATGTTATTTATGATATATAATATAACATGGTGTGATATGTCATATGCTGTGGTATGGTATATGGTTTAGTATGGTATGCCATGGCATGGTATGGCATGGCATGGTATAGTATGGTATGGTATAATATGATATATAATATGGTACATGGTAGGGCATCACTGCAGAAAACATGGCCAGCAGAGTGTCTATCCAAATGAGGAAGGAGAGAGTTCATCTCAGTAGCCAGTGTTGGTTCACAGTTCAAGAGTCTGACCTGTAGAGTTTATTTCAGACATATTTGAGCACAGAACAAGTTGTAGAAAATTTCCTGTAATAATTAAATCAATCCTAAGTGTACCACAAAGCTTAAGATGTGACTACATCAAAATTCTCTGTCAAGTACAAGTGATATCTCTTATAAAGACAGGCTCTATAGCGAAATCAAAGAAGCAGGCTCAGGGTAAACACTGCTCAGAAAAAAGATAGCACCACAGAGTAACTGAAATAAACCTAGGAGTCTGGGGAGCCAATGTGACCTAGTCATAGAGATAACACAGAGGTCACACCAGGCTATCTATCAGCCACCTCTGCACACAGCCTTCTGGGAAGAAGACAGGTTGTGCATCTCTATGTCTGAAGAGACAATTGAGTATTTATCTTTCCTGGTTTCTCTAGTGCACCTCTGTGAGCACAAGGACCTGCATATCTTCTACATGTAATACAGTGAGGTAAGCTATGAAAAGATATATGATTACAGTATGTGTGGTGTGGTATGGTGTGGTCTGATATGGTGTGGTGTGGTATGGTGTGGTGTGGTATAATATTGTTTGGTATTGTGTGGTATGATATGATATGGTAATGTATTGTATGGTATGGTATGGTATGGTATGGTATGGTATTGTGTGGTGTTGTATGGTATAGTATGGTATGGAATGGTACGGTATAGTTTGGAATGATATGGTATAGTATGGTGTGGTATGACATGTTATCAGTCCCTACAGCAGGGTCCCTAGGAGACATCACTGTGTGCTTACAAATTTGCTCTAAGTTATCCTTTAAAAGCCTTAATGATGTCATTGAAAGCACAGACAGGGAGCTCCAATGAGTGCTCTGAGGGCACACAGATAACAAGAGGGACGAGGTTCTTCCCAGAATGGTAGGGGTCTGAACTGAGAGCTCACGGGGTGGCAGGCATTTGTGCTTGCTATATTCATTTTATTCATGCCTTTTAATTACCCAAAACACAGATATTACTACTATCATCTAAATGACAAGCCAACACTCTAAATTATTATATCTAGTTATTTTGGGGACATATATCTCAAGGTCAGAGGACTACTTGTGGGAGTCTATTGCTCCCTCCCTCCATGTGGTAGATAAGGTTTCAGGAAATCAACTGCAGGTTCTCGGGTTCAGCAGCAGGTGACCTTATCACTACCCTCTTAATTAGTATTTTTATACCTTAAATTATAAATTAAATAGCTTCATTTTTTCAGTTGTGGGTATCTTATATTCAATGAAAGAAAACATGAATATAGTGGACATGTCTAACCCTAACTAGGGCATAGGCTGGGAAGTGAATGTGGAGGGCCTACAGACAGACAGATTCTACACTGGACATAAAGATATTTGGAAGCTGATGGTGAAAAGAAAATTGGTAACTGACTTGGCATGCACAGGACAGAAATATGAGAGGTATGAGCAAGGGCACCCTTGATAGCAAGGTGGAGAAAACCATGCTGTTATGTCATGACCAGGGAGTGATGTCACTCAGGCTATGAGCCAGTCACACCATATTCCCCTTCTTCATCTTCATTAGTGTAATTAGAGATTCAAGACAGAGGGATGCACAAAGACCTCTGAATTCACAACTTGACCATCATTCCAGGAGAAAGGCACCAGTGACCTGCTTCAGGCTGCATTTAGGATTAGAGAACATGAGAGCTGAGTGTGAGATGTATTTCAAGAAAGAATGATATACAGGTGCAGTGGAGAAATGGCAGAAGGGCTGGAGGGGATAACAAGAGTCTGGAGAAGCAGAAAAGGATCAGGTAGGCAGGGCTGGGACCTGTGCTGAAGCTCTCACTGAAGACCTGTCATAATCCATTCCTCACTTAAGCTAAATATCCGTTCTGGCTGCAGTACTGAGTGGAAAAGGCAAGACTGAAAATAGCCACCAGAAAACCATTAAAGAAATTCAAATGAAAGAGCTTAGCTTAGTAGCTGAGGGGCAGAGGGAACTAGATAAGGACACTGAGAAGACAGAATTAGCAAACTTGGCTAAGCAATGTAATGCTGAGGGAAAGACCTGGTAACTTCAGGAAATAATAATATATAAATATATCATGCTGTCTCACTTTCCACTACTATAGACTCCTGTCTCATTCTCTTTCATAACAGACCCCACATCAAGCTACCATCCAGCTCACCTGTCCTCCTACTCACATCTTGGGACTCTGAGTCAACCATCACTAGATTGGACATCAGAATCTGTGCCCCCCATCCTATGCCCACAGTTGTTCATTAAATGTATTATCTCTCATTGCCTTGATTTGATCTTGATTATTCTGATAAATCTGAAGAAATGGCTCCCATCTCATCCATCCCATACTTGGCCCATGGCACTTAGTACTCTGTGTGTCTATAGTCTCTGTTGAGTGAGAAAAAATATGAATCAAAGACTCTCATACAGGAAGCATATTAAAATAGTTTTAATGGACTAATTCCAGGGGTGGACCCTCATGAAAGACAATGGAATCAAAAATAGTCAGAGGAACAAGCCACATTGTAGTGCAAGCCCAGTGACAGCAGAGATACTACTCCAGGTGGCTCTAAAGCCAACCTACACTTGACTCAGTCTGGCCCTCCTCACTGCATATAAGTAAGCGTATACAAGAGAGCAGCAGTTCATGGTCTATCACTGAGCCATTTCTATACCAGCGGTTCTTAACCTTCCTAATGGTTTGACCTTTAATAGTGGCCTCATGTGTGATGACTCCTAACCATAAAATTATTTTTGCTGCTACATCATAACTGTAATTTTACTACTGTTATATAAATTGTAATGTAACCATCTGGTTTATGGTTTTAGGTAACCCCTGTGAGGTTTTTGATGCCCAAAGGGATTGAGAACCACTGCTGTAGACCAAAGAAGTGTGATATTTCTATAGGGAAAAGGTTAGTTATGTGTTTTTGCCAAATATCTTTGTTTAAGGGCTGAGTAAGCACATGGGAAGTAAGCATATGGGAACTGACCATATGGAAAGTAAGCATATGGGGTGTAAGGATATGGAAAATGAGCATATAGGAAGTGTGCATCTGGAGAGTAAGGACATGGAAACTAAGCATCTGGGAAGTAAGTATATGGGAAATGAGTATATAGGAAGTGAACATTTGGGAAGTGAGAGTATAGGAAGTGAGCATCTGAGAAGTGAAAATATGGGAAGTGAACATCTGGAAAATAAAAATGTAAGAAGTGAGCATATGGGAAATGAGCTTATGGGGAATAACAATATGGGAAGTGAGCATTTGGGAAGTTAAGTATATGGGAAGTGAGCATATAGAAAGAAAGCACCTGGGAAGTGAGAATATGGGAAGTGAGAATATGAGGAGTATATGGGGAGTAAGTATAAGCAAAGTGAGCTTACCAAGACTTGAAGTGTTACTGCTTGTTAAAGTTTTACTTCTTTTAATTTTCAGTGTGAAAGTAAATTTAAACAAAAATAATTTTAATGCTCATAGATATTTTGCCTGCATGCTTGTCTATACATCATGTGTCTGAGCCTGGGGCCCATGAAGGCCAGAAGGGGCACTGGAATCCACAGGAACTAGAATAACAGTTTATAAGATGCCACATAGGTAGCAGGAATTAAACCTTGGTCCTCTGGAAGAGTAGAAAATGCCCTTAGCCATTGAGCCACCTCAGCAGCCCCTCACACAAAGATCTTTGGTACATTCACGCATCTAACACCTTTCATAAAAATGCCACACTTATTTGTCTAGAGAGATGGCCCAGTACCATGTACTGTGGTCTTGCACAGTTCAGCTCCCAGCTCTAATACCTTCTGGCTTTTGAAGGTACCTGTATATTAGCATATGCATACACAGAGACACACATACATATGCGTAACGCAGACAAATCAAATTCATTTTAAAGTTGCACTTATCATTTGTATATTATGAATGCCCCTGAAAATAACATCCAGAACAATGAGTCTAGTAAAAGAATCTTAATATACTTTACTAAGAGGTATGTCGGTTTGTATGAAGCACTTTCATAACTTCTCTTGTGTGTCTTAGGGTTACTATAGCTGTGATAAGCACCATGACCAAAGACAACTTGAGGAGGAAAGGGATTATGTCAGCTTGAAGTTCCATATCACACTTCATTACTGAGAAGTAAGGAAAAGAACTCTAGCAAAACAGGATTTTGGAGGCAGGCGCTGATGCAGGAGCCATTGAGGAATGCTGTTTACTGGCCTACTCCTTGTGGCCTGCTCCATTTGCTTTCTTACAGTATCAGGGACCACCAGCACAGGATTGCCACCACCCACAATGAGCTAGACTCTCCCCTAGGAATGACCAATAAAAAAAAAAAAATTTCAAACAAATAAATTCATTACAGGCTTGCTTAATCTGGTAGAGGCATTTTCTCGATTGCAGTTCCCTTTTTCAAAGCAAATATAATTTGTATCAAATTGACATAAAACTCTCCAGCAGAGTTACCCATTAAATACAATTTCAAGTATATTTTCACTTCTAAAACTTATTCTGGAAGGAAATCTCTACCCAAAACTATGTATTCACTGCAAAATTTAATAGCTTACTGAAAGTTTTATCTTGTTACTCCCATAAATATTGTTTTGTATAAACAGCATTTTATAGTTTTATGAAATATATAATAGACCAAAATATACCACTTTATAAGTTTTAAGAAGTTTAGAGTACCCAAGTCTGTAAGCCATCTATCAGAACTTCTGATATATTCTCAAAAACATAGTCACACATTTGTAAAGCAGGCATGCCAAAAATAAAGATGATAAGATAATGTAGAAGCAATTGTCGCTCCTGCCTGCAGTGTTCGGCTGCCCAAACCCACCTGGCCATGCACCATAACTATAGTTCCAGGGGTCCTGACCATCTTGTAACCTCCCTTGGGCCTCAGTATTAGACATGATACACAGACACACATGTAGGCAAAACACTCTTACACATTAAATAAAGAAAATTATTCTAAAAACATTTTTAAATAGAGTTCTTTGTCTATTATTGTTATCTGAGTAGGGTGTTCTAGGAATACTTTATCATCTGTAAAAATAACAGAGCAATAAGACCCAAATTTAAAAAGACATTGCCTACTTGGGCAGGTTGAAAGGCAATAGCCTGTTAAGCTATGGAGGCAGAGAATTGGAGGTTTGAGAGATTACTATGAAGTGAGTGAAAAAAAATGTGCTCAGGAGACAGATTTAGTGTGTGTGTGTGTACCTATGAGTGCCTTAGTGACTTTCTGTGCACCATGTATGTGCAGTTCAGAGCAGGGTATCAGACCTCTGGAGCTTGAGTTACAGGCAGTTGTGAACTGCCCAGTGTGGGTGGGTACTAAGAACAGGACCTATATTCTCTGCAAGAATGGTAAGTGGTCTTAAACTCTAAGTCTTCTCTTCAGTCACTGGGAGACAGATTTAGACAAGGCCAATTAGTGGGTACCAGTTGCCTGCTTTCTTTTGAGTTCTCTAAAGCTGGTCACCTGAATATGGCTCTCCTAATGTCTTTTCACGTAAGGCCATAAACTAAAGATCTGAATTTAGTTGTAAATTGTCTCTAGCCCTCAGAGAAGTTTCCTAGCTTCTTCATGCATTGTTGAATGTCCTTGATTTGAAAAGGGACACCGACTCCAAGTATTTATGAGATTTCAAGCATTTCTGTTTAAAGCAGTGCAGTGAGCACAGGATTGGATGGCTGAAATGAAGCTCCAATCCTTGCAAGTGCTATTGAGATGGGCTTACTTTTATTCATTTTTGTTTGTTTGTTTTTGTATAGATAAGTCTTACTTGATAGAGGATTGTCTTAGTTTGGGTTTTGCTGCTGTGAACAGACACCATGACCAACGCAAGTCTTATAAAAAACAACATTTAATTAGGGCTGACTTACAAGTCCAGAGGTTCAATCCATTATCAAGGTGGAAGCATGGCAGTACCCAGGCAGGCATGGCGCAGGCAGAGCTGAGAGTTCTACATCTTCATCCAAAGGCTGCTAGTGGAAAACTGACTTCCAGGCAACTAGGGTGAGGATCTTATGCCCACACCCCAAGTGACACACCTCCAACCAGGTCACACCTATTCCAACAAGGCCACACCTCCAGATGGTGCCACTCCTTCCAAGGATATACAAACTATCACAAGGATCATGAAAGTCTTTGACCATTTCTCTTACTTCTTACAAACTATGTCTACTTGTACCATTTATATAATTTAGATTTCTATCCTTTTGTAAGTAAGACTTTACTAGAGTCCAGTTTGTGTTGAGGCCCCAGCTTTTTCCCTTTGGATCTCAAGCTCCAGGGCGCATCTTATTACCTGAAGATTTATACCCATAGCCTCAGAGACTATATTGCCTAACATAAATGAGCACAGAGGGTATGAGCAATTATGTATGCTATAAAGAACCAAAAGTCAATATGGGATAGGGGAAAAGGTATTGAGCCTTAAAACACCATACAATTTGTCTTTCCATTTCACCAGGCTGTGACATCCTTTCAGCCCACTGAGGTGGGCCTTTGAATTTTTGTCTGTGCTAGGGACTGGCCCTTTAAGACAAGTGATGGCATGACTGGGGAAAAGTCATGAGGCCTGCTGAGGGAGAGGACATGGATACTTGGAAGCTGTCCATGATCTAGTGCAAAGCCTTATAGCACCCCCTAAAAACACATGATAAAAATAAGATAGGAACAAGTTACTCTTGGGGGAGGAGGTACCTCACTGTGGGTCCTGTACCTTTGTGGATTATTGACAAAGATCCTGTTTTCTCCTGAATCTGTTGATTGATTAATTGATTTAATGATTGAGACAGGATCTATCTGTGTAGACCAGGCTGTCCTCTAACTAAGAGACCTGCCTGCCTCTACATGCTGAGTGCTGGGATTAAAGTCATGTGTATGCCACCATACAAGAATTCCCAGTCCTCTGCCCACTGACCTCTTTCATAGGTTAATTTTGCTGCTAGCACAGACAAATATTTAAAGTTCAAAGGTCTACCTCATTGGGCCCAAAGGATATCACAGTCTGGTGAAATGGGAAGACAAAATGCATGGTGTTTTAAAGCTCAATGCCTTTCACCCCCTATCCCATGTCTCTACACTTTTGCTACATTCTCCCCTTTCCAGTCTGCCTTGGATTTTCCCAATAGACTGTGTATATCTATATCTTTATCTCAGTTCTAGTTCTCAGAGAACTCATCCCAAAACATCCTCCAAGCATGTCTTTCCTCATTTGATCTACATGATAAAAAGAAACACTTTCAAAGAAATGACCTGCTTCTTCAGGCTATATTATCTTTCCTTCATTACATTGTGCCTACTTTTGATCACTCTCCTGAGACAGTTATTTGAAGAAGTTTTGAGTGGCCTCAGCAGCTGTATAGTGCCTCAGAGGTATAAATTGCTCACATAAACTATTGGTCCTCCCATGTGTGTTCATTGTTTATCATTCCACAAAACTTAGCATTTCTCTTCAACTTAATCAAAAGCAGGTCAGTGAAGCACATTCCTCAGTCATAAACTCTACCTATCATAAAATCAATCTTCTCTGAATGGGTCAGTCTGGCACCTGCTGAATCTTCATGGCTGCTTGAGTGCTCACATCTGCATTCCCGAAGAAGCCAGATAGCTGATCTTGTATCTCTGGGATACCTGCTGGTACCTTATTTTCACTGGCAGATAAACCAGAAAACAACTCTAGGAGGTAAGGTGTGACAGATGGCTAAAATTCTCAGGGTCTTTGTTGCTATGTTGGGAGTGAACAGTTCCAGGTAGCTGAGCCTGACTACAGAAATCCCCCTAACAAAGAATAGCTTTTCTTCACCCCTGAATCACAGCCAACTTCAGTAAGAAGAAGGCTTGGCTTGGCTTTTTGTGATTTCCTTTAACTTATAACTTGTACCATTTTCTTTGGGTTCTATTTGTGTTGATAACCATAAACAGAATAGAGGAAAGTAAAAATGCTTGGCTTTTAAAATTCAAAATCAGCTATCATAGCAAGGCAGCAAGGGCTACCAAGGGAGCTGTCTTTGGTTCGGCAAGTGCCTCTTCCATGGCCAGGAAAGCTTGTTTAGAAGTCTCAAAGAGGCAAGAGTTTTGGGTTAGTTGTGACCTGCACTTGTTGCTCCATCATGAAGACTAGCATCCAGATCTCATCACACACATTAGACTATTCATAAATACCAGCTCCAGAATCCAACACAATCTTCTGACATCCAGGTCTTTTGTGCACACACATAAATTTAAAAAACAAATTGCTTTGCTTTGCTTTGCTTTGCTTTGCTTTGCTTTGCTTTGCTTTGCTTTGCTTTGCTTTGCTTTGCTTTGCTTTGCTCCCCCCCCACTCCCTCCCTCCCTCCTTTCCTCTCTTCCCTCCCCACCTCTCTAAACAAGAATGGGAATTTGGAAAAGGAAAAAGTCCAGTCGCCTGTGTTAATGAGATGTTACCACTGTGGGCAATGTGGATCACATCTTACTGGGGAAGGGTTGTTTCCCAAAAATCTTCCTACTGGAAGAAAAGGAGATTGGTACAAATATCCACCAAATCTCTTTTTCTAAACAGGTGCACACAGGAATGTCTTTATTCAGTCATCAGGGCTACACTGGATTTTTAACTGACCTACCTTCTTCATCTGATAAAACTTGTTTATGTAAAGGCCAACTGAATCCTGGGACTTGATAACAAGCTAGTTCCCTCCTCCCTTCATTTCCTTTGTTCTGATTCTTTTAAAATGAGTCGGTCATGAAAGAATGTGATGTCAGACCCTAACAGACCTATGCTAGAATAAAAATGAAATGAGCTTCCTGTCCAAATACTAGCTAACTTCCTCTTGGATTGGGGCACAGTATATTTGGTTTTGGTTTGTGTGTTTCTTTGTTTGTTTTTAACAAGATAAAATTGCCTTCCTGAGTTACTTTCACTTTGCTCCTGTAAAAGTTGGGGATTTTCTAAGCCAACCCTTGCTCTGAGTAATGGCATGACAACCTTTATATTTATTTAAAAGCTTCCAGCACTATATCTAGTTAGATTCTGAGCTATTCTGACCTGACATTACTGGCCTTATACTATTTATCAGCCATCTTAATCTTGCCTGGCACCTTCTTCTTCTTTTTTGTCCTGATGGTGATTCCCCTGGTCCCCAATTTGAGTCTCTCTCTCTCTCTCTCTCTCTCTCTCTCTCTCTCTCTCTCTCATAATGTTTTATAAAATACTGAGTCAGGAAATGGCTCATAATAATGACAATTACAAAGTCCTTACTACAACAGGATCTCAGGGTACAGAAATCAGCATTTGAATACACAGTGCACAAAAAACCTCCCCCAACTTGCACCTCTGTTTCTTTGTGCATTCCCCAGAATATTTGTTTCCATCAATAGAACCCTCGATACCATCAACTTTGACATTCTCTATACATACCTCACAACCTCGGAAGAGTAACATCAGTAGAGAAACTGACGTACTAGGTAAGTTTGGGAAACAAAGAAAAATATTACAATTCTAGAAATGTGCCATGTCACACAGGAAGCAAAAGAAATGTGGTAAGGCTATAAACCCCCAAGCCCACCCTCCCAGTTACACACTTCCCCGCAGCCAGTCTTTACCTCTTAAAGGATTCCTAACTTTTTCAAACAGCAGCACCAAGTATAGACTAAATATTCAAATCCATGAGCCTGAGGAAGAGAATTGTCACTGAAGCCACCATAGATTCTATAACCACAACAAAAAAAGATGGGGTGACATAAATGATAGGCAATGTATCAATCACAATCCTTGTAAGGTAAGAAGTTCAAACTAAGGTGCCAACACAATAGTTTTCTGGTAAGAGCTGCCTTCCTGATTTTCAGATGACTGTCTTACCAACATGCATTTTTTTGCAGGGGGTGGGGGTGTATTTACTAACATAATATTGGGTGCTGAAAAGATGGCTCAGCAGTTAAGAACACTAACTACCCTTCCAGAGAATCTGGGTTTAATTACCAGAATCTATCCAGTGAATCACAATCATCTGTAATGCCTGTACCAGGGGACCTGATGCCCTCTTTTAGCATCATGGACACCAAGTATGCACATGTGCACAGGCATACACGCAGGCAGGCAAAGTACTCTACAAAGAAAAACAAATAATTTTCAAAGATTATTTGCTATCAAAAGAATGGAGATTTAGAAATAAGATGAGGTAGAGTTACAAAAATATTCAGAAATCTTAATTTCCTGCATGCCTGAAATCTGCAGTCATCCATATGTACTTTAAACATGTTATTAAATATATTAACATGTTAAATCAACTCTCTAAAATCTTGGGAATTTTGTTGTTGTTGTTCATACAATCTGATTTTTCACATGTCCTTATCCATTAAACATGTACTGACTATGTCATGGATCAGAATAGGAAAAACTCATCTTTGTTCTCTAGTAGTGTCCTAAATACTTGCCTTCAAGAACAATAGAATGATTTGGTAGCAAGTGTCCATTATCATGGCTTCAGGCTTTATTGTGTATAATGTCCCTTAAATAAAGACTGGCAAATACAGAAGTGGTGGCTCACAGCCATCTATTGGATGGAACACTGGGCCCCTAATGAAGGAGCTAGAGAAAGTACCCAAGGAGCTAAAGGGGTCTGCAAAACTATAGGAAGAACTAAAATATGAACTAACCAGTACCCAACAGAACTGTGTCTCTAGTTGCATATGTAGCAGAGGATGGCCTAGTCAGCCATCAATGGGAGGAGAGGCCCTTGGTCTTACAAATATCATATGCCCTAGTACAGGGGAATGCCAGGGCCAGGATTGGGAGGGGAGGGTAGAGGGGACTTTCAGAATAGCATTTGAAATGTAAATGAAGAAAATAGCTAATAAAAAAGAAAAAATAAATAAATAAATAATTAATTAAAAAAAAAAAGACAAGAAAAGAAAATCTACCTAAGTAATTGGAAGTCATGGACTTCCACACTAGCTACTTTTCATTTCTACTCAGTGGCAAATTGTCTTATCTCTAACATCCATATGTGTCTTCTTCTAAATACAAAAAAAAAAAAAAAGAAATATTTCTATTTAACTCATTAAAATTAACTCAACTTCCATTTACTTATTGACCATAAAACAATAAAACCAAACATTAAATATTAAAAATAATAGGAAAAATCCTCAAATGTTCCTTCTACATTTCCTTCCTAATTTTTTTAATTGCTGATTTTTAACTTTTTCTAGGTTTTATTTTTCCATTGTTTCCCAAAATTCCAAATAATAAGGAAAAAACATCAACAGAGAAAGAGAACAAGGCTGGCGGAGGAGAGTGGGAAGAGGAGGAGAAATCTGTCTTTAACAAGCATTTTATCTGTAATTATGTGTTTATGTGTCTGTGAGGAAGTATGAATACATGAGTTTAAGTACCTGCAGGATCCAGGAGAAGGTACAAGATGTAAACATGGAGATATGCACACCCCTGAACTACCTGGCCTTGATGCTGGGACACAGACTCAGGTCCTCCTGAAGAACAGTAAATGCTCTTCACAGCTAAACCAGGTCCTCAGTCCCATACAATCAACTTTTAAAACATGTTCAGCTCTATTTCCTCCTTTGTTTTTTAGCCTATGGTCTAGCTTAAAGTATGTACATGGCCTGGTCCCTCTCAAACTTAACTCTCCATTTTTTCTTTACATTAGAATACTTCACTCTGTTTTTAGTACACAAACCTTCAACTAGACTATGAGAACTAAAGAACAGATTTCCTTCTTTTTAATTCATCATTGTACTTCAATAGCATAATCTATGAAAATGGGAATATATTAGACCCTCAATGTGGTATTCTTAATTTAATTAACTATCTTTCCAATAGTTAAATGTCTTTCTTTATGTGGAGCAAAGGAAACACTCCTCCATTGTTGGCAGAAGTGCAAACTGGGACAATCACTTTGGAAATCAACTTGGTGGTTTCTCAGAAAAATGGAAATAGATCTACCTCAAGAACCAGCTACAGCATTCCTGGGCACATACCTAAAATGTTCCATCACCTCACAAAGACACTTGCTCAACTATGTACATAGCAGCTTTATTCATAATAGGCAGTAACCGGAAACAACCTACATGTCCCTCAACTGAAGAATGAATAAACAAAATGTAGTTTATAATAACAATGGAAAACTATTTAGCTATTAAAAACAAAGACATCATGAATTTTGCAGCTAAAAAAAAATGGGTGGATCTTGAGAATATCATTCTGAGTAAGGTAACCCAGTCCCAAAAGTACATGCATGGTGTGTACTCACATATAAATGGATATTAGACATAAAATCTAGGATAGCCACACTACACTCCACAGACCAAAAGGAGCTAAACAATAAAGGCACAATTTCACTTAGAAGGGAGAATAAAATAATCATAAGAGGCAGATGGAGAGAGGGAACTTGGTTGGATGGGGATGGGAAGGGAAAAGGGGTTGGGGATGGGTTCAGGATCATGTTTGAGGAGGGATAGGAGGGATGGCCAGATGGCCCTAGAATGAATGGAAATCTGCAACTGACAGGGGTAAGGAGGTAGGAGGCATTCCCAGGAAAAGACAGAAACCTGGGATAAAGCCCAAGAATCAAAGAAGGTGACCATAACTATGACTCACAGCATTGGGGATAAGAAACCTGAAGAGGTCACCTCATGTAGCCAGGCAGGAATCCCAGTGGAGTGATAGGACACAAAACTTTCAACTCAAAACTTATCTTGTTACAAGAAGTGCAGGCATAGAGGATACAGCTGAGACTGAGGGGATGGCCAACCAATAACTGGCCCAACTTGAGATCCATCCCATGGGCAAACATCAATCCCTGACACTATTAATGATACTCTATTATACTTGCAAGCAGGAGTCTAGCATGGCTGAAGCCAGCAACTGACTCAGACATATACAGACACCCACAGCCAAACAGTAGATGGCAGTTGTGGATCTTATGGAAGAATAGGAGGAAGGATTGTGGTCTCTAAGAGAATAGGGATTCCACAGGAAGACCAACAGAATCAACTAACCTGGACCTTTGGGCCTCTCAGAGGCTGAACCACCAACCAAAGAGCATACATGGGATGGACATAGGACTCCCTGTATAGCTTGGTCATAATATGGGTCTCAAAACACTGGAACAGGTTCTATCTCCAAAGCTGTTACCTGGAGATGATGCATCTAGTCTCAAAGAAACTTGAAGTACCAGGATTGGAGGATACCCAGGAGGAACAGAACCCTCTCAGAGAAGAGGAAGAGGTGTGTGTGTGTGTGTGGTGGGGGAGATCTGTGGGAGGGGTGACTGGGAGAGGGGCAGTGAGCAGAATAAGTAAAATAATATAAAAGTATTATTCCCTAATAATATGTATGTTGCTTTGAACTGATCTTGTCAGGTTCCTGGACCAATTACATGTGGTGCAGCTGACTTGCTGTCCTTTTAGCTTTCATGGCTCCCAAAGAATATATTTAACAATGCATTTTTGACTCACAAAAATGTTGAGGACTTTGCCTTAAGGTACAAGTATAAATCAGATTTATATTGCTATGGAAACAGATACAAATGAAATACCCACAATTGTGTGGGAATAGGTAACTTATTAATGATTTGCTATGAATGTAAGTTATTAAAATAATGTGTTGTCATTATAAAATTGTGAGGCTCTAATAAAGCTTAGAGAGTAGCAACATGCAATAAATGTCTTATGCACAGGTTTGCACAACTTCCACAAATCACTCCCTGTTAATATAACAATAAAATTACCATGTTTCAAACTTTATTTCCATCCCATTCTTCATTACAAGGCCTCTTATACCTACATCTAGGTAGTGGGTCTGATGTTGCACCCCTAGAGTTTATGCCTCTCCTATAAGAGCAATGGTCAAAAATTCAAGAGATTCCTGAATATATACATGAGGGTGTAAGATAAGATAATTAAGAAGTCAAACTCAGGGGCTGGGGAGAAGGTTCTTAGAGAGGGATTGGGTTTGGTTCACAGCACCCACAGGGTGGCTTACAACTGCTTGTCACTCCAATTCCAAAGAAACTCTCTTCTGGCCTTAATATGTACTAGACATGCATATAATGTACTTAAATACATGCAGACAAAACACTTTTTTGTATAAAGTAAAAAAAAAAAAAGTAAGTCTTTTTAAAAATGTTTCTAAGAAGTCAAAATCAGTTGCACTTCAGTGTGAACTCCTAGGCCACCAGGTAGGCGAACTTGAAGAAATAGTATTACCCTTCACTACCTCGTGTTTTTAGGCAATGTGCATGATTAGTCCTTATCTCAAAAACATGCTGAGAGGACTCGGTGATACAAATAATGCAGTGCACTGAGCATGTAGCTTTGTGTTCAACAAACATTAACTGTTATGTCAATTAATTCTTTCACTCAGCTATGAATCCAGGATATAGCAACAAGCAAAAATATTGGCCAAATATTGGTTTATTGAGTTTTACTTTTAAGAAGGAATTAAAAAAAAAAAAAAGCTTATTTCAACATTTTTTTTCCAAAGCCAAAATTAATTTTGCCCTGGGTTTTGCAAATCCCTCCTTTAATTGTTTAAATATCAGTAATTGTAAAAGGGATGAAATAAATAAGTTTATTTCCCCTAGAGACAAAAGAAGAAATAAGGTTGTGAGATATTGAAGTAATTTGCTCATACATGATATAATGGTATTGGGGGGAAATTGTCAAAAATACTAGCTACAATCAATTGTGGTTATGTGTGCCTTTTATCTGAGTACATGGGAGGAAAGAGAAGGCAGATCTCTGTGAGCTCCAGAACTGCTCAGTCTACATAGTGGGCTGCAGGACATCTATCATGATGCAGTGAGGTTGTATATGCTACACCAGCTTCCCAGTCAAGGTGGCTTTGTTAAATACTTAATTTTAAAAAGAAGAAGAGATTAGCTCTCATTCTTTATTCTCTTTTCTTACCCTTTAAAGCTAAATTTTAAGTGATTACAAAAATCAGTAAACTGTAGACATATTGCAGAAAAGTATTTCAAACTCGACAGTTCTTGATTTTATAGGTACATATTTTAAGAACTAACTTTATGGCATTGCCATTTATTCCATTACAGTCCAGCAATGGCTGGTGAGAATAGAATTCAGCTAAGGTCCCATGGTCAAGGTCCCATGAATAAGTGACCTCCCTCCTCTTGCACACAATGCCAAGCACCCCAGTAAGGAAAGAACTTTATTTTGACTCCAAGGTTAAGGGCATACCATCTGTCATGGCAGCTAGGATAACTGTCTACAGCAGCTCTGTTAGGTCATGACTCGGAAGATCAGAAAGGAGAGATCTGGGACTCAAACCAAATCAGTTATCTTCTTCAAAACAACCGTCTAGCAACTGTCTTCTGTTAATCAATTCACAGTCTCCAAATCCCATCACCCTCACAAACAGCATACCAGGTGAAAACCAAGGGTTCAAATAGATGGGGGCACATTTCACATTCAATCATGAGAATCTTCCCTCCAACTATCATCAAGACAGCCACACAGTGAGAAAGCATTAGCTTCCAGGCTAGAAAGCACATGAGGAGTCCAAAAGAATGGTGGTCAACCAGCTCATCACCACTCTATCCAAATTAGCCAGAATCATTATGACACCTGAGCCATGGCCACCATGTGATTAAAGGTGAAATGTCTTAGATGTGGGGTTAAAGAAGGACACTGTTGGAGATCATTGGGAGAAGAAAAAACTAGAAGAGATATTAATGGCAAAGATAGACAGGCAGGCTAGCAGACAGACAGACAGATGACAAGGACATGGCTCAGGCTGTGGTACCAGATAAAAATGCACATCAGGGACTATCAGGAACCACGTGGTAAAAATCCCCCATCATACATGACAGCTATCTGAGAAATGGATGATTTCACAGCATAAGCTACAGTCATGCTTTCTGATTCCAGGATGGGAAGAAGCAGGGACATAAATTCATTTTGGAGGTGAGAGATCCCAGCACCAGGAAGTTTGTTAGCTCAGGACTCACAGACAATCTCTCAATAGGATACCTGTGAAGGGTAAGAACTGATGCCCAGTCTCATGGCCTCTAAAGCAGCTCAGATTTTAACACCATGTTTTTATTAGAAGTAGTGGGAGACTACCACAGAAGTAGAAATGTGGAGTGAGTGTTTGTAGGTGTAGAAAAGTGAGAGACAGTCATGAAAATCTGCCCTGGTGGAACAGAGTCTATGCATAGAGGCTTAACAGTTAAAATACAAAAACTTCAAGTTGTAATAATAAAAATAGCCAATTAGGAAAAGAAGCTAAACTACTAAAACGGAATTGGTGTTGTGGCCTGAGCAACAGGCTGGTCTGGTTCTAACATTCTTACAGAAGCCACATTGAAACCCAAGCAAGCTCACCTTGAGAGCCCCTCAGTTCCAGGTCTCAGAGACTCCCTATGAAACACAGCCTCTCACAGAAAGAAGGGCCCAGTGGCAAACCAATATTTGCTGATAAGTTTTACAAAAATTTATTTAGAATAGAAGCTATAATGCTGAATAACTTTGTCTTTCTTAAATCAGTGTTTCCTATTACTTTTTTCTCAAACAGTAATTACAACTATATACTTTCTAATATCATCCAACCGTCCTTACATAGAAACTTCCCCTCTAGATGATAAACTCGTTTCATCCTTAAAAGGTTTGTCAGAACCTGGACTAATGCTATTGTTGACAAGCAGTGGGGTGTGTCGACTACTTAATACTTTACAGCCTTTTTTGTTCCAGATTTTTAAAATATTCTTTATCTTATTTGTTTATTTTGTATGCTAGATGTTTTGCCTGCAGGCATGTCTGTGGACCATGTGTGTGCCTTTTCCCTGTGGAGGTCAGAAGAGGGCTTTAGATTCCCTGGGCTGGGATTACTCACCATTATGAGACATCAGATGGGTGCTCAGAACCAAAAAAGCAGTCACTTCTGTACCCATTGGATGTCTCTCTAGCCTTGGTATCTATATTTCCTTAAGAAATAGTAACATAAGAAATGATCATGGGGCAAACTCTTCAACCAGTCCCACAGTTTGCAGAGGAGGCTCCACTCCTAGGCACTCTAGCATGCCTAGGATCTTAGGATCAGGGGTGAGTAGGACACAACATCAGTTCCAAAACCACCAGTAGTAACTGGGACCAGCAGGATCCAGGGACACAAGAATACTGCCTGACCAGGGTCTCAGGTTCCTCCAGTCTGTGTCAGTTTGTTTACCTTCGGCACAAACTCTGAAGCCAGTCTCAAAGCAATTAGAGTAGGCTCAAATTCCAGGCACTCTAACACAGCCAAGATCAGAGAATCCCAAGATCCCACTCACCCAGGAGCTTGGTCACACCAGGATCTCAGGGTTCCAGATGCAGCTTGACTCCAAGGAACTCTGAAACATCCAGAATCTCAGGATCACAGGATCACAGAATCACAGGATCAAAGACACAGCTAAACTATGAGGAGTTCTGACACAACCACAATTACAGAAAAGGCAGGCTCCAGTCAGATAGCAAGGACAGGTAGCACTAGAGATATTCACATGGCAGGAGGCAAGCAAAAGAACATAAGCAACAGAAATCCAGGTTACTTGGCATCATGAGAACCTAATTCTCCCACTATAACAAGTCCTGAATACACCATCACACTGGAAAATCAAGACTTGGATCTAAAATCACTTCTTACGACAATAATAGACGACATTAAGAAGCACATAAATATTTCCCTTAAAGAAAGACAAGAGAACACAGATAAACAGATAGAAGCCTTTAAAGAGGAAACTCAAAAATCCCTTAAAGAATTAGAGGAAAACATAAACAAACAGGCAAAGGAAATGGACAAAACCACCCAAGATCTAAAAATGGAAATAGAAACAATAAAGAAATCAAAAAGGGAGAAAACCCTAGGGTGAGAAAACCTAGGAAAGAGACCAGGAGTCATAGATGCAAATATCACCAACAGAATACAAGAGATAGAAGAATCTCAGGGACAGAAGATACCATAGAAAACACTGACACAACAGTCAGAGAAAATATAAAAGGTAAAAAGATCCTAACCCAAAACATCCAGGAAATCTAGGACATAATGAGAAGACCAAATCTAAAGATAATAGGTATAGAAGACAATGAATATATCTATCTTGGGCTAGTAAATATCTTCAACAAAATTATACAAGAAAACGTCCCTAACCTAAAGATAGAGAAGCCCATGAACATACAAGAAACCTACAAAACTCCAAATAGACTGAATCAGAAAAGAAATTCCTCCCATCATATAATGATCAAAACACCAAATGCATTAAACAAAGAAATAATATTAAAAGCAATAAGGGAAAAAGGTAAAGAAACATATAAAGGCACACATATCAGAATTACACCATACTTCTCACCAGAGACTATGAAAGCTAAAATGTCTTGGGCAGATATCATATAGAAACTAAGAGAACATAAATGCCAGCCCAGACTACTATACCTAGCAAAACTCTCAATTACCATAGACATAGCAATGAAGATATTCAATGACAAAGCCAAATTTAAACAATATCTTTCCACAAGTCCAGCCCTACAAAGGATAATAGATGGAAAACACCAACACAAGGAAGGAAACTACACCCTAAAAAAAGCAAGAAAGTAATCTTTCAACAAACCTAAAAGAAGATAACCACAAAAACAGAATTCCAGCTCTAACAACAAAAATAACAGGGAATAACAGTCACATTTCCTTAATATCTCTTAACATCAATAGACTCAATTTCCCAATAAAAAGACATAGACTAACAGACTGGAAACATAAACAAGACCCAATATTTTGTTGCATACAGGAAACCTGCCTCAGTGACAAAAACAGATACCACCTCAGAGTAAAAGACTGGACAACAATTTTCCAAGCAAATGGTCCCAAGAAACAAGCTGGAGTAGCCATTCCAATATCAAATAAAATCGACTTTCAACCTAAAGTTATCAAAAAAGATAAGGAGGGACACTTCTTACTCATCAAAGGTAAAATTTACCAAGATGAACTCTCAATTCTGAACATCTATGTTCCAAATGCAAAGGCATCCAACATTCATTAGAGAAACTTTGCTAAAATTCAAAGCACACATTACACCTCACACAATAATAGTGGGAGACTTAACTACCCCACTCTCATCAATGGACAGATCATGGAAACAGAAACTAAACAGAGACACAGTGAAACTAACAGAAGTTATAAAAGGAATGGATTTAACAGGTATCTATAGAAATAATCCCATGCATCATATCAGATCACCATAGACTAAAGCTGATCTTCAATAACAACATAAATAATAGAAAGGTCACATAGACATGGAAGCTGAACAACACTCTACTCAATGATAACTTGATCAATGAGGAAATAAAGAAATTAAAGACTTTGTAGACTTTAATGAAAATGAAGCCACAACATACCCAAACTTGTGAGACAAAATGAAAGCAGTTCTAAAATGAAAACACATAGTTCTGAGTGCCTCCAAAAAGAAACTAGAGAGAGCACACACTAGCACCTTGACAGCACATCTGAAAGCACTAGAACAAAAAGAAGCAAATGCACCCAAGAGGAGTAGATGGCAGAAAATGATCAAACTCAGGGCAGAAATCAACCAAATAGAAACAAAAAGAACTATACAAAGAATTAACCAGGTGCTGGTTCTTTGAGAAAATCAACAAGATAGATAAACCCTTAACCAGAGTCACCAGAGGGCACAGAGACAGTATTAACAAAATCAGAAATGAAAAGGAAGACATAAACAACAGAAACCGTGCTAATCCAAAACATCATTAGATCCTACTGCAAAAGTTTATACTCAACTAAATTGGAAAATCTGGATGAAATGGACAATATTCTAGGCACATACCAGGTTTGAAACGTAAATCAGGATCAGATAAACCATCTAAACAGACCCATAACCTCCAAAGAAATAGAAGCAGACATTGTATCCCAACAACAACAACAACAACAACAACAACAAAGACCAGTACCAGATGGGTTTAGTGGAGAAATCTATAAGACCTTTAAAGAAGACCTAATACCAAATCTCTTCAAACTATTCCACAACATAGAAACAAAAGGAACTCTACATATTTGTTCTATGAAACCATAATTACGCTGATACATAAACCACACAAAAGCCCAACATGAAAGATAACTTCAGATCAATTTCTATTATGAACATTGATGGAAAAAATACTCAATAAAATTCTTGCCAACTGAATACAAGGACACAATCAAAACAATCACAATCAAGTAGGCTTCAACCCAGGGATACACGGATGAAGGGATGGTTCAAATACAGAAATCCATCGATGTAATCCAACATTAACAAACTAAAAAAACAAAAACAAAACCAAAAACAACAACAACAACAAAAAATCAAACCCGTGAACATTTCAGTAGATACTGAAAAAGCATTTCACAAAATTCAGCATTCCTTCATGTTGAAAGTTTTGGAAAGATCAGGAATTCAAGGCCTATACCTAAATATAATAAAAGCAATATACAGAAAACCAGTAGTCAACATCAAACTAAGTGGAGAGAAACTTGAAGCAATCCCATTAAAATCAGGGAATAGACAAGGCTGCCCACTGTTTCCTTATCTATTCAATATAGTACTCAAATTCTAGGTAAAGCAATTAGACAATAAAACTATGTTAAAGGGATAAAAATTGGAAAGGAAGAAGTCAAAATATCACTATGTGTACATGACATGCATGATCATATATTTAAGTTACCCCAAAAATTCCACTAGAGATAAGCTAAAGCTGATAAACAACTTCAACAAACTGGGTGGATATAAAATTGACTCAAACAAATCAATAGATTTCCTCTACTGACAGGATAAACAGCCTGAGAAAGAAATTTGGGAAACAGCACCCTTCACAATAGTCACAAATAATATTACATAGTTCTGTGTTACTCTAACTAAGCAAGTAAAGATCTGTATAATAAGAACTTCAAATCTCTGAAGAAAGAAATTGAAGAAGACCTCAGAAGATGGAATGGTGTCCCATGCTCATGGACAGGCAGGATAAATATAGTAAAAATGGCCATCATGCCAAAAGCAATCTACATATTCAATGCAGTCCCGATCAAAATTCCAAATCAATTCTTCATAGAGCAGTTTGCAAATTCATTTAGAATAACAAAAAAGCAAGGATAGTGATAGGCACAAAGATCAATGGAATAGAACTGAAGACATAGGAATGAACCCACACACATATGGTCACTTGATATTTGACAAAGGAGCTACAACCAGGTAGTGAAAAAAAGAAAGCTTTTTAACAAATGGTGTTGGTTCAACTGGTGGTCAGCATGTAGGAAAATACAAATTGACACATTCTTGCCTGCTTCTGCAAAGCTCAAGTCCAAGTGAATCAAGGACCTCCACATAAAACTGGATACACTGAAACTTATAGCAGAGAAAGTGGGGAACAGTCTCAAACACATGTGCACAGGGCAAATTTTCTGAAAAGAACACCAATGGCTTATGCTTGAAGATCAACAATAGACAAATGGGGCCTCATAAAAATTGCAAAGCTTCTGTAAGGCAAAGGACCCTGTCAATAGGTCAAAACAGCAACCAACAGATTGGGGAAAAAATCTTTACCAATCCTACATACAATAGAGGGCTAATATCCAATATATACAAAGAATTCAACAAGTTAGACTCCAGAAAATCAAATATTAAAAATGGGGTATAGAGCTAAACAAGGAATTTTCAACAGAGGAATATTGAATGGTTGAGAAGCACCTAGAGAAATGTTCAGCATCCTTAGTCATCAGGGAAATCCAAATCAAAACAACCCTGAGATTCCACCTCACACCAGTCAGAATGGCTAAGATCAAAACCTCTGGTGACAGAAGATGCTGGTGAGAAGTAGAGGAAGAGGAACACTCCTCCATTACTGGTGGGATTGCAGGCTCTTACAACCACTCTAGAAATCATTTTGGCAGTTCCTCAGAAAATTGAACCTAGTACTGCCTGAGGACCCAGCTATAATACTCCTGGGCATATAACCAGAAGATGCTCCAACATGCAGTAAGGACACATGATCCACTATATTCATAGCAGCCTTATTTATAATAGCCAATACCTGGAAAGAACTCCGATATACTTCAACAGAAGACTGGATATAGAAAATGTGGTACATTTACACAATGGAGTACTACCCAGCTATTAAAAATGATGAATTCATGAAATTCTCAGGCAGATGGATAGAACTAGAAGATATCATCCTGAGTGAGGTAGCACAATCACAAAAGAACACACGTGGTATGCACTCACTTATAAGTAGATATTAGCCCAAAAGCTTCAAACAACCATGGTACATTTAATAGACCATGTGATGCTCAAGAAGAAGAAAAACCAAAGGGTGGATACTTCGGTCCTTTTTAGAAGGAAAAAAATACTCACAGGAGCAAATATGGAGATAAAGTGTCAGAGACTGAAAGAAAGGTCATCCAGAGACTCTCCCACCTGGGGATTCATCAGGTCCTGAAATAGGCCTCAGCTGAGAGAGGTTTAAATGAGTTAAGAGGAGGCATACAGAGGCTGACTCTGATTGAGGAGGAAGGGCAAAGAGCTGTGAAGTCACTGTTTTTTTATAATTTGTTTTTTGTTTTTGTTTTGAGAAAAGGTATAAAGCATTTGCACACAGGGAGAATATGTGACTTGTGGCAATGGAGGAAATGTGTCACATAATAACATAGTCACTGTTGCTGGGTTACTGAGGGTGGGCTTAGGGGTGGGGTTTTCCAACAAAATACTGTTGCATAAACAACTCAGAATTGAGGAAGTACTGGATGTGTGGCCTTGATGGAAATGCGGTGGGTCGTTGGGTCGGGGCCAGACACTTCAAATGATTCTCCTGTGGTCATCACACTGAGTACTTTCCTTGGCACAGAGGCCCTTGTCTAAAGCTCCCACATAAAAAACCAACAGGTTAGATTAATAAATGCTAATTAAAAAGCTGCTAGCAAAAATTTCATGCCCATTTTTCCCTGCTCTGCCTTCCTAAGAATAGTGAAAGATTTTCTTCTAAAAGTCTAAGAATAAACCTAATATGCACAGTAGAGACAGTGAGTACTTCCAAAATGGCCCAGTTTTCTACAAAAGAGCATCTTTTATTTCAGTAAAACACATCACAGGCTATAGCCATCCACAGCTACACAAACCAGGTTCCTGAAGGGGAGGCTGGGGCTGCATTTGACAAAATGGTGAGAGAAATATCGAGACCAAGACAAAGATACTGATCAGGGCCCAAAGTTTACTTAAGAGTCTGAGATTATATAGAGGGGAGGGCCCCATCCCCCACATCCCAGGATCTTGTTTCATCAGGGTAGTGTCAGGAGAACAGGTTCAGCCTCTTAGTAGGTAGTGGTGTCTTGAAGGAAACCTCAGAGGTGGCATAACAATAGAGCTATCTCGGACAGAAGATTCCAACCTAGGTGGCCTAGCTCACAGTGGCAGAACAGGTCTGAGCCAGTCTGTTCAAGGCTAGGGGAGGCTACAATTCCTCCCTAATGATATAGTAAAAATTAGCTGGACTGGGACATAAAATTTACTTATGTTCCATGGTCCTGTCTGGGAATTATGGTGGCTGACAGCCGTGCCTGTCTTAGGAATGCCATCTCATTGGACTTATTCTCATCTGTCCTGGAGTACACGTGAAGCTTGCTTGTATTTACTTGCACAAAATGGCTCTACGATGTTATTTTGAACAGACCACGGCCTCTTGGCATATGCCTCTGTCTTAGATTGAAGTCATAGACCCAGTGGCCCATCATTGGCTGCCAGCCCTCATTGCACACCTTTTTCCCAATCATACCAAAGCCACAATATACATTCAATGCATCTCTTCATATTGATGAATTTCTGCCATCTGTGCTTCCTGAAGGCGAGCCAGCATGGAGGAAACTGACCTGCTTGAAATACAAAGCCAAAAGTTGAAAAGTAACAGGATTAAGGTAGTCTGTGCTGAAGTCCAGATACTCTATTCAGTTGCAAATTAGCAAAGATCAAGCCCAAGCTCTGGCCCCCAGTGTGGGGGAGGTGACTTTGGGAATCAACAGAAAAGCTGTTACTTCTCATGTAAACAGGCTATGCTTCAAGTTAACTCTGCTGGCTAGTAAAGATTTCTAGCTATCTTCATAATAGGAATCTCTAATATTGGATTTATTACTAGACTAGTCCATGATTGAGTCAAAATAACTGATCACATTAAAGGAAAGAGAAGAGTCGCTATAACTCCTCCTTTTGAATAATTTTTCTAAGTCAGTTTCCACAGTCTCTTATGTTCTCTGCCCCACAAGGTTAAAATGCTTGAAGTAAGGCAGCTTAGCTTGTGTAATCTGGGACAAAGGCAAGCAAAGATGGGTCAAGAACATATACCCAATACAGCTTTCTTGTCACCATTGTCAAGGCACTCACCAAGTTCACAGGTCAGCCTGTCACACGAATCATTCTGACAGCTGGCATGCTCCTTCAGCATTCTGTGGAAAAAGCACAAACATGCCCTCTTCCCCATATTAAATATCTGATTAGGATCATGCTATATGCCAATGGATCCTTCCATCTCACCTATGCATGAGTATGTCTAGTTTTAAGATACTATAAGGCACTCAGCAAGGAGTTCTTTGTCATCCATTATTTCAAATTTTTTAAAAATAAAAAGTGTGATTTAAATAATGTACAGAGGGATATAATTCCTCCCCTTTGTTTTTAAAGAAGATATAGTTTTTAAAGTTCCACAATACCTTGTCCTTGAGAATTAAAAAAATCTCAGTAACATGGGTAACATTAAATTGTTGACAATACATCTCAAATACTTGACTGTAATAGCCAGTCCCAATATCTGTTTTAATCTGATTTGGAACACCAAGCATAAAAAATTAACATAGGCAATGACTATACTTTTAGTTGCTTCTCTTGTTAGAGCAGTTGCAATTAGAAAGCCTGAAAAGGTATCAACAGCCACATGTGCATATTTTATTTTTTTAAATCAGAAATATGAGTATCCTTCTGTAATAATTAAGTATAAGTCCTCAAGAATTAAGATCACTATGTGGAACAGGTAGAAATTGAAGACACTGAGAACAAGTCTTTACAATTTGACATGCACATTCTCTAAAAAATACCAAATAATTATCTCAAGCCATTACTATTTTCATGATGTAAAGAATGAGATTATATGGCCAATTATTCTTGTGTAAGGCTTATAATCTGCCTGAGATATAAATCTAGCATGGAGTCGCCTTAAGAGGTCTTATCCAGGCAATTTAAAATGAGTTCTTAAATGTCCAAAGACAGTCCTTTAAATGAACAGTATTTTTTTCTTACCTTGAGTTGTATATGCATAGACAATCACAAATTTGAGAATTCAGAGTATCTAAGAAATGAACAATTTCAAGTAATTCTAAGCCCTAATTATATATATATATATATATATATATATATACAGAGAGAGAGAGAGAGAGAGAGAGAGAGACTATTAGTATTGAAGAAGTATTAAAAAAGTATAGCAAAGTAAAAACAAAATTCGAGGCTTTTGGGCCCAGGCTTGGGAGTGTAGCCTTTGTGGCTTAGTGCTCCAGGTACTGGTCATAAAACAGATAGTGACATTCCTCCACCTACCCTCTTCCTGGGTTCAATTCAAAGAATGGCACCCTGACCATTACTGGAACCTGCAATGCAAATGTGCTATCTTTAGGGGCTCTTAGATTGTTAGGGGCTCTTAGAAACTGTCTTGAGAGATAACCTGACACTTGTGACTTTATACTTCCTTGTGACTCTTAACTGGTATTTTTGGTATTTTCCAACAACGCCCTCCCCACCTCCATGAATTGTGGTTTCTTCCTTTAAATATCCCCTTACTCAGCTACTCGGCGCGCCATGGTCCTCTACCCCTGCGTGGTGTATGACCATGGGCCCGAGAACGCTCTCGAATAAAAATCCTCTTGCAAGTTGCAGCAAGATCGTTTCTTGTGGGTGATTTTGGGGTGTCGCCTCTCCTGAGTCAGAACGTGAGGGAGTCCTCACGTTGTGGGTCTTTCATTTGGTGCGTTGGCCAGGAAACGCAACCACCCCTCACACCCAAGAACCGACTTGGAGGTATGGGGATCCCCTTTTGTGTGTGTGCCGGCCGGTGTCTCTGTTTTGAGTGTCTGTTTTCTGAAACGAACATTGGAACATGTGCTTGTTGTGTTGGGTTGTTTGTGTCTTGTCCTATGTTTCTGAAGCATGGCGAAATCTGAGTTCGGATCCATCTGAGTTTATTGAATTTGTGTCTTGGTTTTCGGGTTGCGAGATCGTGGATTCGAGTCCCACCTCGTGCCTTGGTTTTACACCTGGCAGAGTGAAGAACAAGTGTGCTTCTCTGGTTTTGGTCGTCTAGGTAGAAATGGATGCTGGTGTTTGTAGACGATGGGGTGATGGGGTCTGAAATGCGCGCGCGGTCGGTATTTGCAGCTGTCCTTTTGGGCCGTAAGGACCGGAGGACTGTGGTCGGCAGATGTGCTAGGAGGACCACAGGCTGTGGCCCTGGGGGACGCCCTGGGAGGTAAGGAGAGCCAGGGACGCCTGGCCGTCTCCGGATCGGTCAGAGGGACCGAGTTCTGTTGAAGCGGAAGCTTCCCCCTCGAAAATCGTCTAATTCTTTTGCCTGCTTGTAGAGGACAAGAAAGGGTCAAATGTGTCTGGATCTGTTGGTTTCTGTTTTATGTGTTTTTGTGTATGTGTTTAGAGCTATGTGAAAATCTAGAAAAGCAAAGGTAATTCTCATAGGTGCTTTATACCCTGACTAGAGATAGTTTACACCTGAGATGTGAGAGAATGGGTTTTGAGAAAAGCAGTACTCTCCGACTATCTGGGGATAATTTGGTAAAAAATAAAATAAAATAAACAGTATTAATTGGTCTTTGGAGCCCTGCACCTGTAGTTAGGAATCTAGTGTGGCTAGAGAAGTCCTGCTAGGAGCTGATTATAAATGCTGCTCTTATAGGGACCAGCAGCTTCTCAAGTTCTACAAAAATCTCTGTGCTTGTGATAATTAGATTCATCAGGTGACAAGGTGCTCCTCTCTTGAAGTTACAGCTAGAAAAATTAAGAATTTTGTTTGGTTTAAATGAGCAAATGTATGCGGCCATTTCATTTTTGTTTCTAAATAGTTTCAAAAGTATAAATATGTTTTTATATGTCTTGGTTATAGATTAGTGGCTCATAAGTTATTAGTTATGATTAAAAATTTGTAACATTGGTAACAAAAAGTTGACTTAAAACTGTTAACTCTGGGTTAGAGTAATTTAGAACTACAACATGCAGCATGAGACAATCCATGGGAACAGGTCTCTAAAGATACGCCTAAATTGAGTAATATTCTATGTAATTCTTATCCTAGAAATCCGATTTATAAAAGATAAGATTTAGGGTATTGTCTTTTTGAAATATTGGCGGCTACACCTTCTTGTGTTTGTGTGCAGGAACAGGCCACCAAAATTTGTAGCAAGTAATGTTTTTGGAGTTCATTTTTAAAGAAAAAATAGATTGTTTTCACTGTTAAAATTTGGTTTTGCTTCTCAAAATTGTGGTTGTATGAAGCCTCCTGAGTGGCCTAGTCCACAACCTTCCCCTTATCCACAGCCTCAACCCCAGCCGCGGAGGGAACCCCAAACCCCTCGGGGTGTCGAGAGGCGGACCGCTGCGGGTACATGGAGCTGCAGAGCACAGAGTCCGGGCGGACTCTGGTGGACCCGCCCAAACTTTAAACCCTTCAGTACTGGTCATTTTCCTCTGTTGGTATTTATAACTGAAAAACTAACCACCCCCTTTCTCAGGATCCCCAAAGCCTCACAGGGTTGGTAGAGTTCCTTATGTTTTCTCATCAGCCTACTTGAGATGATTGTCAACAGCTGTTGCAGATGCTCTTAACAACCGAAGAGCGAGAGAGAATTCTGTTAGAGGCTAGAAAAATAGCCCGGGAGCCAATGGGCGGTCTACACAGCTACAAAATGAGATTGACATGGGATTCCTTTGACTCGCCCCAGTTTCGACTGCGACATGGCTGAAGGTAAGGAGAGCTTGAAAATCTAATGCCAGGCTCTGGTCTCCAAGGTGCCTCGAGACAGGCCCACTAATTTGGCTAAGGTAAGAGGTAATGCAGGGGCCCGATCGAACCTCCCTCAATGTTCCTTGAAAGGCTTATGGAAGCCTTCAGGCAGTTCACTCCCTTTGATCTTACCTAGGAAGCCCAGAAGGCCTCAGTGGCCTGGCGGGCCTTCATAAGGCAGTTGGCTCCCGATATCAGAAAGAAACTTCAGAGATTAGAAGGTGTATTATGAGAGGGAGACAGTTATGTGATTAGTGAAAGAGGCAGGGAAAGAGAGTGAGAGAGAGAGAGAGGCGGGAGGCAGAAGAAAGAGAAAACAGGAGGGATCTTAGACAAGAGAAAAATTTGACTAGAATCTTGGCCACAGTGATAGGAGAGAAAGAAAAAGACAGGATCTAGACAGGAAACCTGGGCAACTGAAGACCGAGCCTCAGCTAAAAAGACTCAGCTGTGTCAGACTGAAGTTACTTATTTGAGATACACTCTTCGAGACGGGAAGTAGTGGCTAACTACACCAGGGCAAGTAAGAAAATTCTTGAGTACTGCTGGCTTCTACAGACTCTAGACACCTGGGTTGGCGACCTTAGCTGCCCGTTGTACCTCCTAACCAAGGAAGGGGAAGTGTTTGTGTGGATCCCAGATCACCTGAAAGCCTTTAGAGAAATAAAACAGGCCCTACTGATGGCCAGCCTTTGTCTGACCTAACCAAGCCTTTCACTCTTTATGTGGAAGAGAGATCAGGGGTCACCAGAGGAGTCCTTTCTCAGACTTTGGGACTTTGAAAAAGGCCAGTGGCTTACCTATCCAAGAAGTTACACCCTGTTGCCAGCGGGTGATTTTCTTGCCTGAAAGCTATTGCTGCCATAATCTGCTTGTCAAGGATGCTGATAAGCTCACTCTGGGACAGTAACTAGCTGTAATGGCATCCCACGCTCTTGAAAGCATTATCCAAAAGCCCCCTGACTGATGGATGACTACCAACGCTCCTGTGACACATCAGAACTTTTTGTTGACTGAACGAGTGACCTTCGCTTCGTTCCACCTGCTGTCCCACTGTGTGAGACTGTACCTACTCACCACTGCGCTGAAATGATCTGAAGGATCAGATCAGCCTTGGCCTGAGGGTTCGAGCTGGTACACTGATGACAGCAGCCTCAAGGTTAAAGGTAAGCAGAAGGCGGGGACAGCAGTATGGTGGTGGACAGAAAGCAAGTGATCTAGGCCAGCAGCCTCCCTGAAGGGACGTCGGCCCAGAAAGCTGAACTTGTGACTTTGAGACAAGGTCCATAAATGGCAAAAGGAAAGTCAACAATGACAGCAGGTATGCTTTTGCCACTGTACGGAGCAATATACAGACAAAGAGGGCTGTTGACATCTGCAGAGAAAAACCTAAGATGCTATGGCTAAAAAAAATCAGATGGCAGATCTAACCACCAAACAGGTGACTCAAGGAGCAATGATCCTGGCAGTCAAGGAGCCTAAAGATTATCATGACATCAGAGAGACCAGCTTTAGATACACCCCTGAGCACTATCAAGTTATGGACAGTATTTGACTTGGCCTGGGGGCCAAGAAATTAAAAGGTGTGGTTAGGTCCTTTCACTACTATGTTATAGGACTCTTTGACTTGGCAGAAGAAATAGCCAAAAGCTGCAAGGCCTGTGCTATGATGAGGTAGAATTTCTAAAAGAAATCTTCCCAAGGTAATGGACCTGCCTTTGTTGCCCAGGTAAATCAGGGACTGGCCAAGATATTAGAGATCGGTTAGAAGTTACATTGTGCATGCAGGCCCAAAGCTCAGGACAGGTAGAGAGAATAAATAAAACCATTAAGAGACCCTTACCAAATTGACAGCGGAGACTGGCGCTAATGATTGGATAGCTCTCCTCTCCTACCCTTTGCTCTTCAGGGATAGAAACACCCCTGGACAGTTTAGACTGACCCCCGTATAAATTACTCTATAGGGGGCCCCCTCCACTGGTAAAAATAGCCTCTGTACATAGTGCTGGCATGCTGCTTTCCCAGCCTTTGTTCTCTAGGCTCAAGGTGCTCCAGTGAGTGAGACAGCGAGTGAAAAAGCAGCTCCAGAAGGCCTGCTCCAGAAGACCTGCTAGACGTCTCCACGCAGAAAACCTTGAGACTCGGGTGGAAAGGCCCTTATCTTGTACTCTTGACCACCCTACTTTCTACCTTTATGGGACCCCTTTTGATTTTGCTTCTGCTTTTAATTATAGGTCCATGTGTGTTAAATAGGCAAGTCACCTTTATTAAAACAAGAATTAATGCAGTGTGGCTTTTAGTTTTGAGATAACAGTACCATGCCCTAAAGGATCAACTATGTCAGGGAGAAGATAGTGTCTAGTTCTAAGATTAGAACTATTAACTAGAAGAAGTGGGGAATGAAGAAGTATTAAAAAAGTATAGCAAAGTAAAAACAAAATTCGAGGCTTTTGGGCCCAGGCTTGGGAGTGTAGCCTTTGTGGCTTAGTGCTCCAGGTACTGGTCATAAAACAGATAGTGACATTCCTCCACCTACCCTCTTCCTGGGTTCAATTCAAAGAATGGCACCCTGACCATTACTGGAACCTGCAATGCAAATGTGCTATCTTTAGGGGCTCTTAGATTGTTAGGGGCTCTTAGAAACTGTCTTGAGAGATAACCTGACACTTGTGACTTTATACTTCCTTGTGACTCTTAACTGGTATTTTTGGTATTTTCCAACAACGCCCTCCCCACCTCCATGAATTGTGGTTTCTTCCTTTAAATACCCCCTTACTCAGCTACTCGGCGCGCCATGGTCCTCTACCCCTGCGTGGTGTATGACCATGGGCCCGAGAACGCTCTCGAATAAAAATCCTCTTGCAAGTTGCAGCAAGATCGTTTCTTGTGGGTGATTTTGGGGTGTCGCCTCTCCTGAGTCAGAACGTGAGGGAGTCCTCACGTTGTGGGTCTTTCAGTATACAAATTAAAGCTTGATTTTTCAACATTTTAAAACACTGGCTACAGCACACAATTTAATAATTTGTGCTTTAGCAGGAAGACTCTCAAAAAATAAACATGTGATCCAATCACATATACTTTTCTCCCATAGAAGGGTTATTTTTAAATACACTAGATGTATTCTTTATGGGATGCATGCATGCATAAATTTACAGAAAATACAAAAGCATGCATAGAAGCAATTCTTAACAACTTATCTTTTGGATAATGATTATCAATTTTACCTAAAAAGTTTGCTATGCAATAGGCCAACTATCAATATTCTGCAATATCCAATTTAATTACTGTTTGGAACAAGGAACAGATGCTTTGTTGAGTTTTTAAGACATATTTTTTGTTGTTGTTTTTCTAAAATACCTTCACGATTTTATCTTACAATTCTTTATTAGCACTGCAGCAGCATCATAATAGGTTGTTGAAACTTTACTTGGAGATGAAGAAAGATGATTTTACATTAATGTTCATTTTGGCCAAAGAATTGCTGTGGGTACATTGAGTAACAATAACTAAAATAAGCAGCTAATATTTGATTACCATTGATAACAATTAATTATAAAAGCTTCCTCTACTTGCTGCAAAGCCTTTTGTTTCTCAACAGTTAATTTGTATCTCCCTTGATAACATCCAACACAGGCTTAAGTCACCTTCAGACCTTAAGGTGAGATCTTAGACAACTAACATCTCCTAGAAGCTTTTGTAAATAATTTGAAGTGAGCAAATCATCTTTTCTTTCCTAAATGTTCTGTACCACAATTTTTCTAAGATAATTTTTCTAAGACCCTAAATATTAAACAGATATTGCCTCTGAATCTTTTCTGCAACAACATCTACTCCCCAGAACTTTAAAGCTCATTGTGTGAGAGCAAAGATTTGAAGTAAATTTCCATTCAGAGGTATTTGTTAGTAAATTACTTTCCATTTAAGAAACAATATACACTGAAGGATTCAAAGTCTTAGCTACTTATATTGAAGCAGAGACAGAAAAACAATTTTTTTACTATATATAATGTAAGTCTATTAGCCATACCTAGAGGCAAAACTTTCCAATGATCACATGCTCACTCGAAGCAAACCCTTTACAATTATCAGAATGCAAAGGAAAAAACAACCTTCCAAATCTAAAATAATTCTATATGGAATAGGCAAGCCAGATTGTAATGCCTCTATAAGTTCTACAAACTCATTGACCTTTTATAAATCTTAAAGTTAAACTTTATTTTGAACAACAACTGGATAGATCTGTAATAATGTTGTTTTAGCTTAAAAACATAATTCCCTGGAGGTAAGGAGAGCTAAGGTCCCAAGAACTTCCAGACACAGGGTTTGCAAAACAAAAGAAACACCACACAACCCTTGCTGGAGGTTCCACTGAGTTTAACTCAAATGTAAATATTTCTTAATCTGATCATACTGCCTGAGGCCTGGAGCAAAGATTATCTCTTCTGTTGTGAGGACAGATTCCAGAAAAAAATTTCAACTATCTGTCTATGCCTCTAACTTTTTGTACAGTCTCTCTCTCTCTCTCTCTCTCTCTCTCTCTCTCTCTCTCTCTCTTTTATTGTTTTTAAGATGACTTATACTTAAAACATTTTTTTTATAACCATAGTGCTGTGAGACTCTCTCTCTCTCTCTCTCTCTCTCTCTTTTATTGTTTTTAAGATGACTTATACTTAAAACATTTTTCTTTTATAACCATAGTGCTGTGAGAGAATTGCTTGTTCTGTAGTCCCCTGCAAGGCAGTATCCATAGCCAAATTAATTGTATAAGGGTTCAATTTCTGCAGAAAGGCGAATATATCTAGAATATATCTAGCCTTTGTTTTATATGGCTGGATGGCCAAAGTGAGCTACATTCATGCTCTCATAAGATGAATACTCTTGTAATCATCCTAATTACAATATATGAATGAGTTAAAAATCTTAAGCTCGCGATCAAACTGCAAACTGTTGTCAATAGAACACTGGCAATTTTAACTATAATTTTTAAGTTTCCTTTGCAATATTAGAATATATCCATAAATTTTGGAAAGCAAAACTCAAGTTTACATAATTTCTCTTTAAAAACCAATACCAGAAACATCACTTTCATGTTACAAAGTTTGGCTGCCAATTCATACATATGAATGCATGACAGTGCAAATTTTAATGCTTTATTAAAGAGACATTGTTTTAACTCTTATAAGTCTAGTTTCTAAAATTAGAATCATATAAAATATTATTCCAATTTAGAGGTATCCTGAGAGGCTAGTTTCCCTGGCTGTTTTATGACATGTGCTGTTGCTTAAAATGACTCCAACCCTGAATTACCAGTTTTAAGCTAACTTTCTTGTTACCAATGTTACACCTTTTTAATCCTACCCAATAATATAAGCCAATACTCTATGACCAAGACATGCAGAGCATATTTATACCTTTAAGACTGATCAGAAACCAAATGAAGTGGCTACACAACTTTTATAAATGTAGACCAATCAAAGAACTTTACTTTTTCTAGCTATAATTTCAAGATAAAAAGCACTTTGTCCAGAAACTTAGAATACCCAAGATATAAGACACAATTTGTGAAACTCATGAAGCTCGGGAAGAACGAAGACCAAGGTGTGGATACTTTGCCCCTTCTTGGAATTGGGAGCAAGGCACCCATGGAAGGAACTACAGAGTCAGAGTTTGGAGCTGATATAAAAGGATGGACCGTCTAGAGGCTGCCATCCTCTGAGATCCATCCCATACTCAGCTTCCAAATGCTGACACCATTGCATACACTAGCAAGATTTTGCTGAAACGACCCAGATATAGCTGTCTCTTGTGAGACTATGCCGGGACCTAGCAAACACATAAGTGGATTCTCACAGTCAGCTATTGGATGGATCACAGAGCCCCCAATGGAGGAGCTAGAGAAAGTAACCAAGGAGCTAAAGGGATCTGCAACCCTAAAGGTGGAACAACAATATGAACCATCCAGTACCCCCTGGAGCTCGTGTCTCTAGCTGCATATGTATCAGAAGATGGCCTGGTCGGCCATCAGTGGAAAGAGAGGCCCATTGGTCATACAGACTTTATATGCCTCAGTACAGGGGAACTCCAGGGTCAAGAGGTGGGAGTGGGTGGGTGGGGGAGTGGCTGTGGGAGGGTGTGGGGGACTTTGGGGATAGCATTGGAAATGTAAATGAAATAAATACCCAATAATAAAAAAAATCTTAGAAAAAAAAAGCACTTTGTCATTTGCTGAACCCAATAACCACAATTCCAGAGAATTATCTAAGAGAAAACAACTATCAGCATATTTGCCTTAGAACTAAGAAGTGCAGACTCCTTTTTAAAAACAGTTTTTCAGCAGGACCTATCCTGTTGTGCTTGACTCCTGGCTAAGGTGCAGGGCAACTTAAATCAGCCTCCTCTGTGTAAACTGAGACTAAATCAAGAGATGGATAGCCAGCAGGTAAAGTTTTAACCATTTTTTCTTTACAACATGAAACATAGAACAACAGTCATTCAAACAGTGAAACAAAAACAGACATGAATTGACACATGAACAGATTGGTGCACCAAACAAAGACAATACAGAGGGTAGAGAACTTGATGTAGTAAGAGCTAAGAGTGTCTCCTGTAGTGACCAGAGAGAAAGCAGGACGTCTCTTGACTTTTCTCTGTCCCTGGGAGAGCTCCAAAATCCATTTTCCTTCTCTCTTATTCTCTATTTCTTGTGTCATATGTATATCTAACATCCAAGAAAGAGGTAGCATTGTCTTCCTTGGCTAAGGAAAGTTGTTGAAACAAACCATTTTTCAATTTTGTCCCCTTAGAGAGGCCCAGAGAAACCATTGCCTAAAGCTATGAAATGAAGCCTGGATTCCATTGATGATACCAAGATGTTAGCGATTCCAGAGTCCTGGAACACCTACCAAGGAGAATTGATAACAGAGTATAGAACCAACCCAAAGGAGTAAAGTTTAGTGCAGTCAGCAAAATTGAAAGGAGTTGGAGATCTGAAGAGCACTTGAATATTAGACATAGAGATGCAGAATTTGGAGTTTGGTCAGCTGATTTTTGGTCTTGCTTTAATCCAGTATTTCCTTACTATGCTACCTTGGAATGATAATGTATATTCTATGCCATTGTATGCTGGAAATATGTGTCATGCTTTTTTATTTTTATTTTACAAGTGGTTACAGTAAGAGATTGACATGAATTTCAGAAGAACCTTGGAACTTTGGAGTTTTAAACACTGTTGAGACTGTGATAGACTATGGGAACTTTTGAGATTGGGCTGAATGCAATTTTGTATTATGCTATGGCTACAAGTCCATGGGGACCAGGAAGTGGAATGTGATGGTTAGAATAAGAATGGTACCATAGGCTTGTGCATTTGAATACTAGATCATCAGATATGGTGTCATTGCCGTTTTAGAAAAAGTGCTTCACTTGAGATATGCTTTGAGGTTTCCCAAGCCCAAGCCAGGCCCAGTGGTTTTCTTTCTATTCCTGATGCCTATGGATCTAGCTACTACTCTATCTCTCAGCTACTACTCTACTACATCTGTGTGTGTGATGCTATGCTATTGACCATGATGATAAAGAACTTTTCTCTAAAACTGTAATGCAGCACAAATTAAATGTTTTTCTTTATAAGAGTCCCTGTGGTCATAGTGACTCTTTCCAGCAATTGAATACAGAGTAAGGCAAGATCCATCTGTCCTAGCATTCACCTAACAGAGCCCAGTCTTAGCTAAACATAACCCTGTAAAAGTCTGGGCTTTCCCATTCAGCTATGGCCAGAGACTTTAAGCTGCTTTTCTTAATTGGTACTTATGACTACTGTCCTAATAAAGCCTTTGGTTAGATTACAAAGTTTATATTCTTTTCCCAGGCATTTGTCTTCTCCTATCCCATTCAATTAGTATTTGAAGGCTTCTTGCTCATCAAACTACCAATATGGCTTCTATCAGCCTCATTTTCAGGGCTTTACATTTCACTGCAAAAGTATAAGTGATCAGGAAATAATTTCTCCATGTTTCATATAACCAGATAACATATCCTCCACATATTCTCCACCCTCCCCCTGTCTGCCTGCTCTGTGCTCTGGGAAGCTTGCTTTGAGGTGTGTACCAGTTGGGCACCCTCCACATGTTGGCTGATATGGTTCAACCACTGGGATAATGACAGAAAACAACTGGCATCCAGTGTTGCTTCTCTAAGTTCTGGGCTGTGGGACAGCAATTGTTGTTTTCTCTGCAAAGGCTCTTACCCACAGTGACAGCTGGAACAGAGCTCCTGCTGATTCCAACAACAGCCCTTCTACATGTCTCATCTGCCCTACAGATGACTTCCTATCACTCCTATGAGGCATTTCTCTCTCATTAGTGTCCCCAACTTGTCCCTTTCTTTGTAAATAATTATTAACAGCTGCTGAGTGAACCTGGTTGTGTATGTGACCAGTTCCCTTAGAGAGCTCTTCTGACCCCTTCCAATGGGCCCCCAGCAGCCAATAAAGAACCTAGCCATTTTCTAAACCTCATCTCAGCACTCTTCTATAGCCCTGTCACTCATTAAAGGGTTCCCTCCAGTAACTCACTATTCTCTCTCATATACCCCTTCTGTCTACCAAATCACATCTACAAGTATGTAAACACATTCAGACTGTTTGAACACCACAACCCCCAGCAGCTTCCTTGTTCATCTGTCCCACTGTCTCTCGTTGCATCTGGACTTCCATGGCTCCACCAACCTTGCGGTACCATGGGTAGTCCAATAGAAAGCTCTGCCTCAACTTCCTTGACCCATTCATAGCACTGGACTTTGCTGTCTCCCCCCCCCCCCCTGCCAAGATACTCTATTTCTCTTAATTATTGACTACCTACTGAAATATCCTTTTCAAAAATGTTTTACCAGTTGCTTCCTATCTAGTGTTAAAGTCCTCTAAAAAATCCACTTACCCAGCTTTTCACCTATCTATAAAAATTACTTAGCCCCACTTCATGTTCCAAAGTGCAATTTTTTCTCTAGCCTACAACAAACTAGAAATGTACTTTACCCCTAACAGTTAGCATGTTCAAATTGACCCCACTCACTACTCTTTATCCACTGTCAGACTATTCTTCTTCTCCATCCACCCACAGTAACTAGAAACTCTGTCCTATTTGCTTGGGAATTAGAGGCATGTCTCTTTTCTCTCTCTTGCAACATAGACCCTTCATCCAATACTAAATCTTGTTGGATAGTTTTGCGAGTGAAGTATATAATGCTTTTTTTATGAAAAAGAAAATAAAGTAATATGGATAGTCAGGTAGATGATACATAGATACTAGATGGATAGAGATAGATAGATTGATCAATGGATGGATGGATGGATAGATAGATAGATAGATAGATAGATAGATAGATAGATAGATAGATAGATAGATGAGTGTATGTTTGCTTCTTATGGTGTTCTGAGATAGTCAGCTCACATACCACTATTTTCAACCACAGCTATTGCCAAGTAAAGTATAAGACTGAAAAGAGGAAGAGTCTATGTTAGTGAAGCTGTCATTCTTTAAGCAAATGATGAGCTCAGTGGTTATCCTGAGTATTGAATACTCGTGAATAGAAGGAAATCTAGAATATTAGATTCACAAGTGAAGGAAATATAATGATGTTCATGAACAAAAAGAAGGTATAAATAGGCATTCTGAAAACAGACTAAAAATAGTTCTTAGGAGAAAAATAATGAACTGCATCGATTCAATATGCAAGGCATGTAATTGTCATGCATAAAAAACTACAGCTGTTTCTTAGGTCAAGTCATACCCAATACATATTTTCCATTATCATCATTATTATTTTGCATTTTGAAGCTTAGTGATGAATTATTACAGAACTATTTATTCATCTCCTTCAAATATTTTTGGAAAAGAGAATTGCTTTTTTAAAATACTAAATACTAAACTAAATGCTTCAGAAGAAATAAGGACTCAGGAAGACAGGTCTCACTAATTAACTCTATGTTCATTAAAGATGAATAGCTTGTGAAGCTAATATTATTGTGCTCTGGGTTTAAATGTATAATTAATATTACGGAGAATGAAATATTATAGTAAAATAATTTGTTAATGAAATGCTTGGTTTGTGACCTACTTGTGAAAGTATAGTTTCTCTACTGAGAGACCCAATTCTCTAGTTATGTATCTGAGCATCATCTATTGTGTACTTACTATATGTCAGACTCTTCTGAGGCACAGCTAATTCCATTTCAAGGCTTTGGCTAACACAGTAGATGCTACAGGTCATACAGGAATAAGGGAAACTGAAGAATATTGAGGCAAAGAACTCTATACAAGTAAAAATAATTCAACACCAGGCTACCATTAGAGTCCATATGAAGGCAAAGAAGTTTGACAAAGAATGTAACATTTTGAAAATTAACCTTGGATTCATGTAATTCTTATTTGAAAATAAATAATAGACATCAATTGATGGAACTTCACAGCCTTGTAAGCATGTTGAAGTATGTGTGTTGACCTGAAATAACTAGAGTTAATTACATGTGTGATATGTAAGCATCTTCTAAAATAGCTTTACTTGAAAACAGATATTGGACAAAATCATGAGTTCAGGCAGTCTTATTTAGGAAGTGAACCCATGAAGCACTGAAAAGAAAATAGATTCTCCAACCAGGAAAGGGGAAGAAGTCTGTATTTAAGCTTGCTGCTCTATATGACATTTGCCTCACGACCTGGGCAAATAATTGACATTGTTGATGAAGTATGTCTTTCGTTCCCTCTTTCCTCTCCTCTGCCCATTGTGGTAACACTCAAGATAAGGATGCCCAGAAGATGCTGAAGTAACACAAGTAAAGCCAACCAAATTACAATACCAATCTCAGTCAAGGTATGTCCACTGGTGCAATGGTGGCATGAGTGTTTATGGAGATAATCAAATGCTCTCTAAATGCGATTTGAGGGCTACTCCACGGCAGGGAACTTGTGCCTGGTCCTGTAAACATGGTTAAAAACCATGACTATGGAAGTCTTGGCCCTACAGGAAGACATGTTGATGTTATTTTTCTAAATGGTCATGCTGTCAAGCTACATTATAATAAGTATTATGGTTACATTCATAGATTTATGCTATATCAAACCTTGATCAAGGAGCTTTTTTTTTTTTTTGTAGTGGTAGTGGCTAATGCAGAGATGAAATGCCTTTAAATAAGAATTAGTCACTGTGGATGATTTGCTGTAGATGGGACATCTGTATCACCCCACCTTACCCCATTCCCTGATAGGATAAGAGGATATCTCAGAAGGGCAGGGAATAGAAAGTGTAGAGCCAGAGGATGGTGAGGAGTGCCATTGAATGCTGTCCTCAGGACATGAAATGGCTGTAGCACCCACAAACTCAGAGCAGTCATGGTTATGTAAAGATAAGTACAGTTAAAATTCTACATGGATGGAGCAGGGCACCATTATGGATATGAGGGCAGACTCACTTTTTGTTTGGAGTGTGGCCACTGGTAGCCTCCCCAGAGCACAATGGATGAAGCCAGGTCTGTGAGCATATGGGCAGCATGAACTGGACTCAATGAGTTAAATGTATAAATGAGTGGATAAGTCTAAAACAGCATGGAGCTGGAAGAAAGACAGGATCTTAAAAAGAGCTGCAATAAGGAGCGATAGGCAAACAAGATCAAGATATATTTTATGCATGGATGAAATGTTCAAAGAATAGGTTAAAATTTAAAAATAAAACAATTTAATTTTTTATTTAAAAATTTCCTCAGAAATCTTTATGTCCTATGAATTTGGAATGTATATCCCTAGAAAAGGATGCACATTTCTGGGTAGGCAGATGAGATCTTGTGTTTAATGAACATTTCTTACTATAGCTGAAGAGTCAAGTCCTGAAAAAGAATAATAGTTCCTGTTTTTAAGCACTTTGGTAAGTGATTGATTTAATCTAAAGTAAACGATGCATATATCATGGGATGATAAGGGAGAAATGAACCTCATGCTCTGAAAGAAGGTTGCACTACTGCTCACATTAACAAAGTAAGACACGTGAGCTAGTGTTTGTTAGCATGGCAACAGTGTTCACTCTTTAACTTACATAGAGGTATACATTTTAAGATATATCTTTTCTTTGAAAAATTGAGAATTTAATACATGCATAATTTATTTAGATTATATCTACTTCTCTTCCCTTCCACCTCCTCCCATAACTCTCTTTCTACCTTCCTTTCTCTGATTCTTTCTGTCTCTGTCTCTCTCCATATATATTCATACTTGCATACATACATACATACACACACACACACACATGCACACACACACATATAATACACATTATGTGTTGTGGCTCATAATGCTGTTCTCTAGGACAGCCTTACCAGTGTACTCCTCTCTCTCCTGCTGATCAGTTCTCCAGGAGCTTGAGAAGGGTGACTGTTCTTTTCTTGACTGAGCATTTCATCCCTTTACCTCTTATTCCCTCCTTCCTTCCTTCCCTTTTCTTTCTTGACAGGATTTTAAACTGATCCTCAAGCTGGCTTTGAACTCTCTTTGTAGTCCTGACTGGTTTTGAACTCCCTGCCTCAGCCCTCTGAGATTACACATAATCCTGCATGTATGTATAAATGTATATATGTATCCAGATGTGGATAATCATTTCTTCCAATCATTCTCTTGGAACTCAAAGGCTCAAGCCTGTCATACAGAGCTCTGTTCCCTTGACACATCTGTAGCTGAGGTCAGTCTCTGTCCCTTTATGAGATATGGCTTTCCTAAGTGCAAGGATATCTTCCCAGGGTGCCCAGATCTCCAGAGTAATTATGTCTTGCAGAAGTTGGTTGGCTTTGCCAACCAGGATCACCACCATACTGATTTTCCATGGTAGAAAGAGCTTTTTCTTTGTTTTCAAAGGTAGAGGAGCTTCCATAGTGGACTTACTCAGAGAACTGGGTACATCTGAAGTAGTTCACAGTCCTTACTTTAGAAGAATTTTGGAAACATTAAATGGAAGTTTCTATAGGCTAAAAACAAAATAAAACTTTGAAAGAAACTATAAATGTTCTTTTTCATCCCTACCAGGCACCCTGGTGTAAAGGGAGCCTGAAATAGTACAAGTATTCAATGCACTTGCTGTAACCTATGATGAAATTAGTAACAGCTGGTGTGGGGTTCTACCTCCTGTTCCTCAGGAGGAGAAACCTAGGTCTGCACTAATCATATCTGACTTGAGACAAAGGTATTAGCCAAACAAAGAGATTAGCATTTGAGAGGACTCCCTATCCCTCAGGTGCTCATTTCTGATCTACTGGACATTTGACTGAGCCTCCCAATGCCCTCGCTGATCCAAAGAGGCCACTAATCCTCTTGGCTTTAACTTTCTCATCAGTCCTGTTTTCTTATATTGGCTCCTGTGTCATCTCCATCTTTCAGTGCTTCCACTCTTCCATCAGTTCTAGGGAAATTCCTGTACCCTGTACCCTTGGCTCCCCTGACAGACTGTGCAACTCACCTTTTCCCCACCCCCTCTCTGCTCTCTTCTCTGCTCTCTTCTCTCTGTCTCTATCTGTCTCTCTCTGTCTCTGTCTCTGTCTCTCTTCTCTCTGTCTAGGTCACTTGTCTGTCTCTCCATACTCATGTACGCTGTGCTCTACATGTCTCTTCATTCCAAGAGCTGAGAAAATGCCAAGGATACCTTTGTTCTCTGATTTTAAGTTGGGCTCAGTCAACAACAGGCATGAATTGGTCAGCTGATGGAAAAGACCAGTTGGGAATTTCTTTTCTTGGCTTTCCCAAAGTGTTGCATGAAGCCCTGGTGAAGCCCTGGTCCTGTCTGATAGCCTTCTCCTACAGACAGAGCTCTCTTTACAATCTTCTTTTTCCAGCTAGAAGCAGGGCTGATGAGCTTACGCAGCATAATTTTGAGACTCCCCCATACTAAAGATGTGTTCCAAGACCCTTGCTGAGGCTCCAGCAATATGTTCATATATATATATATATATATATATATATATATATATATATATATATATCTTAGTAGAACACTTGGTCATCATGAGAGGACCTGGGTCCCATGTGCAGAACTACAAGTATAAATAAGATAGATAGGTAGATAGATGGATGGATGAATGATAGAGATAGATAGAAGCTCTCAAGTTGTGCTTAGTTTATAGCTCCTAAAAAATGTAATTAGGTTAAGCCTCTGATGTTATAAGTACCTGCACTGAGCACTTCTCCCATCCTTGCTGGTTCCATAATGGCACCCTAACTCAATACACTGTCTTCTTCTTGGTGTTGAGTTTTTGACCTTTGACTCATTCCTGTCTCTGCCTGTCTTTCTTCCTTGAATCTATGATGTCATGAACTGATAAGATAAGACATAAGAAAGATTGCTTACTTGAACAGATACATATCAAGGGCAAAGCTGGAAACACAGCCCTGTTTCATAACCAGGCATGTCATGCTCTAGTTTCCTTCTATAGATGTGACAAACACCAAGACCAAAAGCAACTTGTGGAGTAGGAAAGGGTCTATAAGATTTACCCTTTCAAATCAAAATATCTTCCTGAGAGCAATTGAGGCAGAAACTCAAATAGAAACTGAAGCAGAAATTATGGAGGAATGCTGCTTACTGACTTACTCATTTGCTCATATTCAGCTATTTTCTTATATATCCCAGAAACAACTCAGGGATGGTGATGTCAATCAATCATCAAGACATGCCACAAGCCATTATGATCTGGAAAGTTCTTTAATTGAGACTCTTTCATCTTACATGATGCTAGGTTGTGTCACATTGACAATTAAAATCAAGCATCACAGACTTGAATGCGAGAAAGTGTTTGTGAATAGCATGGCTTAGTAAAAAGAAAACAAATTAGAAGTGGCAAGAGAGACATTTGTCCTTGGCTGACCTTCCTGTTACAGACTATGGGTATACCTTTGGAACTCATCTGCTGCACTGTCAACCACAAGATACAGAAAGAGTGAAGAAATTCTTAGATTTCCCTCTAGAAATAGCACTGTGAAATCATTTCAGGCTTCATTTCTTCTCCTTCTTTCTTTCCCAGGACTTTACCAGAGCTTAGTACATACCAGGCAAGTAATGTCCCACCAAGCCAAGCCCCCAAGCCATACATGCTCCATTTCAAAGAAAGAAATGCTATAACAAAAATTTCAAGTTCAGTAATTCATAATAAAACTGTTTTTGACCAGACTGTCTTAGTAAGTTAGGGAGGAGAACTTGACTTGTTTCCATACCTTCCCACTCTACCTGTGATGGTTTGTATATGCCTATTAGAAGGTGTGGCCCTGTTGGAGTAGGTGTGTCCTTGTTGGAGTAGGTGTGTCACTGTGGTTGTGGGCTTTAAGACCCTCATGTCTAGCTGCCTGGAAGCCAGTCTGCTACTAACAGCCTTCAGATGAAGATGTAAAACTCTCTGCTCTTTCTGCACCATGCCTGCCTAGATTCTGTCATGCTCCAACCTTGATGATAATGGACTGAACCTTTGAACCTGTAAGCCAGCCCCAATTAAATATTATCCTTATAAGAGTTGCCTTGACATGGTGGCAATTTTTACCATATTGATCCTGCCAATCCATGAGCATGGAAGATCTTTCCATTTTCTGAGGTCTTCTTCAACTTCTTTCTTCAGAGTCTTGAAGTTCTTGTCATACAGACCTTTCATTTGTTTGGTTAGAGTCACAACAAGATACTTTATACAGTTTGTGACTATTGTAAAGGATGTCGTCTCCCTAATTTCTTTCTCAGCTCATTTATCATTTGAGTATAGGAAGGCTACTAATTTGTTTGAGTTAATTTTACATCCAGCCACTTTGCTTAAGTTGTTTATTAGGTCTAGGAGTTATCTGATGGAATTTTTGGAATCCTTTCATCTGTAAATAGTGATATTTTGACTTCTTCATTTCCAATTTGTTTCCTTTTGACTGCCTATTGTTGTCTAATTGCTCTGGCTAGAACTTCAAGTACTATGTTGGATACATAGGAAGAGAGTTGGCAGCCTTGCCTAGACCCTGATTTAGTGGGATTGCTTTAAGTTTCTCTCCATTCAGTTTGATTACTGCTATGTGATTGCTGTATATTGCTTTAAACATACTGTATATGTTTAGGTATGGGCTTTGAATTCCTGATCTTTCCAAGATTTTTAACATGGAGGAATGTTGAATTTTATCAAATGGATTTTTGCATGTAGTGCGATGATCATGTGATTATTTTCCTTGAGTTTGTTTATATAGTGGATTACGTTGATGGATTTCTGCATATTGAACCATCCCTGTATCCCTGGGATGAAGCCTACTTGATCATGGTAAATGATGTTTTGATGTGTCTGATTATTTCCTTTTCCCCAGTGTACAGTTACCCTTTCTCCAGTTCTTCCCCAGAGGGACCTACGGCCTTTTACAAGGGTAACTGTACACTGGGGAAAAGGAAATAATCAGACTTTTCGGGGTCTGCTGGATACTGGTTCTGAGTTGACACTGATCCCAGGAGATCCCAAGAAACATTGTGGCCCTCCAGTTAAAGTAGGGGCCTATGGAGGGCAGGTGATTAATGGAGTTTTGACTGATGTCCGACTTACAGTAGGTCCAGTAGGTCCCCGGACACATCCTGTGGTGATTTCCCCAGTTCCAGAATGTATAATTGGGATAGATATACTCAGAAACTGGCAGAATTCTCATATTGGTTCCCTGAACTGTAGAGTGAGGGCTATTATGGTTGGAAAGGCAAAATGGAAGCCTTTAGAGTTGCCTCTGCCAAAGAAAATAGTGAATCAAAAACAGTATCGTATTCCTGGAGGCATTGCAGAAATTACTGCCACTATCAAGGACTTGAAGGATGCAGGGGTGGTGGTTCCCACCACATCTCCATTTAACTCTCCTATCTGGCCAGTGCAGAAAACAGATGGATCATGGAGAATGACAGTTGATTATCGAAAACTAAATCAGGTAGTAACTCCAATTGCAGCTGCTGTACCAGCAGAGTGGGGTATTCCTGTGACAACCTGACCATGTTTTGGGGAGGACTGTGGAAGGACTTTGGAACTTTGGGCTTGAAGATCCATTCGTTGTTAAGAGCTCTGTCAGATGTTGTGTAGGAGCTTGGAAGATAATGTTGAGAACAGTGCAGAAGATGGAGGTCTGGTTTGTGAAATTTCAGAGGGAAAATTAAAGACTCTTTTCAGGGCCATTGCTGCTTTGATTGTGAAGATTTTGTAGTTCTGGTTAGCTGGGGCTGAAGAATCAACTGTGATTAACAAGATACCAGAACTACTAAAGCAAAAACTTTGCATTACTGGGACTATTGATGCTGGTTAGCTGGAGCTAAGAAATTAGCGGTGATTAAGAAGAGACCAGCATCGTTGAGGTGACATCTTCTGGGAAGTGTTTTCTGAAAGCACAAAGAGCCTGTGTTCCAGAGATAGGCAAGCCAGTAAAGAACATCCCTCCATGGCCTCGGCATCAGCTCCTGCTCCCTGACCTGTCTGAGTTCCAGTCCTGACTTCCTTTGGTGATGAACAGCAGCATGGAAGTGTAAGCCGAATAAACCCTTTCCTCCCCAACTTGCTTCTTGGTCATGATGTTTGTGCAGGAATAGAAACCCTGACTAAGACAATCATGGTAAATGATGTTTTGATGTGTTCTTGAATTCAGTTTGTGAGAATTTTATTGAGTATTTGTCCTTCAACATTCAGAAGGAAAATTGGTCTGAAATTCTCTTTCTTTGTAGGGTCTTTGCATGGTTTAGGTGTCAGTGTAACTGTGGCTTCATAGAATGAATTGGGTAGTGTTCCTTCTATTTAGAAAGAGCAATTCTCAAATTCATTTGGAATAACAAAAAATCCAGGATTGTGAAAACTATTCTCAACAATAAAAGAACTTCTAGGGGTATCACCATTCCTTTCCTCAAGCCGTACTACAAAGCAATAGTGATAGAAATTTGCAGGGTATTGGTACAGTGACAGGCAAGTGGATCAATGGAATAGAATTGAAGACCCAGAAGTTAACCCACACACATCTGGTCACTTGATATTTGACAAAGAAGCTAAAATCGTTCACAGGAAAAAGGACAGCATTTTTAACAAATGGTGATGGATCAACTGGCAGTCAACTTGTAGAAGAATGCAAGTTAATTCATTCATATGTCATTGTACAAAGCTCAAGTCCAAGTGGATCAAGGACCTCCACATAAAATCCAATACAATGAATATAATAGAAGAGAAAGTGAGGGAAAGCTGGGTGGTGATGGTGCACACCTTTAATTTCAGCACTTGGGAGACAGAGGCAGGCAGATTTCTGAGTTCGAGGCCAGCCTGGTTTACAGAGTGAGTTCCCGGACAGCTAGGGCTACACAGAGAAACCCTGTCTCAAAACAAAGCAAAACAAAACAAACAAAACAAAACAAACAAAACAAAACAAACCAAACCAAAACAAAACAAAACAAAAAAAGGAAAGCCTTGAACACATAGGCACAAGGGAAATTTTCCTAAACAGAACACCAATGGCTTATGCTGAAATATCAAGGTTTGACAAATGGGACCTCATAAAATTGCAAAGCTTATGTAAGATAAAGGACACTGTCAATAGGACAAAACAGCAACCAACAGATTGGGTAAAGATCTTTAACAATCCTACATATAATAGAGAGCTAATATTCAATATGTAAAGAGAACTCAAGAAGTTAGACTCTAGAGAACCAAATAACCCTATTAAAAATGAAGGAAAGAGATCTAAACACAATTCTTCACTGAGGAAACTCAAATTCTCAACTGAGGCTGAGAAACACCTAAAGAAACGTTCAACATCCTTAATCATCAGGGAAATGCAAATCAAAAAGAAGAAGAAGAAGAAGAAGAAGAAGAAGAAGAAGAAGAAGAAGAAGAAGAAGAAGAAGAAGAAGAAGAAAGAGAGAGAGAGAGAGAGAGAGAGAGAGAGAAAGAAAGAAAGAAAGAAAGAAAGAAAGAAAGAAAGAAAGAAAGAAAGAAAGAAAACTGAGATTCCACATCACACCAGCCAGAATGACTAAAATAAAAAAACTCAGGTGATAGCAGATACTGGCAAAGATGTGGAGAAAGGGGAACACTCCTCAATTGCTGGTAGGATTGCAAACTGGTACAACCATTCTGGAAATCATTCTGGTGGTTCTTCAGAAAGTTGGACATAGTACTACCTGAGGACCCAGCTATAACACTCCTGGACATATATCCAGAAGATGCTCCAGCATGTAAGAAGAACATGCTGCACTGTGTTCATAGTAGCCATATTTATAATAGCCACAAGTTGGAAATAATCCAGATGTCCCTCAACAGAAGAATCTATATAGAAAATGTGGTACATTTACACAATGGAATACTGCTCAGCTATTAGAAACAATGATTTCTTGAAAGCCACAGGCAAATGGATGATCTAGAAAATATCATTGTGAGTGAGGTAACTCAGTCACAAAAGAACACACAAGGTATGTACTTACTAATAAGGGGATATTAGGCAAAGAACATGGAATACTGCTGCAGACCCTCTAGGCCCCTTTGTCTGCTTGGAACAGGTCTCTAGTCGCGGGTGGGCAAAGCGTCGGATGAATGACAGACAGATGCACACAGGAGAGGTTGTGTAGAATCTGAATGTAATTTATCAAATCGAGCATCAAACTTTTTATATAGAAGACAATAAGGAAGTTGGGTGACATACCCGCAAGATGCAAAGAGGTTACTGGATTCTTACATAAAACAGAGGAATGCAAACACAGGTCTAACAGGAACCACCTGGGATAGAATTCATTGTTAACAACTGGGATCAACAAGGGCTCCACCTAAGATTCACTTAATCTTAGAAGCCAGGGTCAAGGGCTTCGTGCCCTTGCCATAGTTCCTATTTTAGTCTATTGTATAGTCCACCTTCCCCTTAGGCCATTGTAAATACATGTGTATGGGTGTAACTCTGCTATAGTTCTAAGTATCTATTCTGGTTTCTCCTTCAGTCTGAAACTTCCTTCTTTCTTGTTGATGCTGTGTAGGGCAGTGACTTAGCTTTTATTCTAAGTGATAGTGTAGTACCAGAGGCAAATCTGAATGTCACTGAATAGCAACATTCTTACTGAATTTTAAGCCCATGGTCTTGCTCAAGGACGTTCTAGGACTGTTGGAACACCGGCAAAGGCTTTAGCTATGTCAGAATTCAATCTTAAAAGGCACTTATAATAGGATAATACTAAAAGAGAGCACATGGATCCATACACTAGACAAACACGGGAATGGAAAATTAATGTATGGGTTAGAGAGAATGCCAGACTCCAGGAGTGAGTTTCCATGAAACTCTTTTGCCTCGTGAGTAGCTTCTAAGCCTCAGCCTGTCAAGCTGACTCGACCAGAGAGCGTGGCAGAATACCCACAATACAATTCAGGGACCACATGCTCAAGAGGAAGGAAGACCAAAGAGTGAATTCTTCAGTACTAATTAAAAAAGGGAACAAAATAATCAAGGGAAGGAGAGGGTAGGAGGCATTTGGGAGGAAGAGAAGAGGCAGAAACAAGGGGAAATCAGGTATGGAAGGAGATGAAGGAGATGAGCAGAGGGTAAGGAAATTGAACAGAAGTAGAAGTGTGTAGCAATGGGTATGGGGAACTGGGGGTAGCAACTAGAAAGTTCCAAATGCCAGGAAAGCAAGAGCCTCCCAGGAACCCATGGGGATGACATTAGCTGAAATACCCCACAAATGGGAGGAAGAACATGTCAAGTCCATATACAGAGGTTAAGCATTGACCCTGTTGAAGGATGGGGACATCCAGCTATCTCCAAAATTTTAACTTGGAATTGATCCTGTCTAAAGAAAATACAGCGTCAAAGAGTGGAGCAGAGACTGAAGAAAAGGCCATGCAGGGACTGCTCCACCTGGAGATCTATTCCACATGCAGACACCAAACCCAGACACTACTGCTGATGCCACGAAGTGCTTGCTGACAGGAGCCTGATACAGCTGTCTCCTAAGAGGCTCTGCCAAATCCTGACCAATAAAGATGAGGAGCCTCACAACCAAATATTAGACTAAGCATGGGGACCCCAATGAAGGAGTTAGGGAAGATCCTGCCAGGGTCTTTTCTGGCATTAGTGGCAGGGGAGGCCATTGTTCCTGTGAAGGCCTGATGACCCAATTTAGAAGAATACTAGGGCAGTGAGGCAAGAGTACATAGGTAGGTGGGGGAAGAACCCTCATAGAAATAAAGTAAGGGAACATGTGATGGGGGTTTGCAGAGGAAAACTATGAACATGGATAAGATTTGAAATGTAAATCAATAATATATGTATGTATATGTGTGTATACACATTAATAAATATAAAAAAGAATTAAAGAGTTGTTTTGGTCATGGTATCTGTTCATAGCACTAAAACCCTAACTAAGACACCACTCAATCTCACAGGTTCTAATCAAGTCTAAAAGAACATCCCAGCAAGAGGACTTAGCTAAAATTTCTAAGTGACTCACATCCTACCTTATCACCTTCTTTCTTCTTCCCTCTTTATAGGCATCCATCCACTCATCTGAAAATGATGTTCAAAAATGAGAGGTTCATTAGAGTTAGTAGTACCAGATAGGGACTGAAGAGAGCCAAGGATTATGGCCTACAGAATTCAGCAGGAAGGAAGTCTTGGAAGCAAATATACTCTCTCCTTCTAGATATCTCTTATTTTGTTCTGAGCCATTGTGGTTTCAGGTCTTAAATAGGCAGTAAATAATGGCATTGTTGTGACACTAAGGCTTCCTAATTCAAGTCTTATGGCCTCTGCAACCCTTCAACAGTATGTACCAAAAACACAGAGGGAATGGGTTAAACAGGATGGAAGGATGTCTGAATATGTTTCAATGTGTTTCATTATGTTTCCATGTGTTTCAATATGTTTCAATGATTAAAAGAAAGTGTCTTTATGAACCCAAAACTATATAATATAAATATATTCCAAAAACAAAGAGGCAAAAGCATATTTATTACACTCAGCAAAACACTAAATAAGAAAATAAGTCACCAGGCAGTGGTGGCACATGCCTTTAATCCCAGCACTTGGGAAACAGGCATGCAGATTTCTGAGTTCAAAGCCAGCCTGGTCTACAGAGTGAGTTCCAAGACAGCCAGGGCTAAACAGAGAAATCCTGTCTCGAAAAACAAAAAAAGAGAAAAAAAGAAAAGAAAAGAAAAGAAGAGAAGAGAAGAGAAGAGAAGAGAAGAGAAGAGAAGAGAAGAGAAAAAGAAAAGAAAAGAAAAGAAAAGAAAAGAAAAGAAAAGAAAAGAAAAGAAAAGAAAAGAAAAGAGAAAAAGTAAAGAGACAACATGATAAAGTCCTGTAGACTTCTCAAAAGTAAATGAAGTTAATTCCAGGGACATTTAACTTGAGGATTTAAATCCTCAAAAAGAATTTAATAACAGATGCAGTCTCTGTTGGAAATAACAAGTCTTTCAATAATTCATTGAGGAAAAAATAGGTGAAAAAATAAATCTGGTTTTAAAACTGTTTTTAATAGTAATGAATCAAAGTGATAAAATTATGAAGAAACATAAAAAATTATGCTGCTGCTCAGATAATTTTGACAGTGGAGATTTTTAAATATAAGGATGAATAAAGAGGTTTTGTCTCTTTTAGACTAGAATACTTTTGCCAAATAGTTCATAGAAATATAAAATGATAAAGACATTTAGATACCCATAATATTTTACAAAACACCAGTACTGCAGGAATATGCACTGACATGAATAATTTATGAAGCCTAAGTGACACAGTACTTCACAAACAATACCTATAACTATATTCAAGCTTATCCTAGGGCTGAAACTCAGCATGAGCACAGCATAATGCTGTGGAAGAGGATTCATGACTACTAATGCTAAGACCAAGAGCAGCATGAGGAATCTGAAATTCATTCTAAAAACGAAATATTTTAGAAAGGCAGAGGGCATTTGTTGAAATTATTCAAAATGTTTTCTCCTACATTTGCCTACATGGATGGGCACTGCTACAATCATCATTCAACACACCTACATATAGCAGACAGGAGTGTTCAGGCAGAAAACTTCAATTGTCACATGAAATTCATAGCCAGAGAAACAAAAGACTTTAGATGCTGTTAGTGCCAAAGTGCTAAATGAGGAGGACTCTGAATTAGTAATCAAGATGCTGGGTTGCTGCTGGCACCAGCTCTGGGCCACCTTGGGCTTAAACTTGAAGGACAGTCCCATGGTCCCCAGAGGACTCCCCATGCCTTAGAGGCCCTAGCATGCCCAGGATCTGAAGATTGCTGGTGAGTGGAATTCAACATCTGTTCAAAAACAATCCTGAGGGACTGGGCCCAGCAGCCACACAGACACAGGAAACCCGCTCTAAGACACCGAGGATCTTAGGAATGCAAGATGCCAAGATCCCAGGAGCTTGAATACACCAGGACAAGTAGACCAATGCAATAGAATTGAAGACCCACAAATGAACCCACACACCTATGGTCACTTGATCTTTGACAAGGGAACTAAAACCATCCAGTGGAAAAAAGACAGCATTTTCAACAAATGGTGCTGGCACAACTAGTGGTTATCATGTAGAAGAATGTGAGTTGATCCATTCCTATCTCCTTGTACTAAGGTCAAATCTAAGTGGATTAAGGAACTCCACATAAAGCCAGAGACACTGAAACTTACAGAGGAGAAAGTGGGGAAAATCCTTGAAGATATGGGCACAGGGGAAAAATTCCTGAATAGAACAGCAATGGCTTGTGCTGTAAGATTGAGAATTGACAAATGGGACGTCATAAAATTGCAAAGCTTCTGTAAGGCAAAAGACACTGTCAATAAGACAAAAAGGCCACCAACAGATTGGGAAAGGATCTTTACCTATCCTAAATCAGATAGGGGACTAATATCCAATATATATAAAGAACTCAAGAAGGTGAACTCCAGAAAATCAAATAACCACATTAAAAAATGTGGCTCAAAACTAAAAAAAGAATTCTCACCTGAGGAATACTGAATGACTGAGAAGCAATTGAAAAAATGTTCAGCATCCTTAATCATCAGGGAAATGCAAATCAAAACAACCCTGAGATTCCACCTCGCACCAGTCAGAATGGCTAAGATGAAAAATTCAGGTGACAGCAGATGCTGGTGAGGATGTGGAGAAAGAGGAACACTCCTCCATTGTTGGTGGGATTGCAAACTTGTACAACCACTGTGGAAATCAGTCTGGCGGTTCCTCAGAAAATTGGACATAGTACTACCGGAGGATCCCGCAATACCTCTCCTGGGCATATATCCAGAAGATGTCCCAACCGGTAAGAAGGACACATGCTCCACTATGTTCATAGCAGCCCTCTTTATAATAGCCAGAAGCTGGAAAGAACCCAGATGTCCCTCAACAGAGGAATGGATACAGAAATTATGGTACATTTACACAATGGAGTACTACTCAGCTATTAAAAAGAATGAATTTATGAAATTCCTAGCCAAATGGATGGACCTGGAGGGCATCATCCTGAGTGATGTAACCCAATCACAAAGGAACTCACACAATATGTACGCACTGATAAGTGGATATTAGCCCAAAACTTAGGATACCCAAGATATAATATACAATTTGCTAAACGCATGAAATTCAAGAAGAACGAAGACCAAAGTGTGGACACTTAGCCCCTTCTTAGAAATGGGAACAAAATACCCATGGAAGGAGTTACAGAGACAAAATTTGGAGCTGTGACGAAAGGATGGACCATCTAGTGGTTGCCATATGCAGGGATCCATCCCATAATCAGCTTCCAAACGCTGACACCATTGCATACACTAGCAAGATTTTGCTGAAAGGACCCAGATATAGCTGTCTCTTGTGAGACTCTGCCGGGGCCTAGCAAACACAGAAGTGGATGATCACAGTCAGCTATTGGATGGATCACACGGCCCCCAATGGAGGAGCTAGAGAAATTACCCAAGGAGCTAAAGGGAGCTGTAACCCTATAGGTGGAACAACAATATGAACTAACCAGTACCCCGGAGCTCTTGTCTCTAGCCGCATATGTATCAAAAGATGGCCTAGTCGGCCATCACTGCAAAGAGAGGCCCATTGGACTTGTAAACTTTATATGCCCCAGTACAGGGGAACGCCAGGGCCAAAAAGGGGGAGTGGCTGGGTAGGGGATTGGGGGGATGGGTATGGGGGACTTTTGGGATAGCATTGAAAATGTAAACGAGGAAAATACCTAAAAAAAAATAAATTAAAAAAAAAATTCTGGTGACAGCAGATGCTGGTGAGGATGTAGAGAAATAGTAGCACTCCTCCATTGGTGGGATTGCAAGCTTGTACAACCACTGTGGAAATCAGTCTGGCAGTTCCTCAGAAAATTGGACATAGGAGGATCCTGCAATACCTAATATCCAGAATATGTTCCAACTGGTAAGAAGGACACATGCTCCACTATGTTCATAGCAGCCTTATTTATAATAGCCAGAAGCTGGAAAGAATCCAGATGCCTCTCAACAGAGGAATGGATACAGAAAATGTAGTACAGTTACACAATGGAGTACTACTCAGCTATTAAAAAGAATGAATTTATGAAATTCCTAGCCAAATGGATGGACCTGGAGGGCATCATCCTGAGTGAGGTAACCCAATCACAAAAGAACTCACATGATATGTACTCACTGTTAAGTGGATATTAGCCCAGAAACTTAGGATACCTAAGATATAAGATACAATTTGCGAAACACATGAAATTCAAGAAGAATGAAGATGAAAGTGTGGATACTTTGCCCCTTCTTAGAATTGGGAACAAATCACCCATGGAAGCAGTTACAGAGACAAAATTTGGAGCTGAGACCAAAGGATGGACCATCTAGAGACTGTCATACCCGGGGATCCATTCCATAATCAGCCTCCAATTGCTGACACCATTGCATACACTAGTAAGATTTTTCTGAAATGACACTGATATAGCTGTCTCTTGTGAGACTATGCCGGGGCCTAGCAAATACAGAAGTTGATGCTCATAGTCAGCTATTGGAAGGATCACAGGGCCCCCCCATAGAAGAGCTAGAGAAAGTACCCAAGGAGCTGGAGGGATCTGCAACCCTATAGGTGGAACAACAATATGAACTAACCAGTAACACCTCCCCCCCCCCCCGGACCTCGTGTCTCTAGCTACATATGTATCAGAAGATGGCCTGGTCATCCATCAGCGGAAAAAGAGGCCCATTGGTCGTGCAAACTTTATATGCCTCAGTACAGGGGAATGCCAGTCCACTCCAAGAAGTGGGAGTGGGTGGGTGGGGGTGTGGGTGTGGGGGACTTTTGGGATAGCATTGGAATTGTAAATGAAATAAATACCTATTTAAAAAAAAAAGAATTTCAAACATTCCCCCAGGGGGGAAAAAAAAGACATAGACTAACAAACTGGTTATGTAAAGAGGACTCAATTTCTTGTTGCATGCAGGAAACCCACCTCAGGGACAAAGACAGATCCTACCTTAGAGGTAAAGACTGGAAAACAATTTTCCAAGCAAATGGTCCCAAGAAACAAACTGGAGTAGCCATTCAAATATCAAATAAAATTGACTTTTAATCTAAAGTTCTCAAAAAAGATAAGGAAGGCCACTTCTTACTCATCAAAGCTAAAATTTACCAAGATGAACTCTCAATCCTGAACATCTATGCTCCAAATGCTAGGGCACCCACATTTATTAAAGAAATTTTGCTAAAACTCGAAGCACACATTACACCTCACAAAATAATAGTGGGAGACTTGAATGTCCCACTCTCATCAATGGATAGATTATGGAAACAGAAACTAAACAGAGACACAGTGAAACTAATATAAGTTATGAACCAAATAGTTTTAACAGATATCTGTAGAACATTTCACCTTAAAGCAAAAGGTGAAATGTTCTTCTCAGCACCTCATGGTATCTTCTCCAAAGTTGACCATATAATCATTCACCAAACAGGCCTAAACAGTAATCAAGATGCTTTGTCAGTGTAGGGAACAAAACACTCATGGAAGAAGTTACAGAGACAAAGTTTGTAGCTAAAACAAAAGGATGGACCATCCAGAGACTACCCCACCCAGGGATCCATCCCATAATCAGCTACCAAACCCAGACACTATTGCATATGCCAGCAAGATTTTGCTGAAAGGACCCTGATATAGCTGTCTCTAGTGAGGCTATGCCAGTGCCTGGCAAATACAGAAGTGGATGCTCACAGTCATCTATAGGATGGAACACAGGGCCCCCAATGGAGGAGCTAGAGAAAACACCCAAGGAGCTGAAGGGGTCTGCAACCCTATAGTTGGAACAACAATGTGAACTAACCAGTACCCCCAGAGCGTATATCTCTAGCTGCATATGTAGCAAAAGATGTCCTAGTCAGCCATCATTGGGAAGAGAGGCTCTTTGTTCTTGAAAACTTTATATGCCCCAGTACATGGGAATGCCAGGGCCAAGAATTGGGAGTGGGTAAGTAGGGGAGCAGGGTAGAGGGAGGGTTAGGGAACTTTTGGGATAGCATTTGAAATGTAAATAAAAAAAATATCTAATAAAAATATAAAAAATTTTAAAAGCATATATTACAATAAGACTAATTTTTAAATGTTTTCCTTTGAAAAAAAGAAATTATTTTCTAATATGCATGACCTCACTAATCCCAGGAAGCTGACCAGGACCAGGACCGGGCTTTATTACCTTCCTGTTGAGTGGGCTGTATGCCTAAGTTTAGAGCTGTTGGTTACCACCAACACATGAGTGCCACTATTCCATCTTTACAGAATCTGGTCCTGCTGGTCATTATCATGGTTAGCAGGCATTGCAGTTGGGTAACACTATTCTATTGCTTCCCTTCCTTGACAGCTTGCATAGCATTTCCTGGTATTATGGAGGCTAGACTATAGACAAGAGGCACTTAGATCAGAGTCAGTTCTAGTCATTCAAGTCTTATGCCCCAAGTGTGTGCTCTTAGACTGTAATGGTTCCTTATCACATTCTAAACCTGTCCTTACGCCCACAGAAGCATATCTACAATTCCTTATTGAAGAAGCCTTTCTTTGAGATCATCAAAAAAAAAAAAAATTAAAACTGGACACAGCACAGAGATGAACAAATCATGGGGAACCCAACCCTAGTGGATACATCTACAACCCAACTCCTTCATCTATTGCTCAGAGAACATTGAGGATGAAATGGCAGAAAGATTGTTAGGCCAGAAAACCAGTAACTTTGTGATTAAACAGTCTCTCCTATAAATGGCTGCCTAAACAAGACCATAAAAATACTAACATCGGTGCACACATTAACATGGAAGGGGGAAATTTTCAAGGAGTCTCTCCCCTAGACAAGAACCAAGAGCAACAACTGACTGCTGAAAAAAGAGTTAGTGTCTCTCAGGGAAGAAAGACAGCCCTGAAACAATAAACAAACAAACAAAAACCCAGACTCAACACATGATATTTATATATTTGTGCATGCATGCACACATATGTACATTCTTGCATACATATATCTGTGTATTATGAAACAATAATAATTTAAGAAACAGAGGTTTTCAATTTGAAAGTGAAAGGACATAGGAGGTACTGGCGGGGAGAAAGAGATGTAATTCTATTTTAATTGAACACATTCTTAAAAAAAATAAACCTTAACTACTTTAATACACACTGGCCCTCTCTGATGTGCAGCTTTCATAACTCCAATCGAACTGAAGTGGCAAGAGCCATGATGCCTCTGGCCAACTGACCGAGTCTTCCAAGCAGTGGCAGAGGTCAGTGCTTTTTAAAAAGCTAAAGTCTTTGCTATTCTAGGTTTTTTGTTATTCCAGGTGAATTTGCAAATTGTCCTTTCTAACTCTGTGAAGAACTGAGTTGGAATTTTGATGGGGGTTGCATTGAATCTGTAGATTGCATTTTTACTATATTAATCCTGCCAATCCATGAGCATGGGAGATCTTTCCATCTTCTGAGATCTTCTTCAATATCTTTCTCCAGAGACTTGAAGTTCTTATCATACAGATCTTTTACTTCCTTAGTTAGAGTCACACCAAGGTATTTTATATTATTTGTGACTATTGTGAAGGCTGTTGTTTCCCTAATTTCTTTCTCAACCTGTTTATCCTTTGTGTAGAGAAAGGCCATTGATTTGTTTGAGTTAGTTTTATATATAGGTACTGCACTGAAGCTGTTTCTCAGGTTTAGGAGTTCTCTGGTGGAATTTTTAAGGTCACTTATATATATTATCATATCATCTACAAATAGTGATATTTTGAGTTCCTCCTTTCCAATTTGTATCCCTTTGATCTCCTTTTCTTGTCGAATTGCTCTGGCTAGGACTTCAAGTACTATATTGAATAGGTAGGGAGAAAGTGGGCAGCCTTATCTAGTCCCTGATTTTAGTGGGATTGCTTCAAGTTTCTCTCCATATTGTTTGATGTTGGCTACTGGTTGGTTTGCTGTAGATTGCTTTTATTATTTTTAGGTATGGGCCTTGAGTTCTTGAACTTTTCAAGACTTTTATCAGGAAAGGGTGTTGGATTTTGTCAAATGCTATCTCAGCATCTAACAAGATGATCATGTAGTTTTTGTCTTTGAGTTTGTTTATATAGTGGATTACATTGAAGGATTTCTGTATATTAAACCATCCCGGCATCCCTGGGATGAAACCTACTTGATCTCATCCTGAGTGAGGTAACCCAATCACAAAAGAACTCACATGATATGCACTCACTGATAAGTGGATATTAGCCCAGAAACTTAGAATACCCAAGATACAACTAAGAAAACACAAGAAAATCAAGAAGAAGGAAGACCAACCTGTAGATACTTCATTCCTCCTTAGAATAGGGAACAAAATACCCATGGAAGATATTACAGAGACAAAGTTTGGAGCTGAGACAGAAGAAAGGATCATGCAGAGACTGCCCCATCTGGAGATCTATACCATAATCAACCACCAAACACAGACACTATTGCACATGCCAGCAAGATTTTGCTGACTTGACCCTGATATAGCTGTCTCTTGTGAGACTATGCCAGTGCCTGATAAATACAGAAGTGGATGCTCACAATCATCTATTGGATGGAATATACAACCCCCAATGGAGGAGCTAGAGAAAGTACCTAATGAGCTGAAGAGGTCTGTAACCCTATAGGAGGAACAGCAATATGACCTAACCAGTATTCCCAGAGTTCATGTCTCTAGCTGCATATGTAGCAGAAGATGGCATAATTGGCCATCTTTGGGAGGAGAGACCCTTGGTCTTGCAAAGATTATATGCCCCAATACAGGGGAATGCCAGGGCCAGGAAGCAGGAGTGGGTGGGTTGGGGACCAGGGCAGGGGGAGTATATAAGGGACTTTTGGGATAGCATTTTAATTGTAAATGAAGAAAATATCTAATAAAAAATTAAATAAAATACAAAGCCAAAGTCTAAGTGTCACTGTGATAGTGTGCCCTGACTTCACATCTACTGCTGCATAGGATGAGTCAAGTCAAGGAAAATCAAATCTGAGGGAAAAGGAATCAATCTCTTCCAGGTCACCAGCTAGCAATGAACTCCAAAACACATGCCCAGCTTTATATAGAATTTACCCCATAATTGATTTCCTTGTGACAACTATTTGCAAACTTATTGTTACAACCACCTAATTTTCCCTTAAAGTATAAACTAGAAGATGAGAGATTACTATTTCTTGTATCCTAAATTTTATCTCTCCATTCAGCATGTGCAAATGTGGTAATAGCAAAACTAATCAAATTAATTTCATTGACTCTCACTCATTGCATCAGGCAGTGTCAAATGTCACTATGGAAGTCCCAGAAGAAGCTCCCCACCCATCCTATAATGTCCTTCTCTCCCCCTCCTGAAGACTTTTAGTAGTAGAAACTATTTGGAAAGCTTCATAACAGTCATACTTTACCACATCTGTCTGATTTGAGAGGTAATTCTAGAAGATCCAGAACTTAGAAGCTATATGCCCTGAAGCAACAGGCAGGAGAAATCACTCTGCCAACAAAAGAGGTTTATCCAAATTGCTAAAGTAAAGCTGGATGCTGTTACCCAAAATAAAATGGAATGTTTGAAGCTGGAATGATGTCCTGGGTGCCTTTCAACCACCATTCCAGTGATCAGTGCTGCTTCCCAACTTAAACATTAAAATCCACACAAAACTACCAAGGTTTTCAGCCCCCAGGTCTAAAATGTGAGTGGCCAGTCAGTTCTAAGCCAGGCTACTGGGGAGATGATTAGGAGAATGAGGACTGGGTTATAGAAAATAAAAGACAAGATGTAATTATCACAGAAGACCTCAGGACCAGATCTGAGAGGGACAGACACCATGTTTATGCTAAACTTTTTCATGAAACACTGATGATGACTGACAGTTTAGGTTTTCAGTAGAAATACAGCTGAATGGACTTATATCAACTCATGCCTGATGGAATTCATGGAAACCCTGTGTGGGACCATGAAAGGCAGTCTGTTTTCATTGAGCAAGGCTTTCTCTGAAGACCCAGTCAAAAACTCTACAAGGTTCCCAGCCAAGGTTCCCAGAGACAGGTGCCTGACACCACAGAGTCCCCAACTTCATAATCCTCTGACTATAAGTCACTCAGACAATGTCCCAAGCTCCTGGCATTCTGGCTAGACTCCACCCCCACAATTGCCTGACAATAGCCAGGTATGCTCCTCCCCACAGTTACTGGGCAACAACAATGTAGCCCAGCACACTATAAAAAGAGTTGCTTGGCCCCTCCTTGCTCTCTTAAGCTCTCAAGTTTCTTACTCTCATTTCTAGCTCTCCTTCTCTCCTTCCCTTCCCCCTTCTCTCCATGTAGCCCTGGCCAGCCTCTCTCTTTCTTTTACCTTCTCTCTTTCTCTCTGTCTTTCTACAATAATTTTCTAAAACCTTAGACTGTCTCTGCTCATTAAGGCCGGCCATGCTTGAACGATGGGGTGGGCTTTCCCCTACCAAGCCATGTCTAACCTCCCACCGGAAGGCCTTCCTGTGCTCCAGCCATGAACCAGACCATGGACTCTGACCTATATGGGAACTTCCCAGGGGCCCCTCTCTCCCTGTCCTCTCCTCCCTTTGGCCCCTGGGGCCTCCACTTTGTTCTCAACTCTTCCATGGTGTCCAGCAACATCTGGGGTGCCCAAGACTGAGAACCTGTTATTTCTGGCTTCCATGAGGCCCAGAAACCTTGGACTGCCCCTTGTCCACCTCCCCATGGACTGGGGTCTGTGGCATCCCACAGCCAGGCAACAACCCGGAGACATGTGGAAAGTGTGTGGTAGTCTTAAGCATCTGCCCACCCAGAGCACCAGAACTTTGGTGGGACTCAGGTTTTCTCTCACTCCATTTACTCCCCCGTACCTGCTGCCCTACAACCCTGTGTTAAAAACAAAGATTGCTTTGGTTTTAGGAAGAGGGTTAGCTATGAAGTTCAAATACTTGCCTTCTGTCACTGTAGAGTCGGGTTTCTTGGGTTCTGATTTTCCACTAATATTGACCAATAGGCATTGGCAAATGGGCATCTCCTGCTAGATGGCTACTTCTTGCTTACATTTCTCTAACAAGACCAGAAGTAGTCTTCTTCTAAATTATAGTTCTCATTCCCGTTTCACATGCCAGGCACTTTAATGATTGCTTGTAGCCAAAAATGGTTAGGGACAATATGCCATGTTCAAAGAGTTTTCTTAGTCCAGATCTCTGTAAGTATCCCCTCTAACTACTATATTGTCTTATTTGTGAAATACACTTTTCCTGATCTCAACTAGCTTACAGTGACTACCAAAAAAGAAGAGTAAAACAGATGAACTACAGGAGATGCTCTGGAAAATGTGTATGCCATGCTGAGAAGCAAGTCTCAATAGATTTCACAGAGCTGTAATCACGTGGTGTGTTCTTTCAGATCCACAACATACCCACATTTGGGATAATCTAAAATGTTTAAGAATTAAACAAAGTGACTCCCAAATTATCCAAAAGTCAAGGAAATGTCTAAAAATAAATTAACAGGTCTCAGAGATGGCAGGCTAGAAGCAAGCTGTTTTTAATTCCAACTTGTAATGAAAACAGGCAGAGAATAACTTCTTGGCCAGTGGGAGACTGTGAGGACAAACTGAAGCTCTGTATTTGACAAATACAATTTAGGGAGGCCCAAAGAGATGAGCTATTAGAAGAGGGGCAATTAGTGCTGAAGCAAGGGCAGCCCTGTGACATGGCAGGAGGCCAGCTGAGAAAGATGAAAAGACAGAGCTGGCAAAACAGGCACAGCTAAAAGCCAGCAGAAAGGCAGCCTGACTTAGCTGATCTGGTATTTGCACAGCATGCTGGCACTTATGTTTTACATAAATGTTTCCTGTTGTAATAGGGAGCCATCCTGAGAAGGTTGAACCAAAGCTTACTGCTTTGGGAAACAAATCTGTAGACACTACCTCTCTATGAGAATCACAGCTCAGATTGCCCCATAAATTTAGCAAGAATTCAAGACTGAATCTCATGAAATTAAAAGGCTTATGTACAAGAAAAGAAATAATAGAGTAAAGGGACAACTACTCTTTTGACAAGGGACTAAGAGCCACAATATGTAAAGAACTCAAAAACTTGAATGCTAAAGATGAAATCATCCAGCCAAGAAATAGGTAAATGAAGTGAACAGATACCTTTTAGGTGAAAAACAGAAAAAAAGGACCATACACATACATACAGATGCTCACACATACACAGACATATGCACATGTGTACATGCATACCCACACACACACAATGCTACTCCTTTTCCCCACAGGGAAAATGAACATTAAAACTATACTGAGATTCCATCTTACACCAGTTAAAATGACTAACACCAAGGAAATAAACCAACCATAAATGTCAGTAATGATTGGGGTGACAAGGGATTACTGTATACACTGAAAATGACATGTTGATTATCATGTCTTTAATGGGACACTTAAGGGAGAAAGGGGTTTATTTTGGCTTATATATGAGGAGATACAGTTCATTGTGGCTGAGACAACATGCTGCCTGGAGTATGAGGTGGCTGACCATATTATGTCTACAGTCAAGAAATGTAGAAACAACAGGACCGAGTGCTGAACTATAAAGTCCCAAATCCAACTCCTAGTGACCAATTTCTTCAGGCAAGCTTCACATCCTTATGTTTTCACAACCATCCAAAACAGCTCTCATAATTGTGGTACTAGTGAACAAAGACATTATTCCATGGGAGAATCTCATCTTCAAACCACAAAAGTGTCCAGAAGTTTCTTAGTGCAGAAATATCATCAAGTTTTTTCCAGTGTGATATTTCTTACAACTTCATTGAAATACATGATAAAAGTTTCCTTCCTTCCTGACAGCTCTGTCAATCAACACCCATTCTACAGAACAAAATTATAAGATAAAAATCTACCCACCAAAGTACTTCTTTTTCAAGGCCTTTGATCCATTTTTGATATACTTCTCAGAGAATTAACAGGATTTCCAGCACATGTACCCATTCTCTACATTTTCATGTATATTCTGCTCAGTAAATTGATGCTAAAACATCAAAAATATCAGCATCTCCAAACATTATTATGATCTGATAGGAAAAGCCAGATATAGGGACTTGAGTCACCCATACAAATGTTGTATAGAAAATAGAAATAGAGTTGGAGTTGGAGGCTGAGGCAAGAGCAAAAATGTTCTATCACATCTCACAACCATGGACAACAGACTTCTTTGCTTTTGCTTAGGAACTTGGAAAGGGACTACTATAAGACAAGGTTTTCCAGCCTCCTACAGGGAAAGCAGAAGTTCTAGGCACGGGGTCTCCATGTGCTTTCAATTGTATATAGAAAGATTAGAAGGTATAGAAAGGTGAATTAGGGTAACTACAATCACTGATAACATCCTGAGCAATAAATGTTCTCAATTCTACAGTCTGAGAGACTTTAGTACCTCATGAGCCATGCAAAGGAGGGCACAGACAATAGGAAGGAAGTAAATGAGGAGCAGCTGGGTCCAGATAATGGTCTTTTCCACAGTCTTTCTCTGATGGGGAGGCCCACCTTCTCCTAGCATCTTTATGCCTACATTCAAGCATCCTACTGTTTGCAGGGTCATGGAACTCCCACTAGAAAACCTACAACTCTGAGTTCAAAGAGAAGCAGAAAAATATATTGGCTAAAGAAAAACCCAAATCAAAAACAACATGTTTGAAAAGAAAGAGAAAAGAAAGAGAGAAATGAAGAAAGAGAGAGAGAGGATGGAGGGATAGAGGGGAGATGGAGAGAGGAAGGGAAGAAAGAAGGAAGAAAGGAAGAATAAAAGAAAAATTAAGAGGAAGAAAGAACTAATGTATAAAAATATGATTACAAACCATGGAAATAAATAACTTAGACTTTAGGTAAAAGCCTACAACAAAGCTTAACCCCAGAATGAAAGTTCAGATGGCACCAACAATGGACTTCAGAAACACATGTCAATATATTGAATACAAAGGTATTTTGATATAGACCAATGAGTCCTCAATCTGTTGTTCATGACATTTGGCAGGGGTTGGGGTGCGCACATGAAAGATATTCTGCATATCAGATATTTACATTTCAATTCATAACAGTAGCAAAATTAGAGTTATAGAGTACCAACAAAATAATTTTAAGGAGAGGGGTCATCACAACTTGAGGAACTGTATTAAAGAGTCACAGCTATAGTTGTCCAGTGACCAAGGACAAACTGGGTTTACCTGAAAGGGGGGCTGTAAATGAAAAAGAGGTGGGGGTGAGAAAATAATGAAGTCAAGACAAGGTTCTGATCAAGGCTCCAAATTAAATATTCAGCACTGTGTTTATATAGGGAAAGCCCACAGAACCCATCCTTTGTTTTGCAAAGTAAGGTCATCTTGGCAGTCTAATCTTCTAAGTTCCTGTGGGAGATGTAACCAAGGCAGATGACTCTACCAAGGTCCATAAGGTCCATTGAGGCAAGCACTCAAGGCTGGAAAAGGCCTGCTCAAGGCTGGGATGGCCACACAGCATTAGGAAGGTTCAGAACCACTACCCTTAGTGGCTCTTAGAGTACATCTCAGACATGTGTATTCGTAAGTTCCACAGACAGTTTTAAAATGCATTTGGGGCCATGAATCACTAGTAGAGAATGCAATAAAATTTTTAGCTCCTGTATTTATTTAATTTTACTTTGAGAATTGCTAGGGAAGGAGTAAGGAATGCCATCAAATGTGCCCTTAGGTTAAAAAAAGTTAATGTGATATGATGAGAAAAGAGGACTCCCCTCCATTTCTGTGATGACAGAAGGAATGTGGCACACACAGCTGCTTGTTATAGACAACAGGCATGGCTGCTACTGTGCCTGAAACAACAAGTCTATGGGAGCTTCAGAAATAGAACCCAACAGGCCATATAATTAAGAAACACTCAGTACATAAGCTTCCTCTTCCTTTTTTTATTTATATAGTGATTCTCTGATTGTTGTTTGTTGCCATTATTGTTGTTTTGTTTTGTTTTTTAAAGATAGGGCCTTATGTAGACAAGAATAACCTGAAAGTTCCTGGGGGTACCTCTAAGATGTGATAATCCTCCTGCCTCTGCCTCTGGAATCCTGGGACAAATGAAATGGACCACCACACCCAAAGGAGGTTGCTATCTCCTCATTCACTCTAAGTAAAACACATAAGCATCCACTTTGTCAAGTGAAGTAAAGGATTTTTCATGTGCAGATAACAGCACTAGATCAAGTGCTGAATGCTGAGAGCTTTGTTGATTAAATTTATTAACATAATTCTGTGCCTGTAGCACTCAATAAGGACATGTTTGAGAAAAGTGGAACACTTGATTTAGTGGGACCCAACTATGCAGCATGCTAAATAAAGAGGATTTATAGGACTCCTAATACTCTAGGCAGGCAGTGAATTGTTCAGAGATGTATCTGCTCCAGATAGATACATGTAATTAATGTATAGATATGTAAACTATACCCAGGCACAGATATGTAAGTTTCTCACACCAGCACTCAGGAGGCTGAGGCAGAAGTATCACAAATCCCAGGCCAGCCTTAGGTACAGTGGGTAACTCTGACTTAAATAAATAAATAAATAAATAAACAAGTAAATAACTGAATAAGTCATCAGAAAGGCTCTGTTCAGCAACTGAGGGAAACAGATGTAGAAACCAATAGCCAAACCTTAAGTGGAGCTCTGGAAATCCTGTGGAAGAGGGGGAGAAAAGATTGAGGGAGCCAGAGAGGTCAAGGACACCATTGAAAAACCTTCAGAATCAACTAACCTAGACTCATAGGAGCTCACTGAGACTGAATCAACAAGGGAGCTTTCATGGGTCTAACCTAGAGCCTCGGCATATATGTATGCCAATGGGACTCCCATGGGCATGAATCAAAATGCTAGTTCACAGCTGGACTCATAAAGAACTATGGGATTAGTTATAAATATAGATAAGTATAGATTAGATAGATACAGATGATATCGAGAGATAGAAATAGAATTTTAGTTGTTATATCCTTCACTTTGGTCCTAGTAAAAGACCCTGTACACAAAAGAGACCATGATCCAACATAAATAACACATTAATCTCAAAACTATGCTGGACACTGTATCTCAGTCCTTGGGAACTATAGGGCTTCTGCTCTAGAGTTATCTACCACAAAGTTTAAAGGCTTAAAACTGCAACTATTACTTATTATGTGTGCAATTTGAGCCCAGGGGAAGGGGTGAGTCTTCGTTCTGTCATTTCATCTGAGACACAAATCCCTTCCAGGTGAGTTCAAATGAGAGGTGGGTAGTGGCACTGTCTGGAAGTTCAGACAGCAATCCAGGCCTAGACATGTGTGATCTACATGTAAATATCACAGGTGTGTTTGAAGGTAAATATCTGAGGGAGTGGGATTTGTTACTAAGAACCTCTCAAGGCATGGATATGGAAACTGGTCACCAGCACTGTGCTCTCCTGGTCAGAGTACACCCTGGGCTGCCAAATGTCCTGTTCCTCCTAAGCTGGAGACCTCCTTAAATGGAACAACAGGGTTCATCTGACAAGAGAATAAGAGTAAACCTTTAGAATTCCCAGGAGTAACAGTGACAAGAGCAGGTATGGGCAAGGAAACCTTGGCACACGAAACACCTTAAATAACTGCTGGCTAATATTGTCAGTAAATTATAACAGGAAATATGCTCTTGGGTTTCTTTCATCTCCCAATTAACCTAAAATGTGTTTTGTTGGTGACAGAAAAAGAAAGAGAAACTGAACTATAACGTATCTTAAAATTACTTTGTTTACATTGTTCCATGGTAAAAGAGGATAAAAAACACATTTATGTTTTCCTATAAATACACACATGCACACACACGTAATATGTTAAAATCTTCGATATATCATGCATTTATAATTTCACACAACCATATCAAAGATCTATAGGAGAAAATTGTATCTTTACCAAACCTAGTCAGACTATTTCCTGTTATCCCTAAATATGCAAAGTATTAGAGACAATATTAGACATTAAGTAGTAGTAGTAGTATGCCATCACAGTACTAAATGCTTAGTTACATGAGATATTTCCATACTGTTAGGTGTTTATACAGCACTAGACACTGACATAGTGTTAGGCATCATAGGACATTTAGAAATACTGTGAGCTGTGCAAGAGTATGTGGTAAATCATGTGAAAGACTTAAGAATCCAGGGTATTCCTGTAGGACCTAATGGTGGGCATCAAAAACAGAATGTGTGTGTGTGTGTGTTTACTCAGATTGGCTAATCATTAGGGAGTACAAAGTTAAACCACAATGAACCACAGCAAGTCACGGAATGGCAAAAAAACAAAAAACAAAAAAACAAAAAAACAAAAAAAACAAAAAAACAAAAACAAAACAACAACAAAAAAAAAACTTTGCCAGAATATGAAGTTATTTAAAACTCTCATTTGTTGCCAGAGGGAGAAGCACACTGGAAAATGACAAGTACTCAAGTTCTATGTGTGCTCTTCACCTGAAAGCTTGTTTCTAAATATATACTCAAAGGGTACATACACACAAATGAACTCATCAAGAGACATGAACAAGAGCCCTGCACCATCTTGGGCAAGAACATGATAGAGGGTCCCAAGGACTCTCAACACTGCAGGCACCCTAGCACACCCAGTATCTTGAGATCACTGGTGAGTGGAACACAACATCTGTTCCAAAAAACCTAGAAGATCTTGTGCTAGCAGTAGGGAAAAAGGAAACCTCCCCGACCAGTGGCTGGGGTTCTTTCCTGTCAGGGCCAGCCCTGCTCCATCATGGGCTCAGACTTAGGAGGCCCTAGCACACCCAGGATCTTGGGATCACTGAGACCAGTCTATGCAGCAGATCACGTGGGAGACAGAAGCAACAGAGCTTATTGGACAGGGTCCCTTCAGGCCTTCATAATCATCCAGGAGGCATGGCTGAGACCCAGACCCCAGGGCACCATCCCAGCCAGAGGAAAGTTAGCCTCCAGGAAGGACTCTGACACCAGGACTCAAGAGGTGGATCTGAGCTCCAGACCTCTGGGCACCTTCTCTGCAAGAGGAAAGCTTGCCTGAAGAGAGTGCTCTGACCACTGGGACTCAGGAGAGAGTTGTTTTTCCCAGGAGTGCTAACAGAGGCTAAAGAATTACAGGAGGAACAAGCTCCAGCCAGAGACAGCTAGAACATCTAACACCAGAGATTACCAGATGGCAAAAGGCAAAGGTAAGAATGTTACTAACAGAAACCAAGACCTCTCAGCATCAAAAGAACCCAGTATGCCCACCACAGTGTATCCTGGATACCCCAACATACCCAAAAAGAAAAATTCAGATTTAAAATCATATTTCATGATGGTGCTAGAGGATTTTTATAAGGGCATTAATAACTCACTTAAAGAAATACAGGAGAACAGGTAGAAGTCCTTAAAGAATTACAGGAAAACACTGCTAAACAGGTAGAAGTCCTTAAAGAGGAAACACAAAAGTGCCTTAAAGAATTACAGGAAAACACAACCAAACAGGTGATGGAATTGAATGAAACCATCTAAGATCTAAAAGCAGAATTAGAAACATGAAAAAAAAAAAAAAACCCAAAGGGAGATAACTCTGGAGATAGAAACCCTAGGAAAGAAAAGAGAAACCATAGATGAGAGCATCAGCAACAGAATACAAGGGATGGAAAAGAGAATCTCAGGTGCAGAAGATTCCAAAGAGAACATGGACACAACAATCAAAGAAAATGCAAAAAGCAAAAAGATCCTAACACAAAACATCCAGGAAATCCAGGACACAATGAGAAGACCAAACCTAAGGCTAATAGGTAAAGGAGAGAATGAAGATTTTCAAATAAGGGCCAGTAAATATCTTCAACAAATATATAGAAGAAAACTTCCCTCACGTAAAGAAAGAAATGCCTATGAACACACAAGAAGCCTACAAAACTCCAAATAGACTGGACCAGAAATGGAATTTCTCCCAACACCATAATAAACAGAACAAAAAAATGTACTAAATAAAGATAGAATATTAAAAGCAGTAGGGGAAATGTCAATTAACATATAAAGGCAGACCTATTAGAATTACACCAGTCTTCTCACCAGAGACTACAAAAGCCAGAAGATCCTGGACAGATGTTATACAGACCCAAAGAGAACACAAATGCCAGCCCAGGCTACATAACCCAGCAAAACTCTCAATTAACATAGATGGAGAAACCAAAGTATTCCATGACAAAACCAAATTCACACAATATCTTTCCACTAATCAAGCCCTTCAAAGGATAATAAAGAGAAAACTCCAAAACAAGGACAGAAATTACACACAAGAAAAAGCAAGAAAGCAATCCTTCAAAAAACCTAAGAGAAGACAGCCACAAGAACAGAATCCCAATTCTAACAAAAATAACAAGAAGCAACAATTACTTTTCCTTAATGTCTCTTAATATCAATGGACTCAATTCTCCAATAAAAAGATATAGACAAAAGGCTGGATATATAAACAGGGCCCAATATTTTTTGCTGCTTACAGAAAACCTATCTCAAGAAAAAAGACAGACACTACCTCAGAGTAAAAGGCTGAAAAAGAATTTTCCAAGCAAATGTTCCAAAGAAACAAGCTGGAGTAGCCATTCTAATATTGAATAAAATTGACATCCAACCCAAAGTTATCAAAAAAGCCAAGGAGGGACACTTGATATTCATCAAAGATAAAACCTTCCAAGATGAACTCTCAATTCTGAATATTTATATTCCAAATACAAGGGCATCCACATTCATTAAAGAAACTATAGTAAAGCTCAAAGCACACATTGCACCGCACACAATAATAGTGGGAGATTTCAACACCCCACTCTCATCAACGGACAGATCCTGGAAACAGAAACTAAACAGAGACACATTGAACCTAACAGAAGTTATTAAACAAATGAATTTAACAGATATCTACAGAACATTTTATCCTAAAACAAAAGGTTATTCCTTCTTCTCAGTATTCATGGCACCTTCTCCAAAACTAATCATATACTTGGTCACAAAACAGCCCTCAACAGATAAAAAATATTGAAATTATACCATGCATCCTATCAGATCACCACAGACTATGGCTGATCTTCAATAACTAAATAAAAATAGAAAGCCAATATTCACATGGAAGTTGAACAACACTACTCAATGATATCTTGGTCAAGGAAGAAATAAAGAAAGACATTAAGACTTTTTATTGGTTAATGAAAATGAAGCCACAACATACCAAAAATTATGGGGCACAATGAAAGCAGTCCTAAGAAGAAAACTCATAGCTTTGAGTGCCTCTAAAAAGAGACTAGAGAGATCATACACTAGCAGCTTGACAGCACAACTAAAAGCTCTAGAACAAAAGGAAGCAAATTCACCAAGAGGAGAAGAGTGCAGGAAATAATCAAACTCAGGGCTGAAATCAAACAAGTAGAAACAAAAGAACTATTCAAAGAATCAACCAAACCAGAGGCTGGTTCTTTGAGAAAATAAACAAGATAGATAAACCCTTAGCCAGACTAACTAGAGAGCAGAGGGAAAGTATCCCAATTAATAAAGCCATAAATTAAAAGGGAGACATAACAGCAGAAACTGAGGAAATCCAAAACATCATCAGATCCTACTACAAAAGCCTATAATCAACAAACGGGAAAACCGGGAAGAAATGTACAAATTTCTAGACAGATACCAGGTACCAAAGTTAAATCAGGATCAGATTAATGACCTAAACAGTTCCAAATCCCCTAAAGAATTAGAAGCACTCATTAATAGTCTCCCAACCACCTAGAAGCTCTAGAATGAAAGGAAGCAAATTCACCCAAGAGGAGTAGACAGCAGGAAATAATCAAACTTAGCGCTGAAATCAATGAAGTGGAAACAAAAAGAACTACTCAAAGAATCAACCAAACCAGGAGCTGGTTCTTTGAGAAAATCAACAAGATAGATAAACCCTTCTCCAGACTAACTAGAGGGCACAGGGATAGTATCCTAATTAACAAAATCAGAAATGAAAAAGGAGACAGAGCTAGGTGTGGTGACTCATACCTTTAATCCCAACACTCAGGAGGCAGAGGCAAACAGATTTCTGAGTTCAAGGCCAGCCTGGTCTACAAAGGGAGTTCCAGGACAGCCAGGGCTAAACAGAGAAACCCTGTTTTGAAAAACCAAAATAAAAGAAAGAAAAGAAAAGGGAGACATACAAACAGATCCTAAGGAAATCCAAAACATCATCAGATCCTACTACAGAAGGCTATACTCAACAAAACTGGAAAACCTGGATGAAATAGACAATTTCCTAGACAGATATCAGGTACCAAACTTAATCAGGATCAGATTAACCATCTTAACAGTCTCATTTCCCCTAAGGAAATAGAAGCAATCATTAATAGTCTCTCAACCAAAAAAAAAAAAAAAGCCCAAGAACAGGTGGGTTTAATACAGAGTTCTATCAGACCTTCAAAGAAGACCTAATTCCAACTCCACTCAAACTATTCCACAAAATAGAAACAGAATATACTCTACCCAATTCATTCTATGAAGCCACAATTACTCTGTTACCTAAACTACATATATACCCAACAAAGAAAAAGAACTTCAAACCAATTTCCCTTATGAATATCAATGAAACAATACTCAATAAAATTCTTGCTAACCATATCCAAGAACACATCAAAATGATCATCAACCATGATCAAGTATGCTTCATTCCAGGGATGCAGGGATGGTTTAATATATGGAAATCCACCAATGTAATTCAGCATATAAACAAACTCAAAGTCAAAATCCACATGATCATCTCATTAGATGCTGAGAAGACTGACAAAATCCAACACCCATTCATGATAAAAGTCTTGGAAAGATCAGGAACTCAAGACCCATTTCCAAACATAATAAAAGCAATATACAGCAAACCAGTAGCCAACATCAAAGTAAATGGAGAGAAGCTGGAAGCAATCCCACTAAAGTCAGGACTAGACAAGGTTGCCCATTTTCTCCCTACCTATTCAATATAGTACTTGAAGTCCTAGCCAGAGCAATTAGACAACAAAAGGAGGTCAAGGGGATACAAATTAGAAAGGAAGAAGTCAAAATATCACTTTTTGCAGACGATATGATAGTTTATAGAATTGACCCTAAAAATTCCACCAGAGAACTCCTAAACCTGAGAAACAGCTTCAGTGCAGTGCCTATATATAAGATTAACTCAAACAAATCAGTGGCCTTTCTCTACACAAAGGATAAACAGGTTGAGAAGGAAATTAGTGAAACAACACTCTTCACAATAGTCACAAAAAATATAAAATACCTTGGCATGACTCTAACTAAGGAAGTGAAAGATCTGTATGATAAGAACTTCAAGTCTCTGAAGAAAGAAATCAAAGAGATCTCAGAAGATGGAAAGATCTCCCATTCTCATGGATTGGCAGGATTAATATAGTAAAACTGGCTTGTTGGGGCCAGCCAGCAGCTAACATGTCCGGGTTCGAGCCTGGAAGGCATCTTGGAATCTGGAAGAAAAGAGGGAGCCTAGGCGGGTTGAGAAATAATGGAACCAAGACATGCTAGTCTGTTCAAGGTTCAACTTTAATATCGGGGAACACGCCTTATAAAGAAAAGGGGAAATAGTCCATTCCCACCAATTCATCCTTGGAGCCTGGAACCAGCTGCAGGCGATGAAGTGCAGGATAGGGCGTAGTTTCCAGAATAGCTCCAGGGCCTCTCAGCAGGTAGCAGTATCTTGAAGACAAACAGAGGCAGTGGTAGAACAATAGTGTGATCTAGGGAGGAAGGCTCCACCCTAGATAATCTTCTTAGTGGCAGCGAGGTCAAGTGCTGGTTTAGCTGCTTCAGGTTTATGGGAGACTACACTGGCTCTGCTGAAAGAAATCTACAGATTCAAAGCAATCCCCATCAAAATTCCAACTGAATTCTTCAGAGAGTTAGAAAGGGCAATTTGCAAATTCATCTGAAATAACAACAACAAAAAAAAATGTACGATAGGAAAAACTATTCTTAATGATAAAAGAACCCATGGGAGAATCACCATGCCTGACCTCAAGATGTACTACAGAGCAACTGTGATAAAAAAAACTGCATGGTACTGGTACAGCAACAGACAGGTAGATCAATGGAATAGAATTGAAGATCCAGAAATTAACCCACACACCTATGGTCACTTGATCTTTGACAAGGGAGCTAAAACCATCCAATGGAAAAAAGACAGCATTTTCAACAAATGGTGCTGGCACAACTGGTGGTTACCATGTAGAATGAGAATTGGTCCATTCTTATCTCCTTGTACAAAGCTCAAATCTAAGTGGATCAAAGAACTCCACATAAAACCTGAGACACTGAAATTTATAGAAGAGAAAGTGGGCAAAAGCCTGGAAGATATGGGCACAGGGGAAAAAATTCCTGAACAGAAAAGCAATAGTTTGTGCTGTAAGATCGAGAATTGAAAAATGGGACCTCATAAAATTGCAAAGCTTCTGTAAGGCAAAATATACTGTCAATAAGACAAAAAGGCCACCAACATACTGGGAAAGAATCTTTACCAATCCTATGTCAGATAGGAGACTAATATCCAATATATATAAAGAACACAAGAAGATGGACTCCAGAAAATCAAATAACCCTATTATAAAATGGGGCTCAGAGCTAACCAAGGAATTCTCAACTGAGGAATACCGAATGGTTTAGAAGCACCTGAAAAAATGTTCAGCATCCTTAATCATCAGGGAAATGCAAATCAAAACAACCCTGAGATTCCACCTCACACCAGTCAGAATGGCTAAGATCAAAAATTCAGGTGATAGCAGATGCTGGCGAGGATGTGGAGAAAGAGGATCCTTCCCATATAGAACCACCAAACCCAGACACTATTGTATATGCCAGCAAGATTTTGCTGACAGGACCCTGATATAGCTGTCTCTTGTGAGGTTATGCCAGTGCCTGGCAAATATAGATGTGGATGCTCACAGTCATCTATTGGATGGAACACAGGGTACCTAATGAAGGAGCTAGAGAATGTATCCAAGGAGCTAAAGGGGTGTCCAATCCTATAGGAGGAACAACAATATGAACTAGGCAGTAGCCCCCAGATCTGTGTCTCTTGTTGCATATGTAGCAAAAGATGGCTTAGTCAGCCATCAGTGTGAGGAGAAGCCCTGGGTCTTGTGAATATCATATCATACAGGGGAATGCTAGGGCCATAAAGCAGCAGTGTTTGGGTTGGGGAGCAGGGTGGGGGGAGGGTATAGGGGGCTTTACTGATACCATTTGAAATGTAAATTAAGAAAATATCTAATAAAAAAATAGCTAAAAGAAAAAAAGAGACATGAACAAAAGTGCTTCCATCTACACTATTCAAATTGGGCCAAGAAGTAAAGAATGGCACTCCTAAACAATGAGACTGTTCCAAAATAGAGAGCTACAGAGAAATGAGAATGTATTAGCCATGATGGCAAGTGATATGGATGGAGTCCCAAATCACTGTTGGCAGTTAAAACATCAGGCACGGAAGAAGACATGAGGCTTGGCTCTACACTCCTGGTGACCACCATAGGATTATAGATTTGAATGTTTGGTCTGCTCTTGGTGGCACTGTTTGGAAGGTTTAGATGCCTTGTTAGAGGAGGTATGTCCTTGTTGTAGGACATATGTTATTACATGTATACTTTAAAGTTTCAAAACCCGATGCCATTCCCAGTTAGTTTCTCTCTCTCTCTCTCTCTGTTTCTCTCTCTCTGTTTCTCTCTCTCTCTCTCTCTCTCTCTCTCTCTCTCTCTCTCTCTCTCTCTCTCTCCCTCCCTCCCTCCCTCCCTCCCTCCCTCCCTCTATCCCTCCCTTCCTCCCTCCTCCTCTCCCAGTCTGTCTTTCTTTTTCTGTGTGTTCTTTCTGTCTGATTCAAGTCATGATCCCTGCTGTGATGTTCAAAGTCTCATCTTCTGAAACTGTATGCAAGGCCCGAAATTAAATGCTGATTAGTTTCCTTCCTCAATGTGTTTGTTCACATCAATAGAAAATTAACTAATACAGAAACTGGAAGCCATTGTGATTCAAACAAGCACACTCTACACTCAAAGACAGGTTGGACTGTGGTACAAACACATATCCAGCCTTGAAACCTGGAATCAGGAAAGATAAGCATATATGTGAGTAGAAAAAAATGGAGAAGAGTTTATTAAAACTGTCTTCAAACAAAGAGAAATTTTGGCTAGGGCTGTACACATTAAATAGATGCAAGGTTAATTACCAGGAGACTTACAAATGAACAGAGACAAAACAGTAAAAAATGGAGGAGAGGAGGAGGGAGGCAGTGGGAATTAAGGTAATAGAAAGAGAACAGGAGTGAAGGGAAGAGAGGAAATGGGGGGAGGAAGTAAGCACTGGAGAAAGGAGGAAGGAAGGGCACAGGAAAGGGAGGCAAGTGCCCCAAGACTTAGAGGGAGAGGATCCACTAAACAGGGAGGAGGAGAAACTTACCTGCGGCTATGCTGGCTAGTTTATGTAACCTGCACAGAACTCTTGATTAGCACTTGAAGGGACTAAAAGGATAGGTGTTCTGCCTCTCTCATATCCAGGATATTTTCATAAGAAAAATAGCTATAAAATAAGCACTTCCTTGATTCAGATGTGAACTCTTTCATCTAGAAAGACCAAAGATGAAAAGGCACATGACAGCCTTCAGTCCACTGACATCTGGAGATCCTACAGGGAAGACAATGTAACTGAGACCCTGAACTGTAGACATGCCCTGCATTTGTCTCTGGGATTCTGCAGCTTCAAGACTTTACCTGTCCTCATTCTCTACATATCATGGCTCTTCCCTCTGCAAAATCTAAATTTTCCATACAGATCTTTGTCACATCTGAACAGGGATTAAAACATATTCTTTCTGTGGAGTGATGGTCTTTTGCCAATCCAAAAGATTTACACTGCTAAAAGAGTCTATCGTTGCAGCATGACTTAGTCTCCATTGACTAATACAAAAGCTTCCAATAACAGACTCAAACAGCACAAAGATGTATTTTGTCTCCAGAGTACAGACCAAAATCAGACTGTTTAGAGATGATTGTGCCTGTATAGCCAATGTGAACAAGAAGCAGCACTCTTCTATGGCCTGTGGTTCAGTTCCTACCTCCTCACACCTGACTTGGGTTCCTGCTGTGACTTCCCTCAGTGAGAGTGACCCGAGAACTGTAAGAAGAATATACTTATTCCTCCCCAAGTTATTTATGGTCATGATGCTTAATCATAGTCATAGAAACCATAACTAAGACAGGAGTCCACCCTGGGTTCCAGAAACACTCTGAACATGAAGAAAGTCCTGACTAACCCTCACAGCCAATACCAAGAAATAAAGAATTCAACCCAAGGAGATTTAGAACTTGAATACAGTTGCCACACTTAGTTTAGCTGAACTTTTATTACAGAAGTTCTAGAACTGGATTCACCCTTAAGTTTAGTCCCAGTTGAATAAAAGGCCCTCCCCTCAGAAACCCTAATCACTGGCATAGGTCATTCCTAAGAAGCAAGAAACCATGGCAGTTCCTTTCAGGCGAGGGTGATTCCTGCCCAGAGGCTGAACCATGAGCCAGCATCAAGGAAAGCTCTGAGGATCAGGGAGAATTTGAACAGCACTCAGTACCATCTTCAGAGTAGACAGACACACAAATAATTTACCGTCTTTGAGGAAAATCCTAGAGATGCAGTTCTGTTCTAGAGTTCTTGCCTACCGTCCACAAGGCTTTGGATTCATTCTCAGAATGGGGAGAAAAAGGCTTGATTTTGGTTCTGAATACCCATATAAGGCATCTCACAACCACCTATAATTCTAGTTCCAAGAGATCTCACATCTTCTGGATTAACACACACACACACACACACACACACAGAGCACACACACAAATCAAATAATAAAGATTAAATATTTAAAGGGAAAGGATGCCACCTTAGATTCAGGGTGTGCATTTGTTATTGCTACTTTAGTAATTACACTAAGTTGTTGACTTGTAGACTGATGCTGTATGATGAACATTTCTTCAACAAAGATATCATGAAAGGTTAGCAGAAAATCCCTATCCATTCCTCTGTTTCAAATTCAGCCAGCTGGTATGTTCAGCCTCTGCCCAGGTTAACCTGCTACAACCCTATAGCCCATAGCTATCCCTTTGGAGCATTTGCTAGTGCCTGGAGGCAGCTGTGGAAGAGTAGAGGTTACTCTCATGCTAGATAGAACTCAGAGATGCCATTTACATCCTAACATACTGTCACATACCACCATAAAGAGACAGCTACTCACAAGTCATCAATTTTTCTGCCAATAAGGCCTGTATTATAGCTTGTCCTATATGTCTAAGAAACGGACCTCCCAAATTATGGCACAAAAAAGGTTTGAAAAAGGTCATTCTTGCCACTAAAAGAGTGGAGTACATGTTTTTTGGCAGAGAACTCAGGAAAATGAAAGGACAGGTTGGCACCTGTCTCTGTTCCTCCAGTCCCCTCATCCTCCCACTCTCCTCCCATATGTCCCCATAGGTTCTATGAGTACTGTGTGAGAGAAGATCACAGAAACCAGATGGTCATGCTGTCTGTCCACTCCTTTCTGGACTTGTTGACTCCACACAAATAATCCTCATTACCATGACTATTCCCAGGCCGGGCACAGATATCACCCAGTAGGGCAAAGAATCCTTACTGGGGGAAAAAAGAAAAACAAGCATTTGAAAAATCCCTAGTCTCTATGTCCTTACCAGTGAGTGCTTGGATTTCATGTCAGGGAACCTGGACTTGGCCTGTGGGGAACCAGAAGCAAATCTCATCATCAGAATAAGTAGGTCAGCTTACAGCTTCTTCTTGGAAAGCTTTCTGCTTCTCTTCTCTCCCTGCTGAGCCTTCAGCCTATCTGTGCCAACAATTTGAGTCTCAAATAACTGGCTCTCAGCCTACACCTCAAAGTCCTAAGGCCCCTAAGATTGGACATGCTACCTCTCACCTTGTGTGCAGCAATATGGTCCTTCTTCTTTGTTTGGGTCATTCCCACAGTGTTCTGCCCTAGACCACCTGGCAGAGTGTGAAATTCTAGCTATGCATGCTGACACTTTGGGCTTCATCCACCAGCTCCACCAGAAAATGCTTTGGAGTCTAGCTGAGCTGGAATTCTATTGGATTCTATGCTGAGCATCACATAGTGACTAAGAGCATTTTTTTCAGCCTCTGCTAGCAGAAAGGACATGAGTCTTGAGATGTCAAAAACTTAAAAAAAATAAAACCAAAATTTAGTCCAAAGTATCATCTGTGAGAGAAAGAGGAGGAGTATGAAGAGAAGGAGTATGAAGAGGAGGAGGAGGAGGAGGAGGAGGAGAAGAAGAAGGAGAAGGGAGAGGGAGAAGCAGAAGGAGGAGGAGGAGGAGGAGGAGGAGGAGGAGGAGGAGGAGGAGAAGAAGAAGAAGAAGAAGAAGAAGAAGAAGAAGAAGAAGAAGAAGAAGAAGAAGAAGAAGAAGAAGAAGAAGAAGAAGAAGAAGAAGAAGAGAAGAATATATCAAGAGTCATTTCAACCACTCCTCCAGAACATGGTGCCCAGACTTCAAGTACAAATACAGTATAAATTAATAGACAATTGTAGAAGTTTTCAGAGCACCTCTGATGTGGAAGTTTCTGGTTATGTCATGTTATACAGAATCATTTGGTGTTTTTCTGATGCAGACTAGCCTGATGTTTTGCTGAGGCAAGACCTGTGGGAGAACACATGATCTCTGGACAAAGTATAAATAGGACTCAATGGACAGTGATGGTACACTTGCATATCTAGTCTTGCAATACTTCATTGGTCTTACAACTTTATTGATCTTCACTTCACTGGAAGAGGCATGACAGAGAACTTCTCCTGGTGTCCTAGCTGATTATAGTCACTCCTGCTGACTTGTGCTGATTCAATTGAGGCCTGGCTCTTTCTGCTAGATCGTGCCTCTGCTGCTGATCCATGTTTGGTATCCTGATACTACTTAACTGGACTGCTACTATCCTGACAATGGAGATTGGAATTGCCCCAAAGAAATACTTCTAAACAGGTCCACATTCCATTGTTCTATTTACCATGTTTTCTCTCCTAGCTTTGAACTCTTGCCTAGAAGTGGGGAATTGAAGCATTTGAGAACCCTTACTAAAAGTAGGTTTTGAAAATTCTAAGCCCACTCACCTCTACCATTAAACACCAGCTCAAACAAAAGACAAAGCATATTCTTATTCTTACATACTTTAAGGCACAGCAGAATGTGGGTGCTTAATAAACTTCTTCTTTCACTTATTTTCTATAGATGCCCCCAGACACCTTTCAAAATGCTTGCTATTCACTGGTTAGTGCTCGGTGACTTGTGGCCTGATCTGGTCTCCTAAGAGGAGCTGATGCTTCGTCATGTGGGTACTCCATGCTTTATATCAACTAGCTTCTGCTTAGATGCATTGTATTAAGTAGATTACAAATCATGTGTGGCTTACAACCTCAACAGGAAAAGCTTACCTTTACTCTATACTGTGACTTTGGAAGGTGGTGTCTTCATTACTACCTCTCTGGTGAACATCATAAACCTTACAATTCAATCCTCTCCACTCAGTGATTAACACATCGAAGATGCTTATAAATCATTGCTGAATAGGCCCTTGCCTCAGTATAGACAACCCTCTCTCAGCATCACTGATAGGACTTACCAAAGCATATCTTTGTAGAACACACAAATTCTTTCCACTGAGACAAACAACGGACAGTTGACACCGATGGTGAAAATCTCAACACCAGCCAACAAACTCTGGAAACATGGTTTGTCTGGACTTACTGTAATGTAACTACTACTCTGAGTTGGATGAATGCATTGTGAGTGTCTTATTAGGACAAAGAAAATTAAAGAACTCATAATAACATAGATCTTTCAGAGATGATTCGTGAGACAATGAGGTTTTAGAGTTTCTATTTTACTGTCTATATTGTTGTTGCTTATTGTAGCAAAGGCTTCCAAAGGACTTTCTTGGTCAGGATTCAGTATTCTATTGCTATAAAGAGACACCATGGCCAAGGCAACTCTTGCAAGAGAAAGCACTTAACTGGGGGCTGGCTTACACTTCCAGAAGTTTAGTTTTATTATCATCATGGCAGGAAGCACGGTGTTGTGCAGGTAGGTATGGTGTTGGAAAAGTAGTTGAGAGACACATAATGAGCTGCAGGCAATGGGAGAGAGAGAGAGAGAGAAAGAGAGAGAGAGAGAGAGAGAGAGAGAGAGAGAGAGAGAGAGAGAGAGAGAGAATCTGGTGACACACTTCCTCCTGGTGACTAAGTTTTTTAATGTGTAGGTTTATGGAGACCATTTTTCCTCAGACCATTGCAAAGACATAGGTTATTTCTCAGACCTAGAGGATAAGGTGGTGGTTCAGAACCAGCAACAATGCAGCAGGGAACCTCTAAAGAAGATGCTGATCAGAAGAAGCAGTGAGTAGGGAAAGCAGATGCACTGTCAGAGATGAGAGTGCCATGTCATGAGCCACCATGATGGGAGGTGATCATTCTCAGCACCTGATGCTCTGAGCCTCTCTTAGAATACTCCTAGCCCTTCTTTTGCCCTAAGAATTCATACCATAAATTCAATGACAATAACTCAGCAATCCCATTGAATTAAAGCAAAAGTTCTCAAAATGTGAGAATTTACTTGAAATTGTTCCTCTAAGCCTTAGTAAAATCCCTAAGATTCAGTTTTAAAAGACTGTGCTGATGAGAACTAAATTTCCTCAAACAATCACTATCTATTGGGATCATCTCAGTGACTATGTGCTCTTAAACATGCTGTAGATTATCCCACCTAACCAGCACCAAAATCATACCTTTTTACTGTGCCCTGATTCTGTGCAAGGTTTCTTAGAAAAAGATCATTTGCTGGTCATTTTTCTAGATTTTTTATGAGAAGGAGAACATTTTATATACCTGAAAGAAAATTCTCCTACCATTATTAAAGATTAAGAAATATCTGTGTGAGAACATACACATGGTACGGACTGCAAAATAATAATAATAATAATTAGTAAAAAATAAAAAATTTAAAAAAATTAAACTCTGACTCTTTCTTTCCAGACTATTCTAATTCCAGTTCAGGGCCTCAGCCTTCACAATTGCAGAAGCAATTTTGTATTTTTGCCAAATGATATCATCTCTCTCTCTCTCTCTCTCTCTCTCTCTCTCTCTCTCTCTCTCTCTCTCACACACACACACACACACACACGTACACTCACACACATTCATACACACACCACACCAACTGAAACATATGCAGTCATACACCATACACAGATTCATACACATGCACACCACCCACACATACATGCACCCACATATAGAAATACATCCACATATACACACACCACACACATACACACATGACACACACATACACATACACATAACATACACATATACACACACTCACACACATATAAACATCACACAAATACACATATGACACACAACACCATATATATACTCATACACACATTCATAAACATACACATAGACACATACATACACACATCGAAACACACACATACACAGACTTATATACACACATACACACCACACACACATATACACACATGCATACACACATGGTCACACACACATACACACTCACACACATACATATATCCATACACACAAGTATACATACATGATAATATACAGTCACACATACACACACACCACACACACATGCATATACCTACACCATACATATACTCTCAAACACACACACTCACACACACATACACACATGCACATACAAACAACATACACATAGATGCACACACACACACACACACACTGTCACGATCATTTTATAAAGACAGGATATTTTTAACACCAAAAGAGTGAATATACTTTGCTTTATAAATAATTTTAGCAATTTCATTTTTTACATTACCTCCAATGGTAGAATTTAAAGACATTGTGAAAACTTCTACAAGGTACTAAGTCTCAGGACTCACTCTCAGGAGCCACTGTACATAGCCACATAATCAGAGAATATCTGGACCCCACATGAAATTAGATGTTCACATTAGATTTTGCACAAACTTGAGTGAATTGAATAGGCACATAATTTAACAGAGAAAGGATCTAGAGAGGTCTGGGTTCTCTGCCTAAACCTTTTGTGCACTTGCTCCCTACAAAATTTCCAGAGCAGTGTTGAATAGTTCTTGACCTTGCTTTCTAAGTGAGTGAGTCAATGCTTGCCAAGAGTCACCTGTATGACCAGAACTAAACCTGCTGGCTGTTCTACAAAGGATTCCTCTTAATTCATAATTTTAAGCTTTCTTTTTCCAATTATAGATTTACTAAACACTAAAAACAGATATAAATAGAAAAATGTTTAAAGAAATAAAATAACCCCACTATTCACAAAAAAAGTTAACAATGTTGTTAGTAGTTTCCTGAGTTCATTTGTTCATCTCTAAAATGTTACACATAGATATTGCTTTATTTTATCTTGATATTCTGTTAAAAACTGTTCCCTAAGCTAGAGGTTACCAGGACCCAGGAGGAAATACCCAACAAACGAGTGACAGAACCTGTAGATACGATATCCAGTGGATAGGCACAGCCCCCAGTTGAGGGATGGGGCCACCCACCCATCTCAACAAGTTTAATCCAGAATTGTTCTTCTCTAAAGGAAATACAGGGACAAAGAGTGAAGCAAGACTGAAGGAAAGACCATCCAGAGACTGCCCCACCCAGGGATCAATCCCATCTGCAGACAACAAATCCAGATACTATTGCTGTTGCCATGAAGTGATTGCTGACAGGACTCCAGTATAGCTGACCTCTGAGAGGCTCTGCCAGCGATTGGCCAATACAAATAAAGATGTTTGCAGCCAACTACTGGACTGAGCACAGGAACCTCAGTGGAAGAGTTAAGAGAAAGACTGAAGGTGAAGAGCAATAATATCAACTAACTGGACCCATAGAGCTTCCAGGGTCTAAATCCCCAACCAAGTACACATGGATAGACCCATGGCTCTAGCTCCATATGTCTTATCTGGTATCAATAAGAGGGGAGGCCTTCGGTCCTGTGGAGACCTGATGCCCCAGCATAGGAGGATGCTATCATGGTGAGGTGGGAATAAGTAGGTGGGGGGAGCACCGTCAGAGAGGCTGGGAAAAGGAGGAAAGTGATAGGAGGTTTGTGGATGGGAAATCTAGAAGGAGGATAACATTTGAAATACAAATAAATAAATAAAGTAACAACAACAACAAAAAAGGATTGTCAAGATGGCTAAGCTGGTAAAGCCTGAAGACCTAAGTTCTATCCCTGGGACCCACAAGATAATAGAAGAGAACCAGTTCCTTAAAATTATCCTTTGATCTATAAACACAGACACACACACACACAGACACACATACACTCACATACACACACACACACACACACACACACACACTTTTATCTGGAAGGATTTGAGAGTTAAGCATCAAAGTCACACAGATTTTAGTGCCAAAGCAGGCACACCCTGCCATCATTGGTCCTGACCAGGATCCTGTGGGGCACAGCAGTGCCATTGGGATTTGACAGACACTTATAGCTTCCTTCCTAACTTGGAGATACTTCTGGAGTGTGATTCTGAATAGTTAGGCATTTGGAGATGGTCAAATAGTGTCATCAGGCCCAGTTTCCTCATTTGTAACATACTAGTGCTACCTCATAGGATCATAAGGATTATCAGTTTTGTAAGTGCTTAATCAATGACACAGTTATAATTAAAGTCTAGAACTAATATTATTATATAATAATTTTTACTTCTGGGACTGTTTCTAAACCATGTTGGGGTGTACGAGACATGGGTATAATAGGATTTTGAGCTAGTTTATAGAGTTTATCCCTCTCACATGAGCAAATTTTAATAATTTACTTACATACATTTCTGTTTGTCTGCATGTGTACCTGTGTGAGGATGTTGTATCCCCTAGAGTTATAGGGGGTTGTGAACTGCCATGTGGGTGCTGGAAATTGAGCCAGTGTTTGCTAAAAAAGCAGCCAGTGCTCTTAATCACTAAATCATCTCTCCTGTCCACTTGAACAAATCTTAGCACACCATTGTTCTTCAGTACAACCTTGACCCACTCTGATCATTGATGCACTCTGACCAATATTAAAATGTCCTAATTAACCAATCTGCCCACACCCAGAGTCAGCTTGACTACCAGGAGCTCTGACACACCCAGAATCTCAGGTAGGCCCAACCTCCACCCCAATACTCTGCATAAATGGGACTCCTAGGGGATGCTGGAACCCCTGCACAGTCAGAGGCACATGTCCCTTCAAGTTTGCAACTGCTTCCCAGAGTGGATCCTGGGCTCTGGCTCTCTACCCGATCCTCCCACACCCAGAAGCAGCTTGATCCCCAGGATCTCTGATGTACCCGGGCTCTCAGCATTACAGGATCACAGAGACAGCTAACAAACTGGATCAAATGCTCTCAGGATCTCAGGCTCACAGACTCACTGGAGAGACAGGATCCAGTCAGAAACAGCAAGGCCAATTAGCATCAGAAATAACCAAATGGAGAGGCAAGCATAAAAAATATAAACAACAGGAAACCAATGCTACTTGGCAACATCAAAATTCAGTTTTCCTACCACAGTAAGCCCTAGATACCCTAACACTGTAAAAGCAAGGTTTAGATCTAAAATCACATCTCATGAAAATGATAGAGAACTTTAAGAAGGACATAAATAACTCCCTTAAAGAAATACAGGAGAACACAGGTAAATAAGTAGAAGCCCTTAAAGAGAAAACATAAATCTCTTAAAGAAATACAGGAAAACACAATCAAACAGGTGAAGGAATGGAACAAAACCATCCAGGATTTAAAAATGTATATAGAAACATTAAAGAAAACACAGAGAGACAATCCTGAATATGGAAAACTTAGGAAAGAGATCGGGAGTCACAGGTACAAGCATCACCAACAGAATGCAAGTGATAGAAGAGAGGTTCTCAATCGTAGAATATACCATAGAAAACATTGATACAACAGTCAAAAAAAAATACAAAAAGCAAAAAGCTCCTAACTCAAAACATTCAAGAAATCCAGGACACAATGAAAAGACCAAACGTAAGAATAATACATAAAGAAGAAAGCAAAGATTGCCAATTCAAAGGGCCAGTAAACATCTTCAACAAAATCATAGAAGAAAATTATTCCCTAACCTAAAGAAAGAGATGTGCATAAATATACAAGAAGCCTGAAAAACACCAAATAGAAGGGACTAGAAAGGAAATTGCTCCTGTCACATAATAATCAAAACACCAAATGCACGGAACAAAGAAAAAGTATAAAAAGCTCTAAGGTAAAAGGGGCAGGTAATATATAAAGGCAGACCTCTCAGAATTACACCACACTTCTCAACAGAGACTCTAAAAGCCAGAATATCTTGTAAAAGTAAAAGAATTCATACAGACCCTAAGAAAACACAAATGCCAACCCAGACTATTATACCCAGCAAAACTCTCAATTACCATAAATGATGAAACCAAGATATTCCATGAAAAGAAACAAATTTAAAAAAATCTTTCCACTCATCCAGCCCTAGAGAGGTTAATAGAAGGAAAACTCCAACACACGAAGGAAAGCTATACCCAAGGAAAAACAAGAAATTCATCATTTTACAACAAACCCAAAAGAAGAGAACCACACAAACATAATTCCACCTCTAACAACAAAAATAACAGGAAGCAACACTATCTTTTGACATCAATGGACTCAATTTCCCCCCAAAAGACATAGGATAACAGACTGGATATGTAATCAGAACCCAGCCTTTTGCTATGTACAAGAAACTGAGGTCAGTGACAAAGACAAACACTACTTCAAAGTAAAAGGATAGAAAAAAATTCTAAGCAAATGGTCCCAAGTAACAAGCTGGAGTAGCAATTCAAATATCCAAAAAAATAGACTTTCAACCAAAAGTTATCCAAAAAAGTTGTAGAGGGACATTACATACCAATGAAATGAAAAAATTCATCAAGATGAACTCTCAGTTCTGAATATCTATGCCCCAAATGCAAAGGTGACCACATTTGTCAAAGAAACATTACTAAATCTCAAAGCACACATTGAACCTCACACAATAATAATGGAAAACTTCAACACCCCTCTCTTACCAATGGACAGATCATAAAACAGAAAGTAAACAGAGACACAATGAAAGTAACAGAAGTAATGAATCAAACAGATTGAACAAATATCTACGGAACATTTCATCCTCAAACAAATGTATATACCTTCTTCTCAGCACCTCATAGTACCTTCTCCAAGACTGACCATATAATTGGACACAAAGCAAGCCTCAACAAATACAAGAAGATTGACTTATTCCTGTGTATTTTATTGGAGCACCACAGACTAATGATGGTCTTGAATAACAACAAAAGCAACAGAAAGACCACATAAAGATGGAGGCTGAACAACTCTCTACTCAACGATAACTTGGTCAGGGAAGACATGAAGAAAGAAATTTAAAACTTTCTAGAATTTAGGGAAGATGAAGGCACAACATACTCAAACTTATGGAACGCAGTGCTATGAAGAAAACTCATAGCTTGGAGTGCCTCCATAAAGAAATTTTAGAAAGCATATACTAGCAGCTTAACAGCACATCTGAAAGCTCTAGAACATACCCAAGAGGAGGTGATGGCAGGAAATAATCAAACTTGTGGCTGAAATCAAACAAGTAGAAACAAAGAGAACTGTACAAAGAATCAACAAAACCAGGAGCTGGTTCTTTGAGAAAAATCAACACGATAGATAAGCCCTTAGCCAAACTAACTGAAGGGAACAGAGGAGACATAACAACAGAAACTGAGGAAATTCTATAAAATATCAGATCCTACTACAAAAGTCTTTACTCAACAAAACTGGAAAATCTAAATGAAATGGATGACTTTCTAGATACAAGATTCCAAAGTTGAATCAGGATCAGATAAACCATCTGAACTGTTCCATGACCCCTAAGGAAATAGAAACAGTTACTAAAAGTCTCCCACCCCCCCCAAAAAAACAAAACAAAACAAAACAAAACCCTGGGCTAGATAGTTTTAGTGCAGGATTCTATCAGGCCTTCAAAGAAGATCTAATACCAATACCTCTCAAACTATCTCACAAAATACAAACAGAAGGAACACTACCCAATTTGTTCTATGAAGCCACAGTTACAGTGATACCTAAACCACACAAAAAAACAATAAAGAAAGAACTTAAGATCAAGTTTCTTTATGAATATTGATGTAAAAATACTGTATAAAATTCTCACAAACCAAATACAAGAACACATCAAAATGATCATTCACCATGACCAAGTAGGCTTCATTCCAGGGATGCAGGGATCATTCAATATTTGGAAATACTTCTACATAACCCATCATATAAACAAACTTAAAGAAAAAACCACATGAGCATCTCCTTACACGCTGAAAAAGCCTTTGACAAAATACAATACCCCTTCATGTTAAAAGTATTGGAGATATCAAGAATTCAAGGTCCATGTGGAAACATAGTAAAAGCAATATGCAGCAAGCCAATAGCAAACATCAAACTAAAAGGGGAGAAAGTTGAAGCAATTCCACTAAAGTCAGGGACATGACAAGGCTGCACACTTTGCCCAATCTATTCAGTATAGTAATCAAAGTTCTAGCCAGAGCAACTAGACAACAAAAGGAGACCAAAGAGATACAAATTGGAAAGGAGAAAGTCAATATATCACTATTTGCAGATGATGTAATAGTATGCATAAGTGACCCCAAAATTCCATCAGTGAATTCCTGCATCTGATAAACAATCTCAGCAAAGTGGCTGTATATAAAACTAACTCAAACAAATCAGTAACCTTCCTCTACTAAAATTCTGAAAAAGAAATTTAGGGAAACACACCCTTCACAATAGTCACAAATAATATAAAATATCTTGGTGCAACTCTAACCAAACAAGTGAAAGATCTGTATGAAATGAACTTCAAGTTTCTGAACACAGAAATCAAAGATCTCAGAAGATGGAAAGAGCTCCCATGCTCAAGGATGGGCAGGATCAATATAGCAAAAATGCCCATTTTACCAAATGCAATCTTCAGATTTAATGCAATCCCCATCAAAATTCAAACTCAATTCTTCACAGACAGAAAGAACAATTCTTAAAGTCATCTGGAATAACAAAAACAAAAAACAGAATTAGCAAAAACTATTCTCAACAATAAAAGAACTTCTATGAGAATCATCATCCCTGACCTCAAGCTGTACTACAGAGCAATAGTGATAAAAACTGTGTGGTATTGGTATAGAGACAGGCAGGTATATCAATGGAACAGAACTGAATCCCCAGAAAAAAATCAACACACCTATGGTCTTGATCTTTGCCAAAGAAGTCAAAACCATCAGGGGAGCGGGGGGGGGGGGGGGGGTAAACAGCATTTTTAACAAATGGTGCTGGTTCAACTTGAGGTCATCATATAGAAAAATGCAAATTGATCCATTCTTATCTCCTTGTACAAAGCTCAATTCCAAGTTGATCGAGGACCTCCACATAAAAGCAGATATGTTAACTCTAATAGAAGAGAAATTGGGAAAGAACCCAGAACACATTGACAGAGGGGAAATTTTCCTGAATAGAACATCAATGGCTCATGCTCTAAGATCAACAATTAAAAAATGGGACCTCATAAAATTGAAATGCTTCTGTAATGCAAAGGACACTGTTGATAGGACAAAACCTACATTTTGAGAAAAGATCTTTAACAGTCCTCAATATGATAGAGGGCTAATATCCAATATATACAAAGAAATCAAGAAGTTAGACTCCAGAGAATCAAATAACCTTATAAAAAATTGTGTACAGAGCTAAAGAGACAATTCTCAACTGAAGAGTCTTGAGTGGCTGAGAATCACTTAAAGAAATGTTCAACATCCTTAGTCATTAGGGAAATACAAATCAAAATGACCTTGAGTTTTCACCTCAACCAGTCAGAATGGCAAAGATCAAAAGCTCAGGTAACAGCAGATGTTAGTGCAGATGTAGAGAAAGAGGAACACTCTTCCATTGCTGGTGGGACTTCATGCTGGTAAAAACACTTTGGAAATCAATCCGGTGGTTCCTCAGAAAATTAGAAATAATTCTACTTGAAGACCCAGCTATAGCATTACTGGGCATATACCCAAAAGATGCTCCAACATATAACAAGAACACATGCTCCACTATGTTGGTAGCAGCCTTATTTATAATAGCCAGAAGCTGGAAACAACCCTGATGTCCCTCAACAGAAGAGTGGATACAGAAAATATGGTACATTTACACAATGGAATATTACTCAGCTATTAAAAACAGCGATTTCTTGAAATTTTTAGGCAAATGGATGGAACTAGAAAATATCATCCTGAGTGAGGTAACTCAGAAACAAAAGAACACACATGGTATGGTATGCACTCACTGATAAGTAGATACTAGTCCAAAAGCTCAGAATACCCTCAATAAAACCCACAAAGCATATAGAGCTAAAGAAGAAGGGAAGCAGAAGTGTAGATGCTTCAATTCTAGATAGAATGTGAAACAAAATAATCATAGATGCTAGAGGGAAGGAGGGACCTGAGATGGAGAGAGGAAGCGGAGAGTAAAAACGGCAGCAGGAACAGGTATTGGAAGGGACAGCGAGAAGTACAGAAGGTCAAACAATTGACTAGAAACATGAAGCAGTGCGCAATGGGGAACAGCGGTAGCCACTAGAAAGTTCTAGACTCCAGGGAAGCAAGAGGCTCCCAAGACCCAGTGGTGTTGACTTTAGCCAAAATACCCATAAAAGGGAAGATACAACCTGTAGAGACCACATCCAGTAGATAGGCACAGCCTCCAGTTAAGGGATAGGGACACCCACACAGGTCAAAATTTTTAACCCAGAAATGTTCCTGTCCAAAGGAAAGACAGAGACAAAAACTGATCAGAGACTGAAGGAAAGACCATCCAGAGATGGCCCCACCTAGAGATGCATCCCATCTGCAGACACCAAACCCCCACACTATTGCTGATGCAAAGATGTGGTTGCTCACAGAAGCGTGGTATGGCTGTTCTCTGAGAGGTTCTACCAGCACCTGACCAATACAGATGCAGGTACTCACAGCCAACCATCTGACTGAGCCTGAGGACCCAGGGGAAGGACTGAAGGAGCTGAAGGAAATTGCAACCCCACATGAAGAACAAAATCATATAACCGGACCACTCAGAGTTCCCAGGGACTAAGCCACTAACCAAAGAGTATACTTGGAGGGATCCATGACTCCAGATACATATGTAGCAGAGGATGGGCTTATCTGACATCATTGTGAGGATATGGAGGCATGATGGATAGGGGGATGCAAGAGGAGTGAGTCAGGACTGGGTGAATGGGTAGAGGAGCACCCTCATAGAGGAAAAGAAAAGGGGGAAGGGGAGGGTTTGATTCAGTTGTGGAGTGGTAATCAGAAGAAGATATCATTTAAAGTGTAAATGAATAACATGATTAATTTAAAAAGTCTTGATTAATGATTTTTTTGTTGCTTACTGGCTTTTGTTTGTTCTGAGTTTTTTGTTTGTGTTTGTTTGTTTGTGACAGTTTCTCTGTACATCCTTGGCTGTCATGGAACTCATTCTGTAGAACAGCCTGTTGTGTGCCACCATGGGCACACTAGGACTTTTAAAAATATAGGAAATAAAAATAACTGGTGTCACAATAGTAAGGAAAGCTATTTTCTCCAACTCAAGACATATACACATACATACATTTATATGCAGATATATTCAAATATGTATAATATGAAACATACTTCTAAGGATTACTATTAGAGAAACACATTTTAATGGCCTCTATGTTTTGTCTGTTTTCTTGCATCTTAGTCCATTAAGTCTATCTTTAAAGCAATTGTGTTGAAATTAAATAAACCTTTGCTTCCCTCCAAAAACAAAGAATTTTTCCTTACACCATTAAATAAATATTAAATCCCTTTTGAAATAGGATGTTTTTGATTGAATAAAATATTACTTACTATAGAATTTTGGAAAAGTCAAAGAATAAAATTTCTATTTCATTTGGTAAATTCTTTAAGATTTAGTGTGCATCAGGATACCAAAGAGGCATCCCATTGATGATCCAATATTGATGGCATGACAGAAGCCAGAGGTCTTAAACCAAACCAATGATTCATTGAAATGAACATTTGCAAGCAAGGATGTGTGGATGTATAGTAGTACACTCTGTGACATACTACAACTTCCACAATGAGATGTTTTCTATGCTTCGTTTCATTTATTATGTGTGTTTGTTTGTTTTTATTTTGGGGGAGATTACAGTGGTAGAGGGCAGACATGAGAGTACATGCTTTTAACAACTGATTCATCCATCCAGGCCCCATACAGTATGTTCTTATGGAAAGTTGGATGTAAATATCCCATTGTTAAGTTTCACCATATTAATTGTTTTCTAGCATGTCATGACTATGTTTGTTTCATTACAAGAAGCTATCAGGTATATTTATGAAGTCTTTGATGACAGCTACATTCGTAGGTTGGGATATAGTCAAACATTTTAATAATGATCCTAGTCTGAAGAGATGGATCAGTGTTTAAGAATGCATACTCTCTTTCTGGGGAGACCTGAGTTTACTTCTCAACACCCACATCAGGCAGCACATAACAACCTAAAAGTCCAACTCTAGGAGATATGATACCCTGTTCTGTAACAAATGCATATTGTATTCATACATACATACACACATAGACACATGTGTGCATGCACACACACACACATACACACAGTTTCAGTTTTATTAATATATACTTAATTAACTCATATTTAAATCTATCAGAACAGTATTGTAATTTTAGTAGCTGACTGCTCTGTACTGGGCATTTTATGTTTAATATTGCATTTAATTCCCAGTACAATTTTATGAGTAGGCTTTAATACTCATCTTAAAGATGAAGAAACTCCGCTTGAAGAACTGCAATGACTATGACTTCTCAGCTCAGAGCATAGCCCTGGCAACAGTCAGATGTCAGAAACTGGAGATAATCCTGCAGTCTCTATGGCAACAATGCATTTATAGGGGTGTGAAAAGTCCCCTTTGGTCCTCTAACTTCTCAGAAGTCAGTCTTATTATCCTCATTTGGCCAACAGAACCTTGACGTGGACTGCAGTGTGGTGCTCATACACAGAAACTGAGCTAGCAGGTGGTGACTTCCAGCTAGTTACAGGCTATAATGCGCTTTGTTCACTGGCTCAGTGATCATATTTTGCTAGTGAGTTTGTGTTGTGAACCTGTTTTATTTCTTTCCTGCTCCTTTGTTGTGTCCGCTTTGCCTTTCTATATTGTTTAAAGATTTGTTTGTTTGTTTGTTGGTGGGCAGGGTTTTATGTAGCCTAGACTCGCTCCACACTGTGAGCTCCTCTTGTTTCAGGATCTGCCTTATTAAGATGGCAGTCATGCACAGTGCAACCTACTATGTATCCTATTTTTTTTGTTTGTTTTTGTTTTTGTTTTTGTTTTTTTTCGAGACAGGGTTTCTCTATATGGCTGTCCTGGAACTCACTTTGTAGACCAGGCTGGCCTCAAACTCAGAAATCCGCCTGCCTCTGCCTCCCGAGTGCTGGGATTAAAGGCGTACGCCACCACGCCCGGCTCTATGTATCCTATTTTTAATTTTGTTGATGGTTTCCTCATTTAAAATAATCATCCTTGGACATACTCTACTCAGCATCTCAGAAACAAGAGTATAGAATACCCTTTTCACACTGTGGTTTTATTGTGCTGCTCAGGCTAACCTCAAATGCATTATATAACTGAGAATTATCTCAAACTTCCAATCCCCATGCCTTTACCTTCCAAGTGCTGGTATTACTCCTGTGTATCACCATGCCTTGCAATATGAGTACCTTTTAAAAAATCTTGTTTGTTTACTTGTTGTGTGTATATGGATGAATGTGTATGTAAAGAAATCAGAAGACAACTTGCTGAGATTGGCTCTCTCTTTGTACCATCTAGGTTCCAGGGACAGAACTTAGATCAGTATTGGTGACAAATGCTTGTGCCTGGTGAGCCATCTTGCTGGCTCCAAGTACACGTTCTTAACTGTTTAAGGTATTACTTACTCCTCAACTGCTATTCAGTCTGTATTACCACAGTTTAGCAATGCATTCTAATCCAGATTAATCTTGTTATATGATCATGTATTAATTCATAATTAGATGTATTAGTTATGTGAAATACTGAAGTTATTACATTTTTTATTTTGGGTCATGCATTTTTCATTTTTAGGAGGACTTAATGATCTATAAATTAGTATCATTAAAAAAAAAAACAGTCCAGCAATCATGGAAGAGAGAGCAGAAAAAGCGGTAAGGAGAACAGGAGCAAAACAGTGTCTCAGGGTTTTCTGCACCAACGTGCTTGTCAGTAGACATCTAGGAAACCTTAAGGCTAGCAGGTGGCCTTCCTGGAGGTGAACCACTTTTTTCATGAACTAAGATGGGTAAACTCTGAGACAAGGTCCCAAAGAGACTTTACATCAGAATTGCTTCTTGGAGCTGATATGCCTTTCCTGTCATTAATAAATTAATAAAATAATCCCTGGGCATTAATCCTTTAGGATTAAGATGTTCAAGAATGGCCTCTTCATGTCCCACATCTTCCTCATATCTTGTTTGTATTTTTTAACAGTCCTTTCCCACTGTTATGACCTTCCAGGCTAAGTAATCCCCCCTGTAGCCTCAACTTAAATGAAGGCACTTATGTTTCATTCCAATCACACATTTCCATTGTGATTGCCAACAGGAGCATGCCATAAGGTTTGCTGGACCTCTTGTTTTACTTGCTCCAGCTGCACAGCAGTCACTTACAACTCATCTAGGTCCAGTCCTGACCACCTCATTCTTATACCCTTGGGAGTGTCATCTTTGCCCCTCGTCTTAATGCTTGCCTAAGATCGTTTTCCTCCTTCGTTTAGGAAAATATTGTTTGTCAGGATAAGTTTGAATACAGACTTCATTCACTTAGTTCATCTGGGCACATCATGGAATTTCTCAGTAAGCCTCCTGGCTTATTAGCTTATTTATTTCATTTACATTTATTTCTTTGTCCAAGCATTCTTCTTGTGAACCCAGATTATCAACCATTTGCTGAATTCTTATTCTGTTTTGGTTATTGTATCTTCCTTCCCATCATTTTAATCAATTTATCTTTTTTCCACATTCTGCAAGAGTGCTTTTCTTGATTCTCTTTTCCATGGTACTGACTTATCACTTTGTTGCTGACCTCAAACTTAATCCAACTATTTAACATAATCTACTGGGAGTCCATTTTAGCATTGTTCAACTTTTTTATTCCACTCTCTGCTTTCTACCAGATTTTGCCAAAAGTGGAAATTTCTGGTTTCTTTGGAAAGTCAGTTTGTCAGATGGTGTTTGCTGGTGCAAACATGTAAAAGAGAGTTTTCCTGAATTGGACACAAGTGAAAGAATGCTTTGCTAAAGTAGACACATGAAGGAATATTTAGCTGAAGCAGATATAGGTGAAAGTATGTTTTGCTAAAGCAAGCATGTGAAAGGACGTGTGATGAAGGAGGACATGCATGCTTTGCTCTGTGTTTCCTGACTTCATAGAGAGAAACACACCAAAAACACTTCTGGGAGTGTTCTGGTGGCTTCTTACCGCTTCTGAAAATTCAGGCTGATTAGCAGAGTAATGTCAGCTGATACAGACTCATGTGGAATTTTGCTAAGACCAACTCATACGCTGAGGCAAGACATGTGCTGAAGCCAGACCCATGGAGGACATGTGGTATTTAGAGGAAGTATAAATAGAACTCAATGGACAGTGATGGAAGCTGGGCTTGACTTGCTTGCATAGCTAACTTTGCAACACTTCTTGGACCCACGTCTTCACTGATCTTCACTTTGTTGACAGAGGCACAACAAAGAACTTCTGGTATTATTGATGGTCCTGGCCCCTCCTGCTGACTTGTGACAATTTGGCTGAGGTTTGGCTGTTTCTCCTAGGTCATGCTACTGAACTGGACTGCTGGTATATATGTGATGTATTTGTGAGTGGATTGAGCTGCTGCTACTCATTCTTATGAACCAAATTGCTGATTTCTTGACAATGCAGATTGGGTTTGTTCCAAAGAACAATTTCTAAACAGGTCCACTGTCTCCATATCCTAGTAACCTTTCTTTTCTACTCTCTTTGGTTGGGGATGGTCAGAAATTTGGTTAAAACATTTAAAACTTGTTATTAAAAGTAGGATTGAGAAAATTTAAGCATACATTTCCCCCTTTATCATCTTTGTCTACTATGCCATAGGTCTGTGCCTCTTCTCATACCACTGAGACTATTTACTTCTTCCTAAACCTACAGCAGAGCACCTTCAGAGAGACATGGTCCTTCCAAGGACTTTATAAATCTCCTCCTTGTTTTATGACATCTGATTCTAAGCTCAGAACTGGCTGTGAGCTTGACACCCTTGCCTTCCTCATCCTCAGCGAGGTTCTGTCTACTAAAGTCATGGTAAAATCGCAACCTACTTACATGTTCTTGTGACCAAGCCCTTGAAGCAGCTGGTCCCAATCTGCTGAGGAAATGTTCTTTGTCACATGTTCCACTGTGCTAGTTCTTAACAAAAGCAAGTAGCCTTCTGCAGGAGCTATGGAAAGTTTTTGGTCTCATAGGGACAGAGAGTCAGTTTTGTTTAAGAACCTGGTAGGTCATCCAGGCTGCAGTGGATGGCCTCAAGACCCACTAGTACATAGACAGCACAAATTAAAGACGATGAATTATTAAAAATTTTTAAAATAGGTCACAAAGTTGGGGGATTAGGGAGATGGAGGTGGATCTGGGAAGTGTTAAGGCAAGAAGTTGGAAGAAATACAACCAAAGTGCATTGTATGCAATTCTTAAAGAATTGAGAAAACATTTATTTTCTCAGTTCTTCCCATAAGAAGATAAAAAATATCAAACAGCCAGAACCCCAGAGCTCCCAGGGACTAAGCCACCAACCGAGGAGTGCCCATGGCTCCAGCTGCATATGTAGCAGAGGATGGCCTTGTTAGGCATCAATACGAGGAAAGGTCCTTGGTCCTATGAAGGCTCAATAGATGCCAGATAGATAGACAGATAGATAGATAGATAGATAGATAGATAGATAGATATAGATATAGATATAGATATAGATATAGATATAGATATAGATATAGATATAGATATAGATATAGATATAGATGATATAGATGATATAGATATAAATATAGATATAGATATAGATAAAGATATAGATATATAATATTCCCAGCACCCATGAGAACCTCACAAATGCTGGTAGCTCCTACTCCAGGGGATCTGTGGTACTCAACTCACCTCCTTGTGTATACACACACAGACAAACACAGAGAGAGAGAGAGAGAGAGAGAGAGAGAGAGAGAGAGAGAGAGAGAGACAGACGGACAGACAGACAGAGAAACACACAAACAAACAAACATGAAAATACTTTTTGAGAAGTTCTGGCATTAAATGTTGATTTTGACATTCAAGCATGGTTACAGGTAGGATGCGAAAGCATGTTCTGAAAGCTGAGAAATGCTGTATACTGTTTGTCTCAGAGTCTATATTCCACTAATAGCTGGGTAACCATGCCCAACAACCTGAATTTCATTTCCAGAACCTGTGAAGAGAACTTACTCCAGAACAGTGTTTTGACCTCCACAGGCACATTGTGGTCATATTCTCACACATAAAATAAATAAGAAAATAAAATTATTAAGCCAGAATTTGTAAACATTATTTCTAAAATAATAGTATTTCTTCAGGTAGATGCCCATGGTTATTATAGAATGCTCCCAGGATTGCACTTTGGGACTGTTAACCATCTTCTCTTTGTAGGTAGAGTCATGCCAAAAACTTGCAAAAGCAGACATTTCTGCATGCTCAGTTATTACCATACATAAACTATAAAAAGTGTAATTCCAAGCTTTTTTCATGGCTACAGATACAAATTGCTAAACCATTCATCAAAAGTACGTCATGGCAACCAACACAGGGAGTTCTCAGAGATAATATTCTTTGTTGCTAACATAATATAGAGATGGACCCATGTCATTAATGTAGGTATCCCTTTTTGATTTTTTATTTTGCTTTGTTTTTTAGAATTTTCCTGCCAACAGCTTTCTCTCCCACCACATAGCATAACCAAACCTGGGACCATGCACTCACCACAGCTAGAATGACAGAAGGAATCTTTATCCAGGGTAAGAAGGCTGGTATGCCTTTCATTAAAAGTTACAAAAGAAGGCAGAGTAGCAGTGTACTGACCTTCAATATTAGGAAAGCCTTTCCATGCTATCTTAAGGAGGGGTTGAATCAGTGTGAAGAGAATGAAAGACTTTGGTGTACTCAGCCTTAAATGAGATGGATTATTTTTTTAAATATATATCAATATCTCAATATATTTTTTAAAAATATTTTTATTTACATTTTTTATTTTTTAATTACATATTTTCATTATTTATATTTCAAATGTTATCTCTGATCCTAGTTGCCCCTCCTATAACTCCCTATCCCTTCCCCTCTCCTTCTTCTCACCAACCCACCCACTACCATTTCCTGGCCCTGGCAGTTCCCTATACTGGGGCATATAACCTTCACAGGACCAAGGGCCTCTCCTCCCATTGATGACCGACTAGGCCATCCTCTGCTACATATGCAAGTAGACCCATGAGTCCCACCATTTATATTCTTTGGTTGGTCATTTAGTCCCAGGAAGCTCTGGAGATACTGGTTAGTTCATATTGTTTTTTTCTTCCTATTGGGTTGCAAACCACTTTAGCTTCCTGGGTACTTTCTCTAACTCCTTCATTGAGACCTTGTGCTCTGTCCAATGGATGGCTGTGAAAATTCACTTCTGTATTTGTCAGGCACTGGCAGAGACTCTCGGGAGACAGCTATATCAGGTTGCTATCAGCAAGCACTTGTTGGTATCTACAATAGTGTCTGGTTTGGTGGTTGTCTATGAGATGGATCCCCAGGTGGGGGCAGTCACTAGATTTCATTCCTTCAGTCTCTGCTTTGTCTCTGTAACTCCTTCCATGGATATTTTGTTCCCCTTCTAAGAAGGACCAAAGTATCCACACTTTGGTTTTCCTTCTTGAGTTTCATGTGTATTGTGAATTGTAACCTGGGTATTCTGAGCTTCTGGGCTAAAATCCACGTATCAGTGAGTGCATATCATGGTGTTATTTTGTGATTGGGTTACTTCACTCAGGATGATATCCTCCAGATCCATCCATTTACCCTAGAAATTCATAAGTTCATTGATTTTAATAGCTGTGTAGTACTCCATTGTGTAATTGTACCACATTTTCTATATTCATTCCTCTGTTGAGGGACATCTGGGATCTTTCCAGCTTCTGGCTATTATAAATAAGGCTGTGATGAACATAGTAGGACATGTGTCCTTATTACATATTGGAGAATCTTCTGCGTACAGGCCCTGGAGTGGTATTGCTAGATCCTCTGGTAGTAATATGTCCAATTTTCTGAGGAACTGCCAAAATGATTTCCAGAGTGGTTGTATCAGCTTACAATCCCAATATCAATGGAGGAGTGTTCCTCTCTCTCTACATCTGCATTACATCTGCTGTTGCCTAAATTTTTTATCTTAATCATTCTGACTGGTGTGAGGTGGAATCTCAGCGTTGTTTTGATTTGCATATCCCTGATGACTAAGGATGTTGAACATTTTTTAAGGTATTTCTCAGCCATTCAAGATTCTTCACTTAAGAATTATCTGTTTAATTCTGTACCCAATTTTTTAGTAAGGTTATTTGATTCTCTGGAGTCTAATTTGTTGAGTTTCTTTATATATATTGGATATTAGCCCCCTATCAGATTTTAGATTGGTAAAGATCCTTTCCCAAACTGTTTGCAGCCTTTTTGTCTTATTGACAGTGTGCTTTGCCTTTCAGCAGCTTTGCAATTTTATGAGGTCCCATTTGTTGATGCTTGATCTTACAGTACATGCCATTGGTGTTCTGTTCAGGAATTTTTCCCCTGTGCCCATATGTTCAAGGCTCTTTCTCACTTTCTGCTCTATAAGTTTCAGTATCTCTGGTTCTATGTGGATGTCCTTGCTCCACTTAGACTAGAGCTTTGAACAAGAAGATAAGAATGGATCTATTCTCATTCTTCTACATGATATCTGTGAGTAGAGCCAGCACAATTTGTTGAAAATACTGACTTTTTTCCATTGGATGGTTTTAGTTCCTTTGTGATAAAGTGATCATAAGTGTGTGGGTTCTTTTCTGGATCTTCAGTTCTACTCCACTGATCTACGTGTCTGTCACTGTACAATATCATGCATTTTTATCACAATTGCTCTGTTGTACAGATTGAGATCAGGCATGGAGATTCCACCAGAGGTTCTTTTATTGCTAAGAATAGTCTTTGCTATCCTAGGATTTTTTGTTCTTCCAGATGAATTTGCAAATAACCCTTTCTAATTCTGTGAAGAATTGAGTTGGAATTTTGGTGGGGATTGCATTGAATCTGTAGCTTGCTTTCAGCAAGATGGCCATTTTTACTATATTGATCTTGCCAATCCATGAGCATGGGAGATCTTCCCATCTTCTGAGATCTCCTTAAATTTCTTTCTTTAGAGACTTGAAATTTTTATCATACAGATTTTTCACTTGTTTAGTTAGAGTCACACCATTGTATTTAATATTATTTGTGACAATTTTGAAGGATGTTGCTTCCCTAATTTCTTTCTCAGCCTTTTTATCCTTTGTGTAAAGAAAGGCCACTGGTTTGTTTGAGTTAATTTTATATCCAGCTACTTCACTGATGTTGTTTATCAGGTATAGGAATTCTCTCATAGATATTTAGGGTCATTTAAGCATATTTTCATATCATCTGCAAATAGTGATTTTTGACTTCTTCCTTTACTATTTGTATTTATTTGATCTCCTTTTGTTGTCTTATTGCTCTGGGTAAAACTTCCAGTACTATATGGAATAGGTAGGGAGAGAGCAGACAGCTTTGTCTAGTCCCTGTTTTTAATAGGATTGCTTCAATTTTTGTTCCATTTAGTTTGATGCTGGCTACTTGTTTACAGTATATTACTTTTATTACGGTCAGGTATGGACCTTGAATTCCTGATCTTTCCAAGACTTTTATCATAAAGGGGTGTTCGATTTTGTCAAATGCTTTCTCAGCATCTAATGAAATATCATGTGTTTTCTTTTTTTCTTTATTTGTATAGTGGGTATGCTAATGGAATTCCATATATTGAGCAATCCCTGCATTCCTGTGTTGAAACCTACTTGACCATGGTGGATGATCATTTTGATGTGTTCTTAGATTTGATTTGCAGGGATTTTATTGAGTATTGTTGAATCGATATTCAAAAAGGAATTGGTCTGATGTTCTCTTTCTTTGTTGGATCTTTATGTGGTTTAGGTATCAGAGTAACTGTGGCTTCATAGAATGAATTGGTTCTAGTACCTTCTGTTTTTATTTTGTGCAATAGTTTGAGGAGTATTGGAATTAGGTCTCATTTGAAGGGCTGATAGAACTCTGCACTAAACCCATCTGGTCCTGGGCTTTTTGTTGTTGTTGTTGTTGTTGAGACACTATTACTGACTTTTTCTATTTCTTTAGGTGATATGGAACTGTTTAGATCATTAATCTGATCCTGATTTAACTTTGGTACCTTGAATCTGTCTAGAAATTTGACCATTTCATCCAGGTTTTCCGGTTTTGTTGAGAGTAGGCTTTTGTAGTAGGATCGGGTGGTTTATTGGATTTCCTCCAATTCTGTTGTTATATCTCCCTTTTCATTTATGATTTTGTTAATTAGGACACTGTCCCTAGACTACCTCTAGGTAGTCTGGCTAAGGGTTTATCTCTCTTGTTGAATTTCTCAAAGAACTAGCTATTGGCTTTGTTGATTCTTTGTATAGTTCTTTTTTGTTTCCACTTGGTTAATTTCAGCCCTGAGTTTGAATATTTCCTGCTGCCTACTCTTCTTGGGTTAATTTGCTTCCTTTTGTTCTAGAGCTTTTAGGTATGCTGTCAAGCTGCTAGTGTATACTCTCTCCAGCTTCGTTTTGGAGGTACTCAGAGCTATGAGATTTCCTCTTAGGATTGCTTTCATTGTCTCCCATAAATTTTGGTATGCTGTGGCTTCATATTCATTAAACAATAAAAAGTCTTTAATTTCCTTCTTTATTTCTTCCTTGATCAAGCTATCCCTGAGTAGAGTTTTGTTCAGCTTTCACCTGTATGTGAGCTCCCTATTATATATGATGTTATTGAAGATCAGCCTTAGACCATGGTGATCTGATAGGATGCATGGGACTGTTTCAGTCTTCTTGTATCTGTTGAATCCTATTTTGTGATCAATTATATGGTCAATTTTGGAGAAGGTACCATGAGTTGCTTAGAAGAAGCTATATCCTTTTGTTTTAGGTTAAAATGTTCTATAGGTATCTCTTAAAACTGTTTGGTTCATAACTTCTGTTAGTTTCATTGTGTCTCTGTTTAGTTTCTGTTTCCATGATCTGTCCATTGATGGGAGTGTGGTGTTGAAGTCTCCCACGATTATTGTGTATGGTTTAATGTGTCCTTTGAGCTTTAGTAAAGTTTCTTTAATGAATGTGGATGCCCTTTCTCTTGGAACATAAATGTTCAGAATCGAGAGTTCAATTTGGTAGATTTTTTTTCTTTTGACCACTAGAAGTGTCCCTCCTTGTACTTTTTGATAAGTTTAGGTTGAAAGTAGATTTTATTCGATATTCTAATGGCTACTCCAGCTTGCTTCTTGGAACCGTTTGCTTGGAAAATTTGATTCCAACCTTTACTGTGAGGTAGCATCTGTCTTTATGTCTGAGGTAGGTTTCCTGTATGCAGCAAAATGTTGGGTCCTATTTACATAGCCCATCTGTTAGTCTATGTCTTTTCATTAGGGAATTGAGTCCATTGATATTAAGAAATATTAAGGAAAAGTAATTGTTACTTCCTGTTATTTTTGTTGTTAGGGTTGGATTCTGTTCATGTAGCTATATTCTTCTAGGTTTCTTGAAAGATTACTTTCTTGCTTTTTCTAGAGCATAGTTTTCCTCCTTGTGTTGGAGTTTTCTCTTTATTATTCTTTGAAGGGCTGGATTCGTGGAAAGATATTATGTAATCTGGTTTTGTTGTGTAATACCTTGTTTTCTCCATCTATGTTAATTGAGAGTTTTGCTGGGTATAGTAGCCTGAGCTGGCATTTGTGTTCTCTTAGGGTCTGTATAATATCTGTCCAGGATCTTCTAGCTTTCATAGTGTCTGGTGAGAATTTTCGTGTAATTCTGATAGGTCTGCCTTTATATGTTACTTGACCTTTTCCCTTTGCTGCTTTTAATATTCTTTCTTTGTTTAGTGCATTTGATGTTTTGATTATTATGTGACAGGAGGAATTTCTTTTTTTTTGGTCCAGTCCATTTTGACTTCTGCAGGCTTCTTGTATGTTCATGGGCATCTTTAAGTTAGGGAAGTTTTCTTCTATAATTTTGTTGAAGATAGGTACTGGCCTATTAAGTTGTAAATCTTCATTCTCATCTATACCTATTATACTTAGGTTCGGTCTTCTCATTGTGTCCTGGATTTCCTATGTATTTTGAGTTAGGATCTTTTTGCATTTTGCATTTTTTTGATTGTTGTGTCAATATTTTCTATGGAATCTTCTGCACCTGAGATTCTCCTATTTTTTTTTCTTTTCTTTCTTTCTTTCTTTTTTTTTTTTTTTTTTTTTTTTGGTGATACATGCATCTATGTCTCCTGATTTCTTTCCTAGGTTTTCTATCTCCAGAGTTGTCTCCCTTTGTGATTTCTTTACTATTTCTACTTTCATTTTTAGATCCTGGATGATTTTTTTCAATTCCTTCACCTGTTTACCTGTATTTTTCTGTAATTCTTTAAAGAATTTTTGTGTTTTCTCTTTAAGGGTTTCTACCTGTTTACCTGTGTCTTTCTGTAATTCTTTAAGGGAGTTATTAATGTCCTTCTTAAAATCCTCTACCAGCATCATAGATATGGTTTCAAATCCAAATCTTGCTTTTCAAGTGTGTTGGTGTATCCAGGACTCACTGTGGTGGGATACTGGGTTCTGATGATGCCAAGTAGTCTTGGTTTCTGTTGGTAAGATTCTTGCATTTGCCTTTTGCCATCTGGTAAACTCTCCTTTTAGATGTTCTTGCTGTCTCTGGCTGGAGCTTGTTCCTCCTGTGAGTCTGTAAGCCTGTGTCAACACTCCTGGGAAACCTGCTCTCTCCTGGCAATACCAATGCTCAGAGGGCTGTGGAACAACCCCAGCTCCTGGGTGCAGATGTAGGTCCATAGGACCCTTACCAGCTGATCTGCAGCTTCTGTGACCTGTGAGCTTCCATGTGATCCAGCTTTAGAGTCACTGGAGAGAAAATGGAGATCTCACCTGAGTCCCAAGATCAGACACTTCCTGGCAACAAGTCCTCCTTTGGCAGGGAAGGTGCACACAGGGCTGAGGGGATGGATTTCTTTATCAATACCCTTTCCCTCAAAGCTTGGGAATCTTTGTAGAAGAGAAGGCAGAATGATTGCAATAGCCTAAGATGGTGGATGACATCTGAAACAAGATCTTCCAGGCACGACAGAGCTGAGATACACATGAACCCACAATGACTGTAACAACACACATGGGACCTGCTCAAGTCAGACAAAGTCCCAGAAATACTTGAAGTAGGGTGGACAGAGTGGGAGAGTCATCTGGGAGGACTTGAGGAAGGGGAAGAATACAATCAAAATATATGGAATTCTCAAAAGATGAAAAAAAATTATAGCAGGAATCATGTTACAGGCCTGATCATCCAGGTTTGCCCCTCTTCTTCCTCCTCTATCTACCCCAGTATCCAAAATTCTGTGTCCCTCCTAGCAACAGAACTTGAGGTCACCTGATGGTTAAAACTCAACAGACATGGAAGGAGTTACAGATACAAAGTTTGGAGCTGAGACGAAAGGATGGACCATCTAGAGACTGCCATATTCGGGGATCTATCCCATAATCAGCTTCCAAATGCTGACACCATTGCATACGCTAGCAAGATTTTGCTGAAAGGACCCTGATATAGCTGTCTCTTGTGAGACTATGCCGGGACCTAGCAAACACATAAGTGGATTCTCACAGTCAGCTATTGGATAGATCACAGAGCCCCCAATGGAGGAGTTAGAGAAAGTAACCAAGGAGCTAAAGGGATCTGCAACCCTATAGGTGGAACAACAACATGAACTAATCAGTACCCCCTGGAGCTCGTTTCTCTAGCTGCATATGTATCAGAAGATGGCCTGGTCGGCCATCACTGGAAAGAGAGGCCCATTGGTCTTGCAAACTTTATATGTCTCAGTACAGGGGAACGCCAGGGCCAAGAAGTGGGAGTGGGTGGGTGGGGGAGTGGGTGGAGGAGTGTGTGGGGGACTTTTGGGATAGCATTGGAGATGTAAATGAAATAAATACCTAATTTAAAAACACTCAACAGAAGTGGATACAAGAGAGACTTTGCCTTGGAAATATTAATTGGGAAAGAAAGGGAGAAAAAAATATATACTTTAAAGGGAAAAGCTTGAAGAGAGGAGGAAGATACCAAAGAAGGCCAGGCAATCTTTGGTTGTCTTTGACAAGATGGTCACACGGAGAATCATCTTCCTAGGAAGAGCCTCACATTCTACGAACCACCACCAAGAATTGGCAAAGAGGTGATCATGGATTCTGAGTTCTTCTTACTAAGACACACCAATGGGCTGCTGCAGAACACTGACTCTCAGCTTCAGATGCATCAAGAGTCAGCTAGGGAGATGTACAAAACAGGCAAAACCATAAGCACCATCCTAATTGTCCATAATTTCCCCGATGACTTTAAAGTGAAGCAGCAGTAAGAAGTTTGTGAAAGAGCAGTCAGTAATCAGCTCATTTGGTGTGAATGCCTGGCTAGCAATTAGGACAGGCATGTGGACCGACCAAACCACTGCCTTCCATAGAAAAGCTAAGCTAAGAAGCAAGTCTATCTGAATGCTTCTTGCAAACCCAGAACTTAATCAGGTGGATGGTGAACTCACTTCTGTCTATCATTATAGAGTCTTATCATTCTAAGTCCCCCAACTCAGCGTGGATTGTTTATCATTTATAAAGTGCTATGGAGGACAGCTTATGAATGAACTCTGAGACAATACAGTCTCTTGTTCCTTTACATTCTAGAGTGTTCAGTTAAAGATGCATAAATAGATCAGCTAAAAGTGTTGTTCAGATTCAGAAGAATTCGCTGTTGTCTGTTCTTTCACGTGAACTTCTGTAATACCAAAGCTTGTGGAGATGGATTTGGCAGTCATTGCTCTGCTCACCAAGCTGCATTGCCAACTTAACTTTTAAATAATTGAAGCTGAAGAATGCCTCTCTAAAGGACCTTAAACATGCATTAAAGCTATAAAAAAAAAAACTAGCATGTGAGCTCATAAATAACTTCCTCAAATTGATAAAAAAAGTGCACAAGAAAAAAAGGCAAAAATTCTAAACACTCACTTCACAGAAAAATAAAACTCCTCAATAGGGACTGAGGAGATGGCTTAAAATCTGCTAATCTTGAAGGTGACGTGAGTTCAGATTTCAGCACTAACATGGCCACTCATAATCACTTCTAGGGGATCTTGCTCTCACTTCTGATCTCCACAGGCACCAAACATGTACATAATATACATATATACATGGAGACAATGTAATCATAGATTTTAAAATTAAAATAAATAAATCTTTTAAAAACATACTCAAATAATATACTAATGGAGAGTCAACTGTGTTGGCCAACCAAAAAATGAAACTTCAAACTAAATAAGATAGCAAAAAGAATGCTTAAGATAAATATATAGCCGAAAGGATCAGTGGAACTATCTCATCGTACAAGTAGAAATACAGTTTTTTTTTTATAACCTCCTTACAAACTACTTGAAAGTTAATCGTATCTATGATGATGAAGCAAGCTGCACCTATAACACCACTTAGTCCCTATTACTAAACAAACCCACTCCTGAAGATGTTCCCAAAAGAAAGATGTGTTTACACATGAACAAGAACCTGTATAGGCCAGCTGAGATTGGTGGCACAAACTAAACCCTAGCTTAGAGGCAAGTGGATCTCTATGAGTTTAAAGGAATCCTAGTTTATATAGCAAGTTCCAGGTCAATCAGCAATCTAAAAAGTACACCACTGATAATAAGCCATTCTGACAAATGAACCAAGGAAGACAACCAGCCTATAAAAGACTATATGCTTAAAATTTTAGGATATCTATTATAAAACTTAAATCAAGCAAAGCTAGTGCACTGTATTAGAAGTCAGAATAGGAGCCGGGCGTGGTGGCGCACGCCTTTAATCCCAGCACTCGGGAGGCAGAGGCAGGCGGATTTCTGATTTCGAGGCCAGCCTGGTCTACAAAGTGAGATCCAGGACAGCCCGGGCTACACAGAAAAAAAAAAAAAAAAAAAAAAAAAGAAGTCAGAATAGTACTCCTTGAAAAAGAAGACAAGCAAGCTGCTGAGGCTTGCCAGCATTGAATTTCCAGACATGGAGTGATTTCATAAATGGACATGTTTTGTGCTAAATAAGTAATGTGTTCATGATCAATATTCTCCACATATTATTTTATTTTATTTTATTAGATATTTTCTTTATTACATTTCAAATTTTATCCCCTTTCCTGGTTTCACCTCCACCATCCCCATCCCATCCCTCCTTCCCCTGCTCACTAACCCACCCACTACTGCTTCCCTGTCCTGGCATTCTCCTACACTGGGGAATCAAGGAAGAAGGGCCTTTCCTCTCATTGATGTCCCATAAGGCCATCCTCTGCTACATATATGGCTGGAGCCATGGGTCCCTCCATGTGTACTCTTTGCTTGGTGGTATAATCCCTGGGAGCTCTGGGGGGGGGGTACTGGCTGGTTAATATTATCGTTCCTCCTATGGGGTTGCAGACCCCTTTAGCTCCTTGGGTACTTTCTCTAGCTCCTCCATTGGAGACCCTGTACTCAGTCCAATGGAGCATCCACTTCTCTATTTGTCAGGAACTGGCAGAGCCTCTCAGGAGACAGCTATATCACGATCCTGTCAGCAAGCACTTGTTGGCATCCAGAATAGTGTCTGGGTTTGGTAACTGTATATGGGATGGTTCTCCAGGTGGGGAAGTCCCTGTATGGCCTTCCTTTCAGTCTCTGCTCCAGACTTTCCTTCAGTATCTCCTCCCATGGGTATTTTGATCCTCCTTCTAAGAGGGACCAAAGAACCTACACTTTGGTCTTCCTTCTTCTTGAGTGTGATGTGGTCTGTAAATTGTCTCTTTGGTATTCTGAGCTTCTGGGCTACTATCCACTTATCACTGAATGCATATCATGTGTGTTCTTTTGTTATTGGGCTACCTCACTCAAGCTGATATTTTCTAGTTCCATCAATTTGCCTGCAAATTTCATGAATTCATTGTTTTTAATAGCTGGGTAGTATTCCATTGTATAAATATACCACATTTTCTGTATCCATTCTTTGTTGACGGACATCTGGGTTCTTTCCAGCTTCTGGCTATTATAAATAAGGCTGCTATGAACATAGTGGAGCATGTGTCTTTCTGTGTATATGCCCATGAGTGGTATAGCTGGATCCTCAGGTAATACTACCTCCAATTTTCTAAGGAACTGCCAAAATGATTTCCAAAGTGGTAGTACCAGCTTGCAATCCCACCAGCAATGGAGGAGTGTTCCTCTTTCTCCACATCTTCACCAGCATCTGCTGTCAACTGAGTTTTGATCTTAGCAATTCTGACTGGTGTGAGGTGGGGTTGTTTTGATTTGCATTTCCCTGATGACTAAGAATGTTGAACATTTCTTTAGATGCTTCTCAGCCATTTGGTATTCCTCAGTTGAGATTTCTTTAATAGGGTTATTAGTTTCTCTGGAATCCAACTTCATGAATTCTTTGTTTATATTGGATACTTTGTTTATATTGGATGTAGGGTTGGTAAAGATGTTTTTCCAATTTGTTGTTTGCCCTTTTATCCTATTGACAGTGTGCTTTGCCTTAAAGAAGCTTTGAAATTTTTTTGAGGTCCTATTTGTCAATTTGTGATCTTAGAGCATAAGCTATTTCTGTTCCTCAGATTCTGTTGTTATATCTCCCTTTTCATTTATGATTTTGTTGATTTAGATACTGCCTGTGTGCCCTCTGGTTAGTTTGGCTAAGGGTTTATCTATCTTATTGATTTTCTCAAAGAACCAGTTCCTGTTTGATTGACTCTTTGTATAGTTCTTCTTCTTTCCACTTGGTTTATTTCAGCCCTGAGTTTGAATATTTCCTGCCTTCTACTCCTCTTAGGTCTATTTGCTTCTTTTTGTTCTAGAGTTTTCAGTTGTGCTGTCAAGTTTATATTGTATGTTCTCTCCAATTTGTTTTTGAAGGCACTCAGAGCTATGAGTTTTCCTCTTAGCACTGCTTTCATTGTGTTCCATAAGTTTTGGTATGATGTGTCTTCATTTTCATTAAATTCTAGAAAGTCTTTAATTTCTTTCTTTATTTCTTCCTCAACCAAGTTATCATTGAATAGAGTGTTTTTCAGCTTTCACATGTATGTGGGTTTTCTATTATTTTTTGTTGTTTTTATTGAAGACCAACCTTAGTCCATGATGATCTGATAGGATGCATGGGGTTAGTTCAATCATTTTGTATCTGTTGAGTCCTGTCTTTTGACCAAGTATATGGTCAATTTTGGGAAAGGTAACATGAGATGCTGAGAAGAAGGTATATTCTTTTATTTTAGGTTAAAGTATTGTATAGATATCTGTTAAATCCATTTGTTTCCTAATTTCTGTTAGTTTCACTGTGTTTCTCTTTAGTTTCTGTTTCCATGATCAGTATATTGATGAGAGTTGAGTGTTGAAGTCTACAACTATTATTGTGTACAAAACATATGTACAATGTGGCTTTGAGTGTTAGCAAAGTTTCTTTGATGAATGTGGGTGCCTTTGCATTTGGAGCATAGCTCCTCAGAACTGAGAGTCATATTGGTAGATTTTATCTTCATTGAGTATGAAGTGTCCCTCCTTACCTTTTTTGATAAGTTTAGGTTGAAAGTCAACTTTATTCAATATTAGAATGGCTAGTTCAGCTTGTTTCTTGGTACTATTTGCTTGGAAAATTGTTTTCCAGCCTTGTACTCTGAGGTAGTGTCTGTCTTTGTCACTGATGTGGATTTCCTGCATGCTGCAAAGTGCTGGGTTCTGTTTACATATCCAGTCTGTTAGTCTATGTCTTTTCATTGGGGAATTGAATCCATTGATATTAAGGGATATTATGGAAAAGTGATTGTTGCTTCCTGTTACTTTTGTTGTTAGAGATAGAATTATTTTTATGTGGCTATCTTTTTTTGTTTGTTTGTTAAAAGAAGGTTTTGTCTTGCTATTTCAAGGGTGTAGTTTCCCTCCTTGTGTTTGTGTTTTCCATTTTTTATCCTTTGAAGGGCTGGATTTGTGGAAAGATAAAGTGTAAATTTGTTTTTGTTTTGAATTCCATGAATAGTAATTGAGAGTTTTGCTGGGTGTAGTAGTCTGGGCTGGCATTTTGTGGGGAGCAGGTGTGGCGGCAGTTCCAAAGGCACCAGGGACTGCAGCTAAGTCGTATGACTTGCACCTGACTTCCTCATATAAACCACAAACATCGTGAGAGCTGCGCAGGTGTACCAGGTTACTGGCGAAGCCATTTTGGTGGAGATATGCCCTTGCTGCCCTGATTAGCTGAAGCTTCGTACCTGGTGAGGCGATGTGGCCTGCTGTGAGTGGATGGGAACTGATAGTATATAAGAGTGAGAGACCCAGGGCTCGGAGTCTTTCGCCTACACAGTCAATGCTCTCCCAATAAACGTGTTGCAGAAGGATCCTGCTGTGGTGTCTTACGTGCTGGCAAGTCAGGCGTCCCACAAATGATGCCGAAACCCGGGAAGTAACATCTTCAGGCATGAGCGAAGACCCCCTGTTACAGGGAGGATTCAGAACTGCATCACGGGGAAGGAGCAGTTAATGAAGTGTTCCCGCAACACAGACTGTTGAGAAGGATTCAACTTCGTGGATTCAGAACTCTTCAGTTGGGGAACAGTGGTACCGGTAAGTAAAAAGAAATTAATGTGAGTCTCTGAGAGGTATGCTTTCTTACGCAGTAGGTCTGGTAATTGTCGCTTGCCTTGATAAGGGTACCAACTTTTGCAGGAGCACCAGGGAAGCATATCAGAAACAGAGAGAAATGAAAAAGAAGGCATGCGCAGAAATATAAGTAAAATAAGAAATATAAGAAGAGAAAAGTGAAAATAAGCTATTTCAGAGCTCTCCTAGGGACAGAAGGAAAACGGGAGACATCCTGTTTCCTCTCTGGCAGTAACGATAAGGTTCCTGATTTTGGGACAAGGTTCACAGTTTTGGGACAAATTAAGATTCATGGTTTGGGGACAAGTTAAGGAACTATGATAACCTCAGTGTAGTGATCAATAGATCCTCGCTGTGTAGTTATGCTTTTTTCTCCCATTGACCCTTTGTGGGTAGGTCTGATAATATTGGTCTTGTTTGTTCTGATATATGGACTCTGTTACTGTTTGAATTGTCAGGCAGTCAAGACAGGTCAGAAAATCCTTACAGAGCAACAAGAAAGTATATCAGAAGAGGAGAAGGGCTTAAAAAGAAAAAAGAAAAAGAAAGGAGACACAGTGTTATCAGGTGGACAGAAAGGACAAAACAATAGAGCTGAGGCGGAGGAGGAAGGTGAATTAGCTTCCACGCCCCCTCCTTATGCCTCCTCGGCAGCTGCCTATAAGCAGACCTTCTGTCTGGAGGTTTGGAGAATGGTTAGATTCTCCTTGCTGGGATGTCCTATTTTCACTGACCAAGCAGGGCAGAGATATCATGAGCCTCTAGATTTCAAAGTAATCAGGAATTTGGCTGAGTCTGTACAGATGCACGACTTAACTGCCTTCTACCAGCATGGGACAGGGATATGCTGCTTGGCCAAGGTCGCTTTGCACAACAACAGACAGGATATCCAGTGCAGGTGCTTGAGCAGGTGAATCAGATTGCCATAAGGATGTGGAAATCATTGCCCACTGGTGTTGAAGGTCTTGTAGAACTCCAGAGAGTTAATGAGGTGCTGAATCAGGTAAGAGAGGAGTGCTCTCAATTGGTTTGGGAGAGAGGGTCTGTTTGTGTTTCCTCAGGATCATCGACAACATCTGCAGGTCCCGGAGCACTGACCAGAGCAATTCAGGGCAAGTGGAGCTGTGAGGACATGGATGTTCCTGTGGCTGGGAATGCTCCGGCTAGTGAGAACTGAAGAGCTACGTTGGGGCTGTGTTCCTGAAACCCATGTCATTGACGCATTCAAGTGTTTCCTCAATTCTTTACATCTAATGCTTCACTACAATTGTCTTTTTTCTATGCTGCTTCAGCTAAAGGGATTGTTATGTTTTCAGATGATTCAAAATATTTCACAGATGAGTGATTGTGTTCAGCTGTATCTACTAAAACTAATGTTACCTGGATTTGAGGGGTGTGGCCTGCCAGTATATCCAAGGGCAATGGCACTATACCCTCCCAACCTAGATGGGCCCCCCCTTTCCTTTTTGTAAGAGTGTTCCTGATTCCCTTCCACCTTGGGCAGTGCTCCTTATATGTATGGTTGTTATGTGTGGTGAATGGTAGTTGCACTGATCTTTCCCCCTTAAGCCAGATGGCGGGAGGGACCTGGGGTAATGCAAATTTTATTGGAATGGTTCTAATGTGTCTGAAACTTCTGTATTTCAATTTGCTGGGGGAAGGAATGTTTCTTTTCTGAGTATGCCTGTTTGTATGTGATCTCCTTTTGTGTTTATTGTTTAGAAGAATAATGTTAATTGTAGTAGTGATATTCGTTATATCATTTGGCTGTTGTGACTAGGATGCCTTGCTTTGTACCTTTGCCTTTTCAAGTTACTTTGTTTACAAACTGTCTATCCCTTGCTTCAGGGCTGATGAGCGGGGATGGGAGCCCTGGGATGTATGCTTGTTATAGTGTGTGTGTTTGGCACATGTGTTAGGTGCAGTGTGTGCAGGCCCACACTTTCGCCATGATTGCATAAGCTTTTGCTGCAGTGGAGGTGGGACAATCTCCTCAGATAAGGTTTGCCACTCTAAAAGAAATTATGCTGCATTATGCTATGGGTTGCGAGGCTAAGCACTGCACAGAGGATAGCTTGCTGTTGGCATCCTGTGGAAGGCATGTCTGATTGCATGAAGGTTCAGTGTCCTAGTTCCCTTCCCCCAGGAAAAAACGACACGGGAGCTGGCCAAGACCTCTCTGGGTGATGAGCCCAAGGGATGGTTTTGTGTAAGGCCCCTATGCTTGCACACTGGGGATCAGACCTCTACCTTCACCCATGAGGCTTGCTTGCAGCAATTAAGATCTGGCCATAGATTAATCAACATCCTGGCCTTTTGATGCACCTGCCGCAAGCAAAACACAATCTCCCCAAGTGTGGCTTGGCATGATAGAGAAGTAGTCAGTGACAGATAAGAATCCCTGGGCATGTCACCAACCTAAGACAGGGATCAAACCAATGCTGTTTGTCTCCCAAGGACGGGTAAGGGGCATGGCTGCAGGGGGCAATCTACAGACATTCTCTCTGCCAATAAAAAAAAGAAAAAAGGGGGAGATGTGGGGAGCAGGTGTGGCGGCAGTTCCAAAGGCACCAGGGACTGCAGCTAAGTCGTATGACTTGCACCTGACTTCCTCATAAACCACAAACATCGTGAGAGCTGTGCAGGTGTACCAGGTTACTGGCGAAGCCATTTTGGTGGAGATATGCCCCTGCTGCCCTGATTAGCTGAAGCTGCGTACCTGGCGAGGTGATGTGGCCTGCTGTGAGTGGATGGGAACTGATAGTATATAAGAGTGAGAGACCCAGGGCTCGGAGTCTTTCGCCTACACAGTCAATGCTCTCCCAATAAACGTGTTGCAGAAGGATCCTGCTGTGGTGTCTTACTTGCTGGCAAGTCAGGCGTCCCACAGCATTTGTGTTCTTTTAGGGTCTATGTGACATCTGGCCAGGATCTTATGGATTTCATAGTCTTTGTGGAGAGATCTGCTATAATTCTTATAGGTCTGCCTTTATATGTTACTTGATATTTTTCCCTTACTGCCTTTAATATTCTTTCCTTGTTTAGTGCATTTGTTGTTTTGATTATTATGTGACAGGAGGAATTTCTTTTCTGGTCCAATCTATTTGGAATTCTGTAGGCTTCTTGTCTGTTCATGGGTATCTCTTTCTTTAGGTTAGGGACATTTTCTTCTATTTGTTGAAGATATGTACTGGCCTATCAAGTTGGGAATCTTCATTCTCTTCTATACCTATTATCCCTATATTTGGTCTTCTCATTCTGTCCTGGATTTCCTGGATGTTTTGGAGTAGGAGCTTTTTGCATTTTTTCATTTTGACTGTTGTTTCAATGTTTTCTATGGATTCTTCTGTACCTGGGATTCTCTTCTATCTCTTGTATTCTGTTGGTGATGCTTGCATCTATTACTCCTGATCTCTTTCTTAGGTTTTCTATCTCTATAGAGTTGTCTCCCTTTGTGATTTCTTTATTGTTTCTACTTCCATTTTTAGATTTGGATAGATTTGTGTGTTTCCTCTCTAAGGGCTTCTACCTTACCTGTGTTCTCCTGTATTTCTTTAAGGGAGTCATTTCTGTCCATCTTAAACTCCTTTATCAAGCATTATGAGATGTGATTTTTAAATCCAAATCTTGTTTTTCTGGTGTCTTGGGTTATCCAGGACTTGCTGTTCTGGGATAACTGGGTTCTGATGATGTCATGTAACCTTGGTTTCTTGTGCCTGCTTTTCAGCATCTGGCTATTTCTGGTGTTAGTTGGTCTTGCTGTCTCTGGCTTGAGCTTGTCCTGGGGGCCAGTAATCCTGTATCAGTGATCCTGGAAGACCCTGGCAGGACCCAACCACAGAGGGCTGTGGAACAGACCCAGCTCCTGGGTGCAGATGGCAGCTGTAAGGACCCTGTCCCAACTGCTCCACTGTTCCTGTGCCCTGTTCACTCCTGGCTGGTTTCACCTTAGACAGTCACTGGAGAGAAAATAGCAATCTTACCTCCAAACCTAAGAGTCAGAGTAATCCCTGAAAACCAGCTCTCTCCTGGCAGGACCTGTGCACAGAAGGCTAACACATAGGATTTTATGATATAGCGTATTCTAGTGAGACTAAGGTAGCTTTATTTCATTATTAGAAACAGAGCTAATTTGTCTTTGTTAAGTGTATGGGGAAGAAAGGGGTTTGCTTAATTATTAAACATGCCTCAATGCTGCTAGTTCTGAAGTTGTGTTTGATTTACCAGAATCTTGCTAGTATTAACTATCAATGAATTTAGGGACCTCTATAAAGCATGTTCTAGGACGGTTGTTAAAATCTGAGACAAGAAGCAAAGATTAGATGGGTAAAATAACCTGCCAAGATTGTGTGTGGGAGGTTCAAGGAATATATCACAGGTGTCTAGACTGAAGGTGAGAAAGGGCCATTTCTTTAATCAATACTTTGAAGTTCCCAAACTTGCTAAGAATCTTTCCATGTTCTTAAAATGTCGAGGAGTTCTCATTTACTTGGGTTATAATTATCAGTGTTTATAATATCCACATTAAAATAGAAAGAAAGTAAACCAATAGTCTATCACCATTATTCTTAGAAGAGTAGCAACATCATACTTCCTGTCACCACCAGAAAGCATCCTTTCTAGTATGAAGGTAATGACAGAGGGACAATCAAACACCCCGACAGTATTATGAAAATCATTTTAATCTTACATGGTCCAGGAGTTTTACATCTAAACAGCCATTGTATACATAATCCTGTCTCTCAGATAGTGAAACAGAAAGTTTCTCAAACCTACAATTTGGATATCCCAGTGGACAATTAAACTCAGATTTTAAGAGTTTAGGACAACTCAAGACTTCTATCACCACGATTTGTTTTCATGATAGCTGTGGGGAAAATGTTTGATATCTCTGAGCTTTCCTATTTACCTGAACAATGAAGACAGAAACACCCAGAACCTTTAGCTGTGGATAGGCGTAAATACCACAAACTGAAGGGAAATGCCCATAGGTACCCATCACACAGTAGAAGTTGAGTGACAACCTGTGGGTGCTCTCTGCCAGTGCACTCTAGTGTGCAAAGAACAAAGATGGACAACACTGTGAGGAAGGACCATAACCTATTTCGTTTGGCAGTGCAACAGCACTTAATGATTCTAATTCATCTGCTTGGAACCCATCCCATATTGAGCCTGGCCCCATGTTTCCTGAAAGGTAATTACTAAAGAGCTATTCTTTGGGTCCTTTTATCCTTGCTGAAATTCATCCAAACATTGGACACAGCTCAAAAAGTCCTGTGGCAAGAGTTGGGGGAAGTACCCAGAGGGAATAAGGAATTCACCAGCAGACTAACAAAGTCAAACTGGACCCTTGAGAACTCCCAGAGACTGAACCATTAACCAAAAAGTATACATGGGCTGGAACTTGTGGGGTAAAAATGGGGTCCTGCATCCACTCAGGGCTAGGGCCATTGGACGAGGCAGGACGTGAGAAGTTTTGACTGCACACACCCCAACAGCACCACCAAGCAGGCGCCGGGCTGTGAGAAAGTACAGGATCCTGCTCCTGTGTGAAAGGCTCAGTCTCAGACCTCAGGTCCCTGCAGACCTGCTGGAGTCGGCCTCAGGCTCTTGGGCACTACAGATACCACTGGGCACTGTGGAAGGACTGGTTCTGGGGTCCCTGGGCTGTACAGGGACATCAGGTTCTCATTCTTGGACACTTCAGATGCCGCTGGATGTTGTGAAAGAGCTGAGAACAGGGTGGGGACCTGTGAGTGGACTCTGGCCCAGGGCTGAAAGGAAAAGGGCAGGGGGAGAAAGCTCTGGCTGGGGCCTGTGTGAAAGAGAATATTTGGTTTGCTCATGCAGGCAGCTTGGCTTAGTGGAGACTGGGAAGGCAGAGAGGCTTCCAGTGGGAGGTTAGATACCCAACTAATTAGGGGACCTGCTCCACTGCTCCAGCATGGTGAATTTGGATGAGAAGAGGCAGCCCATGGTTTTAAGGTGTTTATTGTAGAAGAGAGAGAGAGAGGGAGAGGAGAGGAGAGGAGAGGACAAAGAAAAAGGGAAGAGGTGAGAGAAGTGAGAGGTAAAGGAACAAAGTAAGAGTAAGAGAGTGGCCCGGCGTGGTGGCGCATGCCTTTAATCCCAGCACTCGGGAGGCAGAGGCAGGCGGATTTCTGAGTTTGAGGCCAGCCTGGTCTACAAAGTGAGTGCCAGGACAGCCAGGGCTACACAGAGAAACCCTGTCTCGAAAAACCAAAAAAAAAAAAAAAAAAAAAATATAATAAAATAAATAAATAAATAAAATAAAATAAAATTTAAAAAAAAAGAGTAAGAGAGTGATTTGGGGGCCTAACAGTCCCTTTTATGGTATTCACTATTGCTAGGTAACTGGGGAGGAGTTTAGCCTGAAGGTCAGAAGCTTGGGCCATTGCTTATGTGACTAACCATGCTTCTCTTGTGGGGGTTATGGGAGGTGGTACCTTAGGCAGAAGCCAAAGTTCCAGGAGCATAAGTGAACGCCTACCATGTCATGAAGGTGAATTATGACCATTGGGGTTTAGACCTCAGCTCAACTGGAGACCAGCCTGTAATTCCACACACACACAGGTAATGAATGTGTGAGACCATGAGCCACATGAGCAAGGGAAATCCACCTATTTCAAGCACAGACTTTATAAGTAAAGAGCAGACACTAAACTTCTAAAGCTTCATGCTTTGTTTCCTGTTGCAATCAACTCTTTCATAAGGTTTAAATGGAAACACTTTCCTCTTGTTCTTATAAGCCCTTCTCAATCATGACTCATGGTAGGGTGCATTCTCCCATAGGCCTTGATTTGCCTACACTGATCTCATTGGGAAAACCAAAAATGAAAGTAAGGATCTACCTCTAACTCTCCCAGGCTAAAATTATTCATTGCCCTATAAAAATGCTCAGATGTATAAATTCAAACCAATTTGAGCCCCAAGTGTTATTTAGAGGGCCTCTCTCAGAGCTCTGGCCAATTAAAGCTGTGGTTTTTCTCTGTGACCTGCCTACATAGCAAGCCCACAAGGCTGATGTGTGACTTCCATTTATCTTCAAGCTTTATCTTAGCTGTGCCCTTCCTGGCAGCAAATCTTGGGCTGTCAGCATTTCCATTATGAAGGCTATCTTACAGAAGGCTATAAATTTGCCAGGGACAGACAAGAGCTTAGCAGAGCAGCTTGTAGACTCAGACGTTTCTCAAGGATGAGCCAGTTAGCTCAGCAAAATTAAGCCCACACTCAAAGTTGGGCTCCAAATTATTCTTCTAAAGTCCTGATGTCTAAAAAGATTTTCCTACATTTTAACTTAGAAATATTTACTAAGCTCCTATCCAGATAGGCTCTATCATTATATCTCCTCACTGTTCTTAGGAGAACTGATTCTTTCTCCCCTTCTAGTGAGTCTGTTAGTTAATGGCATGGTCTGCTCCCAGGAACACAGAGATCTCCAAATTGGAACTGTCCAAGACTTTCCTTCTTCAAGACTTTTCTAAATAAAGAGAAGAATATCTCTCTCTCTCTCTCTCTCTCTCTCTCTCTCTCTCTCTCTCTCTCTCTCTCTCTCTCTCTCTCTCTCGTTTCTAGCCTTGTTGTTATTCTTTACAATATCAGTGCTGACCTGGAACATCAGCATGTGGTGACTTCCCAGGACCTGTGGGACACTGTCGGTGATATCTTGCAGCCAAATGCAACCTATGAGAGTCTGGGGATGCAGCTATATAACTTTGGAAGTCATTGGTCAGCTTCAAAGCACAATGTGAATGAATGAACTTTGGGATCCTGCTGTTCCCTGGAATATGGGTTAAGAGTAAAAAGAAGCAGCTAGAAAATAAAAGAATGTAACTGATGCTCAGAAACAACCCAGTCTGTGTCTTCATGTCTATCATGGGCTGTTTTAGAGACAGAAATGAAAGAACTGGATCATGTTTTTTTGTTGTTGTTGTTGTTTGGTTGGTTTTGGTTTTTCGAGACAGGGTTTTTCTGTGTAGCCCTGGCTGTCCTGGCACTCACTTTGTAGACCAGGCTGGCCTCGAACTCAGAAATCTGCCTGCCTCTGCCTCCCGAGTGCTGGGATTAAAGGCGTGCGCCACCACGCCCGGTGAACTGGATCATGTTAATGACACAGAAACTTAGAGTACTTCGTGACTGTACTTGCAATATGTACACCTTCATGGTACTTCCTGGAAATGTCTGTGGAGTCCCTTGGGCTTTTCTGTTCAGCTTCCTCATCCACTCTGGACTGCCAGAGCCCAAATGAAATTTATAAAGTTAGTGGTCTATTAACTTAGCATTTGTGATTATAACATTTCTTCAGTTGTGAAACAAATTTCTTATAAACAAAGGCTCTGTCATAGACCATAATCCTTCTGAGGGCTGAGCCATGTGTCTGTTGCTGGACTCTCACTGCACTCATTATACATTCTTCTTAACAGTAGACTGCCAGTTACAGAAGCCAGACTGAGGAAGCTGTCATTGGCTTTTATGTGGTAGTAGCCATGATACAAAAGCTGGGCGGGCGACATGGTGTCAGCTCACAGACATGTTATGTATTAGTCAGCTTAGGCTAGACTCCTGGGACATAAGGGGACAAAAACATTAAGTGGTACAGACAAAATTGAAGCTTGTTTTGTGTTCACTAAACCTTCCAAGTTAGGTGTTCCAAACTAACTATGACACATATTCCTGTAGTGACTCAGATTGTAGACTTCTCTCACCCATGGCTATTGAATTCCCTAGCTCTCTTCACCTTCTAACTTTCCACCCCCTTAATTCTACCACACAAAAGAAAACAGTCTAGAGGGGCTTCATATTTTTAAAATATTCCATTCCAATCCAAAACAGCTTACTTCACATGTTAAGTACCACAAATATACCATCCGCAGGCATATTAAGCATATTCCTTTTTCAATCATTCTATAAGGAAAGAGTAGATGTAGAAAGATAGCTAATGGGACGGTTCTTAGTTTATCAACCTCAGTTAAGAAGACCCCAGCAGATAAATAAGAATCAAGAGCCTTGTGTGTTTTGTAAACCCCTTCTTCCATCAACCAGGCTTTTTAAAAACTCTTACAATCCAAAATACATTTTTCTTCATGACCCACTCCCAGGCACAGGACAATACCTAGAAAATCTTAGCTGACAATTCCTTGAAAATTATTTCCTAATGCCTTCTTTTACAGCATATTGCAAACTCCTCCCACCCCAATTGACATTGACAGTCCTATGCACTCCTCAGAATCTCCAGATCTCAATACCACAAATATCCTTTACTGGCAGAATTATTTTGTGTTCCTAGTTATCCCAGCCTAAAATAAAACATTGCCTGCGTGCTTGGCAAACACATACTAAGAGCCTATTAGGTGTTCAGTAATGTGAAAGATGCTGGCAAATAGGAATGAAGAGACAGTCATTGCAGATATTTACCATCTAGAATGGATCAGTTGTGAGAAGGGTATGGTAGGGTAGAGGGAGTAGGGGGGCATCTCTTGGGATGAGCTGGAGATCTGTGATGGAGGAGGCTCCCAGGAGTCTATGGGTGTGACCCTACCTTATATTCCTATCAATTGAGAATGTAGAGACTGAAATAACCACCTTCCTATAGCCAAGCAGAAATTCCAGTGGAGGAAGGGGGACATTAACCCACCCACAAAACCTTAAATCCAAAATTTGTCCTTTCTACAAGATGTGTTGGAATAAAGATAGAGCAGAGATTGAGGGAATAGCCAACCAATGACTGGGCCATCCCATGGGAGAGAGCCAACCCCTGACACTATTATGGATGCTCTGCAATACAAGCAGACAGGAGTCTAACAACTGTCTTTTGGTAGGCTTCATCCAGCAGTATATGGAAATAGACACAGAGAACTATAGACAAACATTAGGTGGAGCTTAGAAAGACTGTGAAAGAATGGGAGGGGGCAGTTGAGGGAGCCAGAGGGGTCAATGACACCACAAGAAGACTTATAGAGGTAACTAACTTGGGGTCATAGGAGCTCACATAGGCTAAACCACCAACCAAAGAGCACACAGGGGCTGAACCTAGGTACCCTACATATTTGTAGTAGAAGTATAGCTTGGTCTTCATGTCAGTCCCTCTAACAACTGGAGTGGGACCTGTCTCTGACTCTGTTGCCTGCCTTTGTATCCCCTTCCTCTTGCCTGACCTCAGTGGAAGAGGATGAGCTTAGTCCTGCTGCAACTTGATGAGCCAAGATGGATTGGTACCCATGGGTGGGCTTCCCCCTTCTCTCAGGAGAATGAGAGGAAGTAATGAGGGTGGGGTATGTGAGGGCAGGACAGGGAGGAAAGGAAGGAGGAGAGCTATGATTAGTATGTAAAATGAATAAGTAAATAGATGGATAGATAGATGGGGGAGGTAGAGAGATGCATAGATAGATAAATAAATTAAATGGGAGATATCTGAAACAGGTATGTATAGCCCCTTATTCTCAAGAAGTCCTGAAAAGTCATTCCTTTACAGGACAAGAAAACAGGAAGCTGTAAGTTTTACAGGAATGTGTCAGGAAAGCAAGCTTTGCCAGAATTTGTGAAGTTCCTAATCTGTACTCAGTGCTGTAATGGGAAGACACCACAGAAATATTCTGTCCTTGTCCTGGATGAGCTTTTAATTCCCATCCACAGAGCAATGATGTCCTTCACAGGCTATAGAGAGTGCTGTAACTCAATACACAGGGATGTATTGATAATCAAGATGAGGTAAGCCTCCAGGAGAAGGTCAAGCCTCAGGTTGGAGATTGAAGTTCTGTTTTAATTGGAATGGGCATTGTCTAATGTCTAGACAGCTAGCTTAAAGGCAAAATAAATATACAGAGAGTGAACAGTGAAGAGTATACCTGTGGTGTGCTGTAGTTGGGCCCTGGTTCTTCCTCCCAGCCCCATGATCCCAGAAATAATACTCAGTCTCAAAATATATTTACAAATATCTTGGCCTTATAGCTAAGCTCTTCTCTAACTAGATAAATTTAAAATATCTCATATTTTGGCCTACATTCTGTCACATGGCTGTTTACCTATGCCCTGGCACCATGTATACCTCTAGTCACATCTTTACAGCAAATATCCCCACATCCATCTCTCCCAGAATTCTTTCTTCTCCTAATGTCTCACCTTCTATTTCCTGCCTGTCATAGCCCATAGGCCTTTTAATTGACGGGTGATACATCCATACAATCCACAACATGTTTTCTCTACAGTGGAGTTGGAGTACCTGAAAAAATGTTATGCAACAGTAGAAGGCACTGCAGGAAACGATAGGATGACTTTAGGAAAACTGTAAGGAAATCTCAGAAAGAATGTAGAAACTGTTCTGGGAGCACAGTGAGACTGGCTATAGAGTGGGGGCTGTAGGAGAGGCTATGGAAGGATTCTAGGAGAAACTCAAGTAGAGTCTATAAGAGAGCTTAAAGAGGCTATTGAGAGTCTGTAGAAAATTCAGGGAAGGAACTGTGAGAGGCTGTGGAAGTTGTTACAAGGTCTATAGGAAAGGTTGTAGAAGAGACTTTAAAAGAACTGTAGAAGAGACTGTAAGAGGTTCTGGAGGAAGGGCTGTGGAAAAGCCTATAAGAAAAGTTGGATTATTGGCCATAGAAGAGGCTGTGGGAGACACTGTAAGAGGCTGAAAAAAAAACTTATAAACACTTTCAGAAAAGTAGCTGTGTAGAAAATTAACTCAAAAACTCAGTAGCCCTCTTAAATACAATGACAAACAGTCTAGAACAGCCCTAGAAAACCAAGGACCTTGGGATCACTGAGACCAGTCTATGCAGGAGAGCACAAGGGCAGCAGAAGCAACAGAGCTTCTTGGAAAGGGTCCCATCAGGCCTTCATCCTCAGGCAGGAAGCAAAGAAGAGACCCAGACCCCTGATCACCTTCCTTGGCAGAGGACAATTGGCCTCCAGAAAAAATTGTCCTCAGACCCCAGGACAAAAGAGGTGGATCTGAGTTCAAGACATCTGGGCATGGTAACTGTAGGAGGAGAGCTTGTCTGCAGAGAGTGCTATGACCACTGGGACTCAGATGAAAGTTGGACTACCAGAACTGCTGACAGAGGCTAACATAATCACAGGAGGATAGAGCTCCAGCCAGAGACAGCTAGAAAATCTGACAATAAAAATTACAAGATGGTGAAAGGCAAACATAAAAATCTTACTAACAGACACTGAGACCACTGGGAATCATCAGAACCCAGTACACCCACCACAGCGAGTCCTGGATACCCTAACACACCCAAAAAGCAAGATTCAGATTTAAAATCATACCTCATGATTCTGGTAGAGGATTTTAAGTTCATTAATAACTCACTTAAAGAAATACAAGAGAACACTACTAAACAGGTAGAAATCCTTAAAGAATTACAGGAAACCACTGGTAAACAAGTAAAAGTCCTTAAAGAGGAAACACAAAAATCCCTTAAAGAATTACAGGAAAACACAACCAAACAGGTGATAAAATTGAACAAAAGGATCGAAGACCTAAAAATGGAAGTAGAAACAATAAAGAAAATCCAAAGAATGACAATTCTAGAGACAGAAATCTTAGGAAAGAAATCAGGAACTATAGATGCGAGCATCAATAAAGAATACTAGAGATAGAAGAGAGAAAGCATTCCTAAGTGGAAAACTGATAGTACAGAGTGCCAATGAAAAGAAACTAGAGACAGCACATGTTAGCCACTTGACAGCACACTTAAAAGCTCTAGAACAAAAAGAAACAAATTCACCCAAGAGAAGTAGACTGCCAGAAATAATCAAACTTAGGTCTGAAATCAACCAAGTGGAAACAAAAAGAACTATACAAAAAAAAAAAAAAATTCAACCAACCAGGAGGTAGTTCTCTGAGAAAATCAACATGAGTGATGAACCCTTAGCCAACTAACTACAGGACACAGGGACAGTATCCTAATTAACAAAATCAGAAATGAAAAGGGAGACATAACAACAGAACCTGAGGAAATCCAAAACATCATCAGATCCTACCACAAAATGCTATACTCAAGAAAACTGGAGAACCTGGATGAAATGGACAATTTTCTAAACAGATACCAGGTACCAAACTTAAATCAGGATCAGGATAATGATCTAAACAGTCCCATATCCCTTATAGAAATAGAAGCAATCATTAATAGTCTTCCAACCAAAAAAAGCCCAGGACCAGATGAGTTTAGTGCAGAGTTCTATCAGACCTTCAAAGAAGACCTAATTGCAACTCTCCTTGAACTATTCCACAAAATAGAAACAGAAGGTACTCTACCCAATTCATTCTACAAAGCCACAATTACTCTGATACCTAAACCACATGAAGACCCAACATAGATAGAGAACTTCAGACCAATTTCTTTTATGAATATTGCTGCAAAAATACTCAATAAAATTCTCACAAACAGTCTGCACAGGTGAGAGTGTGCACCACAGAAGCTGACAGCTTCTGGGACAGGCAGGAGCCACAGAGCTACTGAGGCAGCGCCCTTTTCATGCTCCAGACATCCGGCCACCTTCATGGCCAGAGGACAGGTGTCCACCCGGCCTGGGAGGCTTTGCCTCAAGATTGGCAGAAGCCATCTTGGTTCCAGGACTCCTCTGAACAGAGTTTGCACAGGTGAGAGTGTGCACCACAGAAGCTGACAGCTTCTGTGACACTCCAAAACAACACAGCTTCTGGGAAAGGTTCTGTTTGGGCCTTCATCTTCGGCCAGGAGGAGGTCCAAATGCCAGATATCTGTGCACTTTCCCTGTAAGAGGAGAGCTTGCCTGCAGAGAGTGCTCTGACCACTGAAACTCAGAGGAGAGAGCTAGTCTCCCAGGTCTGCTGATAGACAGTAACAGAATCACCAGAAGAACAATCTCTAAACAGAGAAAACTATAACAACTAACTCCAGAGATTACCAGATGGCGAAAGGTAAACATAAGAATCTTACTAACAGAAACCAAGACCACTCACCATCATCAGAACCCAGCACTCCCACTTCTCCCAGTCCAGAGCACCCCAACACACCGGAAACACTAGACCCGGATCTAAAAGCATATCTCATGATGATGGTAGAGGACATTGAGAAGGACTTTAATAACACACTTAAAGAAATATAGGAGAACACTGCTAAACAGGTAGAAGACATTAAAGAGGAAGCACAAAAATCCCTTAAAGAATTGCAGGAAAACACAACCAAACAGGTGATAGAATTGAATAAGATTATCCAAGACCTAAAAAGGGAAGTAGACACAATAAAGAAAACCCAAAGTGAGGCAACGCTGGAGATAGAAACCCTAGGAAAGAAATCTGGAACCATAGATGTGAGCATCAGCAATAGAATACAAGAGATGGAAGAGAGAATCTCAGGTGCAGAAGACTCCATAGAGAACATCGACACAACAATCAAAGAAAATACAAAATCCAAAAAAATCCTAACTCAAAACATCCAGGAAATCCAGGACACAATGAGAAGACCAAACCTAAGGATAATAGGAGTAGATGAGAATGAAGATTTTCAACTCAAAGGATCGGCAAATAATTTCAACAAAATTATAGACGAAAACTTCCCAAACCTAAAGAAAGACACGCCCATGAACATACAAGAAGCCTACAGAACTCCAAATAGACTGGACCAGAAAAGAAATTCCTCCCGACACATAATAATCAGAACAACAAATGCACTAAATAAAGATAGAATACTAGAAGCAGTAAGGGAAAAAGTTCAAGTAACATATAAAGGCAAGCCTATCAGAATTACACCAGATTTTTCACCAGAGACTAGGAAAGTCAGAAGGGCCTAGACAGATGTTATACAGAAACTAAGAGAACACAAATTCCAGCCCAGGCTACTATACCCAGCCAAACTCTCTATTACCATAGATGGAGAAACCAAAGTATTCCACTACAAAAACAAATTCACACATTATCTTTCCACGAATCCAGCCCTTCAAAGGATGATAACAGAAAAAAACCAATATGAAGACGGAAACCACGTCCTAGAAAAAGCAAGAATGTAATCCCTCAACAAACCTAAAAGAAGACAGTCACAAGAACAGAATTCCAACTTTAACAACAAAAATAATAGGAAGCAACAATTACTTTTTCTTTATATCTCTTAATATCAATAGACTCAACTCCCCAATAAAAAGACATAGACTAACAGACTGGCTACACAAACAGAACCTAACATTTTGCTGCTTACAGGAAACTCATCTCAGAGAAAAAGATAGACACTACCTCAGAATGAAAGGCTGGAAAACAATTTTCCAAGCAAATGGTATGAAGAAACAAGCTGGAGTAACCATTCTAATATCTAATAAAATCGACTTCCAGCCCAAAGTCATCAAAAAAGACAAGGAAGGGCACTTCATCCTCATCAAAGGTAAAATCCTCCAAAAGGAACTATCAATTCTGATCATCTATGCTCCAAATAAAAGGGCAGCACATTCATTAAAGATACTTTAGTAAAGCTCAAAGCACACATTGCACCTCACACAATAATAGTGGGAGACTTCAACACACCACTTTCACCAATGGACAGATCATGGAAACAGAAACTAAACACAGACACAGTGAAACTAACAGAAGTTATGAAAACAATTTATCTGACAGATGTCTACAGAACATTTTATCCTAAAACAAAAGGATATACCTTCTACTCAGCACCTCATGGTACCTTCTCCAAAATTGATCACATAATTGGTCACAAAACAAGCCTCAACATATACAAAAATATTGAAATTCTCCCATGCATATTATCAGATCACCATGGACTAAGGCTGATCTTCAATAACAAAATAAATAATAGAAAGACAACATTCACGTGGAAACTGAACAACACTCTTCTCAATGATACCTTGGTCAAGGACGGAATAAAGAAAGAAATTAAGGACTTTTTGGAGTTTAATGAAAATGATGCCACAACATACCCAAACTTATGGGACACAATGAAAGCATTTCTAAGAGGAAAATTCATAGCTGAGTGCCTCCAAAAAGAAACTAGAGAGAGCACACATTACCAGCATGACAACACACCTAAAAGCTCTAGAACAAAAGGAAGTAAATTCACCCAAGAGGAGTAGAGGGCAGGAAATAATCAAACTCAGGGGTGAAATCAATCAAGTGGAAACAAGAAGAACTATTCAAAGAATCAACCAATCTAGGAGCTGGTTCTTTGAGAAAATCAACAAGATAGATAAACCCTTAGCCAGACTCACTACAGGGCACAGGGAAAGTATCCTAATTAACAAAATCAGAAATGAAAAGGGAGACATAACAACAGATGCTGAAGAAATACAAAACACCATCAGATCCTTCTACAAAAGGCTATACTCAACAAAACTGGAGAACCTGGATGAAATGGACAAATTTCTAGATAGATACCAGTTACCAAAGTTATATCAAGATCAGGTTAATGATCTTAAGAGTCCTATATCCCCTAAAGAAATAGAAGCAGTCGTTAATAGTCTCCCAACCAAAAAAAAAACCAGGACCAGATGGGTATAGTGCAGAGTTCTATCAGACCTTCAAAGAAGATCTAATTCCAGTTCTTCACAAACTATTCCACAAAATAGAAACAGAAGGTACCCTACCCAACTCATTCTATGAAGCCACAATTACTCTGATACCTAAACCACAAAAAGACCCAACAAAGATAGAGACCTTCAGACCAATTTCCCTTATGAATATCAATGCAAAAATCCTCAAAAAAGTTCTTGCTAACCGAATCCCAGAACAAATCAAAACAATCATCCATCCTGACCAAGTAGGTTTCATCCCAGGGATGCAAGGATGGTTCAACATATGGAAATCCATCAACGTAATCCAGTATATAAACAAACTCAAAGACAAAACCACATGATCATCTTGTTAGATGCTGACAAAGCCTTTGACAAAATCCAAAACCCATTCATGATAAAAGTCCTGGAAATATCAGGAATTCAAGGCCCATACCTAAACATGATAAAAGCAATCTACAGCAAACCAGTAATCAAGAACAAAGTAAATGGTGAGAAGCTGGAAGAAATCCCACTAAAATCAGGGACTAGACAAGGCTGCCCACTCTCTCCCTACCTATTCAACATTGTACTTGAAGTCCTAGCCAGAGCAATTAGACAACAAAAGGAGATCAAGGGGATACAAATTGGAAAAGAAGAAGTCAAAATATCACTTTTTGCAGATGATATGATAGTTTCTTTAAGTGACCCTAAAAATTACACCAGAGAACTCCTAAGCCTGATCAACAGCTTCATTGAAGTAGCTGGATATAAAATTACTCAAACAAGTCAATGGCCTTTGTTTACACAAATGATAAACAGGCTGAGAAAGAAATTAGGGAAACAACACCCTTCTCAATAGTCACAAACAATATAAAATACCTTGGCGTGACTCTAAGTAAGGAAGTGGAAGATCTGTATGACAAGAATTTCAAGTCTCTAAAAAAAGAAATTAAAGAAGATCTCAGAAGATGAAAAGATCTCCCATGCTCATGGATTGGCAGGATCAACATTGTAAAAATGGCTATCTTGCCAAAATCAATCTGCAGATTCAATACAATCCCCATCAACATTCCAACTCAATTCTTCAATGAATTAGAAAGGGCAATCTGCAAATTCACCTGGAATAACAAAAACCTAGGATAGCAAAAACTCTTCTCAAGGATAAAAGAACCTTTGGTAGAATCACCATGCCTGACCTAAGCTGTACTACAGAGCACTTGTGATAAAAATGGCATGGTACTGGTATAGCGACAGAAAAGTAGACCAATGGAACAGAATTGAAGACCCTGAGATGAATCCACACACCTATGGTCACTTGATCTTTGTCAAGGTAGCAAAAACCATCCAGTGGAAAAAAAGACAGCATTTTCAACAAATGGTACTGGCACAACTGGCGGTTATCATGTAGAAGAATGGGAACTGATCCATTCCTATCTCCTTGTACTAAGCTCAAATCTAAGTGGATCAAGAAACTCCATATAAAACCAGAGACACTGAAACTTATAGAGGAGAAAGTAGGGAAAAGCCTCAAAGATATGGGTATAGGGGGAAAATTCCTACATAGAACTGCAATGGCTTGTGCTGTAAGATCGAGAATCGATAAATGGGACGTTATAATGTTGCAAAGCTTCTGCAAGGCAAAAGACACCATCAATAAGACAAAAACACCACCAACAGACTGGGAAAGTATCTTTACCTTTCCTAAATCAGATAGGGGACTAATATCCAATATATATAAAGAACTCAAGAAGGTGGACTCCAGAAAATCAAATAACCCCATTAAAAAATAGGGCTCAGAACTGAACAAAGAATTCTCACCTGAAGAATACCAAATGGCAGAGAAGCACCTAAAAAAATGTTCAACATCCTTAATCATCAGGGAAATCCAAAGCAAAACAACCCTGATATTCCACCTCACACCAGTCAGAATGGCTAAGATCAAAAATTCAGCTGACAGCAGATGCTGGCGAGGATGTGGAGAAAGAGGAACACTCCTCCATTGTTGGTGGGATTTCAAGCTTGTACAACCACTCTGGAAATCAGTCTGGCGGTTCCTCAGAAAATTGGACATAATACTACCGGAAGATCCAGCAATACCGCTCTTGGGCATATACCCAGAAAATGGCCCAACCGGTAAGAAGGACACATGCTCCACTATGTTTATAGCAGCCTTATTTATAATAGCCAGAAGCTGGAAAGAACCTAAATGCCCCTCAACAGAGGAATGGATACAGAAAATGTGGTACTTTTACACAATGGAATACTACTCAGAATTTAAAAGGAATGAATTTATGAAATTCCTAGGCAAATGGATGGACCTGAAGAGCATCATCCTGAGTGAGGTAACATAATCACAAAGTAACTCACACAATATGTACTCACTGATAAGTGGATATTAGCCCAAAACTTAGGATACCCAAGATATAAGATACAATTTGCTAAATGCATGAAACTCAAGAAGAACGAAGACCAAAGTGTGGACACTGTGCCCCTTCTTAGATTTGGGAACAAAACACCCATGGAAGGAGTTACAGAGACAAAGTTTGGAGCTGTGGAAAAAGGATGGACCATCTAAAAACGGCTATATCCAGGGTTCCATCCCATAATCAGCTTCCAAAAGCTGACACCATTGCATACACTAGCAAGATTTTGCTGAAACGACCCAGATATAGCTGTCTCTTGTGAGACTATCCCAGGGCTAGCAAACACAGAAGTGGATGCTCACAGTCAGCTATTGGATGGATCACAGGGCCCCCAATGGAGGAGCTAGAGAAAGTACCCAAGGAGTTAAAGGGATCTGCAACCCTATAGGTGGAACAACATTATGAACTAACCAGTACCCCAGAGCTCTTGACTCTAGCTGCATATGTATCAAAAGATGGCCTAGTTGGCCATCACTGGAAAGAGAGCCCCATTGGACTTGTAAACTTTATATGCCCCAGTACAGGGGAACGCCAGGGCCAAAAAGTGGGAGTGGGTGGGTAGGGGAGTGGGGGGGGGAGGTTATGGGGGACTTTAGGGATAGCATTGCAAATGTAAATGAGGAAAATACCTAATAAAACATATTTAAAAAAATTCTCACAAACAGAATCCAAGAAAACATCAAAATGATCATCCATCATGATCAAGTAGGCTTCATCCCAGGGCTGCAGGGATGTTTTCATATATGGAAATTCATCAATGTAATTCACTATATAAACAAACTCAAAGACAAAAATCACATGATCATCTCCTTAGATGCTGAGAAAGCATTTGACAAAATCCAACACCCCTTTATGATAAAAGTCTTGGAGAGATTAGGAATTCAAGATCCATACCTGACCATAATAAAAGCAATTGGCAGCAAATCAGTAGCCAACATCAAACTAAATGAAGAGAAACTTGAAGAAATCCTACTAAAAATAGGGACTAGACAAGGCTGTCTGCTCTCTCCCTACCAATTCAATATAGTACTCGAAGTGGCAGCCAGAACAATTCGACAACAAAAGGAGGTCAAGGGGATACAAATTGGAAAGGAAGAAGTCAAAAATCACTATTTTTAGATGATATGATAATATGCTTAAATGACCACAAATATCTACCAGAGAACTCCTATATCTGATAAACAACTTCGGTGAAGTAACTGGATATAAAATTAACTCAAACAAATCACTGGTCTTTCTTTACACAAAGGATAAAAAGGCAGAGAACAAAAATAGGGAAACAACACCCTTCAAAATTGTCACAAAAAGTATAAAATAAATTGGTGTGACTCTAACTAAGCAGGTGAAAAATCTGTATGATAAAAACTTTAAGTCTCTAAGGAAAGAAATTTAAGGAGATCTCAGAAGATGGGAAGATCTCCCATGCTCATGGATTGGCAAGATCAATATAGTAAAAAATGGCTATCTTGCCAAAAGCAATCTACATTCTCAATGCAATCCCCATCAAAATTGCAACTCAATTCTTCACATAGTTAGAAAGGGTAATTTGCAAATTTATCTGGAATAACAAAAAAACCTAGGATAGCACAACTATCCTCAACAACAAAAGAACCTCTGGGGGAATCACCGTGCCTAATTTCAAGCTCTATGATGGAGAAACTGTAATTAAAAACTGCATGTCACTGTTACAATGGATGACAGGTTGATCAATGAAATAGAATTGAAGCCCCAGAAATGAATCCACACACCTAAGCTCACTTGATCTTTGACAAAGGAGCTAAAACCACCCAGTGGAAAAATGTCAACATTTTCAACAAATCGTGCTGGCACAACTGGCAGTTATCATGTAGTAGAATGTCAACTGATCCTTTCTTATCTCCTTGTACAAAGCTCAAGTCTAAGTAGATCAAGGCACTCCAGATAAAACCAGAGACACTGAAACTTATAGAGAAGAAATTTGGGAAAAGCCTGGAAGATATGGGCACAGGGGAAAAATTCCTGAACAAAACAGCAATGGCTTGAGCTGTAAGGTCAAGAATTGACAAATGGGACCTAATAAAATTGCAAAGCTTCTGTAAGGCAAGACACTGTCAATAAGACAAAAGAGGCCACCAACAGATTGGGAAAGGATCTTTACCAATCCTAAATCTGATGGGGACTAATATCCAATATATACAAGAACACAAGAAGCTGGACTCCAGAAAATCAAATAACCCCATTAAAAAATGGAGCACAGAGCTAAACAAAGAATTCTCAACTGAGGATTATGGAATGGCTGAGAAACACCTGAAAAAAATGTTCAACATCCTTAATCATCAGGAAAATGCAAATCAAAACAACCCATGATTCCACCTCATGCCAGTCAGAATGGCTAAGATACAAAATTTAGTTGACAGCAGATGCTGGAGATGATGTGGTATAAGCTGATACAACCACTCTGGAAATCAGTCTGGAGGTTCCTCTGAAAATTGGACATAGTAATACCGGAAGATCCAGCAATATCTCTCCTGGGCATATACCCAGAAGATGTTCTAACTGGTAAGAAGGACACATGCTCCACTATGTTCAAAGCAGCCTTATTTATAATAGCCAGTAGTTGGAAAGAACACAGATGTCCCTCAACAGAGAAATGGATGCAGAAAATGTAGTACATTTACACAATGGTGTACCACTCAGCTGTTAAAAACAATGAATTTTTGAAATTCTTAGGCAAATGGATAGATCTTGAGTACATCATCCTGAGTGATGTAACCTAGTCACAAAAGAACACACATGATATGCACTCACTGATAAGTGGATATTAGACCAGAAACTTAGAGTATCCAAGATACAATTTGTAAAATACATGAAACTCAAAAAGAAGGAAAACCAAAGTGTAAGTGTAAATGTAAATGTAAATTGTAAATGTAAATGTAAATGTAAATTGTAATCTCCCCCAGCCTGAAGCTGGCTGAGCCAGACCTAGACTTTGCTGCCACTAAGGAGATTACCTAAAATGCGGTCTCCCTAGATCACTCTATTGTTCAGCCACTGTTGCTGTTCCTCTTCAAGATACTGCTACCTGATGGGAGGCCACTGAGCTATTCCTGAGATCACACCCTATCCTGCAGGTGGTCACCTGCAGCTGGGCTCCAAGGATGAATTGGTGGGAATGGGTCTCCCCCCTCCTTTATAAGCGCATTCACCATTAAACATTTGAACCTTGAACAGACAAGCTTGTCTTGGTTTCCATTATTTCTAGACCCGCCTAGGCTCCCTCTTCTCTTTCAGCTCTGGTTGCCTCCCAGGCTCGAACTTGGACATGAGAGCCACAGGCTGGCCCCAACAATTTGGCGTACCAACTCAGGGCCCTGGGAATGGCAGAAGACTCTGGAAGAAACACTGCTGGTATGGAGCTCCACAGATAGGAAAGAATTAGAAATTTTGTACCAGGGCACGGTGAACAGGCGGATGGCTGCAGTTGGGAACTGCATCAGGTGGGAGGAAAGTAGATTTTTGAAACTCTCCCAGAGACAGAGAGAAAATCTGAGAATACCCTTTTGTGTGCGTGCCGGACGGTGTCTTTGTTCTGAGTGTCTGTCTTATGTTTTCTGAAATGAACAATGTGCTCGTTGTGTTGGTTTGTTGTCTGTGTTTCATCTCTTGTCTCTGAAGCATGGTGCAGTCTGAGTTTGGATCTGCCTGAGTTTGGTTTCTCTGGTGTTTGTAGATGATGAGGTTTCCTGAAAAGCGAGCTTGGTATTTGCAGCTGTCCTTTCAGGCTGTAAGGACCGGAGGACTGTGGTCAGGAGATGTGCTAGGAAGACTGCTGCTGCCCTGGGGGACGCCCTGGGAAGTGGGGAGAGCCAGGGATGCCCGGTAGTCTCCAGAGATCGGTTGGTCAGATGGAGTTCTGAAGTGGAAGCTTACCCTTCCAAAATTGTCTAATTCTTTTGCCTGCTTGTGGAGGACGAGAAAGGGTCGCATGTGTCTGGATCTGTTGGTCTCTGTTTTTGTATTTTTGTGTATGTGTTTAGAGCTATGTGAAAATCTAAAGAAATGAAGGTAATTCTCATAGGTGCCTCATACCCTGACTAGAGATGGTTTACACATGAGAGAACAGGCTTAAGAAAAGTGGTACTCTCCGACTATATGGGGATAATTTGGTGAAAGAGAAAAAGAAAAAAAAAATAAATCGTTTCAATTGGCCTTTGGAGCCCTACACCTGTAATTAGAAGTCTAGTGTGGCTGGAGAAGCCACTGCTAGGAACTGATGGCTGTTTTCCCTACAAAAATCTCTGTGCTTATGATTATTGTGTTTAGCTGTTCACAAGGTGCTTTTTATTTTATAATTATAGCTAGAAAAATTAAAATTCTCTGATTGGTCTAAGTGTAGCCGCTTCATTTGGTTTTTTACTGGTAATGTGCTCTGTGTGTCTTCACAAGAGTATCAGCTCATAAGTTATTGGTTAGGATTAAATAATTGTAACATTGGTAACAGAAGGTTAGCCTTAAATTGGCAACTCAGGTTTGTAGTCTTTCAAAGACATGGCATAAGCAGGCCAAAAAACTAGGCCTCTTAGGAATATTTCTAGTTGAGAAAATATCTAATGTGATTCTTATCCTAGAAAGTAGAATTAAAGATAAGATTTAAAACAATGTCTCTTTAATAGAGCATTAAAATTTATGCTGTCATACTTTCATAGGTATAAATTGGCAGCCAAATTATGTAACGTGACAGTAAAGTTACTAATATTGATTTTAAAGTGATATATTGCTTTGAAATTGGGTATTGCTTTCCCAAGGCTGTAGATATTACTCTAACATTGCGTAAGAAACTTAAAAATCATGGTTAAAAATTGCCAGTGTTCCAGTTACTGCAGCTGGCAGTTTGATCACAAATTTAAGATTTTATACTTACCCATGTATTGTTAATTAAGATTATTTCAAGAGTAATCTGCTATGAGAGCACTAAAAAACTAGACAGAGTTATATAGATATGTTGTTTTTTGAATTAGACCCTCAGACAGTAGATTTTGGCTATAATTGCTGACTGGCAAGAAACTGCAGTACAGGCAAATTTTTCTTAGCACCAAGGTTATAAAGAAGGTTAACTATGAGTAATCTTAAGAAAGACTGTCCAAAAATTAGAAGCATAGACAGACAGTTGAATTGTTCCCCCAAAAATCTGTCCTCATTACAGGAGGGCCAAAATTCTCGGGTTAGAATTTTTTTCTTATATTCGAGTTAATGCAAGTTCAGAGAAGTTGGCGCGAAATCTCCTTCGTTTTGCAAACTGTGACTAGGGAAGTTCTGAGAACCTCCCCCCTCCCTGCCTTCAGGGAAAATTCCTTTTAGCTATAAGAGCACCTTTGCAGACCTACCCAGATGTTGTTCCAATAAAGTTTTAATACAAGGTTTATAAAAGGTCAATCAGGCTGTAGAATTTACCAGGACATTGCGATTTGACTTGCCTACTTTATATAAAGTTATTATAGATTTAAAAGTTTGTTTTTTTCTTTTGCATCTGTATAAATTGTTGTGTTTGCTTCTAGTGAGCTTGTAATCAAGAAGCTAAGAGTTTGAATCTTTCAGTGTATATTGTTTCCTAAGTGAAAAGTATTTTATTAGCTAATGATTTTTAAGGGAAGTTTACTTTAAATCCTTGCTCTCACACAACGAGCTTTTTAATTCTGGAAAGTAGCTGTTGCTCCAGAAAAGATTCAGAGGCAATATCTTTTTAATACTTAGGGAATCATGGTACAGAAAATCCAAGAAGGAAAAATTGATTTACTTCAAAATTTTATTTTCAAAAGCTTCCAGTATATGTTAATTGGCTGAGACCTCACTTTGAGGCCTTAAAGCTACTTAAACCTCTGTTAGGTGCTATCTAGTGAGATTCAAGATTACTAGTGAGAAACAAAGAGGCTTTACAGAAGGCAAAAGAAACTTCTGTGATCAATTGTTATCAATTAATCATTGGTAATTAAGTATTACCTGCTTATTTTATTTATGTGACCACAGCAATTCCTTGGCAAGAGAAAACATTGTTGTAAAATCATCCTTCACCTCAAAGTAAAGTTTTAACATCCTATTAAGGCTGCTGTGGTGCTAACAAAGAATTATAAGATAAATTCCTATAGTTTGTGATAACTATAACAAAAATTGTGTCTTAAGAACCTGAATAAGTATCTCTTCCTTGTTCCAAATAGCAATTAATTTGGTTATTACAGAATATTATAATTGACCTATTGCATGCCATCATTTTAAATAATAAAAGATAGGTTAAAAATTGTTTTTATACATGCTTCTGTGTCTTCTATAAATTCATGCCTGCATGCATTCCAATTACTGTGTTTAAAAACAGCCCTCCTATGGGAGAAAAGTATATGTGAATTAGATCACACGTTTATTCTTTTGCGTTTCCTCCTGTTTCAGCACAGATAATTAAGTTGTATGCTGTGGATGGTGTTTTAAAATGCTGAACAATCAAACCTTAATTTGTATATTAATAGTCAATATTATATCTCAGAGCTCACAATTGCTTAAGACTGTTCACCCCTTGGATGCTATTAATTCTCAAACTGGCAATTGCTTATGCATATACAACTCATAAGAAAAAATGCTTTCCTTTTAAGAAGGTTGTTTTTGGACATTTAAGAAATTGTTCTGGACTGCCTGGACAAGACATCTTAAGGCAATGCCATGCTGGATTTATATCTCAGGCAGTCCATAGGTCCTACATATAAGATGGGTTGGATATATAATCTCATTCTTTATATATTCAAAACAGTTATGGTTCAAGATAATATTTTGGTATTCTTGGAAAATGTGCATGTCATATTGTAAATTTTTTTTCTCTTAGTGTCCTCAGTTCCTACTTGTTTCCACATAATAGTGTTAATTCTTGAGGACTTACACTTAATAAATTGCTACAAATAAATGCTCTTATTTCTGATTTAATAAATAAATAAATTATACACATGTGACTATTAACTTTTCAAGCTTTCTAGTTACAACCGCTCTTCAAGAGAAACAATTGAAAATGCAATTAGTCACTACCCATGTTACTTTAATACTGACTATAACAGTCAAGTATTTGAGATGTTTTGTCAACAAATTATTAATTCTCAAGGACAAGGTATTGTGGAACTTTAAAACTCTAGCTTCTTAAAAGACAAAGAAGGGGGAAATTATATCCCCGTGCATATTATTTAATGTATTCCCATGCACATTATTTAAATCATACTTTTATTTTAGAATTTTGAAATTTGGATGTCAAAGAATTTAATAAATGCCTTATAGTATCTTAAAAGGACCTACTTATTGGCATATGGCTTGATCCTGAACAGCTACCTTATTAGGAAAGGGAAAAGCATAGGTTCTCTCCACAGAATGCTGCAGAAGCATGACAGCTAATTCGTGTGACAAGCTGACAGGTGAGTTCACTCAGTGCCCTGACTGTAGTGACAAGAAAGCTGAATTGGGTACATGTTTTGGACCCATCCTTGCTTGCCATTTTCCCAGTTTGGACAAGCGAAGCTGCCTTGCTTCAAGCTTTTAAACCTTATGGTAAAAAGAACATCAGAGACTGTATAATCTGACTTAGAAAGATTAGTCATATAAAAAGAGTTATAGTGATTCTTCTCATTCCCTCATGTGACCAGTTATTCTAACTCAATCTTAGACTGGTCTAGTAATAATCCTAGGGAAGATAGCTAAAATCTTAATTACCTAGCAAAGTTAATTTGGAGCACAGCCTTCACTCCCAGAGAAGCTGCAGCTTTTCTGCAATTCTCAAAGCTACCTCCCCCACACCATGAGCTCTAAGTCTAAGCTTGATGGTTGCTAATTTGCAATTGAATGGAGTACCTGGACTTCCCCAAAGAAGCTTTTGTACTGTTGCTTTTCACTGTCTCTACTTTGTTTTTCAAGCAGGTCAGTCAACACCCTTCAGCCTGACTGCAGCAGGTGTACACCTTAGCCTCCAACAGCGCAGGTGGCAGTCATTAATCTTCATTGAGGAAACATTCTAAGTACATATTGTGGCTTTTGGTCTGAATTGGGAATAAGGTTTGCTATGAGGGCCAGACAGTCGAAGATGGACACCCAGATCTCGGAATCTTATCAATCTAGACAGAGGTACATGCCAAGAGTCTGTGGTTTATTAATAATACAGAGCCATGTAAAAGATTGGAGGCAAAGGTTAATGCCTTAGAAGTAGTAGTTTTAACAATAGGGCAGGACATAGCATATATTAAGGATAGAAAGGCAGAAATTTCAGATATTAGCAATAGTCACTTGGATACTTGGAACATTGATGAATTGGCCAGAGATTTAAAAAATAACCTAAGTGCATTGAATCCCCTAGATTGGGTTCAATATATATTCCTACTTGCTATTATTATTGGCACTATTTTATTAGTAAATAGTTGTGTTTCCACTCATCTTTAAAGCACTCCTGAGATCTGTAGCTACGACAAGGTGGGACATTCTGGAACTTCGGAAGAAATATAAGAAAGAGAGAGAATGCTATGTATACTCCAGTGAAGTTTGCTTGGCAGGCCGAGAGGCCTGAGAGTACTCACAAGGCAAAAAGTTTCACGGAAACTCACCTCCTGGAACTTTGGAGTTCCCATAACCCATATATTCTTACCTATCCCCGCGTTAGTCTGGTGTATGGATCTATGTGCTCTCTTTTAGTATTATCTTATTATAAGTGCCTCTTAAGATTGAATTCTGACAGAGCTAAGCCTTCCCCAGTGTTCCCACATCCTAGAAAGACCTTGAAGCTGACAAACTTGGAATTCAGTAGGAATTCAGTAAGAAAGTTACCTATTCAGTAAATAATTAAGCATTACAAAGCACCAAGCTGGAATAGCTTAGACTAGTCTGCAGAGTGTTAACTTGAGGCAGTAACCAGTTTTACCCAAACACAATGGCCTAGTGAATAGGTGGGTTTACCATGAGAAAAGTCATGGAATCCCATTGAGACAGGTTTCTTCACTAGGCCCAAAGAAATCAGGCAGAACCATAGAGTATAAATAAATTTTATGCCTCAGTCCAGGTTTTTTTAATATATTAATAACAGGGAGGAAATTGTAACCTCCCCCAGCCTGAAGCTGGCTGAGCCAGACCTAGACTTTGCTGCCACTAAGGAGATTACCTAAGATGGGATCTCCCTAGATCACTCTATTGTCCAGCCACTGTTGCTGTTCCTCTTCAAGATACTTCTACCTGCTGGGAGGCCACTGAGCTATTCCTGAGATCACACCCTATCCTGCAGGTGGTCACCTGCAGCTGGGCTCCAAGGATGAATTGGTGGGAATGGGCCTCCCCCCGCCTTTATAAGCACATTCACCATTAAACACTTGAGCCTTGAACAGACAAGCTTGTCTTGGTTTCCATTATTTCTAGACCCGCCTAGGTTCCCTCTTCTATTTCAGCTCTGGTTGCCTCCAAGGCTCGAACTTGGACATGAGAGCCACAGGCTGGCCCCAACAGTAAATGAAGAAAATATCTAATAAAAAATTATTTAATAAAAAAAAAAAACTTGTCCCTCTCTTCTCTCTTTCTGACACTGTCTTGCTACGTAGCAAATGGATATTTTCCTACCTGATATTTAGTGCTTGAATTAAGGGCCTTTAATTAAAGCCCCAAGTCCCATCTAGCCTTTTAGTAAGATTATTACTTGGGCACTGTGATGTATGGCTTTTACTTACTCTTTATTTACCTAAATACTAACTCTGATTAACTAGCTTGTTTGGGGTTATGAAGCAGCTCATTAAATGACCATTTATGACTTTACAACTTTCTCTTAGCATATAAATTGCAAACATTATTTGAAAAAAAATGCAAGTTCAAGAATATCAAAGACCTCAACATAAAACCAAATACACTAGAAAGTGGGAGAGTCTTGAACTCATTGTCACAGGAAAAGACTTTCTGAACAGAAGAACACCATTAACATGGGCACTAAGATCAATTAATAATAAATGGGATCTCATAAAACTGAAAAGCTTCTGTAATGCAAAGGGTGCCATCATTGAGACAAATTGTCAGCCTACAAACCAGGGAAAATTTTTTACCAACTCCACATCGAATAAAGAACTAATATTCTAATTATCTATAGAACTCAATAAACCATATATATTTAAAAAAACAAATAACCCAATTTAAAAATGGAATACAGGTCTATATAGAGAATCTTCAATAGCAAAAACTCAAATTCTCAAGAAACACCTAAAGAAATGTTGAACAACCTTAGCTATCAGGGAAATGCAAATTCAAACTTCCTTGAGGTTTTATCTTATATTTGACAATATCGCTGAGATCAACAAATCAAATGACAGTTAATATGGTGTGTGTGTGTGTGTGTGTGTGTGTGTGTGTGTGTGTGCATGAGCATGTAGTAAGAGGAACACTTGTCCATTGTTGGTCGAGGGCAAACTTTTACAGCCACTATGGAAATCATTATGGCATTCCCTCTGAAAGATGATTCCAAGCTATCTATTGAAAACATTTCTTTTTCTCCCTTCTACTCTTTTCAGTTCTTCTGCAATTCCCTTTCCATCTGGATCCACTCCCTTTCTGTCTTTCCTTAGAAAATAAACAGGCACAGCAAACCTTGTGAGGACATGGAGCAAGGGGAAGACTCACCCATTTTTGGTAGGAGTGAAAACTTATAAAGCCACTGTTGGGCATTGGGCTATATGCAGACAGTCTGGTCTCCAGTGGAGCTGAGATGTTGAACCCCGGGACCCAGTGGTGAAAATTCACCTACATGGGACAGAAGTAGTTCTCACATGTCTCCTGGACCCTGGCTCCTGTCGAAGTTACCACCCCCCTCCCCCAGCCTCCACAAGAGAAGCATGGTTAGTAGTCACGTAGGCAACGTCTCAAGCTTCTGACCTTTAGGCTAGACTCCTCCCCAGCTACCTAGCAACAATAAAGATAATAGCATATCATAAGAGGGGCTTATGCCCCCACCTCACTCTCTTGCTCTTGCTCTTACTCCCCTTATACTTTCCTCTCTCTTCTCCTCTCCTCTCCTCTCCTCTCCTCTCCTCTCCTCTCCTCTCCTCTCCTCTCCTCTCTTCTCACTCTCTTCCTCTTACTCTCTAGCCTTTCTTCTACTCTCTTTCCCCCTTCTCTCCTCTTGGACATGGCTGCTTTCCCTCTCCCTCTCCCTCTCCCTCTCCCTCTCCCTCTCCCTCTCCCTCTCCCTCTCCCTCTCCCTCTCCCTCTCCCTCTCTCCCTCTCTCCCTCTCTCCCTCTCTCCCTCTCTCCCTCTCTCCCTCTCCTTCTCCCTTCCTTCTCTGTTTCCCCCTGCCTTTCTATAATAAAGCTCTAAAACCATAGATTATCTCCTGGACTCAAGGCCTGCTGTGCAGACTCTTGCTTGTATGGGAACTTCTCTCCCTATGTGCTCTCACCTGTAGCCCCAAATCTACAGAGTGTCACTCAGGGTGGGGGGCGGTTGGTGGCTGCCCCTTGTCCACCCCGCTCACCCCCCATCGAGTGGGGTCAGTGGCTTAGATGCCCACCTGGAGTCAAGTGGAAAGCGTCCAGCAGCCCTCTCACAACTGCCTGCCCAGAGTACAGGAGCTCTGGCCTGATCTGGGATATCCTCCCTCCCCCTTCCCCTGCCCCCTTTTTAGTTCTCATAAGCCACTATGGAAATCTGTTTAACTACACAGAAAGATGGAAGTCACTCTATCTCAAAATCCAGCTCTACCACTCTTTGATGTATGCCCAAAGGATGCTACATCTTCCTACAGAGACATTTCTCAAACATGTTTATTGCTGCTGTATTCCTTTTTTTTTTTTTTTTTTTTTTTGGTATTCTCCTCATTTATATTTCCAATGCAATCCCAAAAGTACCCCATACCCTCCTCCCCCCAATTCCCTACCCACCTACTCCCACTTTTTGGCCCTGGCATTCCCCTGTACTGGGGCATATAAAGTTTGCAAGTCCAATGGGCCTCTCTTTCCAGTGATGGCTGACTAGGCCACCTTTTGATACATATGCAGCTAGAGTCAAGAGCTCCAGGGTACTGGTTAGTTCATAATATTGTTTAACCTATAGGGTTGCAGATCCCTTTAGCTCCTTGGGTACTTTCTCTAGCTCCTCCATTGGGAGCCCTGTGATACATCCAATAGCTGACTGTGAGAATCCACTTATGTGTTTGCTAGGCCTCAGCATAGTCTCACAAGAGACAGCTATATCAGGGTCCTTTCAGCAAAATCTTGCTAGTGTATACAATGGTGTCAGCGTTTGGAGGCTGATTATAGGATGGATCCCTGGATATGGCAGTCTCTAGATAGTCCATCCTTTTGTCTCAGCTCCAAACTTTGTCTCTGTAACTCCTTCCATGGGTGTTTTGTTCCCAATTCTAAGAAGGGGCAAAGTGTCCACACTTTGGTCTTCGTTCTTCTTTAGTTTCATGTGTTTTGCAAATTGTAACTTTTATCTTGAGTATTCTAAGTTCCTGGGCTAATATCCACTTATCAGTGAGTACAAATCATTTGAGTTCTTTTGTGATTGGGTTACCTCACTCAGGATAATGCCCTCCGGGTCCAACCATTTGCCTAGGAATTTCATAAATTCATTCTTTTTAATAGTTGAGCATTACTCCATTGTGTAAATGCTGCATATTTTTTTTATCCATTTCTCTGTTGAGGGGCATCTGGGTTCTTTCCAGCTTCGGGCTATTATAAATAAGGCTGCTATGAACATAGTGGAGCATGTTTATTTCTTACTAGTTGGAACATCTTCTGGATATATGCCCAGGAGAGATATTGTGGGATCCTCCTGTAGTACCATGTCCAATTTTCTGAGGAACTGCCAGACTGATTTCCAGAGTGGTTGTACAAGCTTGCAATCCCACCAACAATGGAGGAGTGTTCCTCTTTCTCCACATCCTCGCCAGCATCGGCTGTCAGCTGAATTTTTGATCTTAGCCATTCTGACTGGTGTGAGATGGAATCTCAGGGTTGTTTTGATTTGCATTTCCCTGATGATTAAGGATGCTGAACACTTTTTCAGGTGTTTCTCAGCCATTCAGTATTCCTCAGGTGAGAATTCTTTGTTTAGCTCTGAGCCCCATTTTTTAATGGGGTTATTTGATTTTCTGGAGTCCACCTTCTTGAGTTTTTAATATATATTGAATATTAGTCCTCTATCTGATTTAGGATAGGTAAGGATGCTTTCCCAATCTGTTGGTGGCCTTTTTGTCTTATTGACGGTGTCTTTTGCCTTACAGAAGCTTTACAGTTTCATGAGGTCCCATTTGTCAATTCTCGATCTTACTGCACAAGCAATGCTATTCTATTCAGGAATTTTTCTCCTGTGCCAATATCTTCCAGGCTTTTCTCCACTTTCTCCGCTATAAGTTTCAGTGTCTCTGGTTTTATGTGGAGCTCCTTGATCCACTTGGATTTGACCTTAGTACAAGGAGATAGGAATGGATCAATTCACATTCTTCTACATGATAACCACCAGTTGTGCCAGCACCATTTGTTGAAAATGCTGTCTTTTTTCCACTGGATGGTTTTAGCTCCCTTGTTGAGGATCAAGTGACCATAGGTGTGTGGGTTCATTTCTGGGTCTTCAATTCTATTCCATTGGTCTACTTTTCTTTCCCTATACCAGTACCATGCAGTTTTTATCACAATTGCTCTGTAGTAAAGCTTTAGATCAGGCATGGCGATTCCACCAGACATTCTTTTATCCTGGGAAGAGTTTTTGCTATCCTAGGTTTTTTGTTGTTCCAGATGAATTTGCAAATTGCTCTTTCTAATTCATTGAAGAATTGAGTTGGAATTTTGATGGGTATTGCATTGAATCTGTAGATTGCTTTTGGCAAGATAGCCATTTTTACAATGTTGATCCTGCCAATCCATGAGCATGGGAGATCTTCCCATCTTCTGAGATCTTATTTAATTTCTTTTTTCAGAGACTTGAAGTTCTTATCATACAGATCTTTCACTTCCTTAGAGTCACACCAAGGTATTCTATTATTATTTGTGACTATTGAGAAGTGTGTTGTTTCCCTAATTTCTTTCTCAGCCTGTTTATTCTTTGTGTAGAGAAAGGCCATTGAATTGTCTGAGTTAATTTTATATCCAACTACTTCATTGAAGCTGTTTATCAGGTTTAGGAGTTCTCTGGTGGAATTTTTAGGGTCACTTATATATACTATCATATCATCTGTAAAAAGTGATATTTTTCTTCTTTTCCAGTTTGTATCCCCTTGATCTCCTTTTGTTGTCTAATTGCTCTGATTAGGACTTCAAGTACAATGTTGAATAGGTAGGGAGAATGTGGGCAGCCTTGTCTAGTCCCTGATTTTATTGGGATTGCTTCCACCTTCTCACCATTTACTTCAATGTTGGCTACTGGTTTGCTGTAGATTGCTTTTTCATGTTTAGGTATGGGCCTTGAATTCCTGATTTTTCCAAGATGTTTATCATGAATGGGTGTTGGATATTGTCAAATGCTTTCTCCTCATTTAACGAGATGATCATGTGGTTTTTGTCTTTGAGTTTTTTTATATAATGGATTACATTGATGGATTTCCGTATATTAAACCATCCCTGCATCCCTGGAATAAAACCTACTTGGTCAGGATGGATGATTGTTTTAATGTGTTCTTGGATTTGGATAGCGAGAATTTTATTGAGTATTTTTGCATCGATATTCATAAGGGAAATTGTTCTGAAGTTCTCTATTTTTGTTGGATCTTTCTGTGGTTTAGGTATCAGAGCAATTGTGGCTTCATAGAATGATTTGGGTAGAGTACCTTCTAATTCTTTTTTGTGGAATAGTTTGTGCAGAACTGGAATTAGATCTTCTTTGAAGGTCTGATAGAACTCTGCACTAAACCCATCTGGTCCTGTGCTTTTTTTGGTTGGGAGACTATTAATGACTGCTTCTATTTCTTTAGGGGATATGGGACTGTTTAAATCGTTAACATGATCCTGGTTTAACTTTGGTACCTGGTATCAATCTAGAAATTTGTCCATTTCATCCAGGTTTTCCTGTTTTGTTGAGTATAGCCTTTTGTAAAAGGATCTGATGGTGTTTTGGATTTCTTAAGGATCTGTTGTTATATCTCCCTTTTCATTTCTGATTTTGTTAATTAGGATGCTGTCCCTGTGCCCTCTAGTGAGTCTGGCTAAGTGTTTATCTATCTTGTTGATTTTCTCAAAGAATCAGCTCCTCGTTTGGTTGATTCTTTGAATAGTTTTTCTTTCCACTTGGTTGAAAAAATATGGAATGCTTCATGAATTTGTGTGTCTTCCTTGTGCAGGGGCCATGCTAATCTTCTCTGTATCGTTCCAATTTTAGTATACGTGCTGCCAAAGCGAGCACTGCTGCTGTATTCCTAATAGTTAAAAATCAGAAAAAAAAAAAAACCAACATAGATGTCCCTCAATTAAAATATGGATAAAGAAAATGTGGTACATTTACACAAGGGAGTATTACTCAGCCATTATTTTTAAAGAAATGGCTTCATGAAATTTGCAGGCAAATGGATAGAACTAGAAAAAAGTCAACCTGAGTGGGGTAATCCAGACCCAGAAAGACAAATATGATATGCATTTACTTATGTGTGGATATTATCTGTTAAGTGAATGATAACCAAGCTAAAATCCATAGAACCATGGAGTATAGGTATAGAGTCAAGGACTAAAGGAAACAGATATATCTCATTAGAAAAGAGAAATAAAATAGATAAATATGGATAGGAGTACAGAAATGAGAGAATCTAGTGAGGAGGAGAAGTGAGGGGGTATAGGAGGGAAATACAGGGAGAGACAGCTAAAATTATGGGCCATTTGAAGTTTGTGTGACTTACAAAGACTGAGGCATCATGCACACTGGCCTGCAGAGGTCTACACCAGGTTCTCTACATCTGTATTATAGCTTCTAGTGTTTTTATGATATTTCTGTGAATTATTTGGTTTCTAATTCCTATGCCTCCTCTTGGGTTCTTTTCTTTCTGTTGGTCTGTTTTGTCCAACTTTAATTTGATAGCTTTTGTTTTACCTTATATTTTCTTAAACTGAATGAATGTATGAACGAAAAAATTAATGAATACCTAGACACTTGGATAAAAGTCCAATTGAATATTCATTTACACCAGCTGGGAGAGGAAAATTGGTTTTCTCTGATGAAGTGACACTGGGTATATCAACCACTCTAGAACAAGCTTCATGTTCAATGTTCAAGGGTAGTTGAACAACATATAATAGACTTCAGAGTTTGTTTATTTGTTTGTTTGTTTGTTTTATTATAATTTGTGGGGCCTTGGGGGGTGTTGTTTTATTTTGTTTTCTTGGTTTCAGAGGATTCTGTTGTATTGGTTTTTAGTTTGACTTTTAAGAAAAAACTTCAAGTTGAGTACATAGAGTCTGGGAAAGGATCTAAAGGACCTGAGAAGAATATGATCGTAATATATTTAAATTTTAAATTGCTTTAAATCATAAAGATATATAATAAAAGGAAAAAAGAGACTGTGGGGGGACATAGGAGAGTTTTTCATTAATCTGGCTCCCTTTGTGCTATTCATTTACCTGTAATTAGTCCTTTACCCCACACATCTATAAGTAACCCCAATAAACTCACTGGCTCACTAGCTTCATTTGAATCGAATCATTTCTTCAGCCTATCATCAGTGCCCTACCTGGGGTGAACAGATGTGCTTTCCCATCTCCCCAGGAAAAATGGCATAACAATTGTTCATTTCACTTTGGACCTATAATAAAGAAAAACCCTGTGGTATGAACAAAACAAACTCACTGATTTGGGCCAGGAAGCAAAAGATAGATGGAAGAGGGGACTGGCATTCCAGAATTTCCTTTTGGAGATTCAAGGATGTTCAGTGGGTCTTAACAAGATCCAAACTACAGAGGTCCTTCTGCATCCATTCATGTGAGCCTCATGCTAGGGGTAGCTTGCTCAATGCCTGGATCCAACAATCTTCCATGGAAGTCTGTCAATATCTCCCATGCACATACTGCCTCCAAAAGACCAATTTCTCCCTCTGGAGTCTTCTTATTAAGCATAGCACACTAGGATAGCAAACACAGCCTCAAGCAACCTTCAACAATGAGGCAAGGAGGAGGGGAGGCTCTGATCTCACTCAGTGCATACACCAGGCTCCTGGAAAGGGATGATCTCTGAGTGATACTGTCCCAGGATTCCTCCTAGAACACCTTTAACTGGGGCTTCCAAGTGCATAAGCTCTGATTGATACAAGTTTTCTCTCTAGCTCTCTTGGCCTAGGATGAGTACTTCTATATTGATTGACACCTTAAATAAACAACAGGTATTTTATTGCAGTTTCTGTACTGGCAAGGTCCTGCTGGATGAAGTGTGGAGTCAGATGAGTGGCAAGCTGCCCATCACAGATATCAAGGGGATGCAGGCAAGACTCCCTTCCCAGAGGCACACGGTACACAGCAGAGTTCTTTCTCCATCTAGCGTTTATCTCCCTTTAATCTAGAATGTCTTTTTTAAAATGAGAATCATTGCTAAGAAATGTTTGCTGAAAGGAGTCTGATATAGCTGTCTCCTGAGAGGCTCTGCCAGAGCCTTACAAATAAAGAGGTGGATGCTCGCAGTCAACCACTGGACTGAGCAAGAGGTCCCCAATGGAGAAGTTAGAGAAAGGACTGAAGGAGCTGAAGGGCTTTGCAACCCCATAGGAAGAACAACAATACCAACCAACCAGACCTCCACCCCCCCCAAGCTCCCAGGGACTAAGCCACCAACCAGAGTACACATGGAGGGACCCATGGCTCCAGCCACATATGTAGCAAAGGACGTTCTTGTTGGACATCAATGGGAGGAGAGGTCCTTGGTCCTATGAAGGCTGATAGATTCCCCAGTGTAGGGGAATCAAGGGCAGGGAGGCAGGAGTGGGTGGGTGGGTGGGTGAACACCCTCATAGAAGCAGGGGGATGGAGAATGAGATAGGGGGGTTCTGGGAAAGGGTGAAACTGGGAAAGGGGATAGCACTTGAAATGTAAATTTAAAAATATCCAGTTATACATATATATGTGTGTGTATATATATATATATATAATTTAAAAGTAAGGATCACTTCACATTCTCATTTGAAAATCACTCAAATTGAATCAAAAAGATATTAATGTATTTTGGTCCTAAATTTTCCTTAAGAGAAAACATATAAATCCAGAAATAGCTTAAGATGTGTAAAGATAGCTTCTTCGGAAGTTTACTACATTCTCCTGGGTGTTCTTTGAGTTTTTCTCATGATGGAAAATGTCCACTGTTAGATGAAGTAAGGAAAATCTGGAGAGAGTCATCTCAAACTTTTAAAGCAGCAGTAGGCCAAAAATTTACTTCATGTAGGGATAAAACACTTTACTAGGTCCAGAAATACATTCCAGGAAAGAAATTATGATATCAAATTTATATAAATGATTGTTTTAGCCTCAGTGTCAAAGACTTTAGTGTTAATAAGTTTACAACTAATATTGTTCACAGGAGTCAAATTATGTATCTTTACATCCTGCTTATACATTGCAGTCATTTAAGAATAAAAATATTTGAAAAATCATTTCTTGAATCCATGCAGTTAAATGTAATCAAGAAGGTATAATATAGAATGTTTCAAATAATCTATGTTATGCCATTGTCATCCAAGATCAGAGTTCCAGGACTAACTAAGCTCTTGTCAGGTAAATGCCCTATCTGCCCCCAGCCATCACAACACCACAGAGCACAGGAAAGTCCTAGGGTGGAACCTAGAGGTAAGCTCAGAGTTGCAATGTGAAAGTAACCTACAACAATGGTAAAGGCTTTAAAACACAAAGATGATGAAAACACATTCTTAGTCTCATCTGTCAGTGAGTGAGACAAGGATGGTACTGAGCATCGTTCCTTCTGTACTGCAGTGTCATCTACACTCCCTGGGCTCTACTGTCCATTGTCATTCACACTACCACTGTCTCCTTAGATTTAAACATACTGAATATTGGTGAGTGTGTCAAGCCCATGTTTAGTTAGACTTTGCTGTGTAACTGTCCTCTTACAACCCAGTGGTACCAAATGACCTTTTATTAAGACTCACAAGACCATAGGTCACAAAGAGGACCCTCATCAAGAATTGTGTCATGCTAGTCCACATGATACCTAAATCTCAATTCTACAGTCCATTAGGCTCCTGTACATAACTTTGGGCAGTGTTACTAACAGAGTAAAGTATACAAGGTCACAGTAAGTCACCCTTGGTCACTTTATCATGTTCTCTTTGTGGAAGGAAATCCCAAACCCATCCCCAAGTCAAGACTTGGGAAAGCAGATTTTTATACCTTTCTAGGAGAATCTGCAATGTCATTGAAAAGAGAAGGGATCTATGCAGTGGAGAACAGCAGCTACTCTGTCATCGGACATGAAGATGAGGATCCCACATAAGTGAGAATACTACTTCTTTACAGTTCAGTTTCGAATGAAGAGCATGATCTTTCCACTGCCAAAGGGTCTTCACAAATCAAAGCATCCCAGTCTGTAAAGCCAGCCAGGCTCTCACTGTCCCAAAGTTCCAGAGCCAGGCACTCCTATCCTCATTACACACTCCAAGTTCATGCTGGGAAGGAGAGCTTGGAGGGCAGCTTTTGTTGAAAAGTAATTTAGGCAGCCTCTGGCCCGGAATGAATCTACTGAACTGGAAGATTCAGCAGCTACAAAAATAAAACATTTGATGGACAAATGAATGCTTGGCTCCTTCCAATCCAGGGGGCTGGAAAGCAGAAGAGCTGCCAGGAAAGGTCAGTGGGAGAACACATACCCACTGAGTCTGTGCCAAGTGCCTCCAGCTCCCAGTCAGGCTTTGAGCCCACAATGCAAAAGAACAAGAAGAAAGGGCAGAACTTGGGACAAGAGGAAACACAATGCCCAGGAAACCAGACACAGTGGCAGAAACCTGCAAGGTCAAAACCAAAATGTCTGTGCTTTAGCCAAGTTCATAAGACTAGTCTTTGAAAATGGTGAGTTACTGACATGTGTTATGATTTTCCAGTAGCATGACAACATGTCTGGATTTGCAACAACAAAAATAAATAGTTCCCTGATACTTAAGAATACAGTGCCTGCTTTGCCTCTTCTTAGAACTGGGGACAAAACACCCATGGAAGGAGTTACAAAGTTTGGAGCTGAGATGAAAGGATGGACCATCTAGAGACTGCCACACCCAGGGACCCATCCCATAATCAGCCTCCAAACGCTGACACCATTGCATACACCAGCAAGATTTTGCTGAAAAGACCCTGATATAGCTGTCTTTTGTGAGGATATGCCGGTTCCTGGCAAACACAGGAGTGGACCCTCACAGTCAGCTATTGGATGGAACACAGGGCCCCCAATGGAGGAGCTAGAGAAAGTACCCAAGGAGGTAAAGGGGTCTGCAACCCTATAGGTGGAACAAAAATATGAGCTAACCAGTACCTCCGGAGCTCATGTCTCTAGCTGCATATGTAGCAGAAGATGGCCGAGTTGGCCATCAATGGGAAGAGAGGTCCCTTGGTCTTGCAAACTTTATATGTCTCAGTACAGGGGAACGCCAGGGCCAAGAAGTGGGAGTGGATGGGTAGGGGAGTGGGTGGGGGAGGGTATGGGGGACTTTTGGGATAGTATTTTAAATGTAAATGAAGAAAATACCTAATTAAAAAAAAAAAGAATATAGTGTCTGGCTGTGAATTGGCCAGTCCACTTCTTTCCCTTCACTTTCCTCAGCCTAGGAGATATTTTCAGGTAACTAGAGAGTCACAGAAAGACACTAATGGGAGGGGACTATACCAGGAGCTCCACACATATGAAACACGAGCACTTAACTGCATATGAGGTGTATTATTAGACCCTTTTAATTGTATTAAAAGTGTTAGGTTTAAGATGGAAAACTAACCTACACAAGGGCCCTAATCCTAATGTTTTATGATTTCGCCTTTTCTAGCTGACCTTGAATCCCAGCTGCTTACCAGGACTCCTGAGAACTCTGAGACCAAGAAAAGGCCTTTGATTGTGTTCTGTGCTTGGGTTCTGAGTGACTGTGATGAACAGGATGGGCTGAGTGCCACACTGATGTCTCAAATTAACAACAGATACTTGGCCCTGTTCTGACAATGTCTCTCTCTCACATCACCTCAGAGAGAATATAGTCAAACCCTCTATCCATTCACTTCCAACATACTTAACTAAGCACCTATCAAATAACAGGTGTCATGGGAGTCCAGAACACAAGAGTAAGTAGCCTCAGTCCCTGTAGAATTCATGGACCAATTTTGGCCTAGGACAAAGCCTAACCATTGAAGGAGAAAAGGATGACTTTCTCTGCTTCCTTTCCTCCTAGATTTGTTCTTCTTCACAACTCACCACACTGAGTGCTATACACTTACATTTCATCCTACGATGTCAATGATACAAACAGAACCAATGTGAACCTTCACTCCTCATATTTGTCACTTTCTTCTTTAATGAAAGTATTAGAAATCAGAAATAACTGCTCTCCAGAATCAAGAAAATATTGATCATTATAAAGGCTGGTCTCTTGCCTTCCACAAAGATAAGGAAACTACCTACAGGAAGGTTCTCCACAGCTCCAACATTCTATTCCTGTAACTTTGTGTCTTTTTCAGATTTTGTTCTGTTTTAAATCCAGAGGCAGTGGGGCTGGGTAATCCCTGCATAACCAAAGCTAGAGAAATGGATTTTTGTAGATAGGTGGGTTTACTAGAAATGGACCCAGAGAGCAGTAACCAGGTAATCTACAGGAAAGCCTGTTAGTGAACTGGTTTCCTCTGTGCACAGAGGTAAGTCAGCCTATGTAGGTTGTAAGTCAGACTTGTCTTATACAAAACGAAAAGCATGAGACATTTATGGACTCTCATAAGGCTCTTTGATAGTCAGTAACTCATAGGACATTAATTTCCTACTAGCCCCAGGCTGTCTGTCTATGGTGATCTTCTTTCTTGGACTTATAAAGAACCAGACACTGCAAAGAAGAGATACACTATCCTTGATACCCTACACTGGATGAGGGATGCTAGTAACTGTCTGCCTGTGTGTACTAAGATGACACAGATAACAGGATGCAGCTTGGTGCACCAAAAGCATTGATAGAAGTTCCATTAGTATCTTCAAAACAGGATTTCAGATGCTATCTAGTAAAAAATACTTTCCTATACAGACTTTCATACAGTCCATCTCACTGAGACTTCTAATCTACCTCTGCCAGCTAGAGTCAACTTAATCAGCACATTGCCATATATATTGTCAAGACAACTGACATCTTCTGACTTGGGGATGCCAAATAGAATTTTTTTTAATTGTTGATTGTGAAATTACTTCTGATCCATAAACATAGGGCTTTCATAACAATCCAGAGGAAAGAAGCCATCAACAGCTAATGTGTTTTCTACCCTCCAAACCATCAGTCAGAACTAGAGATAATTATCAGGTTGCAGTTTATCCTAAAATATCCCTCAGTATAACTCAGATGGCAATTCTAGCTTGCTTAGTCTCCAAGCCAAAATCCCCCATGGAAATTGGCTTCTGGAATTGCCATGTAGCCATGCTTTCTTCTGCACATAAGTTTGATTTTTTTTCTACTCTGTACCAGGCTACTTAATGCAGTCATCCTATCAATTCTGAAAGAGTATTGAGATTTTTAAGACCATAGAAAGATCAACAGAAAACATTTGTACAATTCACTTCTCTGCTCTTGGCTTTGGAAAAATAACAACAAACACACAAACAAAACACAGGGAGCTATTTCTGAATGTCGCTGCACATATAAAGGGATTTCAAGTGATATTTATTTTTATTATTTTCCCAGTATGTAGCCAACTCTTAGCAAATTTGCACTTTAATAACATGGGAATAATAAACCTAACTTCATTTGCCTTATCTAAGGCAGCTCTTTGTAGGTACACATGGAGGCACAGTGGATAAGTTAACCTAGAAATGTGAATTTATTGCAGAGAGTCAAATCAAATAATATTATATCTACACCAAAAGGGAAACATATAATCAATAGATCTGCCAGTATGTCATCAAATTAGAAGACACAATAACTCTTTGCTTTCCTTATAAGTAAAATATGTGCAATTCTATTCCCAATAATTTCTGTCTAATAAAGTTATAGCTTAAGATCTCAACCAAGACACCCACACCACAATCTACAGCTCCTGACTTGTAGTGATCACTTTTTGTTGATGTATTTTGAAAACTACATCAAGGTCAGAGATCACCCTACAATAGCCTCCCTTAATTTAAAGAGGTTTACTGTCTCTCTCTTTCTCCTTTGATATCAGAAGGGTTCTGTCTCAAAAACCAAGAGAATTACAGATCTGGTTACTGAGAAATGATTTAAAAAAAGGCTCTGGGTAAAGCTGACAACCATGTTTGAGAGATCTCTCCATGCCTCTAATACATTTGCTTAACTGTAGCAAAAAAAAAATGTTGCAAGCAAGTAGGAAAACAGCTCATTAAAATAGTCAAAAGAATAACTGGTTTTACTTTGAGGTAAGCTAAAGGGAAGCAGGTGGTGGTAGTATAAAATGTGCATGAGAACTTTACCCATTGTTGAAAGATGATGAGTTTAGATTTTCTGCTCTGCTGTAAATCTTCCTAGGATAAGGAAGTTCCCACTGTTAATAGAACCCAATGTTTGATAAAACAAAGGTAAAGCAACTGTTTTCCTGTTCAATGCAGAAATAGTGAACTCCAGTTCCTAGGGAAAGCAGAGCAGGGATGACGATGCCTCTCTGTGCTACAGGAACTCATACAACCTGGCAGGACCATATAACCCACACACCCTAGATAGACTGTACAATCCACACACCCTACCTAGACTATACAACCCACAAACACTAGCTGGACTGTACAAGCCACATACCCTACCTGGACTACATACAACTTAGACACCTTAGCTGGAATTTATAACCCACACACCCTAGCTGAAATTTATAACTCACACACCCTAGCTGGACCATACAACCCACACACCTTAGCTGGACCATACAACCCATACACCCTAGCTTGACCATATAATCCATATACCCTAGCTGGACCATACAACCCACACACCATAGCTGGACCATACAACCCACACACCCTAGCTGAACCATACAATGCACACACCTTAGCTGAACCATACAACCCACACACCATAGCTGGACCATACAACCCACACACCATAGCTGGACCATACAACCCATACACCCTAGTTTGACCATACAATCCATACACCCTAGCTTAAATTTACAACCCACACACCCTAGCTGAAATTTATAATCCATAACTCTAGCTGGACCATACAACCCACACATGTTAACTGGACCATACAACCCACACACCCTAGCTGGACCATACAACCCATACACCCAACCTGGATTGTACAATCTATACACCCTAGCTTGACCATACAACCCACAGACCCTAGTTGGACCATACAACCCACACACCCTAGCTGGACTGTACAACCCACACATCCTACCTGGACTGTACAACCCACAAACACTAGCTGGACTGTACAACCCACACATCCTACCTGGACTGTACAACTCACACACCTTAGCTGGAATTTACAACCCACACACCCTAGCTGAAATTTACAACCTACACACCCCAGCTGGACCATACAACCCACACATCCTAGTTGGACTGTACAACCCACACACGCTAACTGGATTGTACTACCCACACACCCTAACTGCACCATACAACCCACACACCCTAGCTGGACCATACAACCCACACACCATAGCTGGACCATACAACCCACACACCCAAGCTGCATGTACAACCCACACAGCCTAACTAGGTCCTACAACTCACACACCCTAGCTGGTATGTAGAACCCACACACCTAGCTGGATGTACAGCCCACAAACCCTAGCTGAAATATGCACAGTCACATACCTCTCACTCTCCAAGAAATAAAGCATTCTGCTTTTTGAGATTAGAGCCTCTTGATTACCAGACTTGCACTGAACTCATGATCCTCCAGCTTCATTGTCCATGCTCTGAAATGAGAGTGATGTATAGCAACATGAAGAATAAAGAACTAAAGAAAAGCACACCTAACCCTGCGAGTAGAGATTACTTCTCAGTATATTTGAAAAATGACATTTGTATAGTATCATCCCTCTTGGCATTTTTTCTAAGTATATTGTAAGTACCTACCCTGTTCCAGGGACTCTATGACACATTGAGTATACAGGAAAGAAGAACACAGAGATTTTGAACTGAGGATGTCAGGACATAATACAAGATTTAAGATCCAAAGACCATGGCAAGAGAATCATGTTCCAAGGAGTTAAAGACAAAGCACTGTGAAACACCAAGGAATGCTGTGATGGTTGACAGCCTTTAGAATCTCCAAACCTGTGGAATCAGACAGGCCTTGGACACACCTTTGAGAGATTACTGTGGTACCTTGACCATGATGGGAAGGTCTACTCTAAAAGTAGGTGGAGCCATCCCCTAGTGCCTTACTGTCTGTTCTATTGATGTGAAGAGATACCAGGAAAAATTCTTATAAAAGAAAATATTTAATTGGGGGTGGCTTAAAGCTTCAAAGATTTATTTGGTCCACTATCATTAGGGTAAGAAGTATGGCAGCATGCAGGTAGACACTATGAAGGATCCAAGAGTTCTACATCTGGATCATCAGGTAGCAGGAAGAGAGAGATGCTGTGCCTGGCTTGATCATTTCAAACATCAAAGCTCACTCAATTAGTGACACACTTCTTCCAACAAAGCCACACCTACTTCCACAAAGCCACATCTCCAAATAGTGCCACTCCCTATAAGCCTATGGGGGTCACTTTCATCAAAGTATGAAATCTGTGCTGAGGTAACTAGGACTACCTAAAAGGAGAAAGCAGACAGAGCACCAGCATTAATCACTCCCTTCTTGCCTTCCTTTAGCCACACTCCTGAAATTCCTGTCAATTTGTGAGGCAAAAGAAACCTCATCCATCCTTAGTTTATGGTCAGAAATTGTGACACAGAAACAAATACAGAACAATGATTTCACCTTTCAACAAATGTGACACAGTTTGTAGAATATAAAGGTGCTTGCCAAGGCTGGGGCAGAGGGTAGGATCTAGGTGTGACTTAAGGCATATAAAGTTTTATTTTGAAATTATGAGGTTATTGTTTAACATATGGAAAGTATACAGAAAAAGACCACATTCAAGTATGTTAAGACCCAGGCAGTCAGCAAATCACCCCTAGTCTGTCCAGTTCCCTACCAGCTCAGCTTCCCTTCCTACAGACTGTATAGGCCAATTTTGAGCATGAGGTGGCAGATCACAACACTAGGCTTACCAATGGGCCTTCCTATAGTGGCTCAGTGAGTAAAGGTGCTTGCCTCCATATCTGAAGACTTGAATTCAGACTCTGAAACCTACATGGTAGAAGGAAAGAACCAATTACTGGAAGTTGTCCTCTGATCTCCATATTCATGCCACATCGCATGCACATGCACACAGAGAGACAGACAGACAGACAGACAAAAACAGACAGATAGGTAGGTAATCATCTTCATTTAAACCACATGGAGAGAAAGTAGGGAAGGCAAGAACCATACCCTGAAATAAAAACTCCAAATGGGATTTTGTGTTTGTTTGAATGAGAATGGCTCCCATAGGCTCATGTTTTTTAATGATTAGTTCCTAAATGGAAGAACTATTTTGAAAAGGGCTAGAGGCTTGTCATTGCAGGTGAGCTTTGAAATTTCAAAAGCCTATGCAAGGGCTCTCTCTCTCTCTCTCTCTCTCTCTCTCTCTCTCTCTCTCTCTCTCTCTTTCTCTCTGGCTCTCTCCTTTTCCCTTTCTCTCTCCTCTCTTCTCTCTCCTCTTCCATCACTGTCCTTTCTCCTTATCCCTTTGCCCTTTGTTCTCTCCTCCCTCCCTCTCCTTCCCCCACTCCTCCTTATGCTTTTGGATCAGACACAAGTTCTTAGCTACTGCTCCAGTGTCATGCCTGCCTGTCTACTGCCATGATCATTGCCATGATAGTCACAGACTTATTCTCTGAAAATGTATGCAAACTCTCAATGAGATGCTTTCTTTTATAATTGCCCTGTCTTGATGTTCCTTCACAGAAATAGAAAAGTAACTAAGACAGATTCCCCAAAACAAAAGTGAGTGAATGGTATACTGTGGTATGTGGCCACTTCAAAGGTGCCTGAGGATCTGTGATGCTTCCTTAGGGCCAGGAAAAAGCATGGAAAATCAGAAGGCCACCAACTGGACTACAGGTATCTGGCAGAAAATGATGAGAGAAGTTTCTTAGCACACTATCTAGGTCAAAATATCAGAATTTCTCAGATTATTAATTCATGTATTTCTAAAAGCAAGAAAAATATCAGCATATATTCTCCAGGGTTTGCAGCTAAAGATTAAAGTAACTCCTGCCTGGTCAAAAATTATTTGAAATGTGTATACTTTTGCTTTTCTTGAGAGAAAATTGCATATATCCCAGCCTGCCGTTGAACATATCCCAAGATGAACCTGAACTTCTAATGCTAGAGATACAGGGATGGTTCAACATATGGATATCTGTCAATGTAGTCCACCATATAAACAAACTGAAAGGGATAAAAACCACATGAGCATCATATTAGATTGACAAACTCCAACATAACTTTATGATAAAAGTTCTGGAAATATTAGTTATAGAAAGAACATCATAATAAAAGGCAGTTTTAAGCAAGCACATAGCCAATAACAATTTAAGTGGAGAGAAACTAAAAGTCGTTCCTCTTTTTTGGGTTATTTTATTTATATTTCAAATGTTGTCCCTCTTCCCAGTCTCCCATCTGCACACACCCCCACCTGCCCTCCCCTTTGTTTCTAAGAGGGTGTTCCTCCACCCACCTTTCCACTCCCTCCTCACTCCTCTATCATCCCACTACACTGGGGCATCAAGACTTTATAGAACCAAGTGCCTGCCCTCCCATTGATACCAGATAAGGCCATCCTATGCTACATATGCACCCTTTGGTTGGTGGTTTAGTCCCCAGGAGCTCTGGGGGGTATGGTTGGTTGATATTGCAATTCTTCCTATAGGGTTGAAATTCCTTTCAGCTCCTTCAGTTCTTCACCTAACTCTTCCATTGGGGTCCCCGGATCAGTCCAACTGTTGGCTGTGAATATCTGCATCTGTATTAGCCAAGTGTTGGCAGAGCCTCTCAGGGGACAGCTGTAACAGGCTCCAGTCAGCAAGCACTTCTTGTCATCAAGAATAGTGTCAGGGTTTATTTTCTACAAATGGGATGGATCCCTAGGTAAGGCAGTCTCTGGATGGCTTTTCCTCCAGTCTCTGATCCATTTTTTGTCTCTGCATTTCTTTTGGACTGGAACAATTCTGAGTTAAAATTTTTGAGATGGGTAGGTGGCCCCTTCCCTCAAGTGGGGGTGATGCCTATCTACTGGAGGTGGTCTCTACAGGTTCTATCTGTCCTTTGTTAGGTATTTAGACTAATATCATCCCCAGTGGGTCCTGGAAACCTCTCCCTCCCTGGCTTCTGGGACATCCTACCCCTAGTTCCCCCACACATACATACCCTGCTACATATTTCTATTCATTTCCCTAACCCTGTGTACTTCTCTCCTGTCTCTTCCCATACCTAATCCTGCCCCCCTTTTTTCGCTACCCCTCCTCTCTCCCTCCCAGGTCCCACACTACCTCTACTTCTTGTGATTATTTTCTTTCCCTTTCTAAGAATGATTGGAGCATTCACAATTTGGATTTCCTTCTTGTTAAGCTTCATATGGTCTGTGAATTATATTATGGGTATTCTTAACTTTTGGGACAATGTCAACTTATCAGTGAGTGCATACCATGTTTGTCATTTTGTGTCTGTGTCACCTCACTCAGGATGATATTTTCTATTTCCATCCATTTGCCTGCAAATTTTATGAAGTCATTCATTTTTTACTAACTGATTAGTACTCCATTGTGTAAATGTATCACATTTTCTATATCCATTCTTCTGTTGAGGGACATCTGGATTGTTTCCAGCTTCTGGTCATTATAAATAAGTCTGCTATGAACATAGTGGAACATGTGTTCTTGTTATATGGTTTAGCATCTTTTGGGTAAATGCATAGTAGTGGTATAGCTGGGTCTTCAGGGAGAACTATTACCAATTTTCTGAGGAACTACCAAATTGTTTCCCAAAGTGGTTGTACAATCTTGCAGTCCCACCAGCAAAGGAGAGTGTTCCTCTTTCTCCACTTCCTCACCAGCATGTGCTTTCACCTGAGTTTTTATCTTAGCCATTCTTATTAGTATGAGGTGGAATCTCAGGGTCTCTAGATTTGCATTTCCCTGATGAAAGAGGATGTTGAACATTTTTAAAAATTATTATTATTCATAATTGTTCATTTTTTAATTGGATATTTTCTTTGTTTACATTTCAAATGTTATCCCTATTCCTGGTCTCCCCTATGAAAACACCCTACCTCTATCCCCTCCCCGCTCCCCCTGCTCACGAACCCACCCACTCCTGCTTCCTGGCCATGGCATTCCATACACTGGGGCATAGAGCCTTCACAGGACCAAGGGCCTCCCCTCCCACTGATGACAGACTAGGCAATCCTCTGCTACATATGCAGCTGGAGCCGTGAGTCCCACCATGTGATCACTTTGGTTGGTGCTTTAGTCTGAAGGCGCTCTTAGGCCATCTTGGGCACTATCTCAGTGGAGGGTTCCAAGGAACCAAGAGGACTCTCTACCCTTCAGGCACCCTAGCACACCCGGGATCTTGAAATCACTGGTGAGTGGAATGCAACATCTATTCCCAAAAAACACAGAGGATCTTGTACTAGCAGCAACAGGGTCAAAGGAAAAAGGCAGGCACTAGGACACCCAGAATCTTGGGATCACTGAGACCAGTCTACGCAGGAGAGCACATGGATGGCAGAAGCAACAGAGCTTCTTGGACAGGATCCCTTCAGGATTTCATCCTCAGCAAGGAGACAGAGCTAAGACCCAGACGACTGGGCACCTTCCCTGCCAGAGGAGAGTCAGCCTGCAGGAAGGGTTCTGACCCCAGGTCTCAGGAGGTGGATCTGAGCTCCAAACTTCTGTGCACATGCCCTGTAAGAGGAGAGATTGCCTGAAGACAGTGCTCTGACCACTGGGACTGAGGAGAGAGTTGGTCTCCCAGGAGGGCTAACAGAGGCCAACAGAATCACAGGAGGACCAAGCTCCAGCCAGAGACAGCTAACACCAGAGATAACCAGAAGGTGAAAGGCAAACGAAAGAATCTTACTAACAGAACCCAAGACTACTGGGCATCATCAGAACCCAGTACGCCCACCACAGTGAGTCCTGGATACCCCAACACACCTGAAAAGCAAGATTAGGTTTTAAAATCATATCTCAGAATGCTGGTAGAGGATTTTAAGAAGGCCATTAATAACTCACTTAAAGAAAAACAGGAGAACACTGCTAAACAAGGAAATCCCTTAAAGAGGAAGCACAAAAATCCCTCAAGGAATTACAGAGAAACACTGCTAAACAGGTAGAAGACCTTAAAGAGGCAACACAAAAAGCTCTTAAAGAATTATAGGAAAACACAACCAAACAAGTGATGGAATTGAAAAAAAAAATCCAAGATCTAAAAATGGAAGTAGAAACGATGAAGAAAACCCAAAGGGAGACAACTCTGGAGATAGAAACCCTAGGAAAGAAATCAGGAACCATAGATGTGAGCATCAGCAACAGAATACAAGAGATGGAAGAGAATCATAGACAACATGGACACAACAATCAAAGAAAAAGCAAAATGGAAAAAGATCCTAGCCTAAAACATCAAGAAAATCAAGGACACAATGAGAAGACCAAACCTAAGGATAATAGGAGTAGTTAAGAATGAAGATTATCAACGTAAACGGCCAGTAAATATCTTCAACAAAATTATAGAAGAAAACTTCCCTAACCTAAAGAAAGAGATGCCCGTGAACATACAAGAAGCTTACAGAACTCCAAATAGACTGGACCAGAAAAGAAATTCCTCCCAACACATAATCAGAACGACAAGTGCACTAAACAAAGACAGAATATTAAAAGCAGTAAGGGAAAAAGGTCAAGTTACATATAAAGGCAGGCCTATTATAGTTACACCAGATTTCTCAACAGAGACTATGAAAGCCAGAAGATCCTGGACAGATGTTACACAGACTCTAAGAGAACACAAATGCCGGGCGAGGCTACTATACCCAGCAAAACTCTCAATTACAATAGATGGAGAAACCAAAATATTCCATGACAAAACAAAACTCACCCAATATCTTTGTATGAATCCTGCCCTTCAAAGAATAATAAAGGGAAAACACTACACAAGGACAGAAATTATGCCCTAGAAAAAGCAAGAAAGTAATCCTTCAACAAACCTAAAAGAAGACAGCCACAAGAATAGAACACCAACTCCAACAACAAAAATAACAGGAAGCAGCAATTACTTTTCCTTCATAGCTCTTAATATCAATGGACTCAATTCCCAAAAGAAAAGACATAGACTAACAAACTGGCTACATAAACAAGACCCAACATTGTGCTGCTTATAGGAAAGCCACCTCAGAGAAAAAGACAAATACTACCTCAGTGTAAAAGGCTGGAAAACAATTTTCAAAACAAATGGTCCAAAGAAACAAGGTGGCATAGCAATTTTAATATCAAATAAAATTGACTTCCAACCCAAAGTTATTAAAAAAAGATACAGAAGAGCACTTCATACTCAAAGGTAAAATCTTCCAAGATGACCTCTCAATTCTGAATGTCTATGCTCCAAATGCAAGGGCATCCACATTCATTAAGGATATTTTAGTAAAGCTCAAAGCACACATTGCACCTCACACAATAATGAAGGGACAATTCAACATCTCTCCCTCCTCATTGGACAGATGCTGGAAACAGAAACTAAACAGAGACACATTGAAACCAACAGAAGTTATGAAACAAATGGATTAAACAGATATCTACAAAACATTTTATTGTAACGTGAAAGGATATACCTTCTTTTCAGCACCGCATGGTACCTTCTCCAAAATTGAGCATATAATTGGTCACAAAACAGGCCTCAACAGATACAAAAACACTGAAACTATCCCATGCATTCTATCAGATCACCACGGACTAAGGCTGATCTTCAATAACAAAATAAATAAGAGAAAGCCAACATTCACATCAGATTTGATGAACTCTACTCAATGATAACTTGCTCAAGGAAGAAATAAAGAAAGAACTTAAAAGACTTTTTAGAGTTTAATGAAAATGAAGCCACAACATACCCAAACATATGGGACACAATAAAAGTATTTCTAAGAGGAAAACTCTTAGCTGTGAGTGCCTCCAAAAAAAAAAAAACAGAGAGCATACACTAGCAGCTTGACAGCACACCTAAAATCTCTAGAACAAAAGGAAACAAATTCACACAAGAGGAGTAGACAGCAGGAAATAATCAAACTCAGGGCTAAAATCAACAATGTGGAAACAAACAAACAAACAAAAATGTATTCAAAGAATCAACCAAACCAGGAGCTGATTCTTTGAGAAAATCAACAAGATAGATAAACCTTAGCCAGACTAACTAGAGGGTACAGGGACAGTATCCTAATTAACAAAATCAGAGTGAAAACGGAGACTTAAAAACAGAACATGAGGAAATTCAAAATGTCATCAGATCCTACTACAAAATTCCACAAGACTGGAAAAACTGGATGAATGTACAATTTCCTAGACGAATACCAGGTACCAAAGTTAAATCAGGATCAGATTAATGACCTAAATAGTCCCATATCCCTTAAAGAAATAGAAGCAGTTATTAATAGTCTACCAACCAAAAGAATCCCAGGACCATAAGGGTTTAGTGCACAGTTTTATCAGACTTTCAAAGAAGACCTAATTCTAATTTTCCTCAAGTTATTCTACAAAATAGAAACAGAAGGTACTCTACCCAGTTCATTCTATGAAACCACAATAACTCTAATATCTAAACCACATAAAGATACCACAAAGATAGAGAACTTCAGACCAATTTCTCTTATGAATATCAATGCACAAATAGTCAATAAAATTCTTTCTAGCTGAATCCAAGAACACATCAAAACAAACATCCATCATGATCAAGTAAGCTTCATTCCAGTGATTCAGAGATGTTTTAATATACGGAATTCCATCAACATAATGTACTATATAAACAAACTCAAAGACAAAAACCGAGAAAGCATGTGACAAAATCCAATACCCATTCATGATAAACATCTTGGAAAAATCAGGAATTCAAGGCCCATACCTAAACACAATAAAAGCAATATACATCAAATTAGTAGCCAACATCAAACTAAATGGAGTGAACCTTGAAGCAATCTCATTACAATGAGGGACTAGACAAGGCTGCCAAATTTCTCCCTACCTATTCAATATAGTACTCAAAGTCCTAGCCAGAGCAATTAGACAACAAAAGGAAGTCAAGGGGATACAAATTGGAAAGGAAGAACTCAAAATATCACTTTTTGCAGATGATCTGATAGTATATATAAGTGATCCTAAAAATTTCACAGAATTCCTAAACCTGATAAATAGCTTCAGTATAGTACCTGGATATAAACTTAACTCAAACAAATCAGTGACCTTTCTCCACACAAAGGATAAACAGGCTGAGAAAGAAATTAGGGAAACAACACCCTTCACAATAGTCACAAAAAATATAAAATACCTTGGCATGACTCTAACTAAGGAAGTGAAAGATCTGTATGATAAGAACTTCAAGTCTCTGAAGAAAGAAATTAAAGAAGATCTCAGAAGATGGAAAGATCTCCCATGCGCATGGATTGGCAGGATCAACATTGTAAAAATGGCTTTCTTGCCAAAAGCAATCTACAGATTCAATGCAATCCCCATCAAAATTCCAACTCAATTCTTCAATGAATTAGAAAGAGCAATTTGCAAATTCATCGGGAATAACAAAAAAACCTAGGATAGCAAAAAACTCTTCTCAGGATAAAAGAACCTCTGGTGGAATCACCAGGCCTGACCTAAAGCTTTACTACAGAGCAATTGTGATAAAAACTGCATGGTACTGGTATAATGACAGACAAGTAGACCAATGGAATAGAGTTGAAGACACAGAAATGAACCCACACACCTATGGTCACTTGATCTTCAACAAGGGAGCTAAAACTATCCAGTGGAAGAAAGACAGCATTTTCAACAAATGGTGTTGGCACAACTGGTGGTTATCATGTCGAAGAATGTGAGTTGATCCATTCCTATCTCCTTGTACTAAGGTCAAATCTAAGTAGATCAAGGAACTCCACATAAAACCAGAGACACTGAAACTTATAGAGGAGAAAGTAGGGAAAAGCCTCAAAGATATGGACACAGGGGAAAAATTCCTGAATAGAACAGCAATGGCTTGTGCTGTAAGATCAAGAATTGACAAATGGGACCTCATGAAACTGCAAAGCTTCTGCAAGGCAAAAGACACCGTCAATAAGACAAAAAGGCCACCAACCGATTAGGAAAGGATCTTTACCTATCCTAAATCAGATAGGGGACTAATACCCAATATATATATAAAGAACTCAAGAAGGTGGACTCCAGAAAATCAAATAACCCCATAAAAATGGGGCTCAGAGCTAAACAAAGAATTCTCACCTGAGGAATACCGAATGGCTGAGAAGCACCTGAAAAAATGTTCAGCATCCTTAATCATCAGAGAAATGCAAATCAAACCAACCCTGAGATTCCATCTCACACCAGTCAGAATGGCTAAGATAAAAAATTCAGGTGACTGCAGGTGCTGGTGAGGATGTGGAGAAAGAGGAATACTCCTCCATTGTTGGTGGGATTGCAAGCTTGTATAACCACTCTGGAAATCAGTCTGGCGGTTCCTCAGAAAATTGGACATAGTACTACCAGTGGATCCCACAATATCTCTTCTGGGCATATATCCAGAAGATGTTCCAACCGGTAAGGACACATGCTCCACTATGTTCATAGCAGCCTTATTTATAATATCCAGAAGCTGGAAAGAATCCAGATGCCCCTCAACAGAGGAATGGATACAGAAAATGTAGTACAGTTACACAATGGAATACTACTCAGCTATTAAAAAGAATGAATTTATGAAATTCCTAGGCAAATGGATGGACCTGGAGGGCATCATCCTGAGTGAGGTAACCCAATCACAAAAGAACTCACATGATATGTACTCACTGTTAAGTGGATATTAGCCCAGAAACTTAGGATACCCAAGATATAAGATACAATTTGCGAAACACATGAAACTCAAGAAGAATGAAAATCAAAGTGTGGATACTTTGCCCCTTCTTAGAATTGGGAACAAATCACCCATGGAAGCAGTTACAGAGACAAAATTTGGAGCTGAGACCAAAGGATGGACCATCTAGAGACTGTCATACCCGGGGATCCATTCCATAATCAGCCTCCAATTGCTGACACCATTGCATACACTAGTAAGATTTTTCTGAAATGACACTGATATAGCTGTCTCTTGTGAGATTATTCCGGGGCCTAACAAATACAGAAGTTGATGCTCATAGTCAGCTATTGGAAGGATCACAGGGCCCGCCCCCCATAGAAGAGCTAGAGAAAGTACCTAAGGAGCTGGGGGGATCTGCAACCCTATAGGTGGAACAACAATATGAACTAAGCAGTACCCCAGAGCTCTTGACTCTAGCTGCATATGTATCAAAGGTGGCCTAGTCGGACATCACTGGAAAGAGAGGCCCATTGGACATGCAAACTTTATATACCTCAGTACAGGGGAACGCCAGAGCCAAAAAGTGGGAATGGATGGGTAGGTGAGTGGGGGGGGATGGTATGGGGGACTTTTGAGATAGCATTGGAAATGTAATTGAGGAAAATATGTAATAAAAAAAAAGAATATGGAAAGATCTCCCCTGCTATGGATTGGCAGGATCAATATAGTAAAAATTGCTATCTTGCTGAAAGCAATCTAAAGATTCAATGCAATCCCCATCAAAATTCCAACTCTATCCTTCACAGAGTTAGAAAGGGCAATTTGCAAATTCATCTGGAATAACAAAAAAACTAGATAGCAAAAACTCTTCTCAATGATAAACGAATCTCTGGTGGAATCACCATTCCTGAACTAAAGCTGTACTACAGAGCAATTATGATAACAAAAACAAAAACAAAAAAACCAGAAAAACAAAACTGCATGGTACTGGTATAGCAACAGACAGGTAGACCTGGAATAGATTTGAAGACCCAGAGATGAACCCACACACCTATCAAGGTCACTTGATCTTTGACAAGGGATATAAAACTATCCAGTGCAAAAAAGACAGCATGTTCAACAAATGGTGCTGGCACAGCGGTTGGCTAGCATGTAGAAGAATGCAAATTGATCCATTCTTATCTCCTTGTACAAAACTCAGGTCTAAGTGGACCTCCACATAAAACCTGAGACACTGAAACTTATAGATGAGAAATTTGGGGAAAGCCTGGAAGATATGGGCACAGGGAAAATTTTCTGAACAGGATACCAATGGTTGTGCTGTAAGATTGAGAATTGACAAATGGGACTTCATAAAATTGCAAAGCTTCTGTAAGGCAAAAGACAGTATCAATAAGACAAAAAGACCACCAACAGATTGGGAAAGGATCTTTACCTATCCTAAATCAGATAGAGGGCTAATATCCAATATATACGAACAACTCAAGAAGATGGATATGAGAAAAAGACAAATAACCCTATTAAAAATTGAGGTACAGAGCTAAACAAGAATTCTCAACTGGTGAATACTGGATGGCTAAGAAACACCTGGAAAAATGTTCAACATCCTTAATCATCAGGGAAATGCAAGTCAAAACAACCCTGAGATTCCAACTCACACCAGTCAGAATGACTAAGATCTCAAATTCAGGTGACAGCAGATGCTGGTGAGGATGTGGAGAAAGAGGAACACTCCTTCATTGCTGGTGGGATTGAAAGCTTGTACAACCACTCTGGAAATCATTCTGGACATTCCTCAGAAAATTGGACATAATACTATGAGAAGATCCAGTATTGCCTCTTCTGGGCATATACCCAGAAGATGTCCCATCTTGTAAGAAGGACACATGTTCCACTATGTTCATAGCAGCCTTATTTATAATAGTGAGAAACTGGAAAGAACCCATATGTCCCTTAACAGAGGAATGGATACAGAAAATGTGGTACATTTACACAATGGAGTACTACTCAGCTATTAAAAAGAATGAATTTATGGAACTCTTAGGCAAATGGATGGATCTAGAGGATTTCATCCTGAGTAAGGTAACTCAATCACAAAAGAACACACATGATGTGCACTCACTGATCAGTGGATATTAACACAGAAACTTAGACTACCCAAGATACAATTTTCAAACCATATGAAACTCTAGAAGAAGGAAGACCAAAGTATGAATACTTTGTCCCTTCTTAGATTGGGGAACAAATGTAACTACCCATGGAAGGAGTTACATATCCTGAGCTTTTGTCCCCACAGGCAAGAACACGCTCAGGACAACCGGAATCTTCTGCAGCAAAAGCTTTATTGCTCACTTCTTCAGGAGCCAGTGGAGTAGAGAGGGGAAAATGGCGGAGCCCCATCCCTTTTATGGAGGATTGTCCTCCGCCTCGGACATGTCGCTCCCTGATTGGCTGCAGCCCATCGACCCGAGTTGTCACAGGGAAGGCAGAGCACATGGAGTGGAAAGCTACCCCGGCACATGCGCAGCTTGCTTGTTTACTACTTAGAATACGGGTGTCAGCACCATCTTATAATGGCGAATGTGAGGGCGGCTCCTCACATCTCCCCCTTTTCTTTTATTTAAGAGCAATAGGCCACCCATACTAAAGAGAGTGGAGATAGAGGTCAAATCCCCAGTGTGCAGGTAAAGGAGCCGTACACAAAACCTCCTCCCAGGCTTATCACCCGGAGGGGTCCTGGTCTGGTCCCGTGTCGTTTTTCCTGGGGGAAGGACACTTGGACACTCAACCTTCTTGAAAGATGACATGTCTCCCTAGAATAGGCTCATATATGCTGCAGAGCCCTTCTCCTGCAGTGCTTAGCCGTGCAACTCTCTCAGGCTGCTGAGTGGCCAGCGACCTATTGCTTAAGCATAGATAACCATATATCAGGGGAAGCACCATGTTCTATTGCTGCAAGCGCCTGGGCAATAACCACCTTGTCTCTCCTAGTTTGGGCCTTAAGCTTACAGACCAATCAGAGAAGCAACACTAATCCACAGCAAAGAACAGCTCCAAATAATCCCACTCCCACCCATTCTTTAAAGAAGGAAAATGTTGAGGAGATAATCCTTTGGTCAGGGACAGGTCCAAGTGTGTGGGGCAAGTCTCAATTTTCGAAGGGTCTGTTCAAAGTTAGCCATCCAATTCTGTATCTCCCAATGCTGCTCTCCCTTTGTTGTTGTCGCCCTGGACATCACCAAGATGAGGGACATCAGTATTCCCTTGGTCAGTCTGGATTTTTCGGGTGAGTCTTTCTGGTATCCAAAAGGGGTTGTCTTCATTCTGTGGAAAAACACAAACAGCTCCCCTGGATCTTATCAAAATAGGATCCGGTCCTTTCCATTTGTTACTTAAAACATCTTTCCATTTAACCATCTCATTGGGCCTATCTGGCTCTGAACAATGATGTTCAGCTGCAGTATGGCCATGAGAATCAAGATTTAGAAAATTGAGTGTAAAGAGTGCCATAGACACAGACACTCTTGGTACTCGGGGTAGAGCCTCCTCGACTCCCCCTTTCTGTTTTATTAGATAGGATTTGAGGGTGCGGTGCGCCCGCTCAACAATACCCTGTCCTTGGGGGTTGTATGGAAGTCCAGTCAGGTGGGTCACGTCCATCTGACGGCAAAACTGTTGGAATTTTTGAGATGTATAAGCTGGTCCATTATCAGTCTTAAGGAGTTTGGGTTTCCCCCAAGCACTCCATGCCTCAAGGCAATGTTGAATCACATGTGAGGCCTTTTCTCCAGTTAAAGGAGAGGCAAACATGATGCCAGAGCATGTGTCAATGGACACATGGAGATATTGAAGTTTTCCAAAGGAAGAAACATGTGTAACATCCATTTGCCAGACCTGTAGAGGTCAAATACCGCGTGGGTTAATTCCCACATGAGGAACTGGCAAGAACTCACAACAGCTTTGACATTGAGTAACAATGTCATGGGCTTCTTTTCTCGTCAAGGAGAAACGACGGTGTAATGTTTCAGCCGTCACATGAAAATTGTTATGAAAATTTCTTGCAGCCTCTACCAGGGATGATAGGGCAGCAGCCACCACTTTAGTGGCCTTATCTGCCAAATCATTTCCCAGAGCCATGGGGCCAGGTAGGCCTGAATGGGCTCTAACATGAGTAATATAAACAGGAAATCTTCTAGATAACAAAACTAATTGTATCTGCTGAAAAATATTGGCAACTTTACTGAAAGGCTTAATCACTCTAGCCACTTTTAAAAGATTTACTGCATTGACCACATAACAGGAATCTGACACAATATTAAGGGGTTCTAAAAAGGTTTTTAAAACTTCTAAAACCACTAAACATTCTACCACTTGAGGTGAATTTTCATTATATTGTTTGGATACTACTTTACCATTAGCCACATAGGCACCTATGCCAGTTTTTGATCCATCAGTATATACCACAATCCCATTTTTAAGTGGGTTTCTTACTGTTATTTGTGGAAACACAACAGATTGATTTTGGGCAAACTGTAAAATTGGATGTTTTGGATAATGGTTATCTATTTGTCCTGAAAAGGAGGTAACTAAAACTGTCCAATCATTAGATGTGGCTGCCAAGGTTTGAACCTGTCAAAAGTCCAATCTCTCTGTTCTGGAGTCAAAGCAGCAGCATTTGCTCGGGCCTGCGTTTGTGCAGCCTCTTGCCATAGAGCTCTCCATTCCATATATTTGCCCATATTGGGGAGAGCGGCTTTTGCAATCATTTGCCAGTTGGCAGGAGTTAGTGCCATGCCGGCAAGCCTGTACTCTACCGGAGCATGAACACGCCCACCCTTGGCTCCTTCAAAGACCGGAAATGCCTGCTGCATCTTCCTTTGTTCCTCTCTTGGAATGAACGAGTCTGCGCACTGTCCCTCTGCGCACTGCCTCTCTGTGCAGGGCTGACGCACTACGCAGGGCGGAGGCTCCACATAGGGCAGAGGTGGACTATGACCTTGAGGCCAAGCAGCAAGCTGGCCTTTGCCAGCCGCTTTTGACTTTTTTCTTGACTTATAAGCTCGCATTTTATCTGGCTGGTACTTTTCTCTCTCATAACGAGCTGCTTCCTCCTCCAAGTCTGTTTCCTCAGAGGTGATAATTTCTTCATCTGATTCACAGCTACTACGAGCTGGCTCCTTAAACTCATCTTTTTTCTCCTCTTTCCTTCCAATCTCTCCCCAGGTATTCTTCCCTGACATTAACTTTTCCTCGGGTTCAAGACCCGTGGAAAGGCCTGTATACTTATTTTCATCTGATTCAGAGCTACTAAGAGCTGGCTCCTTAAACTCATCTTTTTTCTCCTCTTTCCTTTCAATCTCTCCCCAGGTATTCTTCCCTGACATTAACTTTTCCTCGGGTTCAAGACCCGTGGAAAGGCCTGTATACTTATTTGGTGCACCATGTTTCCTCTTTGTTCCTGCTCTCTCTCCCCGATTTACTTCTGATAGACTGTCTTGAATTTCGTCCAGAATTCTCCACCTTGCCTTAACCACTTGTTGACATGTGAAAAGGAACAAAAGGGCTTTTAACACTAGAGAAAGTTCAAGACCAGACATACCTTGTAAAGCTGTAATGCGTCCCGCAGTTCTGGTTCCAGCCTGCAAACGAGGGATCTTCCTTGCGCAGGTGTGATGGTAGTTCCCGGGTTTTTCGGCGCCACTTATCCTGAGCTTTTGTCCCTACCGGCAAGAACACGCTCAGGACAACCGGAATCTTCTGCAGCAAAAGCTTTATTGCTCACTTCTTCAGGAGCCAGTGGAGAAGAGAGGAGAAAATGGCAGAGCCCCATCCCTTTTATGGAGGATTGTCCTCCGCCTCGGACGTGTCGCTCCCTGATTGGCTGCAGCCCAGGAGTTGTCGTCACGGGGAAGGCAGAGCACATGGAGTGGAAAGCTACCCCGGCACATGCGCAGCTTGCTTGTTTACTACTTAGAATACGGGTGTCAGCACCATCTTATAATGGCGAATGTGAGGGCGGCTCCTCACAGTTACAGAGACAAAGTTAGGAGCTGAGAAAAGACCATCCTCCGGAGACTGCCCCACCTGGGGATCCATTGTGTATATAACCACCAAACCAAGACCCTATTGCATATGCCAGCAAGATTTGTTGACAGGACCCTGATATAGCTGTCTCTTGTGAGGCTATGTCTGTGCCTGGCAAATACAGAAGTGGATGCTCACAGTCATCTACTGGGTGGAACACAGAGCCCCTAAAGAAGGAGCTAGAGAAAATACCCAAGGAATTAAAGGGGTTGGCAACCCTATAGGAGGATCAACAATAATAACTAACCAGTTCCCCCCAGTACTGTGCCTCTAGTTGCATATGTAGCAGAGGATGGCCTAGTAGGGCATCAATGGAAGGAGGGGCCCTTGGTCTTGGGAAGATCATATGCCCCAATGTAGTGGAATGCCAGGGCCAGAAAGCAGGAGTGGGTAGGTTGGGAAGCAGGGCAGGGAGAGGGTATAGGGGGCTTTGGTGATAGCATTTGAAATGTAAATGAAGAAAATATCTAATTAAAAAACGCCTTTAAAATAGATCAATGACTAGTCAATGAGACTTCATGAAAATAGAAAATAATCACTTTTAAAAATAGGAAACAGGGGCTGGTGAGATGGCTCAGTGGGCAAGAGCACCCGACTGCTCTTCCGAAGGTCCAGAGTTCAAATCCCAGCAACCACATGGTGGCTCACAACCATCCGTAACGAGATCTGGCGCCCTCTTCTGGAGTGTCTGAAGACAGCTACAGTGTACTTACATATAATAAATAAATAAATCTTTAAAAAAAATGGCCTTACTCTCTTTAAAAAAAAAATAAATAAAATAAAATAAATAAAAATAAAAATAGGAAACATATTTAAACAGAGAATTCTCAATAGAGGAAATTCAAATTCCCAAGAAACACTTGAAGAAATGTTCACCATCCTAAGCCATCAGGGAAATAAAATCAAAAGTATTTTGAGATTCCATCTTATACCTATTAGAATGGTTAAGATCAGTAACAAAAGAGGGAGCTCATGTTGGTGATGATATGGAACAAGGGAAACAATCCACCATTGTTTGGGGGATTGCAAAGTTGTACAGCCACTTTGAAAATCAATATGGCCATTCCTCTAAAAGATGGCACTCAATCTACCTCAAGATCCAGATATTGCACTCCTGTGCATATACTCAAAGCATGCTTCTTCTGCAACATGGACACTTGCTCAAACATGTTTATGGTCAGAAAATGGAGCAACCTAGGTATTCCTCATTATAAGAATCAATAAAGAATATGTGGTACACTTGTACAATGGGGCATTGCTCAGCTGTTTAAAAAAAGAAATTTGCAAGCAAATGGGTGGAATTAGAAAAATATAAATAGGGTATATATTCACTTTCATATAGATATTAGTTGTTATGTTAATAATAAATTATAATCCATAGACCCAGAGAGGTTAGGTATAGAGGAAAGGACTAGGAGAAACACATGGGTCTCTCAGGAGGGGAAAATAGGATATATTCTATGAGTAAACTGGGAGTGGGAGGAATGGGAACCAGAAATTCAGGTGGGAGTAAAGGGAAATGGGCTTGAGGAAGGAAATAAGGGGCATCTGAGGGTGGTATTAAAACCTAGTACAGTAGAAACTTCCTAAAATATATGAAGGTGTTCCTAATGAAGATTCCATATGAGGGAGACAAAGTCTCGAATGGCCATTTCTTGTCACCAAGTGAAGCTTCTAGTAACTGTTTAGAGTTATAACTAATTGGGTTGTTGGCCAAAGGGTCTCATGAGAATCCCCCAAACAACTTTGGCTGTTGCCAAGACAATAATAGGTTGCTCTCCAACAACTTACAGCAAAGCCTCATTGCTGAAGACAATAATTCACAATGCATTGAACATGGACAAGATAAGCTGGTGCCTACATAGAATCTTCACCTCTATGTTCTAGAATCTTTCATATGGAAAAGTACTCTGCATGCTATCAAAAGAACAATGTAACCACCAACCCAGGCATAAAAAAACCTTTAATCTACAATATTCCTTCTTGCAAGATATGCTAGGGCAATAGTGGCTCAAAGCTTGTGAAGTTAACCAACCAATATCTGATCTTGTTCAAGGTCCACTTCATGAGAAGGAATCTATACTAGATACTGCTTGATTGTTCAAGAGCCAGAGACTACATAGCCCAGAGATCTATGGTAAAACCAAATAGTACTGGTTTAAAGAAAGAAAAAATGCAGAGATAAAATGTCTTCTAATGATATTCTGCTTTACTCATAGATCAGTTCCTTATTCAGCCATCATCAAAGAAGCTTCCTCCTGTAGCAGATGAGAACAAATACAGCGACCTACAGACACATTGAACAAAGAAAGAGAAGCCTTGGACCACATAGCTCTAATGGGATGTCTCAGTCAAATCCCTCTGTTCAGGGTTCAGGGAATCCCATGGAAGAGGAAGTAGAAGAAGTGTTAAAGCAAGAGGGGATGGAGGACTCCAGGAGAGCAAGGTCTTTCTAACTAAACAAAGGAAAGGTCATACAAAAGCACAGAGACTGAAGCAGCATGTACTGGGCTTGCATGGGTCTGTGCCAAGTCTTATATGTATGTATTATGGCTTTCAATTTGGTGGTTTTAATGGAACTCCTGAGTGTGCAAAGAGTGGGTGTTTGGTTCCTGGGCCTTTTCTTGGAGTCTTTTCCTTCTGTTGGTTCACCCTGTCCAACTTTGTTTGATGTGATGATTTTTGTTTTAACCTCTTAGAAGTTTGTTCTTTTCTAGAAAGACATAAAGAGAGTGGATTAGATGGGAAGATAGATTGGGTGGAACTAGGAGGAGTAGAGGAAACTGTAATTGGGATATATTGTATAGGAAAAGAACCTCTTTTCAATAAAAGGCAGGCATGTAACAAGAATGAGATAACTCATGATCTATATAGTACATATAGGTGGTCCGGTAACTCTAAGAGCTAAACCTATGTGTGTTAGCATTGAGAGTGAGTCCTTTTTATTAAAACTTGGGAAACAGTTCATGCATGGCCAAGTCTGTTTTTATTCTCAGGACTCAGAGGAGACAGACTGGTCTATGTAGTGAGTTCCAGGCCACCTAAAGCTAAACAGTAAGACTGTCTCAAGCAAAAAACAAAAAACAAACAAAAAAAAAAAAACCAAAACCAAAAACAAAGAATCAACTAAACAAACTTGAGAAAAATGTGCTCTGCTTTATAGTTTCTAAGGTATGCTAATTCTTTTTCAGAATTATTTTTCCACAAATGAACAGTACATGGAAAGGAACGCATAGTTTTAAGTCAAAAATAAATTAATTTTGCTCAGTGCTGCTGAAAGTAACACATTATGTAATTTTAAACTATGTTATATGTCTGTAGTGACAAAGACAACATAGAGTGGTACTGGCACAGAGACAGCTTGGCATGATGCTGACACAGAGACAGACATATCGACCAATAGACCATACTATAGGACATGGAAATCAACCCACACAGTTTTGCACACTTCAGTTTTGACAAAAACCTTAAATAAAAAGACAACATTTTCAAGAAGTGATATTGGCCAAACTGCATATCTACCTGCAGAAAGAAAAAAAAAAGATCAAAGCCACATCTCTCTTCCTACACACAAACCAATTCAAAGTGAATCAAAAACTTTAAATCCCAAACTGCTGGAGGAAAATAAAGGGGAAACACTTATAGATAAGTCCAGAACATTCTAACTAGAACCTCAATAGCACAGAAAATAGGACTCACACAGAAAGAGGAAAATTTAAAGGTTGTTTTAAATATTGATACAAAAAAAAAGTGCAGTATGTAGCAGGGATCAGTCATCAGTGAAGACCTTTAACTATAAGGTCTCTTTTCAGTAGAAAAGAAAGGTGAACTTAACTATGCACGATAATCTTCCTGCCGTGAGAGCTTAAGGGTAAGTGCCTTTTATTAAATTGGTCTAACACAAATCCTTAACAAAAAAGGATCTTAGCTAAGGTATCACCAGAAGCAACTTATTCCAAGGAAGGTTTAAGGAAGGTGTAAGGAGCCGCCCTCACATTGGCCATTACAAGATGGCACTGATGGCACTGGCACCTGTGTAAACAAACCATCTGCACATGCGCTGGGGTAGTTTCCCACCCCATGTGCTCTGCCTTCCCCATGACGACAACTCCGGCCGATGGGCTGCAGCCAATCAGGGAGCGACACGTCCGAGGCGGAGGACAGTCCTCCATAAAAGGGACGGGTTTTCGCCATTCAGGGGATCTCTCTATCTCTCTCTCTCTCTGGCTCCCTCTCTGGCTCTCTTTGCCACTGGTTCCTGATGGGGTAAGCAATAAAGCTTGTGCTGCAGAAGATTCCGGTTGCCCTGAGCGTGTTCTTACCAGGGGGAACAAAAGCGCGGGCAATAGGAAGGTATATTCAAGACAGAAATGAAGGTATACAGAAGACATATTAAAGGAAGGTATATGGGTATACACACGTACTGTCTTCATAAACATTTGTGTTCCAGTAAAGAAGTAGAAACTTCCTCCATCTAAGCTGTACTGGACCAAAATGCTAAGAACAACACTGTATAACCTGTCCTTGGGAGACATAAACAAACATGTATTCACTCCAGATAGGACACTGATGAAAACAACTTTCTACCAGAGTCTAGCTTAGTACTCAGAGGAGAAGGGATGTCTCAAAGGGAATGTATTACTAAGAAGCCATTGAAGTATTGATGATAACAGAAAAGTGTCATCCCTGGGGCTCCCTGCAGAGTGTGAGCATCCCAACTCATGAATGACAGGAAGCTACTCTTCTAACCAGAGGAAAAAACTTTGACAAGTCTTGGAAGTTTTTGAGTTTCCTAGCTCTTTCTTATAAGTTCTATTTATTCCCTAGGTTTTGCCATCTGTACTGGCTAGTTTTGTGTCAACTTGACACAGCTGGAGTTATCACAGAGAAAGGAGCTTCAGTTGAGGAAATGCCTCCATGAGATCCAACTGTAAGGCATTTTCTCAATTAGTGATCAAGGGGGAAAGGCCCCTTGTGGGTGGGACCATCTCTGGACTGGTGGTCTTGGGTTCTATAAGAGAGCAGGCTGAACAAGCCAGAGGAGGCAAGCCAGTAAAGAACATCCCTCCGTGGCTTCTGCATCAGCTCCTGCTCCCTGACCTGTCTGAGTTCCAGTCCTGACTTCCTTTGCTGATGAACAGCAGCATGGAAGTGTAAGCCGAATAAACCCTTTCCTCCCCAACTTGCTTCTTGGTCATGATGTTTGTGCAGGAATAGAAACCCTGACTAAGACAAATTGGTACCAGCAGAGTGGGGTATTCCTGTGACAACCTGACCATGTTTTGAGGAGGACTGTGGAAGGACTTTGGAACTTTGGGCTAGAAGATCCATTCATTGTTAAGAGCTCTGTCAGATGTTGTGTAGGAGCTTGGAAGATAATGTTGAGAACAGTGCAGAAGATGGAGGCCTGGCTTGTGAAATTTCAGAGGGGAAATTAAAGACTCCTTTCAGGGCCATTGCTGTTTTTATTGTGAAGATTTTGTAGTTCTGGTTAGCTGGGGCTGAAGAATCAGCTGTGATTAACAAGATACCAGAACTACTAAAGCAAAAACTTTGCATTACTGGGACTATTGATGCTGGTTAGCTGGAGCTAAGAAATTAGCGGCGATTAAGAAGAAACCAGCATCATTGAGGTGACATCTTCTGGGAAGTATTTTCTGAAAGCACAAAGAGGCTGTGTTCCAGAGATAGGCAAGGTTGTACTCCTTCTGCAGCGGGACTTGGTAATATGTAAGGGTCACCCAGGTGGTACTGGTTTTGAAGGCATGAAGGGGTCATGCAGAGCAGCTAAGGCTCAGCACTGTGAGAGGCCATGGAAGGCCATTGGTGAAGGTGCAGCCTCAGTTGCAATTGAAGGCCCAGGACTGAAGGGGTCATGCAGTGTTTTGGAAATGCCAGTACCATGAGATGACCACCAAGAGCAGCATCAGCAGTGGAGTACAGGCATCTGGAGCCTAGTGGACGACGTGTGTGCTACAAAGGGCATGGCTGGAGAAGTGACCCAAACCCTTGGAGGAGCCCAGAAGATCGTGAGTTGGATCCCAAACATTGGACGGTTGGAGATTGATTTTTGCTTTGTGACTGTGCCCTGAAATTTTCCCTCTTGAAGGAAGAAACTGTTTTAGTGGAGCCCACAGTTAAGAGACTTTTAATTGTAAAAAGACTTTGAATTTTAAAAGAGATGTATATTTTAAAGAGATTGAAATTTTAAGAATATGTAAAGACTGTGGGACTTTTAAAGTTATTTAGATCTTGGGAATGAGTAAGAATGTAAGGGTTGAGGCTTACTAGTGATGTGTTTGTGTGTCAAGTTGACAAGGGGTCAATTGTACTGGCTATTTTTGTGTCAACTTGACACAGCTGGAGTTATCACAGAGAAAGGAGATTCAGTTGAAGAAATGCCTCCATGAGATCCAACTGTAAGGCATTTTCTCAATTAGTGATCAAGGGGGAAAGGCCCCTTGTGGGTGGGACCATCTCTGGACTGGTAGTCTTGGGTTCTATAAGAGAGCAGGCTGAACAAGCCAGAGGAGGCAAGCCAGTAAAGAACATCCCTCCATGGCTTCTGCATCAGCTCCTGCTCCCTGACCTGTCTGAGTTCCAGTCCTGACTTCCTTTTATGAACAGCAGCATGGAAGTGTAAGCCGAATAAACCCTTTCCTCCCCAACTTGCTTCTTGGTCATGATGTTTGTGCAGGAATAGAAACCCTGACTAAGATACCATCTTTATTTCCTCCTTGACTCTTCTGTGGCTTTCTCTTCCCTGCATGAGAGACTGTTTCAAAATGAAGGACATCAGCACAATACATAGAATCAGTTTCCTTGTGGCTATCCCACCAGCTTAAGTGAAAACTAACAGTGGACAGATTGGCCAATCAAAACAGAACCAGCTTAGCTGATCAGTATTCAACCCCAAGGTCCCTAAACATCTCTAGTATATTTCAACTCCATTAATGCAAAAATTGTTGACATTTACAGATTTCTCCATCTAATGACTATTCATTCTGAGACCTAGAATCCCAAACTCTGGAGTTTATGCCCATTTTACTGTTTAACAAGACACTAGCAATTGTCAGTGAAGCTTTAATGACAGTATTAAAATGCAAGTCAGGATAATTCATATACTGTGCCACTACTTAGAAACAGAACTTTTGTTCTGTGAACCAAAATCTATTCAAACAGCTTTATGCATAAATTGAGACAGAATAATTTGCATAAAACAGATAATTAACTTCTACTTGTACAAGGCTTTAAAATTTAGTGTTTTAGCACAGCATTCCTCATTTAAACCCATTAATATGTTGTGGTATAGACTATAGGCTGCATACTCAAATTTCCCATTACACAGTCCAAAGCAACAGAGACAGTAGTAGCTGTAAAATTGGATGATACTACCCTAAATGCACAAAACAAGCCTTCATATGTGTGTTTCTTGACAAAACTAATGACAACTTTCTTGAGACCAGAATCACATTTAAATGATTCTTGTATCTATAATTCATAATTGAGCTACCCATGAACATCATGTACTGTGGGCAAATGCAGCTCAAACACAAAGACAAAGTTGCTATAACACTAACAGCCCTTTACTACAGACAAAACAAGAAAAGAGGAAAATCTGTTATGCTGAATAACTATGGGATATTCTTACACCATTTTAATTTTTAAAATGTTTTGTTCCCTTGTGTGTATGCTTTGAGAATTCTGTATGATTTTGACATGTAACCACCATAAATAAAGTATTTAAAAGCATGAATGTATTCAAAATTGAGATAACTGCCAAGCATGGTGATATATTTCCATAATCCCAGTCCTAAGGAGACTTGAAGTAAAAGACTAGATGGGCTACATACAGAGACTCTGCCTTTCCTCTATCACCTCTCCCCATATGTGTGTGTGTGTGTGTGTGTGTGTGAGAGAGAGAGAGAGAGAGAGAGAGAGAGAGAGAGAGAGAGAGAGAATTCCTGTGGCAAATGAACCACCAAATCCGTAAGACAAAAATACATACATAAAACCACAAATAAAAATACATGATTCCATGACTCATTATATGGATTTATGCCAAATATCATTGGTAACCTCAAAGAGATAAACAAAGAAATAAGAAAGAAACCTAAATCTAAAGTAGTTAGAAATAAAATAAGAATAAATATTGCTAAATAAAAATGAGTGGGCAGGGATGCATTTCAGTTGGAACTGTGCTCCATGGCATGCAGGATGCTCTCAGTTTGATCCCCTTCATTGCATAAGCCACCCATAGTGTCGCACACCAGGAATCAGAACTCTTGAAAGATGGAGATGGGATGGTGACAAATTCAAGGTCATCCTTGGCTGCACAGTGAATTGGAGGCTAGCATGGGCTACAGGAAACTCTGTCTCAAAAAAATGTAAAATTAATGTTAAAACCATTGTATTATTTTAAATGATAGACAAAATAAGTTCTACTGAGCCCCCAAAGAGAAAAATTAATCTGTAAAGTAGTCTGGGAAATTCACTGGGAATGTACTACACAGAGGCAAAGGGAGCTGTTTATCTATGGAGAGAAGGGAAGCATGGAGCAGAGAGAAAGGGAGAGAGGAAAGGAAGAGGCACAAACAAATATCTAGGAATAGCCACACAATTGAAAGAGACACGATAGAGACCTAATGACCTGGTAGCCAGTTACTCAAATTGTTGCTGTGACTTCTATTAACACTAAGGAAAGTATTTCTCTAGTTAAGCCATTGCATAATTGATAAAAATTTGAACAAACATATAATAATAACTTTTAAACTTTAATACAATGGAAAAGCTTAAAATAGTTTCAAAATTGGATCTTGAAAAAATGGAATTTCTAGATAAATAGCCCTTTAAAAAAAGACCCTGTTAGTGTGCTGGGAACAGTGCCGGGTGGGGGACTGCTTATGAGGTGTGCGCAAAAGGTCCTGGCTCCAATCCCAGCACCACACAAAACTACAAAGAAATTTGTTTAACTTTAAATTGACTTACAATTTTTAAATTCTTAACAAAAGTGGATGGAGCCCTTTCTTTTGTACAATTTTGTGGCATATTGTACTCCATGTCTAAGAAATAGAGAAGTTCTGTTATATAAAATAATGAATTGATGTGAGGATTAGTGAGTCAAACCAATTAAATGGCATGGTGCTCTCCAAGTACGTACAAGACACAAGCCAGTGAAATGGTGGCAAAAAGTCCAAAACATCTGCTCATGGCAACTTGAACCATGACAGAGTATGCTAGGAAGACTTTGGTGTAATTAATATTTCTTTTAAAAAGTAAGCATCCATCACATACAGAGTCACATTTCACAGGCTTCAAAAATAGACGTAGAAAAGTAATTATAAAGTATAAGCTAATGCAGAAGCTGTCTGTGTTATTGGATAGTGTAGGCACAATGTTTCTTTGTACTGTGTAAACCCTTGCTCCCCATTTATTCTCTTATTTGTCAATAAAAGCTGATCAGCCAGTGACTGAGCAGGGGAGAGAATAGGGCTAGACTTCTGATTCCAGTGAAGCAGAGGGGGAAAGGGAGGGAGGGAGAGAGGAGGAGGATGAGAAAAAGCAGAGGAAGAGGAAGAAAATGAAGAGGAGGAGGAAGACGAGGAGGAGGAGGAGAGGAATGATTATGTGAGGAAGGTTCCAGGGGGCACCATGGAATATCACCTGGACCAGAAAGAGCCAGATGAATACTGGAAGGCAAGTACCTCCAGAATTCTGGCTGGAAGGTCGCCAGATTAGCTTAGAAGATAAGAATAGATTAATAACTGTTCAACTACTGTTCCTCAGAAGCTTGAATAAACAAATCTTATATCTCTCTCTTGTTCATTTGGAAACTAGCCTAGATAAATAAGAAACTGCTACTTATAAAATTGCATTAACAGGATAAAATATGAATCACTACACACAAAATTGGTAATATATTCACTACGTTAAAATAAAGCTTCAAACAAGAACATGAAGAAACTAATGCATGGCCAGAGACTGGAATACATAGATCATGACCGAAATGTGATGAAGACCCAGTGTACCAAAGGTGATCCCCAACCAATAGGAAACATGAACCACCAAGGAGCAGAGGACAGTAAGTAGGCAGCTTACAGAGAACATAACAGGAAGGATGCTCACACACACAGTAAGTAGGAGACAGAAATCAAAACATCCACAAGAGACCATTTCATACACATCAATCTGCCAGAAACTAACAAGTCAGAAAATGCAGGTGTTTGTTAGAGAGCTGGAGAGAGAACTCTCAGGCTCACCTCGGGAAGGGAGGTGAAGCAGTGACTTGAGAATAATTTGACATCTACTAAAAGTGAAGATATCACCTCCTTTGTCAAGCAACTCCCATATATGTGCCTTGGAGTTCTTGTACATATAAATGTGGTAGGACAGCTAAGTGTGTTGGGAATAGGAGGGACTATACTATGTTAAATTGCCTCTCTCTCTCTCTCTCTCGTTACATCTTTATTTTTGGTGTTTTTTTGTTTTTTGTTTGTTTGTTTGTTTGTAGAGAGGTTCTCAGTATGTAACACAGACTAGTTCAGGAGGTAGGGACCTTGCAGTTCTGCAGAGTGTGGAAATTATGCCAGCATGCTCCAATACCCTAAGTCTGCTGAAAAGTATACATGGGAAATATTTGTTGAAATCTAATGTTTACCTGTGTGTGATGGTTTATAACTTTGATCCTGTCTGAGGTCAAGACACGATGTTTATATGACCAAAACTAGCATGACCAACATAGTGAAACTCCATTTCAATATTCTTTCAATATCATAACAAAGAAAAAAGCTGTTGATGCGTTTTGGCTTTAGATAATCGCAAATATAAACAGAACATTTTCTAATCAGAATAATTTGTCAATATCTTTATATGGAAACTTCCAACCAAATTTTTAAGTTAATTTGTTGGTACTACAAACTGGTTGGGGATCACCTTTGGTACACTGGGTCTTCATCACATTTCGGTCATGATCTATGTATTCCAGTCTCTGGCCATGCGTTAGTTTCTTCATGTTCTTGTTTGAAGCTTTATTTTAACTTAGTGAATATATTACTAGTTGTATGCATATTGGACAAGTGTTCTACCCCTGAGATACATTCTCATCCCTAAAATGTAGTGAGAGCTAAACAAACAAACTATACCAAGAGAGGAGTGTGGCCTTCTCCTCTCCTGTCATAGCTTGTACCTTATCCCTCTTATCGGTGTACTCTAAAAGGGGGAGTCATCTGGCAATAATATTATTTTGCCAGCTGTGTTCAAAGCTCCCTTTAGACTGGATATTGTGACCTTTGTTCACACCAACTTGAGGAAAAAAAACAGATAGTCCTGTGCCATCAGGGAATTAGAAGGTCATCAGACCAGTGCTGAGTCTTGGGGTACTAGCAAAGCTGTGGCTCAAATTCCAAAAGTTGGAAATGGTTAGACCTACCCCACTATTCTGGTCAGGGTGCCTTTGAAAATATGTGTCCTGGGGGCTTAACATTTGCAACAACCAAAACCTCATTGGTACCACAGAGTAAACACAACACAAAAGTGATACGCCATCTCTTCTGCTCTGGCTGCCTCAGCCTTACTAGCTTTGGTGATGTCTAAAGGTCTTCCAATTAAGGGAGTTTCAGAACTGCTTTTGGTTGTTGAAGATAAGGTTGAAGGTTACAAGAAGACCAAGGAGGCTGCTAAAGAAACTTAAAGCTTGGCATGACATCAAAAATGTCTATTCCTCTCAGAGGACAAGAGGTGGCAAAAGCCAAGTGAGAAACAATAGCAGACCCAGGAGTGGGGACCCTGTGTCCTATACAATGAAGATAATTGTTGCTTCTGTTTCTGACCAGCAGAAAGGAAGGGACTGTTTCCATGATCTGTCCATTGGTGAAAGTGGTGTGTTGAAGTCTCCCACTATTATTGTGTGAGGAGCAATGTGTGCTTTGAGCTTTACTAAAGTATCTTTAATGAATGCGGCTGCCCTTGTATTTGGAGCATAGATATTCACTGATAAGTCGATATTAGCCCAAAAACTTAGGATACCCAAGATATAAGATACAATTTGTTAAACGCATGAAACTCAAGAAGAACGAAGACCAAAGTGTGGACACTGTGCCCCTTCTTAGAATTGGGAACAAAACACCCATGGAAAGAGTTACAGAGATAAAGTTTGGAGCTGTGACAAAAGGATGAACCATCTAAAGACTGCCATATCCAGGGATCCATCCCATAATCAGCTTCCAAACGCTGACACCATTGCATACACTAGCAAGATTTTGCTGAAAGGACCCAGATATAGCTGTCTCTTGTGAGACAATGCCGGGACCTAGCAAATACAGAAGTGGATGCTCGCAGTCAGCTATTGGATGGATCACAGGGCCCCCAATGGAGGAGCTAGAGAAAGTACCCAAGGAGCTAAAGGGAACTGCAACCCTATAGGTGGAACAACATTATGAACTAACCAATACCCCAGAGCTCTTGACTCTAGCTGCATATGTATCAAAAGATGGCCTAGTCGGCCATCAATGGGAAGAGAGGCCCATTGGACTTGCAAACTTTATATGCCCCAGTACAGGGGAACGCCAGGGTCAAAAAGTGGGAGTGGGTGGGTAGGGGAGTGTGGGGGGGGTGTATTGGGGACTTTTTGGATAGCATTGGAAATGTAAATGAGGAAAATATCTAATTTAAAAAAAAAAAGAAAGGAAGCGACCACACTACACTACGTTCTTCTCAAAGCAGTTTATTCAGGAACCTTTCAACATGCATGCATGAATCTCTCTCTAGGAATAGTCTCTTGTGTATGTGTCCCTTGTGTATATATCTCTTGTGTGTGTCTGCCCCCAATCGCAATCCCTTATATAACCTCTCAACCATGCCCCATCAGCCTAGTCCAAGTAACAGCAGTCCATTGGCCAGAATCATCACTCATCATATGGTCCGATCTTGCATCATGGTGTACCTGTGCAGTTCTCACGATGGATGCGGCTTATTTTCAGGTGTATGAGGAAGTCAGGTGCAAGTCATAAGACTTGGCTGCAGTCCCAGGTGCCATTTTGGGACTGCTGCCACACCCGCTCCCCACAGATAATGGTTTCATCAAGGCCTTCAGAAACATCCTTGTTATTACTCTACTTAATGTAAGCAAAAAAAAAATTTTAAATTTACTCCTGGTGGGCATGTGGGATGTCTCAGAATTTTGACTCAAAGTGCTTTCTGGAAGTTAGATGAGCAGTATGGCACTTGGCATAAGGCTGCTTTCCTCAAGAGTAACTGTAACCTTCCCATGCACAAGATGATGATCTCAGATCTTAACAGAATCTTGAAAATCCCTGAGATTCAAAGAGCCCCCTGAGCACCACACAAGAAGATTCAGTGTAGAGTTTTGAAGAAGAATCCACTGAAGAACCACAAAGACTATGCACAGGAATACCATTCTTCCTAAGGCCAGAATCACAAACTTCGAGTGAAAAACTAGAAACAGCAGCCACTGCACTGGCAGCCAACTTGAAGAAGATTGCAGCACAGGAGACTGCAGACAAGAAGTCAGCTGTAGGCAAGGAAGAAAGGAAGCCTAAGGATGTCAAAAAGATAAGACGCCTGCAGGGGAAAAGGGTTGTGGCTACCAAGAAAACCAGCAGAAAAGAAACCTACCACAGAAGAAAAAAAGCCGGCTGCATAAACTATTAAAATTTGTTTCATTCCAGAGAGCCAATAGAGACAGCCTATTTGAATAAAATCATAACCAAAGGGGAAAAAACTAGCCCACACAAAAACACATAAAAAGAAAGCTATCTTGCTAAAATTCAATTGATTGAAAGAAAATAGAAAATTTAAAATAGCAATAAAAATGTCAGAACTTCAGTACAACTGTCACTTTTACATGAAAGCAAATATTTTATAATAAATTAATAGATTATATTCTGTTTTTTAAAATGTGTGTGATGAATGTGAATTCAAGCATCAAATGGGGTACACTGAGGCACAGAATGGAAAACTGATTTCTTGGAACCTCACTAAGTGTATGAAGCCATCTACAAAAAGTGACAAATGCCATTACATAGTCTCGAGGTCTCATTTTATATACCTCCATTAAAGAACCCCTTTGTGATTTCACATATGTGGCAGTGTCTGTGGGGCCACACAAGGATCCCATATTTGAGGCTGTGTCTGTCTCAGCCCTAAATCCAAGATGTACCAGCCAGGACACAATCAGTAACTCTTCAATCTTCATATTGTAAGAAACATTTAATATTAAACTGTCCTGACAAACACTACAAAACTTTTATTTACAAAAAGGAATTCAAATCTCTTTACTTTCCCCATCTGGTAAAACCTTTATGCAAACGTTTTCATCCTTTTCAGGGTAAGCCTGATTTTACACAAATGCCCTGCTTTGCATCATCATATCTCAATGGTTCACTGTTCTGCTCATCTTCATTGTTTGATCCAATTGTTTTGAAATTATCTACCCTCAAAAGACCATGAGGTCAAATCTCAGCCAATGGGGAAAAGACACAGTCAGCAGCTAGTTAAAACACAAACTAATTGCACTTCCTGTGCAGGTGTGCTTGCTCACCCACAAACCGAGTTCACTTCCTGGGCAGGTGTGCTTGCTCGACCATCACTGTGAATAACACACCCTTCCGACAGGAAATAAACTTCCTTGTTGAGACACTTTAACTGGATTATAATCTCTTTCATTGCAACCTCAAACTTTTTTCTAACAACATCTTTCCTTGCCTCATCCTAAATCAGTCTTGACTTGCTTAGGGAAGCCCTATTGCTGTTATGTAAGAGTACTAAACATTGTCTTATTGCCTTAAGCCACAGTGATTTCCAATGTACTCTACTTGGTCCCTAAAGGTCAATACTTGGTCCAGGATCCACAGAATCACAGGCATGCAACATCAGTGAGTATTTTCTACCTTGACTTTCCCAACCACCAAGGCTCATCTGCTTAGTCCCTTTATGATGAGTCTGGCTATTTTACCCTAGTCTTGACCCTCATGGAATCTTTTCCAGGACTTCAAATGAATCCCTGAATGATAGGTCTTCCATTTTTTTCCTCAGCCTAGCCTTGTTTCAGATATACCTCATTCTACCTCTGACCTTCTGGATGTGCCTCCTTTAGTCCTTCCCAGGCTACCACTCAGTAGCAAGTAGCAAGGCTGTGGTTAATTATATCACATGTGGTTCCTTATAGACATCAAAATCTTCCATACCCACAAACCAGGCCTGTCTTGTCCAGCCTCTGCCCTGTGCCCAGGCCTCAACCCTAGCTTCCAAATCTGCTATTTAATTTGCCCTTCTGCCCTGTTAAAGCCCTGCCAAGAAAAGTTAATAACTGTAATTGCTTGCTGTAGTCATAATTAATCTGGGAAATGTGGAAGTGGTCTGTGTTGCAGGTAGGAGTGCTTTACACAGGGATCTAGAGACCTTCACACGTGTAGCAAAACCAGAGGAAATTTGGCTACCAGCACTTTCACAGAGAACTTGCCTCAAACAAGATGTGGCTGATCCCCTAGGACTCTCTAAAAGAATCTTTGGAAACTCTACCTCTTTCTAACCAAGTGTTCCTACTGAAAACTCTACCAGGAGTATACCAGGGAGGTATACTTAAAAGTTTGGCATTTCCCAAACTCTCCTCTGCCACAGGAACTTGAAGGAGAGGAAAATGATCTGAATACAGACACAAATGGTTAACCAGAATGATATATGCTACATTTTGCTTCTAGTGAGGCCCCTACAAGTAAACTCTCCTAGTTGGAGCCTGATCCTATATCCTCAGTCTGACTAAGGCATTGATTCAAACCAGATAAGCCTTTTAGGACAAGAATGGTACCTGCCATATGACCCAGGTTTTCTGCTTTCTGGAGTTTCTGAGGAACAAAGATTTTTCTAGGACTGAGACAGACAAACCCAAGACACCAGAGGGCTTCATTCCTGGGACCTTAGATGTTCAGACCATAGATGTTTCCTCAAGGTAGGCATTTCCTCAAGATAACTGTGGAGCTGACACTGGTTCTTCAGATCTCAGCTTCCATTACTCTACAAGCTCACATACACAGAAGCCTGAAGACCAAGCCATAGATGTCCCCATACTACAGGTTTCCCAGCCAACCAAGTTGGCCACTGTCATTTTTTTTAATTTTTAATATTTTTTATTACATATTTTCCTCAATTACATTTCCAATGCTATCCCAAAAGTCCCCCGTACCACCCCCACTTCCCTACCCACCCATTCCCATTCTTTTGGCCCTGGCATTCCCCTATATTGGGGCATATAAAGTTTGCAAGTCCAATGGGCTTCTCTTTCCAGTGATGGCCGACTAGGCCATCTTTCGATACATATGCAGCTAGAGACAAGAGCTCCGGGGTACTGGTTAGTTCATCATGTTGTTCCAACTATAGGGTTGAAGATCCCTTTAGCTCCTTGGGTACTTTCTCTAGCTTCTCCATTGGGAGCCCTGTGATACATCCAATAGCTGACTGTGAGCATCCACTTGGCCACTGTCATTTAAATGTCTCTAACCAGAAGTCCCAACATAAAGTATACTAAAAAGCTTCCCAATTCTGGGCTCCCTGTCATAGATGAATGTGAATGCTTTTCTTAACTTGATTTCATTAGATAATGGGATTAGCATAGCACAAAAAAAATACTTGTTTTTGCACAAAACCATCACATCTGAAGAATAGTATAAGTCCTCCTAGATGCATTCAAAAGCAACCCCATATAGTTAAAACATATCTTGCTAAATCCCATATTCTCCAAACTACATTGTCTTTCCTGTCAATTGTACATCCAGGCATCATGCTTCTGAAACAATTGTTCTCTATATGTACATTAGAGCTATTCTTTCCATTTATAATGTCCCGTGAAGGGTAGAAGACATAGTTCAGTGGAAGAGTACTTGTCCAAAATGTGTAAAATCCTGAGTTTGACTCCCACAACTGCAAAGAAAGAAGAGGAAATGAAAAAGGAGAAGGAAAAAGAGAGGGAAGGAGAGGGAAATGGAGAGGATCCCCTTAAAATTATGTCAGTTTCTTGAGACACTGTCAAATGCAACAAAAAACATTGTAGTTCACAGTACTAACATCATTCTGTGCTCCGATATGGCTGTGCATGTGTTTGTGTGTATGTTTGTGTGTGTTCTTCTGAAAAGCACTGAGGATAATAGTTATTTACCTTAATAGTGTCCCTAACCCACATGGTCAGAAACATACAATGACCCAATGACATTAGAAATGATCAAGAGAAAACTTTCAGATAGAATTTAGAATCAAATAAATTGTTAAAATGTTGCCTCATAAATTAGAATGTTTCTAGTTTTCCCCAATTGGGAATGCATACTCCATACAATACTGAGTTGTATAAAATAGAGATTTTTGGATAACAACAACAAAAAATTAATCAAAAGCAGGATAGAGAGACACTAAACAGAATTGTTGCTGAAAAGGGTCTAGCCTCCAGTTATGGTGAGCTATTACCCATCCTCAGACCCCCAAGAAACCAGCACAGCAGTCTATATTGGCCACTCACCAAGTAATGCTTGATTTAGGTCAGTTTTTTAGTGCATTAAGGCATTTATTCAAAACCTTGAAATTTCCCTACCTACTTTTCTGAAGTATTTTCTTGGGTTTGTTAAATAACTAGCAAAAGGCTTTGATGGATCTCAGCAGATACACTAAATGTCTGAAATTAACAAATAGACCTTCTAAGTAAGTAAAGGATTATTAAAGCTCTAGAGAGAAAATTCATGTGGAAATATAGGAAATGTGGGGAATGAAAGACAGAAGCTCTGGGAAGGCTTCCAACACTTGTAGGAAAAGGAGATGGAACATTGCCTGTCACTGAAAAAGGGAATTCCCATTTCTGGTACAGACACTCTTCATTTGCATACTTATTGTGATGACCTGTTTAATGGTGAAAGTAGGATGATGAATCTAAACATACTGAAGTATCCCTTTGGTCTGTATGAAACTGCTCTCTTCATCTCTTCTGAGAGGTTTTGTTTGAAGTCTGTTGAGTCTCTTGTTAGAATGGTGTGAAACATGTTGTTTTCCTATTCTGTTTGTGTGGAATGAATCCTGTTCCATGGGTTTCATTTGCCTTTGATGGAGAGGTGTGTTTCTTTGAGGTAAGAAAATGGATAAATTCTTGTTGCTTTTGCAATCCATCCTACTAGTTTGTGGTTTTGGTGGAGGAACTCAGCATTACTATTGAATAGTGTGTTCACTCCCTCCATTATGTTGATTTTGCTGTATTTTAAATAATTTTACTACTTTTCTATCACAGCTTTCAGTGATTGCTTTTTGGTTTGGTTTGGTTTGGTTTGGTTTAGTTTGGTTTTGGTTAAATTTCTTTGTACTTGATATTTAAAACCTCTATTTTTTTTGATTTTTAATATTTTTATTACATATTTTCCTCAATTACATTTCCAATGCTATCCCAAAAGTCCCCCATAGCGCCCCCCACTTCCCTACCCACCCATTCCCATTCTTTTGGCCCTGGCATTCCCCTATATTGGGGCATATAAAGTTTGCAAGTCCAATGGGCCTCTCTTTCCATTGATGGCCGACTAGGCCATCTTTCGATACATATGCAGCTAGAGACAAGAGCTCCGGGGTTCTGGTTAGTACATCATGTTGTTCCAACAATAGGGTTGCAGATCCCTTTAGCTCCTTGGGTACTTTCTCTAGCTTCTCCATTGGGAGCCCTGTGATACATCCAATAGCTGACTGTGAACATCCACTCCTGTGTTTGCTACGCCCCGGCATCGTCTCACAAGAGACAGCTATATTTGGGTCCTTTCAGCAAAATCTTGCTAGTGTATGCAATGGTGTCAGCGTTTAGAAGCTGATTATGGGATGGATCCCTGGATACGGCAGTCTCTAAATGGTCCATCCTTTCATCACAGCTACGAACTTTGTCTCTGTAACTCCTTCCCTTCGTGTTTTGTTCCCAATTCTAAGAAGGTGCACAGTGTCCACACTTTGGTCTTCATTCTTCTTGAGTTTCATGCATTTAGCAAATTGTATCTTATATCTTGGGTATCCTAAGTTTTGGGCTAATATCCACTTATCAGTGAATACATATTGTGTGAGTTCTTTTGTGATTGTGTTACTTCACTCAAGATGATGCCCTCCAGGTCCATCCATTTGGCTAGGAATTTCATAAATTCATTCTTTTTAATAGCTGAGTAGTACTCCATTGTGTAAATGTACCATAATTTCTGTATCCATTCCTCTGTTGAGGGACATCTGGGTTCTTTCCAGCTTCTGGCTATTATAAATAGGGCTGCTATGAACATAGTGGAGCATGTGTCCTTTTTACCGGTTGGGACATCTTCTGGATATATGCCCAGGAGAGGTATTGCTGGATCCTCCGGTAGTACTATGTCCAATTTTCTAAGGAACCGCCAGACTGATTTCCAGAGTGGTTGTACAAGCTTGCAATCCCACCAACAATGGAGGAGTGTTCCTCTTTCTCCACATCCTCGCCAGCATCTGCTGTCACCTGAATTTTTGATCTTAGCCATTCTGACTGGTGTGAGGTGGAATCTCAGGGTTGTTTTGATTTGCATTTCCCTGATGATTAAGGATGTTTTTTTTTTTTAATATTTTTATTACATATTTTCCTCAATTACATTTCCAATACTATCCCAAAAGTCCCCCATAGCGCCCCCCACTTCCCTACCCACCCATTCCCATTCTTTTGGCCCTGGCATTCCCCTATATTGGGGCATATAAAGTTTGCAAGTCCAACGGGCCTCTCTTTCCATTGATGGCCGACTAGGCCATCTTTCGATACATATGCAGCTAGAGACAAGAGCTCCAGGGTTCTGGTTAGTACATCATGTTGTTCCAACAATAGGGTTGCAGATCCCTTTAGCTCCTTGGGTACTTTCTCTAGCTTCTCCATTGGGAGCCCTGTGATACATCCAATAGCTGACTGTGAACATCCACTCCTGTGTTTGCTAGGCCCCAGCATCGTCTCACAAGAGACAGCTATATTTGGGTCCTTTCAGCAAGATCTTACTAGTGTATGCAATGGTGCCAGCGTTTAGAAGCTGATTATAGGACGGATCCCTGGATAAAGCAGTCTCTAAATGGTCCATCCTTTCATCACAGCTACGAACTTTGTCTCTGTAACTCCTTCCCTTCGTGTTTTGTTCCCAATTCTAAGAAGGTGCACAGTGTCCACACTTTGGTCTTCATTCTTCTTGAGTTTCATGCGTTTATCAAATTGTATCTTATATCTTGGGTATCCTAAGTTTTGGGCTAATATCCACTTATCAATGAATACATATTGTGTGAGATCTTTTGTGATTGTGTTACTTCACTCAAGATGATGCCCTCCAGGTCCATCCATTTGGCTAGGAATTTCATAAATTCATTCTTTTTAATAGCTGAGTAGTACTCCATTGTGTAAATGTACCATAATTTCTGTATCCATTCCTCTGTTGAGGGACATCTGGGTTCTTTCCAGCTTCTGGCTATTATAAATAGGGCTGCTATGAACATAGTGGAGCATGTGTCCTTTTTACCGGTTGGGACATCTTCTGGATATATGCCCAGGAGAGGTATTGCTGGATCCTCCGGTAGTACTATGTCCAATTTTCTGAGGAACCGCCAGACTGATTTCCAGAGTGGTTGTACAAGCTTGCAATCCCACCAACAATGGAGGAGTGTTCCACTTTCTCCACATCCTCGCCAGCATCTGCTGTCACCTGAATTTTTGATCTTAGCCATTCTGACTGGTGTGAGGTGGAATCTCAGGGTTGTTTTGATTTGCATTTCCCTGATGATTAAGGATGTTGAACATTTTTTCAGGTGCTTCTCTGCCATTCGGTATTCCTCAGGTGAGAATTCTTTGTTCAGTTCTGAGCCCCATTTTTTAATGGGGTTATTTGACTTTCTGGAGTCCACCTTCTTGAGTTCTTTATATATATTGGATATTAGTCCCTTATCTGATTTAGGATAGGTGAAGATCCTTTCCTAATCTGTTGGTGGTTTTTTTGTCTTATTGATGGTGTCTTTAGCCTTGCAGAAGCTTTGTAGTTTCATGAGGTCCCACTTGTCAATTCTCGATCTTACAGCACAAGCCATTACTGTTCTATTCAGGAATTTTTCCCCTGTGCCCATATCTTCAAGGCTTTTCCCCACTTTCTCCTCTATAAGTTTCAGTGTCTCTGGTTTTATGTGAAGTTCCTTGATCCACTTAGACTTGACCTTAGTACAAGGAGATAGGAATGGATCGATTCGCATTCTTCTACATGTTAACAACCAGTTGTGCCAGCACCATTTGTTGAAAATGCTGTCTTTCTTCCACTGGATGTTTTTAGCTCCCTTGTCGAAGATCAAGTGACCGTAGGTGTGTGGGTTCATTTCTGGGTCTTCAATTCTATTCCATTGGTCTATTTGTCTGTCACTATACCAGTACCATGCAGTTTTTATCACAATTGCTCTGTAGTAGAGCTTTAGGTCCGGCATGGTGATTCCGCCAGAGGTTCTTTTATCCTTGAGAAGAGTTTTTGCTATCCTAGGTTTTTTGTTATTCCAGATGAATTTGCAGATTGCACTTTCTAATTCGTTGAAGAATTGATTTGGAATTTTGATGGGGATTGCATTGAATCTGTAGATTGCTTTTGGCAAGATAGCCATTTTTACAATGTTGATCCTGCCAATCCATGAGCATGGGACATCTTTCCATCTTCTGAGATCTTCTATAATTTCTTTCTTCAGAGACTTGAAGTTTTTATTATACAGATCTTTCACTTCCTTAGTTAGAGTCACGCCAAGATATTTTATATTATTTGTGACTATTGAGAAGGGTGTTGTTTCCCTAATTTCTTTCTCAGCCTGTTTATTCTTTGTGTAGAGAAAGGCCATTGATTTGTTTGAGTTAATTTTATATCCAGCTACTTCACCGAAGCTGTTTATCAGGCTTAGGAGTTCTCTGGTGGAATTTTTAGGGTCACTTATATATACTATCATATCATCTGCAAAGAGTGATATTTTGACTTCATCTTTTCCAATTTGTATCCCTTTGATCTCCTTTTGTTGTCGAATTGCTCTGGCTAGGACTTCAAGTACAATGTTGAATAGGTATGGAGAGAGTGGACAGCCTTGTCTAGTCCCTGATTTTAGAGGGATTGCTTCAAGCTTCTCACCATTTACTTTGATGTTGGCTACTGATTTGCTGTAGATTGCTTTTATCATGTTTAGGTATGGGCCTTGAATTCCTGATCTTTCCAAGACTTTTATCATGAATGGGTGTTGGATCTTGTCAAATGCTTTTTCTGCATCTAACGAGATGACCATGTGGTTTTTGTCTTTGAGTTTGTTTATATACTGGATTACGTTGATGGATTTCCGTATATTGAACCATCCCTGCATCCCTGGGATGAAACCTACTTGGTCAGGATGGATGATTGTTTTGATGTGTTCTTGGATTCGGTTAGCAAGAACTTTATTGAGGATTTTTGCATCAATATTCATAAGGGATATTGGTCTGAAGTTTTCTATCTTTGTTGGGTCTTTTTGTGGTTTAGGTATCAGAGTAATTGTGGCTTCATAGAATGAGTTGGGTAGAGTACCTTCTGTTTCTATTTTGTGGAATAGTTTGTGAAGAACTGGGATTAGATCTTCTTTGAAGGTCTGATAGAACTCTGCACTAAACCCATCTGGTCCTGGGCTTTTTTTAGTTGGGAGACTATTAATGACTGCTTCTATTTCTTTGGGGGATATAGGGCTGTTTAGATCATTAACCTGATCTTGATTCAACTTTGGTACCTGGTATCTGTCTAGGAACTTCTCCATTTCATCCAGGTACTCCAGTTTTGTTGAGTATAGCCTTTGGTAGAAGGATCTGATGGTGTTTTGGATGTCTTCAGGATCTGTTGTTATGTCTCCTTTTTCATTTCTGATTTTGTTAATTAGGATGCTTTCCCTGTGCCCTCTAGTGAGTCTGGCTAAGGGTTTATCTATCTTGTTGATTTTCTCAAAGAACCAGCTCCTTGATTGGTTGATTCTTTGAATAGTTTTTCTTGTTTCCACTTGGTTGATTTCACCCCTGAGTTTGATTATTTCCTGCCGTCTACTCCTCTTGGGTGAATTTGCTTCCTTTTGTTCTAGTGCTTTTAGGTGTGTTGTCAAGCTGCTAATGTGTGCTCTCTCTAGTTTCCTTTTGGAGGCACTCAGAGCTATGAGTTTTCCTCTTAGAAATGCTTTCATTGCGTCCCATAAGTTTGGGTATGTTGTGGCTTCATTTTCATTGAACTCTAAAAAGTCCTTAATTTCTTTCTTTATTCCTTCCTTGACCAAGGTATCATTGAGAAGAGTGTTGTTCAGTTTCCAAGTGAAGGTTGGTTTTCTATTATTTATTTTGTTATTGAAGATCAGCCTTAGTCCATGGTGATCTGATAGGATGCATGGGACAATTTCAATATTTTTGTATCTGTTGAGGCCTGCTTTGTGACCAATTATGTGATCAATTTTGGAGAAGGTACCATGAGGTGCTGAGAAGAAGGTATATCCTTTTGTTTTAGGATAGAATGTTCTGTAGATATCTGCCAGATCCATTTGATTCATAATTTCTCTTAGTTTCACTGTGTCCCTGTTTAGTTTCTGTTTCCATGATCTGTCCATTGGTGAAAGTGGTGTGTTGAAGTCTCCCACTATTATTGTATGAGGTGCAATGTGTGCTTTGAGATTTACTAAAGTTTCTTTAATGAATGTGGCTGCCTTTGTGTTTGGAGCATAGATATTCAGGATTGATAGTTCCTCTTGGAGGATTTTACCTTTGATGAGTATGAAGTGTCCCTCCCTGTCTTTTTTAATGACTTTGGGTTGGAAGTCAATCTTATCAGATATTAGAATGGCTACTCCAGCTTGTTTCTTCATGCCATTTGCTTGGAAAATTGTTTTCCAGCCTTTCATTCTGAGGTAGTGTCTATCCTTTTCTCTGAGATGAGTTTCCTGTAAGCAGCAAAATGTTGGGTCTTGTTTGTGTAGCCAGTTTGTTAGTCTATGTCTTTTTATCGGGGAGTTGAGTCCATTGATATTAAGAGATATTAAGGAAAAGTAATTGTTGTTTCCTGTTAGTTTTGTTGTTAAAGTTGGCATTCTGTTCTTGTGGCTGTCTTCTTTTAGGTTTGTTGAGGGATTACCTTCTTGTTTCTAGGGCGTGGTTCCTGTCCTTGTATTGGTTTTTTTCTGTTATTATCCTTTGAAGGGCTGGATTCATGGAGAGATAATGTGTGAATTTGGTTTTGTCGTGGAATACTTTGGTTTCTCCATCTATGTTAATTGAGAGTTTGGCTGGGTATAGTAGCCTGGGCTGGAATTTGTGTTCTTTTAGTGTCTGTATAACATCCGTCCAGGATCTTCTGGCTTTCATAGTCTCTGGTGAAAAATCTGGTGTAATTCTGATAGGCTTGCCTTTATATGTTACTTGGCCTTTTTCTCTTACTGCTTTTAGTATTCTATCTTTATTTAGAGCATTTGTTGTTCTGATTATAATGTGTCGGGAGGTATTTCTTTTCTGGTCCAGTCTATTTGGAGTTTTGTAGGCTTCTTGTATGTTCATGGGCATCTCTTTCTTTAGATTTGGGAAGTTTTCTTCTATAATTTTGTTGAAGATGTTTGCTGGTCCTTTGAGTTGAAAATCTTCATTCTCATCCACTCCTATTATCCGTAGGTTTGGTCTTCTCATTGTGTCCTGTATTTCTTGGATGTTTTGAGTTAGGATCTTTTTGCATTTTACATTTTCCTTGATTGTTGTGCCGATGTTCTCTATGGAATCTTCTGCACCTGAGATTCTCTCTTCCATCTCTTGTATTCTGTTGCTGATGCTGGTATCTATGGTTCCAGATTTCTTTCCTAGGGTTTCTATCTCCAGTGTTGCCTCCTTTTGGGTTTTCTTTATTGTGTCTACTTCCCTTTTTAGGTCTAGTATGGTTTTGTTCATTTCCATCATCTGTTTGGATGTGTTTTCCTGTTTTTCTGTAAGGACTTCTACCCGTTTGATTATGTTATCCAGTTTTTCTTTAAGGATTTGTAACTCTTTAGCAGTGTTCTCCTGCAATTCTTTAAGGGATTTTTGTGCTTCCTCTTTATTGTCTTCTGCCTGTTTAGCAGTGTTCTCCTGCATTTCTTTAAGTGTGTTATTAAAGTCCTTCTTGAAGTCCTCTATCATCATCAGGAGATATGCTTTTAAATCCGTGTCTAGCTTTTCCGGTGTGTTGGGGTGCCCTGGACTGGGCGAAGTGGGGGTGCTGGGTTCTGATGATGGTGAGTGGTCTTGGTTTCTGTTAGTAAGATTATTACGTTTACCTTTCGCCATCTGGTAATCTCTGGGGTTAGTTGTTATCGTTGTCACTGTAAAACCTCTATTTTATGTAATTCAACTTCCCGGGTCTATTTCTCATTGAGCATGCTTTGTTCTTTCCTGTAGCCTCTTGGATGTGTTTTCTCCTTGGTCTAAAGGATTATTTAAAGTATCTTCTATGGTTATGGAGTAGTGGTCATAGGTTCCTTCCCTTTGTTTACTTCATGAGAAATTCACCTTTATCCTTCAACTATGCTGGGTAGTTTTTCTGGATATCTTAATCGATGTTGGCAGTCATTATCTTTCAGTGCATGGAAGACACTGCTCATGCCCTTTCAGATATTGGGGATTCTATTAAGAAACTGGATGTGATTCTGATGGGTTTATCTTTACATGTGACTTACTGCTTCTTTCTCACAGCTTTTGGTGGTTTTCCTCAGCTTGCTATGCTTTGTCCCTTTGTCCTATTGTCCTTTTGGTGCTTTAGAGACCTCCAGACTATGGTGATCATTTCTTTCTCTAACGTTAGTAAATCTGCTGCTATCATTTTCTTGAATCAATGTTTATGTATTTAGCCTGAGTATTTCTCCTTCTATCCCACTGATTCAAAAATTCTGTCTTTTAACGGTATCCCATTGCACTTGCATGTTTCCCAGTATGTGTGAGACCAAGTATTTATAAGCACATATGAACTTATTGTACAAGAAGAGCCACGTGGAAGTGTACTCTTATAGAAGTGTCCAACATGAAACACTAACAAGAGGCCAATGGATAATCTGCTACTCATGGAACTACTATATGTATTCTTCATGTTTTCATACTATTGTATCTTTATCACTGTCTCAATATTCTAAGTCAACTTTTTTCTTCTATCTTAATAATGCATCTTTTATTTGATCAATTTTAATTGAAGAGTTTTTTTTTCTGGTGAATTTTTCATTTGATTTACTTAGGTCTTTCTTTATTTCTAAGATTTCAATTTGTTCCTTTTTTTTTTTTTCAAAGTTTCTATTCCATGGTATTCCTGTTTTACACCCTGTATTACTTTTCTCATTTCATGTAGCTGTTTATTTGTATCCTTTTAAAACTTAATTTCAGCTCATTTCTATCTTTTTTATTTCATTCAACATTTTTTTTTTATTTTTGAGACAGGGTTTCTCTGTATAGACCTGGCTGTCCTGGAACTCACTATAGACCAGGCTGGCCTCAAACTCAGAAATCTGCCTGCCTCTGCCTCCCGAGTGCTGGGATTAAAGGCATGCACCACCACGCCCGGCTCTCATTCAACATTCTTATAGTCATTCTTTTAAACTCTTTGTCTGAGATTTAATATAATGTACCATTGGAGTCATTACTATGAAACTTATCTTTTGAAATGATAATTTTGTTTTGAATCTTTTATGTTTCTTACATTTCTACCTTGAGACATATGCATCTGGGGTATCTCATTTTTGGACTTTTCTCGATATTCAAGTGGGGCTTGTTGTGGTAGAGTTGAGGTGCATATCTCAGGAATGAAACTTTCAATTCATCTGAACAATATGCTTGCATATTGTTGGATATTCCCACTCAACTCATGCTTGCAAATTCCCACTCAACTCAAAGCAAGAAAAGCATGAAAGGGAAAGCAAACTCAAGTCATATTAGAAATTCATTTTTAAAAATCAGGTCTGGCATGGAACTGGCAGTCACCAGATGGAAAGTGAGGCTGCCTCACTTGGAAGGAACTTCCCAGTAAGATCCAGAGTCACTTACAATACTCATTTATGAAGAATGTGTAGTAGCAAATCTTTTATTCACTCACAGCACTGGAAAACACACGCTAGATTCTCTGTAACCAGCCTTACTATTGAAAAGTGAGATTAAGTTTGTTGGATCAGAAAATAGTAAAGATAATTAAAATTTTGTCTTTGCAAAATTAGGAGCTGTGACGAAAAGATGGACCATCTAGTGATTGCCATATGCAGGGATCCATCCCATAATCAGCTTCCAAATGCTGACACCATTGCATACACTAGCAAGATTTTGCTGAAAGGACCCAGATATAGCTGTCTCTTGTGAGACTATTCCAGGGCCTAGCAAACACAGAAGTGGATGATCACAGTCAGCTATTGGATGGATCATAGGGCCCCCAATGGAGGAGCTAGAGAAATTAACCAAGGAGCTAAAAGGAACTGCAACCCTATAGGTGGAACAACATTATGAACTAACCAGTACCCCGGAGCTCTTGTCTCTAGCTGCATATGTATCAAAAGATGGCCTAGTTGGCCATCACTGGAAAGAAAGGCCCACTGGACTTGCAAACTTTATATGCCCCAGTACAGGGGAATGCCAGGGCCAAAAAGGGAGAGTGGGTGGGTAGGGGATTGGGGGGGGGTGGGTATGGGGGACTTTTGGGATAGCATTGAAAATGTAAACGAGGAAAATACCTAATAAAAAAATAAATTTAAAAAAAATGTCTTTGCAGATGGTGAGTAATTCAGTGTTGGACTTGATGCCTCTCTGTTCTCAGGTTCCTCTTTTGTGAGAACAGACGGGATGAACCAGATCATCCCTCAAGGTCATTTGTATTCTGTCTAGGAAAATACAGAATTGGCAAGGAACTATGAAGATCAAAGTACTAAATTGGCCAGGCATTGAACACATTTGTAATCTCCATAATCAGGAGTCCAGGGCAAGACAATCTTGACTTTGAGTTGAGTCTGGACACTATAAAAAGACTTTGCCTCAAAAAGAAACCTATCTTGGATTTCAGATACCTGCAAAGCTTTTGTTAGAAATTGAAATTTTAGGATTTTATAATAGAAAAAAATACCGCACTTTCTTCAGGACAATCTCTGTCTCTTAAGTAAGGTTTATGTTTTGATAAAACACCATAATCAAATGTAATTTAGAGAGAAAGGGAGTTATTTATTATTGAAACTCTCAGATTGTACTCCATATTGAGGGAAGTCAGAGTAGGAACTCAAGTTGGAGATAGGAGCTGAAGCAGAAGCCATGAAGGAGTGCTTCTTACTGGCTTACTCCTCATAAGATGTTCAATCTGCTTTCTTATACAACCAAGGACCACATATCTAGAGGTAATACAACCTACAGTAAGCTAAGCCCTTTCACATCCATCATTAATCAGCATACCTCACAGACATGCCTGCAGGCAAATCTTATGGAAGTATTTTTCTCAATTAAGATTCCATCTTCCTAGCTATATCTAGGTTTGTGTCAAGTTGACCAAGTTGGAGAATTTCATTATAAAACATTAATTTATTAGTAATGCAAATAGAATAAAAATAATAATTGTAATATTTACATAATTTTTAATAAGAATTTGCTAATAACAATTTCATACATCATGCTCCATTCCTCTGAAATTCTAATTAACTTTGAGGAAGTTGTGACTGAAAGAGCAGGCCTCCCTCTACCAGCTCAGGTGTAATGTGGCATCTATTAGAAAAATTCCTGCAGCCTACATGGAGCCCAAGGACACAGCAGTGAGAATGCCAGGACCTGTGATTACTTTTTGTGATGTGTTTTAGTTCTACTGATTCACTCACTAAAACTAAATTCTGCAGTAAAGACCAGAATTTACAAAGATCCCACAAATTGGAGTTCCAGTCCCCAGCAGGACCTCTGTACTTCCTTTGATAACAGTCAGACACTAGGGTTCTCAAGCCACTTGCACTTCTGACCAGCTATAAATCAGGGGATTTCTATGAATTCCTCTCTGGGTTCCTAATTTTCTAGTTCAGATGTCAAAACTCAGGAAAGCATTGTACCTGCAATTATAGTTTTGTTACAAGGGACACAGGTCAGCCCAGACACCACCCCCTAACCTCCAAAAAAAAAAAAAGGCAATTATTGTACTGCTCTATGGGTCATAAAATTGATGAAGGAAGACACCAGACTCAGACAGTATGCAAAATCAAAGAGCGTTTATTGTGCAGAAACAACCACTTACGGGGGTCATTCTTTGAAATGATGACCCCAGAAAAAGGCACACAGGCCTTCTTATAGAGAACTGGGGGAACTCTCTAGAAGGATTAGGTAAGTTAAAATTTCACTGGTGGGTGCTTGGGAGTCACAGGTGATCAGTGGCCTACATTCCTATATCGTGAGCAGCACTCAATCGTGTGATAAAATAGGATTGTCCAGGGCAGATGGCCCATTCTGAGATAAGATATTTCCCCATTTTTGTGGTTATCCACAGGCTGTTCTTTGGGAGAGGGTTTTATGATCTTGTTCTGGATTTTATGGTCTGTTCCTAGAGCTGGTGTCTTATAACTTACTTTCTGAGACTTATGGGCTATTACTGAAGCTGGTGCCTTATGGTCTTTTTTGAAATCAGGCCTGGTCCTCAAAGTGGAGAAAAATGGGGTCCTTAAATGTGAACAAATGGAGTTTATATTGTCCTTTCTTTGTGAAGTTCTCAACGCCAGAAAGCTCCAAGAGTCCAGAGTTGTGGTAAGATTGTAGCAGGAAGGCCAGATTGAGCAAACCACTGACCATCTGATTGAGCTTAATCACTTAGAGACATGGTTTTGCCATAACAGTCCTCCTTTTCTCAGGCTAGGATACACTAATGTGCATTTGAATGGAAACCTTCTAATTTGGTGGTCCTTAAAGAAGAAACTTGCTCCACTGTTTGGAGTTGAATGTATATGAAGCTCAATGCAGTAGGTATCCTATGCTGCTAGCAGGTTGCTGGGTGCCTTGTTCAGAGCTGGGGGTATACATAGTATATACAGGTAAGAGTCTCAGGCTGACAACAACATTACTAAAAGGGGGAGTGAGTATAGCTCTAGTTAAGTAGAGTCCAAGGTGGCTAAGCTATTCCTTACTCTTGGCTGCTTCATCATAGAAGAGGGTACAGGAAGAATGAGATCCAGAGGCTGGAGAATGCTGTGAGACATTGTCTTCTGGACATGACAACTCCACTGAAGTATGCATAGGAGAGACATGTACTAGGTCCAACCGCTATCTGAGGAGCTATTGTAGTCAGCAGGTGGCTATTGAGTGATACAGAATCATTCTTCCTTGGAGGGCATAAGTTTCCCATGCTCCAAATCTGAAGCACTAATGGACTCTGGGTAATAAAAACAGAGAATAAGGGCATGAAGGTAGAGGGGATGTGTGTTGGAGGAGCCTAGGAGGGACTGGGAATAAACATGATGATCATAGTACTCTGTGTACATATATGAAATCCTATAAGAATAAATTTTAAAAGCATTATTTAAGAAATCTGGCAGTGGAGATGTCCCTTAGGGGTTAAGGTCCTCTTGCATAGGACTGTGGTTCAATTCAAAGTACCCACACAAAGCTGCATAACTGCTTGTGATCCCAGCTACAGAAGATCTAACACCTACATGCACAAATGCAAACACAAAAATACAAATAAAATCATATTAACTTCTAATCCTCACTTATCACTCATTTATTTATGAGACAGAGATAAAGACAGAGTGGAGAAGGAAAGGTAATACAAGCAAAAGGGAAAAAGGTATGGCTGAATGTGATATAAGTACCCAAGGTCACCCACCAGGAAAAAGAAGAAATAGAGTTCTAGTTTGTCTCCATGACTCTTTCTTCCCACTTTTGGGGTTTGCCATGAAAGTCTTGGTAAAAACATCAGAGAACATTAGAACAGCTTAATAACTACTAGATACTGAACATTCTGAATAGGACACCAGTGCTGAGGATACAGCAACCTGCTAGAAGCAGAAGAAAGGGTACCACAAAGCTTCTCTGGCTGCCTAGATCCACAAACAATGCTGCTGCCTTAAGGCTTGGAGTGAACTCAGTGTTAGAGCACCTGACTAGTATGAACATAACTATCTCAATTACTGTTTCTGTCACTGTGGTGAGATACCCAGCCCAGAGGGAGAGAGCTCAGCAGTTAAAAGCACTGGCTGCTTTTCCACAGGACCCAGATTTAACTCCTTGGAAACACTGTAGCTCCACTTCCAGTAGTATACAATGCCCTTTAGGCTGCTATAAGCACTAGTCACATGTATAGTACAGACCTACGTGCAGGCAAACACTCAAACACATTTTTTTTAAAAAAAAGCCTAGCGGAAGCAAGTTAAAGTTAAAAGTTTATTATAGCTCAGCATTAGAGTGTTGAGTTCATAGTCACTTGTCCCTGTGCCCTTGAGTAGAGCAGACTGGCTGTAGAGGACCACAGAAAAAGCATCTCTAACACGTGGCAGACACCAACTGAAACAGCAAGGAGAGAGAACACTGAGGACCTGGTACAGTCTCACAAAATGGCTCAACCTGTGCCTACCTCCCCAGCTACTTCCCAGACTCTCTCAGAACAAGAAAATGAGCTACGGACCAAGCATATAACACGTCTATGGGAGACAGCTTACATTCTAACTATAGCAACACCAAAATGAAAATAGTGGCCTGTGTCTCCTGCAAACTAACATTTCCAGGAGGGTAACTAGGCTCTAGTAAAATAAAACACATCCAAATCCAAAAACAAAGAAGAAACATGAAATAAAAATTGATATATCATCTTAGAGAAAAAATTAAAATGTGCACACAGGTTAAATAATGCTTTTTTTAAAATGCTAGATTTGTAGTTGGAGAACTGGTCAGGGATTATGAGAACTTGCTGGCTGCTATTCCAGAAGACCAAAGTTTCATTTCCAGCACCCACATAGGTCCACAACCATCTGGAACCCCAGTCCTCTTCTGACCTCTGTAGGCACTGCGTGCATGTAGGCAAAACATCCAAACACAAAAAAATAAATGTAAATAAAATATAAAAACAGAAAACAGCAACTAAGAAAAATGTTGGACCTTGCTAATTAAGGTCACAGTCTACTGTTGTCCAGATAGCTTTCTGAGCTCAGAGCAAAATGGGGAACTTCCCTTTACCAGCAGGATTTCTCCTTTTCTCACCTTGTCTGGGGAGTCTGAACCTCCACACTCTACATGGAGAAGGTCATATAGTCCTTGGCAGACCTACAAGTTCAACTTCTTCTTTCCCTATAAGAACCCATCCAGGAAGTACCTGGGATTCCTGGAATGCATCTCCTTGCAAAGGAGGCATTTAAGCTCCAGTCAATGATTTTCATTTACCCTGAAAACTCCTTCCAACATTTCAAAGTCCATCTACATATCTGATTCATTCCAAATAAAGTATATGCATACCAGTCCACCCAGATTAAAGGCATATACACAAACTCAGATCATCTCAGAAAGCTGGTTCATTGAAGATTGGTGGAGGTCTTCCCCTAAAAAAACTGTAACACTAAGACCCTCAGAGAAGGCCTTCTCCTCCCACAGACCCTGTATCTCTCAGGCTGCCCCAATCCACCCAACCCCCCACCACATTCCCTGCCCTTGGCACTCCTAGCCAGATCAGGATCCTGTAGCACACCACCCACTCCAGCTCCACTTCATCCTTCCAGCCCAACATGCAGCAGCACCTGGACACCCTGAGAGAAAAGAAGTACAGGAAGAGGAGCTATAGCTGGACCTCAAAACACATACCACAGCAAAGGACATGTGCTAAATAAATTTATAGAAAAAATATTCAGCCTTATGATCTGTCCATCTAACCATAGTGTCTGTTCTTTCCCCTGGCTTTCTCCTCTTTCCAATTGTAACCAAGTTTATAGAGAGTGTTACAGAATATGCAAGAAAGAATATTAAATGTTATTTGATTTCTTTCTCTTTTTATTTTTGTGATTGTTGAACCCAGGGCCTTGCAAATGCTGAAAAAGTGTTCTACCATTGAGCTATATTCTAGGCCAATGTTAAACAAATTCTATTACATAATTAGTTAAAAAGTATGAAAAAGTTCAAACATGTGTCTATCCTTTGACACAATAGTCATACCTCTGGGCATGTATTCTAAAACAAAATTTGACCTACAATATGAAAATTAATTTTATATGCAAATACCTATAAAAACAGGAGTTATTCTTGCATTAAAAATTTGTAATTATAAAAATTTTCCTACAGTAGAATCTAAATAAAATGAATAAGTTAGATGAGTAAATTGTAAGTTACTTACATTTACAAGACTACATACATAAACCACAAGTAAGATTGCATGCATTCACACTGGGTCTACACCAGACCAGAAACAGTGGCCTTATTGGACTAACAGGCTCTTTCTTTGTACATATGAGTTGTTCTCGACTTTTCAGTGTTTATACCTAAATTGCACTATTACCAACAAACAGTTGCTTTCAAATTAACATGCACACATCAAGGGAAGAGGCTCTATCCCACCTTGTCTATGAGGTAGTTCAGTCGGACCAGAGATCATAAGAACCACAGAACAGTAAGGATGGCTGCCATCTTCACAATTTTACACAGCCATCTTAAGTACTCTTCCCCAACAAAACACAAATACATTTCTAATAAGAATGACAAGCTTTAGATGACAAGCCTGTCACAATGCAATTAAGAAGGTATTAAGGCTCTTCAAAGGCAGCAGCAGAAACCATAACGACAGCATGAAATGCATAATAAAGAGATGAAATATAAGGCAAACAAAGTGTCTTATTAAAAACACAGAAGGTTGGAAATGTCTAGGCACTCATCAAAGATCTTATTTCCTCTAGTAATAATTTTAATTTAAGGATACTGACCTTGAGGTGGCTTGATTTTTCTCTCCTTATGAAGTTGTTTTTAATATACTTGGGTACCTCTGAGGGCATTAATAATTGTCTACTATGAAGAATGTAAATGATGAGAGGAAATGTATTACTAAAATATTTAAAAGAAACAAAGAGAAATAGATGACATGCTTAAAGCTTAAATATGCATTTCCTATACACATAGCATAAATGGAGGCAGGCTTAAGCAAAACTTGCTCCTCTCTTCTCACTCATATCTGTGTCCCAAATACTTCTACCTCATGCCTAAGTGGGCGAAGAAGCCCTACCACTGAGATGTACCCTCAAAGTGCTACCTCACCAAGAGCCATTAGTGAGAAGCAGATCCTTGTGGGATTATACTCAGCTCCATCATTGACTGTCAGTTAACAGTTCAGAATTGACACAGTGGAGCAGAAAGCACACCAGGGATATTTGAAGAGGGCATGCTGGAAGCAGAGGGTCACAAAGGCAGTCTTGATTTGCCAACTTTGAGTGTGTGCACAGACAATGAATACAGTCATCAAGTTCAAAATAGTCTATGTGCTTCAAAATTAAGGACACAAACACTTCATTTCACCCTGTTAAATCATAATTGACAGTAGGCCACTGGTTACTTCAGATAAGCTACTTCCTCTATTAGCCATAATAGTAGTGGTTCGGTCCCAGGCTTAGAGTCTCAGCAGTAAACAGCTTGCATTAGAATCCCTCTGATAAGCCTTACTTCTCTGACCCCATAGGTTAAAAGTAGTTCTTGCTGCCCATAAGTTATGTTGCACAGGTCTACATCACTACCTGGGCAGAGCCTTTGTCACCATGGCTGCATGTCATAGGCAATTCAACAGTGTTCTACAGCAACAGATATTATCTCTGTTATAGACTGTAAGTTTGGGCTGGTCAAAGCTCATAGGTTTAAGTTTCACCTCACCCCCACCTCCACCCCACCCCCATCTCCACCCCACCCCCATCTCCACCCCAGTATGATAGTAACAAGAATTAGGGACTTTCAGGGAGAAATACATGTAGATAAGAACTTGAGGATAAAGCTTTGCTGCACAATAGTGCCCCATTAAGGAGAAAAGACCCTGGGGAGACAGCTCGGTGGGTAAAGTTTGCTTTGTCAGTATGAGAACCCAATTTTGAATCTCTAGTATCCATGTAAAAAGTCAGTCTATGGCTTGCATCTGTCCAAGCCTATAATCCTTGAAACAACAAGATGGGAGGTGGAACCTAGATTGTGTGGCAAAGTTCCAGGCTTAATAAAAAAAGGTGAACCAAACTCATGGTTGTCCTTTGACTTCTGCATTAAACATTTGTGCACACATATGCACAAAGAAAGAGAGAGAGAGAGAGAGAGAGAGAGAGAGAGAGAGAGAGAGAGAGAGAGAAGAAAACCTGAGAAGTACCTATACCTACTATGTGGAGATACAATTAGCAGGAGCTAAACCCATAGTCATGTGCAAACAGAAGCTAATTCCATAGCTGTAGACTTCTAGGCCTCTAGAATATTACACTAAATGATCCCACTGCCTAAACCACCAAGGTTATGGCATTTTGTTATAGTTATCCGTTGTATCCAAGATGAAAACCAATACAGAGAAGTGGGGTGCTGCTATAAAAAGTGCCTAAAATATAGATGTGTCTTTGGAACATGGCATTAAGTAGAAGATGGGCTCATGAAAATAAAGAGGATCACACAAGAAAAATGCATGCAGAACGTGGACAAAACATGAGAGGCAAGGGCTGTCCTGATGAGACCCAGACAGAAAGGAGCAGGTACTCAGCTGTGGAGAAAGGATGGTTCTTGTAAATGGCAGAGAACTTGACTGAACTGTGACCACACTGTCATAGGCAGAGCTTGCAAGGAGGGAAACTGGGTTTTTCATGAGGATATTTCATTTCTAATTAATTGCTTTATTTATTCACCTTACATTCTAATATCAGCTGCCCTCTCCTCTTCCCCCCACCACACCCCCTATTACAGTTCCTCCTTCTACTCCTTCCTTCCATCTCCTCTGTCCAAACAAAGTGTAGAACAACTGGTTTGGCTCCTTATAATATTATAGGAAAATATAAAATCAAATAACTGCAAGACAAACAAAAAAGAATCTGAATTTAGAGATTTAGAAAGCCCCCAGCCTGTCAATATGGGGAAAGAATAGGAAGGTCAGATGAGAGCAGCCATTGATGAAGTAACTGATTGATGAGGTATGAAGCACAGATCTAACCAGCCTCTCTATAGAAGCTACAAATGCAGAAATACTTCTGTGGACACAAAAGGGAACAGAAATCGAGATGTAAGGAAGCAAGGCTGTGAGCATCTGTATTCCACATAAAAGAAAAAGTGTTTCCCTTGTGAGGGCACCCAAGAAGACTGTCAACAGGAAAAGGATTCTCAAAGATCCTAATCTACTGGGACCTTGAACTTGGATTTACTCTACAGTAGGCCATTATCCTAAGCAATCTCACTCAGGAGCTCAAGCTAGGACACCTTGCTTGTGTGAGTGAAGCCTTCTATTACCCTACTTGCCCCTTCTCCTGTTCATCTATCTTTTTGCTTCTAAGATCTTGGCAAAAGTGAATTGGTTGTTACAGCAGATGCAGTGCTAGAGTGCACAGGTCAACAAGCCCCTAATTGCTATCCAGCTGCCAGTAGCTGACCTGCACATGTCACTAGGCTTTCCCATCATTCACAGACCTGTCTGCATCTGCTGTATGAAAGGTATAGGGCAGGAGTTCAGACCTGGAGCCAGCCAAACATGAGTGAATTCTAACAGACAGTATTTGACCTATAGATGCTACAAAGGATTTGAGAGACCTAAGCTACATGCAATGTTTGAATCTGGATCCTTTCAGTAGTCATGGTCAAGGTCAGTGCTGGATGTTTCATCTTCTTGGCCTCTTTCCAAATATTTGAAAATAAGAGATCATAGACATTTTCCAAATTAACAAGACAACCGTATTCAGAGTAAAGCAGTAGTATAAAGAGGGATATAGTGAAGACTGACAGCAAATTATCCTAAAGGATCAACAACCTGTGAGTGAGCGGAGTGAGTGAGGATGCTCAAAGACCTGTGAGTGAGTGAGTGAGTGAGGATGCTCAAGGACCTGTGAGTGAGTGAGTGAGTGAGGATGCTCAAGGACCTGTCAGTGAGTGAGGATGCTCAAGGACCTGTCAGTGAGTGAGGATGCTCAAAGACCTGTGAGTGAATGAGGATGCTCAAGGATCTATCAGTGAGTGAGGATGCTCAAAGACCTGTGAGTGAGTGAGGATGCTCAAGAACCTGTCAGTGAGTGAGGATGCTCAAAGACCTGTGAGTGAGTGAGTGAGGATTCTCAAGGACCTGTCAGTGAGTGAGGATGCTCAAAGACTCGGGTATTGTTTGGTGCTTCCTCTTAGATGTTCAAAAGAAGAAGCTTGTTATTAAGGGATGGGTCTCTGTTTTCATTGATAGGCTAAGTTGCATGACCATTTTCCTATTGTATATGCATGTCCTTTCTATGCATATGATTTTTAATCATATCCATGTCCAACTACACATAGGCTTAATGTAATAAACACAAGACTTTCTCTAAAAGTTTATTTGAGAAAGTTTTTATTCTGTTTTGTTTTGTTTTGTTGTTGGTTGTTTTGTTTTGTTTGTTTTGTTTTGTTTTTGTGCCTCACTACACATGCTACAAAGCTAGAACTGTTCCTGGGCTTCATGGACTATACTTGGGTTTTTCTGTCACTTACAGTGGAAGGATAAGCTGTAGTTCATAACTTGGCACTCTGCCTTAATTTACTGATTGATAGTATTGATTGAGAATGTTTATTATGATCACTTTAGTCCATTTTTCTTGATCCACTCCACAGTCAGCCTTGAAAAGGAATGAGGACATAGGAACATCCTGGGTCTCTTGCTGCCCAGTCCCTGGCTCACTGTTATCAGTTACTTTCCTATTGCTGTCATAAAGCATTTTGACCAAAAGCAACTATAGAAAAAAGTTTACTTTGGCTTGTGGTTTCAGGGAGATAAGACTTTGTTATGGTAGAGACACATAGCAGCAAGTGTCAGGCATGGTGGCAGGGGTGGGAATCTGAGAGCTCACATCTTCAAACTGCAACTGGAACCAGGCTATATACTCTCAAAGTCTACCCCAATGACATACTTCCTCCAGGAAGACCATCCCTGCTAAACACCCCCAAAGAGCACCACCAACTTAGGACCAGGTGTTCAAATATGTGAGCCTATGGGGAACAACTCTTATCCAAACTACCACAGCTCATATTCTCTTCTTCTTCTTCTTCCATTTCAAAATATATCTGTGTCCTCTCATTCAAGAGCATCATCACATTAAAATAATAAAAAATCCAATAAAATATTTTGATACTTTTTTATATTTCATATTTAAAGGAGAAAAATATCCACTGTGTGGCATGTAGAGGTTAGGTAAACAGTGTCTTATTTGAAAGTTTCAGTTTAGAGGAGCCAAGAGGTAAATGGCATGTCTATAATAATTATCCCTTTATAATCAATAATCTTCAAATTGCTTTCTGCTCTCAGAAGCACAGAAATTTTTCAAGTATATTTTTCTGAAATTTGGGGCATTAAATACTCATTAATTTTCTGTGTCATAGAGTTCTAGACACAGAAGGTATTTTGGAGTAGTGTTTATGTAGTCAGTCTGATTGGGATTAAAGAAGGCCAGCTCAGCAGGTCAGCTCCCCTATCATAGCCAGACTCTGAGGCTCCAGAAAGCCTTCCACAGGCTGTATGTCATTGATTTAACTTACCTTGTAATCATTACCACCTTCTTATATTTTCTATTAACTTATTGATCTGTATTTAAATAAGCATTCATGTCATACCAGTTGTGTGAAGCAATTAGGTAGGCACTGGGGAACATCAGGCATCGCCTCAGGATAAGAACTCAGAGAAATGTATAGATATGCCATAAAAAAAATCTCAAAACAGCTAGGTGAGAGTGATGCATGCCTTTAATCCCAGAACTCAGGAGGCAGAGGCAAGTGAATCTGAGTTCAAGGCCAGCCTGGTTGACAGACAGAGTGAGTGGATTTCAGGTCAGCAAAGGTTACATAGAGAAACCCTATCTCAGAAAAATATAAAATAATAATAATCTCAAAACAGCCACCAGTAAGAGGGCTCAGCTCATAAGGGAACTTGTTACCAAGCCAGGCCACTGAGTTGGATCCCCAGGACCAATAGGGTGGAAGGAGAGAACCAACTCCTACAGGTTGTCCTCTGATTTACACACACACACACACACACACACACACACACACACACACACGTTATGATCTGGTAGCTGGCTACCTAACAGGACGTATTGCTACTGCCTTCCCTGCCCAAGCTTTATCCTCTCTGTCCACATAGGCCCCTTGACATTCCTCCCACACACCAAGCACTCTACCTGAGACCTTTGTACTCTGCCTGCCTGGGGATATCCTAATGGCTAACTCATTTCATTTGGCTCTCTTCTCAGGAGTCTCCTCTTCTCAGTGACAGGAATCTAAAATCATTGTAAAGTACTGCTTGGCTTCATTTCTCCTTGTGGCACTTGTCATGACCTAGCGTGGTGAGTGTGGCCTGTTATTTACCCTTTTTTAGCTCTCCTCTTTAGGTAAATCCCATGAGAGCAAGGTATTACTTACTTCACTATTGTGCTGCAGGACCTTCAGCAATCCCCACCCTCCATGCACGTTCAGGAAACAAATAAGCATACCTATTATATATCCCAGAAAAAGAGTGAAAGAAAGAATAGTATCCAGAATGATTCGAGATAATAATCTGTTCTAGCTAAGGGCATAGCAAAGAGAAAGATCAGCTCCAAAGTAAGTACAGAGATCAGGGAAATGCTTGTTTAAATGGTTTGAAAACATTATTATCCAAATTAGAGCCATTATATGAAAAGGCTTTTAAATTCTGCAAGATCTAAGCAAATTCATGGCCAAGGTCCATCTGAACACACACTTTCTGCTCCACAGTCAACCCTAAAAATAGACTTTTCTGATCAACAAGATACATTGGAGCTGAGCTATGCACCTGCAGTAGGAAGTAATGTAAGAATCTTCCTATAGAAAGTTAATAGATGAGTGGGGGGAGGAAGAAGGAAAGAAAGAGGGAGAGGGAAATGGAGAGGGTGGGAGGGAGAACATTGTGTGTGTGTGTGTGTGTGTGTGTAATTATGCACTCATGTGCACATGCTTTGGAGACCAAACATGTTAAGCAAATATTCTATCACTGAGCAACAGCCCAAGCTTGAGGGAAAAGTTCTTTTTATAATAGTAATTTATTTGTTATTGTGATAGAACTATGTCATTTCTCCCCTTTCTTATACTCCATTCAATCCCTCCCATATATGCCTCTCTCTCTCTCTCTCTCTCTCTCTCTCTCTCTCTCTCTCTCTCTCTCTCTCTCTAATTCGTGGCTACACACACACACACACACACACACACACACACACACACATATATATATATATATATATATATATATATATATATATATAGTTTCTAAATATATAAATACAATCTGCCTAATTCATGTAATGTTAATTTTCAGGGCTGACCTTTGAACAGTCTATTAGTGTGATCTACCTTAGAGAAGATAATTTCTCCAATCGCAGCATTAACTAGTTTCCTGTAGTCCCCTATCTAGAATTGAATCTTCATGGAGTTTCCCCCAACAGTGTTGCTATGTCCAGTGCTGTCATCTGTGTTCATGTCTTCTGTAGGCAGCCATGCTCTCGAAACTTGAAGGGTGTAGATTTGCTGACATTTCTAGAAGATACAATCTCGAATAAAATCCCCAGTTCCTCTAGTTTTTACAATTTTTCTTCCCCTTCTTCCATAATGATCCCTGAATCTTGGGTGCAGGATTTGTATTGTAGATACACCCATTGGGACTGGGCTCTACAACTCTACATTTTGATTAGTTGTGGTTTTCTGCAAGGGTCTCTGTCTGTTGCAAAGATAAGTTCCCTTGATGCAGGATGTAAACTAAACTTATCTGTGGGTATAATGTAGTATACTTAGAATGTAGTTGGGAATATGCTGGTTTAGTAAAGTGGTTGTAGGTTCTCCTTCAAGATTCATGACTTCAATAGCCCTGTGAAATTGACTAAGTTTCTAGTACCAGTCATGAATTCCCTCTTATTGAGATGGCTTCACGTCCAGTTACAGAGCTATTGGTTACCACCAACATACGAGTGTGATTACTGTATCCTTAGGGTTATTGTCATGCTGGTTGGTATTGTTTCATAGGTGTCACAGCTAGATAGGATTATTGGTTGATTTTCTCCTCTGAGATCTTGCATGGTACCTTTGGATACAATTAAATCTTCATAATAAAGGAGGATAGGTAAGAGTCCCTTAAAAGGCAACAACCTACAATCCTACTCTGTATTCAAGGGTTTGAAAGTACAGGGATTAAAATTTGTTTTTCAGATTTTAATTTGTTACCTGTTGGGGTGATTGTTTGTATAAAGATTGTCTTCATATTATGAAAGCAGAGAGTTGAGTGTAGACTGGACTTTCGTATTGTTATTCATATGGCTGCATCATATCTTGTAAATCCTCCCTCTAGCACTTTCTGATTGGTTTACTAAAGAGCTAGATAGGAACTCCGGGAGAGGGGCTTAGGTGGGAGACTAGAAAGGCAGACACTGAGGAGAGAGATTCACCAGTCAGAACTGAAGAAGAGGTAACTAAGGAGCCACATGAAGAACACAGATGAATATATATGGGTTCATTTAAGTTATAAGAGCTAGTTAAGAACAACTAAGGCCTTAAGCATTCATAATTAGTTAAAAGTCTCAGGTTATTGGGAAGCTGGCAGGTTATAGAAAGTCCAACCAGTTACAATTACCTACATTTAAATAATAAAACATTTCACAACAGAAATCATAGTTTCTCTTATCACTTGTACATGTGAAAAGTCTAGAACTTGTGACAGTCATCTAGCTATGGCCCTCAGCTAAGGGAGCTCTTCTCAGTGTGCCAGTGTGCTTTCCATGCCACTTTGTTAGCTCAGATCGTGTTTTCCTTGGCTTTCTGACAATTACACTTTGTTAGCTCAGATCATGTCATGAGGAACCAAACAGTAATTATTTCAAGCTCCAGTGGCCATGTGGTCTCTGTCAGCACCAAAGACAGCCACCAACAAACTTAAGTATATGTGTGGTTCCATGTCCTAATAAAACTTTATGAGTTGCATAGGAAGGCAAATTCCATACAATTTTAGTTCCATAAAATACTATTCTTTGATTTTTTTTGTTGGATTACTTTAAAACAAATTTACACTAAAGTCATGAGCCAAAACAGAATTTCCATTGGTACAAAGATAAGAGTGTGATGCAAGGAGCTGCCTGGCTCCATCACTAACACCAAAGGTACTCAGAGAAAGTCATTTCTCCTGCAAGCTTCAATGTCCTTGTCCATCAAAAAAGGAAAGGGATGCAGACATTTTATTTTAAACATAAGAGAGATGAGCTATGCCATGTTGTTCACAAGGAACAACTTCCAAACACTATCGATGATGTGGTGGGGAGGAAGAGGAGAGGAGAATCCATTGTGTGGGAGAGTCAGATCATCTATTTAATCTTGCCTGATGCTGTGTGGTGCCATGAATCTCTGACTCAATTGAACAGCTTTTGCTATTTATCTTTAGCGGTATGCAAAGATATTCTGGGACTTTTAATAGACTAATATTCCCTCCTTGCTTACTCTCTTTAAAATAGTTCATTATTTGGTTGGTTGGTTGAGTGACTTGTACGCGCACGCGCGCGCGCATGCGTGTGTGTGTGTGTGTGTGTGTGTGTGTGTGTGTGTGTGTGTGTTCCCATGAGCATGTCATAGCATGTGTGTGAAGATCAGAGAACATTTTGTTTGTAGGAGCCCATTTTATGTTCTTATCTCAGGTGCCTTTTTCCAGTGAGCCCTTGCTCTGACCCCTTGCTACTTGGCTCTTTATGATATTCTGTTTGCATACTCAGTTATCACATTGGGCCTCAGCCAATTCTGTCCTCTAGACCTGAGTACCATATTATACAGCTTTAATCTTATCTGAGACCCAAAATTCAAGCTTTTTCTTCTCTATTTTGTTAATTAAGCACATCACTCATGAGCATGACTATAGGTTTTATCTTAGGGTTTCTGTTGCTGCACTGAAAAACCATAACATAAAACCAAGTTGGGGAGGAAAGAAATTATCTGGCTTACACTTCAACATCAGCGCTCATCATTGAAGGGAGTCAGGATAGGAGCTCAATCAAGGCAGGAGCTGATGAAGAAGCCATGAAGGGGTGCTGCTTACTGGATTGCTTCCTTTAGATAGAACACAGGACCACCACCTCAGTATGGCACTACCCACAATGGGCTGGACCCAACCCCATCAATAGCTAATTAAGAAAATGCCTTACAGCTTTGTCTTGTGGAAGCATTTTCTCAGTAAAGGTTCTCTCCTTTGAGATAACACTAACCTGTTTGTCAGTTGACTTAAGACCAGCCAGCACAGATTTCCAGCTCTTACACCAGCTGAGTCAGCAAACATTCTGCAACAGTGATTCCTCCTACCAGTGTCTTCTCTGTTACTGAACGCTCGGAGGAATGGCTCTGCATCTGACTTCCTTTCTATATGCCATCTTTTATCAACACTCCAATACTGAAGGTTACCAAAATCAGATCTCCAACCTAGAGAGCTGATATAAAAAAACTCCAGAATGGAAACATATTGCTTCCTCTTTTTTCTTCTTATAGAAAAGGATAATGTTTAAGAAAAGTCAAAATATTCTAAAACAAACAATATGCTTCTTAAAATTAATGACACTCATGACTCTCAACCTCCATAGCACATGAGTTTTTGTGCTCTATGCCCCTGATACCCATGAGTGCTGGTGGCATTTGCAGTTCCAGAAGGTGGCAGTTTTTGCTTTAAAATTCATTTCCCAGACCTGCAATCATAGTCCTAAGCCTAGTAAAAACTACAGAACATTTGTTGAACAAATGTCCGTGCTAAAGTCTACAAGAACTGCAAAACAAAACATTACATCTCTAGTGCCTACTAACTTGCAATCCATGTCCTGCTTCTCTCCAGAACTCAGTTTCATTTGGAGAGTAAAATGAAAGAGTTTAGCCAGTGGGTCTTCAGGTTTTCACTGACTCTTTTCAGTAGCCAAATCAGCAAACATCGAGGGTGTTGTTCAAGCAGGGCACAAGTAGCTTTCTACTTGTGAATGTCTTTTGCTGGAGAGACACCATAGGGAAATTTCAGCATTTTTTTTTAGGAATGGAATTTCCATTTCTCATGGATTCTGCTGGTCTTGTCCTTAATAAGTAAACATGATTGTGCCTTTTGCACCACACCACGCCTATGCTACACAGGGTTTAAAAATTACAATTTTTCAGCTAGTAAAAAAATGAATTTATGAAATTCCTAGGCAAATGGATGGACCTGGAGGGCATCATCCTGAGTGAGGTAACACGATCACAAAGGAACTCACACAATATATACTCACTGATAAGTGGATATTCGCTCAGAAACTTAGGATACCCAAGATATAAGATACAATTTGCTAAACGCATGAAACTCAAGAAGAACGAAGACCAAAGTGTGGACACTTTGCCCCTTCTTAGAATTGGGAACAAAATACCCATGGAAGGAGTTACAGAGACAAAGTTTGGAGCTGTGATGAAAGGATGGACCATCTAGAGACTGCCATATCCAGGGATCCATCCCATAATCAGCTTCCAAACTCTGACACCATTGCATACACTAGCAAGATTTTGCTGAAAGGACCCAGATATAGCTGTCTCTTGTGAGACTATGCCAGGGCCTAGCAAACACAGAAGTGGATGCTCACAGTCAGCTATTCGATGGATCATAGGGCCCCCAATGGAGGAGCTAGAGAAAGTACCCAAGGAGCTAAAGGGATATGCAACCCTATAGGGGGAACAACATTATGAACTAACCAGTACCCCGGAGCTCTTGACTCTAGCTGCATATGTACCAAAAGATGGCCTAGTCGGCCATCACTGGAAAGAAAGGCCCACTGGACTTGCAAACTTTATATGCCCCAGTACAGGGGAATGCCAGGGCCAAAAAGTGGGAGTGAGTGGGTAAGGGAGTGGTGGGGAGGGTATGGGGGACTTTTGGGATAGCATTGGAAATGTAAATGAGGAAAATACCTAATAAAAATATTTTTAAAAAATTACAATTTTTCAAGTTTGAAAGAATAAGGACAAATCAGAAACACATTGTTAGAAACAAAGTGTTATGTTGAAAACGTGACAAAGAAACATTTGCTCAAACATTTTTAAAAATAAACTAGTTCAGTTTAAGTGAAAGGCCTATTAACCATCAAGGCTTTGGCTCCACCATGTGGCCGTTTGGATTTATTTTACTTTAGTGTTCATAAGATATTTTGTTTTGTTTTGCTTTGTTTTGTTTTCAGGATAGGGTTTTTCTATGTGGTCCTGGCTGGCCTGGAACTCTCTCTGTGGAGCAGACTGGTCACCAACACTGAAATCCACCAGCCTCTACCTCCCAATTGCTGGAATTAAAAGCATGTGCCACCAATATTATTTATGAATTTAAAAGTACATGTATCTAAACTTTACAGCGTAACATTTTGACCACTGTATATATTATGAAATGATTACTGTAATCAAGGTAGTTAGTATATCTATATGCTAATATCTCTCATAGAGACCCTTGTATATGACAATAAACCTTAAAATTGACAGTCCTAGAGCTGGAGAGACAGCTCAGCAGTTGAGAAGAGTATTTGCTGCTTTTACAAAGAATCCAGATTCAGTTTCTTTCTTCCTTTCTTTCTTCCTTTCTTTCTTTCTTTCTTTCTTTCTTTCTTTCTTTCTTTCTTTCTTTCTTTCTTTCTTTCTTTCTTCCTTTCTTTCTTTCTTTCTTTCTTTCTTTCTTCCTTTCTTTCTAAGATTTATTTATTTATCTTATGTATATGAGTACACTGTAGATGTCTTCAGACATACCAGAAGAGGGCATCAAATCGTATTAAAGATGGTTATGAGCCACCATATTATAGTTACTGGGAATTGAACTCAGAACCTCTGGAAAAGCCATCAGTGCTCTTAACCACTGAGCCATCTCTCTAGTCCCCCAAGTTTGGTTTCTAATTCTCAGGTTGGCCACTTCACAACTGGGATCTGGCACCCACTTCTTGATTCACACACATAAACCCACAGAGAAACATATAAATAACAAATTATAATTTAAAAGGTTAACACTCTTAAGAACACCATGTGCTGTTGTTACCTCTCTTAACTGTGCAGCACATACATGTTCAGGAACACATTTATAACAAGCTTTGGACCTTGATAAATCTCTCCACTCTGCAACTCTCTTCTTCTTCCTCTTCCTCCTCTTCTTCCTCCTCCTCTCCCTCTCCCTTTTTCCCTCTCCCTCTTCTTCTTCTTCTTCCCTCCTTGCCTCCCTCCCTCCCTCTCTCCATCTCTCTCTCCCCCTCCCCCTCTCTCTCATTTTCTAGATTCTGCATATCTGTGTGATCAAACAGTTTGTCTTTCTTTGCCTGGCTCATGCCCCTTAAGCATGAATGTAGTACAACTATTTTAAATTAAAATTTAATAAATAAATTTTATTTTATCTCCAACTAGCTTACAAATGAATGAAACTCAGACTGTGGTTTTTTTTTTAACTTTGTCAATTACTGGGATAACTCCTAGTCTACTTTTCTAACTGCTGTCCCAGCTACTTCCCCAGCAGTATACTTCAGATACTTGCTGTTTCTCCTGGCCATGTTCTCATGGTCAATCTCTTCTCACAACAGCTCTCTTTTCTCTTCTTATTCTTCCTCCTTCTTCTGCTGGCCTCTCTTCTTTTTCCTCTGTCTTCTCCACTCCTAACCAATCCCACCTACCTCTAATCTCTCCAGCAATTGGCTTTCACTGACATTATTCAACCAATAGTTTTAAATCAGTGAACAAGGTTTACACAACAAAAGCTTATGAATATGAGAATTCACTCATAGGCCTAGACCTTTGGATACAGAAGTTTCCACTCCACCCACTCCACTAGTCCCTCACCCAAATTCATGACTTTTGGGTTTGTTTCATAACACTTTTAGTCTTACTAGGGACATCTGTGAGACTATTGGATTAGAACTCTCCATGACCCAATAGGGTCACCAGTGGGTCTACAATGTAATGAGCCTCTCTCCTCATTGAATCTATAAACAGGAAATAGTTGTCATGGTGGTTACCTCATCCCCTATTCTGAGCCACTCCTCCATCCATGCTGGCCCATAATTATGCAGATCCAGTACAAGCATATGTAGTTGCTATGAATTTAACATTGCAATGGTTACTCCGAAGATGAAAATCTATAGCTCTTCTTCCTACCATCTGACTCATACATTCATTCTCTCCTTCTTCCATGGTGTTCTCTGAGCTTTGGAGGGGATGATTATGAATGTCTTAATTGTCTCACTCACTCATCTCTCATTCTCAATACTTTGTACAACCATGATTCTCTGTATTCACAACCCTTCACTGGGAGGAGAAACTTATCCGGCTAAGTCTAGGAGTAACATGTCTATAAATGTAAAATTTATATACAAACAAGTATTTAGAAAGCAGTTAACTCTATTTATGTATTGCTTGGCTAAGCAATAGCAATGTGTTTCCTCTAGGCCTACGACTTCCTCAGCTACATGTTTTGACCATACTAAACACGTATTCCCTTGTGGAATGGGCCTCCATTCCAGAGACCAGTTAGGTATCACCATGTGCCACTATTGCACAAAAAGGCATATCTTGCCTGGCCAGGTGGTCTTGTAGTTTCGAATGTTTACAGCTGGGTCAAAGTATTGTTGCCTTTTCTCCTCCAGCAGCTTGCATAGAACCGTCTAGAAACACTCCTCTTTCTAAAGGTTCCATAGCCCTCCTAAAATGTTCCACCAGCTGGGGACCAAGAATTAAAGTGCATGAGCACATGAGGACATTTATCAATCAAACCTCCACATTACAGATGCACTGTTGTCATATTGGTAATTGTTCCTGTCTTTTCCTTCTCCTCAGCTGAGACAAGGTCTTACTTACTCTGTAATGCAGGCTGGCTTGCTACTCACTGTGTTGCCCTATGGCTTCTAACTCATGGTAATTTTCCTATCTCAGCTTTTCAAGTATTTCTTTACCAGTGTAAGGTACCTCCCTGGCATTCTCTCTTATTGCTCCTTTATTAAGATTTGCTTTTATTCATGCCTCTTTACATTACGTAGGTTTTTATTTTTATCATGAGGTTTACATAAAGTATTTTATAGTCATAATAATCTAGGCCTATTGCATCCAAAATTTTATCTTTTTACTCACTCCAAATGTTCCTAAAATAAGTTTACTTTTTAAATATTATATATCTATTAATAACTTCTTATAGTTATAATTAACCTTTTAAATGCCTTAAATATTAATGTATTCAAGTAAAATTCTTCTGATAATTTTTTCTGAAAGGATAATGCAAGAAACTGGAGCCAGATGTGGTAGTATATGCTGTTAATCCCAACATTTAGGAGGCAGAGAGACAAGAGGATGTCTGTTAATTTGAAGCCAGTCTGACTTACATAGTGAGTTCCAGGACCACCAAAGCTGTATACAGAGACCCTGGCTCAAAATTACCAAAAGGAGGGAGAGAGAGATAGAGATAGAGATAGAGAGAGAGAGAGAGAGAGAGAGAGAGAGAGAGAGAGAAGAGAGAAGAGAGAAGAGAGAAGAGAGAGGAGAGAAACAGTTTGCACTAACTTTTTAGTAGAAAATAAGCAACCTTATTTTTTAAACAGGGAATAACAGATACCCTATAGAACTTTGTGATAACTGGATGATTATGTATCAGAACTCCCAAAATGAAACTACTATATTTTGTCCTTTCATGCCCCTCATACTATTGTGGCTGAAGCCACTTTAAGGACATACACAAGATATATCTGCTAGGGATCTTTTAAGTGAGGAAAATTATTTCACTACAGAAGAAACAAAATTAGTTTGGGTGTATGCTGGGAATGGAACTCAGGTCCTCTGCTGAAGGGGCAGACAGTCTTGACCACTGAGCTGTCTTTCCATCCAACCCTAATTGAGGTTTTCAACCAGCAGCTCTTTCTGGAGACAAAAGCATGGGCTAGTGCATTTGACCCGACTGATTCCTCCTGACAGTTGCCTGGTAGGGTAGCTGCAGCATCTAGGGTATAGGGTCTCTCCTCAGAACTTTAGATCTCTCTGGATCTGCACAGGAAGTCTAGTCCCCTACAGCCACCTACTTTCTGTCACCAAGCATTTCTCAGGACTGAGCTCGGAACTGTTTTTATTTTTAGTAAATGCCTTTCTCTACAATCTATTTTTCTCATCTGCCATAAAAGGCTTCAGGACAGTTTGTGAACACAAATACCTGAGGGATCTTCTTGCAGCCCCATGTAATGTTCATCTCCATAATATCCTGTGGTTTGGTTTGGCTTTGTGGAATCAAAAGAGAAAATATTATGCATGGCATTTCTTTGTTTAAAAAAATCTATTGAACCAGCTCTGAAGAATTCATACCTGCTGAGCTTTAAAGCATCGCACAGCGAGTGATTAAAATCCTGTTGTTTCTGCTGGCTTTGTGTCTTTGTGAGAGTTATTCATCAGAGAAAGGTCTTGCTTTCTGTATTTACAGTGCTTTTCTCCGAAAGTTGGGAAAAATAAAACAAAAACTGGAAAAGAAGCTTAAAAGTTGAAATAGTCTAGACACAGGATGGGCTTTATAAGAACCGGGACTTCATCTGAAAGTGCACACTATAAATCCTGCTTCAAGTTCATTTACATAATTGGCTACCCAGCATTTACATAATTGGCTGAACCCGGAGGTCTGCTATCTGGAAGCAGCACTTCCAGTTTTGATCCTTTCAATCCTGTGTTGGGCAGCCCTGGCAGCTGGACCCTCCCTCCCCCACTCTCTCCTGGCACACATCCAGGAGTGTTTGCATAGATCCCAGCTGGTGGCATATTGAACAATTTTACTGGAAGACCACATTTGGCAAGCAGGTGCCATTGGGCACCAGGCATTTTCCACGTGATGAAATCACATCTCCCAGCCTCATACTTCTTGATTAACCGATGAGGCTAAACTTCATTGTTTCTGAGCAAAAGCTTTCTATTCAAATCATGTCTTATGGCAGAAGGAGCTGTCAGGCTCAGAGCAATCACACTGACCAGATCTTTCTTTACAGTAAACTGTGGCAGCTGCCTGGGTTGTATAGAAAGTACACTGTGACACCGGGACTAAATGAATATCTTTGATAGCTGCACTGCCACAAATGATATAAAAAGAATAAATATGCAATTGAGAAAATTATAGGTAGTCAGACTCAATTATTTAATTAGTCTAGCCAATTTGAATGTACTAATCATTTTATACTTAGCATATCTGATTTTATGTCTCTCTGAAATAGTTATTATTCACCTGCTCTAATGTGAATAGGACTTGTCCCCTCTGGAACTCATTTTGGAAAGTTACTGGGGGCATCAGCAATTGAACTCAGGACCTTGCACATGCCAAGCATATGCATCACTACTGAATCACACGGTCAGCCTCATGTTGACACTTGATTATTGGTTCAAGCATGTTAGGAGCTGAGCCAGAGGAAGGTTATATGGGTCATCAGAGGGAGCCTTCATAAGTTAACTTATGCTTTCTGCTAGAAGGGGAAATTGCTGCTGGATGCTTGGTATCTCCTCTTGTTCTCACCATCTCTCCAGGCACACACTCACCCACTTGGTTTTCCATTATCACAAAGCAGCATGTGTTCCTGGCTACGTGGGATGTGGGATGCGGTCCCTGGTCATAAAAGACCCAACCTCCAGGGCTACACCTAAAACAAACCTATATTTCTTTAAAATTATAGTCTCAGATGTTTTCTTAAAACAACATAAAATCAACTAACAGGATTTAGCCTTCAACTTTGTACACATTTACTTTCCTGTTTGCTTGCTTGCTTGCTTTCTCCTTTTTTCTCTTTTCCTTCCTTCCTTCCTTTTGTGATTTTCTTCCTTCCTTTCCCTTTTTTTTTTCCACTGTTTTTTTTTATTACATATTTTCCTCAATTACATTTCCAATGCTATCCCAAAAGTCCCCCATAGCGCCCCCCACTTCCCTACCCTCCCATTCCCATTCTTTTGGCCCTGGCATTCCCCTATATTGGGGCATATAAAGTTTGCAAGTCCAATGGGCCTCTCTTTCCAGTGATGGCCGAATAGGCCATCTTTCGATACATATGCAGCTAGAGACAAGAGCTCCGGGGTACTGGTTAGTTCATCATGTTGTTCCAACTATAGGGTTGCAGTTCCCTTTAGCTCCTTGGGTACTTTCTCTAGCTTCTCCATTGGGAGCCCTGTGATCCATCCAATAGCTGACTGTGAGCATCCACTCCTGTGTTTGCTAGGCCCCTGCATAGTCTCACAAGAGACAGCTATCTTTGGGTCTTTTCAGCAAAATCTTGCTAGTGTATGCAATGGTGTCAGCGTTTAGAAGCTGATTATGGGATGGATCCCTGGATACGGCAGTCTCTAAATGGTCCATCCTTTCATCACAGCTCCGAACTTTGTCTCTGTAACTCCTTCCCTGGGTGTTTTGTTCCCAATTCTAAGAAGGGGCACAGTGTCCACATTTTGGTCTTCATTCTTCTTCAGTTTCATGCGTTTAGCAAATTGTATCTTATATCTTGGGTATCCTAAGTTTTGGGCTAATATCCACTTATCAGTGAATACATATTGTGTGAGTTCCTTTGTGATTGTGTTACCTCACTCAAGATGATGCCCTCCAGGTCCATCCATTTGGCTAGGAATTTCATAAATTCATTCTTTTTAATAGCTGAGTAGTACTCCATTGTGTAAATGTACCATAATTTCTGTATCCATTCCTCTGTTGAGGGACATCTGGGTTCTTTCCAGCTTCTGGCTATTATAAATAGGGCTGCTATGAACATAGTGGAGCATGTGTCCTTCTTACCGGTTGGGACATCTTCTGGATATATGCCCTGAAGAGGTATTGCTGGATCTTCCGGTAGTACTATATCCAATTTTCTGAGGAACCGCCAGACTGATTTCCAGAGTGGTTGTACAAGCTTGCAATCCCACCAACAATGGAGAAGTGTTCCTCTTTCTCCACATCCTCGCCAGCATCTGCTGTCACCTGAATTTTTGATCTTAGCCATTCTGACTGGTGTGAGGTGGAATTTCAGGGTTGTTTTGATTTGCATTTCCCTGATGATTAAGGATGTTGAACATTTTTTCAGGTGCTTTTCTGCCATTCGGTATTCCTCAGGTGAGAATTCTTTGTTCAGTTCTGAGCCCCATTTTTTAATGGGGTTATTTGACTTTCTGGAGTCCACCTTCTTGAGTTCTTTATATATATTGGATATTAGTCCCTTGTCTGATTTAGGATAGGTGAAGATCCTTTCCCAATCTGTTGGTGGTTTTTTTGTCTTATTGATGGTGTCTTTAGCCTTGCAGAAGCTTTGTAGTTTCATGAGGTCCCATTTGTCAATTCTCGATCTTACAGCACAAGCCATTACTGTTCTATTCAGGAATTTTTCCCCTGTGCCCATATCTTCAAGGCTTTTCCCCACTTTCTCTTCTATAAGTTTCAGTGTCTCTGGTTTTATGTGAAGTTCCTTGATCCACTTAGACATGACCTTAGTACAAGGAGATAGGAATGGATCGATTCGCATTCTTCTACATGTTAACAACCAGTTGTGCCAGCACCATTTGTTGAAAATGCTGTCTTTCTTCCACTGGATGTTTTTAGCTCCCTTGTCGAAGATCAAGTGACCGTAGGTGTGTGGGTTCATTTCTGGGTCTTCAATTCTATTCCATTGGTCTATTTGTCTGTCACTATACCAGTACCATGCAGTTTTTATCACAATTGCTCTGTAGTAGAGCTTTAGGTCTGGCATGGTGATTCCACCAGAGGTTCTTTTATCCTTGAGAAGAGTTTTTGCTATCCTAGGTTTTTTGTTATTCCAGATGAATTTGCAGATTGCACTTTCTAATTCGTTGAAGAATTGATTTGGAATTTTGATGGGGATTGCATTGAATCTGTAGATTGCTTTTGGCAAGATAGCCATTTTTACAATGTTGATCCTGCCAATCCATGAGCATGGGACATCTTTCCATCTTTTGAGATCTTCTATAATTTCTTTCTTCAGAGACTTGAAGTTCTTATTATACAGATCTTTCACTTCCTTAGTTAGAGTCAAGCCAAGATATTTTATATTATTTGTGACTATTGAGAAGGGTGTTGTTTCCCTAATTTCTTTCTCAGCCTGTTTATTCTTTGTGTAGAGAAAGGCCATTGATTTGTTTGAGTTAATTTTATATCCAGCTACTTCACCGAAGCTGTTTATCAGGCTTAGGAGTTCTCTGGTGGAATTTTTAGGGTCACTTATATATACTATCATATCATCTGCAAAGAGTGATATTTTGACTTCATCTTTTCCAATTTGTATCCCTTTGATCTCCTTTTGTTGTCGAATTGCTCTGGCTAGGACTTCAAGTACAATGTTGAATAGGTATGGAGAAAGTGGACAGCCTTGTCTAGTCCCTGATTTTAGAGGGATTGCTTCAAGCTTCTCACCATTTACTTTGATGTTGGCTACTGGTTTGCTGTAGATTGCTTTTATCATGTTTAGGTATGGGCCTTGAATTCCTGATCTTTCCAAGACTTTTATCATGAATGGGTGTTGGATCTTGTCAAATGCTTTTTCTGCATCTAACAAGATGACCATGTGGTTTTTGTCTTTGAGTTTGTTTATATACTGGATTACGTTGATGGATTTCCGTATATTGAACCATCCCTGCATCCCTGGGATGAAACCTACTTGGTCAGGATGGATGATTGTTTTGATGTGTTCTTGGATTCGGTTAGCAAGAACTTTATTGAGGATTTTTGCATCAATATTCATAAGGGATATTGGTCTGAAGTTTTCTATCTTTGTTGGGACTTTTTGTGGTTTAGGTATCAGAGTAATTGTGGCTTCATAGAATGAGTTGGGTAGAGTACCTTCTGTTTCTATTTTGTGAAAATAGTTTGTGAAGAACTGGGATTAGATCTTCTTTGAAGGTCTGATAGAACTCTGCACTAAACCCATCTGGTCCTGGGCTTTTTTTGGTTGGGAGACTATTAATGACTGCTTCTATTTCTTTGGGGGATATAGGGTTGTTTAGATCATTAACCTGATCTTGGTTCAACTTTGGTACCTGGTATCTGTCTAGGAACTTCTCCATTTCATCCAGGTTCTCCAGTTTTGTTGAGTATAGCCTTTGGTAGAAGGATCTGATGGTGTTTTGGATTTCTTCAGGATCTGTTGTTATGTCTCCTTTTTCATTTCTGATTTTGTTAATTAGAATACTTTCCCTGTGCCCTCTAGTTAGTCTGGCTAAGGGTTTATCTATCTTGTTGATTTTCCCAAAGAACCAGCTCCTTGATTGGTTGATTCTTTGAATAGTTCTTCTTGTTTCCACTTGATTGATTTCGCCCCTGAGTTTGATTATTTCCTGCCGTTTACTCCTCTTGGGTGAATTTGCTTCCTTTTGTTCTAGTGCTTTTAGGTGTGTTGTCAAGCTGCTAATGTGTGCTCTTTCTAGTTTCTTTTTGGAGGCACTCAGAGCTATGAGTTTTCCTCTTAGAAATGCTTTCATTGCGTCCCATAAGTTTGGGTATGTTGTGGCTTCATTTTCATTGAACTCTAAAAAGTCCTTGATTTCTTTCTTTATTCCTTCCTTGACCAAGGTATCATTGAGAAGAGTGTTGTTCAGTTTCCACGTGAATGTTGGCTTTCTATTATTTATTTTGTTATTGATGATCAGCCTTAGTCCATGGTGATCTGATAGGATGCATGGGACAATTTCAATGTTTTTGTATCTGTTGAGTCCTGTTTTGTGCCCAATTACGTGGTCAATTTTGGAGAAGGTACCATGAGGTGCTGAGAAGAAGGTGTATCCTTTTGTTTTAGGGTAAAATGTTCTGTAGATATCTACCAGATCCATTTGATCCATAACTTCTGTTAGTTTCACTGTGTCCCTGTTTAGTTTCTGTTTCCATGATCTGTCCATTGGTGAAAGTGGTGGGTTGAAGTCTCCCACTATTATTGTATGAGGTGCAATGTGTGCTTTGAGATTTACTAAAGTTTCTTTAATGAATGAGGCTGCCTTTGTATTTGGAGCATAGATATTCAGGATTGATAGTTCCTCTTGGAGGATTTTACCTTTGATGAGTATGAAGTGCCCCTCCCTGTCTTTTTTGATGACTTTGGGTTGGAAGTCAATCTTATCTGATATTAGAATGGCTACTCCAGCTTGTTTCTTCAGACCATTTGCTTGGAAAATTGTTTTCCAGCCTTTCATTCTGAGGTAGTGTCTATCTTTTTCTCTGAGATGAGTTTCTTGTAAGCAGCAAAATGTTGGGTCTTGATTGTGTAGCCAGTTTGTTAGTCTATGTCTTTTTATCGGGGAGTTGAGTCCATTGATATTAAGAGATATTAAGGAAAAGTAATTGTTGTTTCCTGTTATTTTTGTTGTTAAAGTTGGCATTCTGTTCTTGTGGCTGTCTTCTTTTCGGTTTGTTGAGGGATTACCTTCTTGTTGTTTCTAGGGCGTGGTTCCTGTCCTTGTATTGGTTTTTTTCTGTTATTATCCTTTGAAGGGCTGGATTCGTGGAGAGATAATGTGTGAATTTGGTTTTGTCGTGGAATACTTTGGTTTCTCCATCTATGTTAATTGAGAGTTTGGCTGGGTATAGTAGCCTGGGCTGGAATTTGTGTTCTTTTAATGTCTGTATAACATCTGTCCAGGATCTTCTGGCTTTCATAGTCTCTGGTGAAAAATCTGGTGTAATTCTGATAGGCTTGCCTTTATATGTTACTTGGCCTTTTTCTCTTACTGCTTTTAGTATTCTATCTTTATTTAGTGCATTTGTTGTTCTGATTATTATGTGTCGGGAGGTATTTCTTTTCTGGTCCAGCCTATTTGGAGTTCTGTAGGCTTCTTGTATGTTCATGGGCATCTCTTTCTTTAGATTTGGGAAGTTTTCTTCTATAATTTTCTTGAAGATGTTTGCTGGTCCTTTGAGTTGAAAATCTTCATTTTCATCCACTCCTATTATCCGTAGGTTTGGTCTTCTCATTGTGTCCTGTATTTCTTGGATGTTTTGAGTTAGGATCTTTTTGCATTTTACATTTTCCTTGATTGTTGTGCCGATGTTCTCTATGGAATCTTCTGCACCTGAGATTCTCTCTTCCATCTCTTGTATTCTGTTGCTGATGCTTGCATCTATGGTTCCAGATTTCTTTCCTAGGGTTTCTATCTCCAGTGTTGCCTCATTTTGGGTTTTCTTTATTGTGTCTACTTCCCTTTTTAGGTCTAGTATGGTTTTGTTCATTTCCATCATCTGATTGGATGTGTTTTCCTGTTTCTCTTTAAGGACTTCTACCAGTTTGGTTGTGTTTTCCTGTTTTTCTTTAAGGACTTGTAACTCTTTAGCCATGTTCTCCTGTAGTTCTTTAAAGTCCTTCTTGATGTCCTCTACCATCATCATGAGATATGCTTTTAAATCCAGGTCTAGTTTTTCAGGTGTGTTGGGGTGCCCTGGACTGGGCAAAGTGGGAGTGCTGGGTCCTGATGATGGTGAGTGGTCTTGGTTTCTGTTAGTAAGATTCTTACCTTTACCTCTCGCCATCTGGTAATCTCTGGAGTTGTTATAGTTGTCTCTGTTCAGAGGTTGTTCTTCTGGTGATTCTGAGTATCCTCTGTCAGCAGACCTGGGAGACAGGCTCTCTCCTCTGAGTTTCAGTGGTTAGAGCACTCCCTGCTGACAAGCTTTCCTCTTAAAGGGAAGGTGTACAGATATCTGGCGTTTGGACCTCCTCCTGGCCGAAGAAGAAGGCGGAAAACAGGACCTTTCCCAGATGCTGTGTTGCTTTGGCAGGTCACAGAAGCTGTAGGCTTCTGTGGTGCACACTCTCAGCTGTGCAGACTAAGTTCCTAAGTTCAGTGGAGTCCTGGATCCAAGATGTGTGCCCTGCTCCTGAGGCAGAGGGCTCCTGTGCAGGGCAGACCACTGTCTTCCAGCTAGGAGGGTGCCGGATGTCTGTGGCCCCAGAAGGGTGCTGCCTCAGTGGCTCTGTGGCTCCCGCCTGTCCCAGAAGCTGTCTGCCCTGTGGTCCTCACTCTGACCTGTACAGACTAAGTTCGGCGGATGGCGCTCCCTGCAGGGCAGGTCACTGTCCTCCAGCTGGGAGGGTGCCGGATGTCTGCGGCCCCAAAAGGGTGCTGCCTCAGCGGCTCTGTGGCTCCCGCCTGTCCCAGAAGCTGTCTGCCTCTGTGGTCCTCACTCTAACCTGTACAGACTAAGTTCGGCGGAGTCCCGGAGCCAAGATGGCGCTCTCTGCAGGGCAGGTCACTGTCCTCTGGCTGGGAGGGTGCCGGATGTCTGCGGCCCCAAAAGGGTGCTGCCTCAGCGGCTCTGTGTCTCCCGCCTGTCCCAGAAGCTGTCTGCCTCTGTGGTCCTCACTCTGACCTGTACAGTCTAAGTTCTGCGGAGTCCCGGAGCCAAGATGGCGCTCCCTGCAAGGCAGGTCACTGTCCTCCGACTGGGAGGGTGCCGGATGTCTGCGGCCCCAAAAGGGTGCTGCCTCAGCGGCTCTGTGGCTCCCGCCTGTCCCAGAAGCTGTCTGCCTCTGTGGTCCTCACTCTAACCTGTACAGATTAAGTTTGGCAGAGTCCCGGAGCCAAGATGGCGCTCCCTGCAGGGCAGGTCACTGTCCTCCGACTGGGCCCTTTTTTTTTTTTTTTTAAGAGACTGTTTCCCTATGTAACTGCAGGTGGTTAAGAACTTTCTGTATAGATTACTGCCTGCCTCTACCTTGCAAATGCTAGATCAAAGGCATGTTCCCTGCCTGACTATACACTAGTTTTCTACGTTTGTTTGGGGTTTTTTTGTTTTGTTTTGTTTTGTTTTTTGATTTTTCGAGACAGGGTTTCTCTGTGTAGCCCTGGCTGTACTGGAACTCCCTTTGTAGAAATCTGCCTGCCTCTGCCTCCCTAGTGCTGGGATTAAAGGTGTGCGCCACCACGCCCGGCATTCTACATTTAAGTCTATATTTATAGGCTAAGTCCTCTTAGCCAAATGATGTAATACATACACACATACATATATCCACATGTACACATACATATATATCTGTATATATGTGCACATGTGCATACATGCACACATGTGCATATACAGATATATACACACATGTACACAAACAGAGTCACGTATATCCACCAGTTCACTGGTGAGCTCTTGCTGGCCACTGAACCTTCCCAGTAGATCTGTACATTAGGTTTGTGCTGACTGAAATGTCTGGTATCACCATGGTTCTTTGGATTCTCTAAACAGCTATGCTTATCCCTGGAGGTTTTAGGATTCTGGCGTTCCCTCTAGCTGTGCTTTCCTCTCAGTGTACTCAGGGCACTAGGGGACTTGCACCTAGGTTCCTCCTTTCCCATCTGTACTTTAAGTCCTTCTAGTACAGCGAGCTACGAGATTCTCCTTCTTAAACAGCTGCCATGTTACAAACTCGATACAGCTTCGACCTCATCCACACAGGGACAACTGACTTGCACTTGCTTCAAACTGCAGTGCAACTCCTGGGAATTAAGGGGTAGATGGGTTCGTGTCTTCAAATACTTCTGAATCTATTTGTTCTTTGAATCTATTTTGTTCTCTCAAGGGGAGATATGGATAGAAAACATTGGTGCCAATCACTCTACAAGGTTGGGAATTAGTTGTAAATTTAAAGAAAAATTGTGTCAAATAATTCAGTCATGTTTAATTTATAGCCACTAATTGTCTCATTTTAAAATCGAAAATGATCTTGAAGTCTAAAGTGAACCAAACTTCTACTGTTTTATGTAAATGTTAATATGGGTCCATGGCTATATGGCCAGAATAATGTGGTCAGAGACAACAGAAAAACTAGGAACTGGTAAGGAAGAGTTTTAATAGCTACTAAAAACAAGATTCAGCCCCATGACCCTAAAGTCAGGGAGAATAATCTTATCAAAGTCAGAAACTCATGCACACAGTGTTTAGAAGGGCTGAAGAGTCTGGTATAAGTACAAGTAAACTGGCAGTCATCCCAGATGACTTATAAGTACATTCACATACCTCACATCTCAAAAAATAAAAAAGTAAAAAAAAAAAAAAAAAACTTTACTCCTCTGTAGCCACCGTCCTCGTGACTTTTGAAGAACATGGATTCTGAGAGTCCACTGAATGAGAGAACATGGTTCAGTCAGCTCAGTTGAGACCATCCTGTTCCTGCCCCTTGGTGACACTGATCTTATGGCACCAGCAGCTTCCCAAAGGAAAATCACTCCTCAGAACTCAGTTGGACTCATATTCCTGATATCCCATTGGTCCAAGCAAGATACATGAGACCAAAGTGGACAAACATGGCAACCAATCCACAGTGAGAGATTGTCCCCACAGCCTTTACCACAAACCATTATATCCACTTTGGAGAACTTACTCAAAGACACATTTCAACAAGACAAATATATGTGTCAAACATACTGATTACTGTATGGAAAAAATAGAATGTATGGATTAATAGGGCCAAGGACCTCTCCTCCCATTTATCCATGACAAGGACATCCTCTGCTACATATGCAGCTGGAGCCATGTGTGCTCCTTTGTTGATGACTTAGTCTGGTTCTGGTTGGTTAATATTGTTGTTCTTCCTATAGGGTTACAAACTCCTTCAACTCCTTCAGTGATTTCTCTAACTAAATCTCTATTGGGGACTCCACGCTCAGTCTAATGGTTGGCTGGCAGCAACTGCTTCTGTATTTGTAAAGCTCTGGCAGGGCCTCTCTGGAGACAGCCATATCAGGCTCCTTTCAGCATGCACTTCTTGTCATCCACAATAGGGTCTGGGTTTGGTAATTGTATATGGGATGAATCCCCAGGCGAGACAGTCTCTGGATGGCCTTTAGTTCAGTCTCTGCTCTACTTTATCTCCATATTGCTCCTGTGACTATTTTGTCCTCCTTCTAAGAAGGACCAAAGCACCCACACTTTGGTCTTCTTTCTTCTTGAGCTTCAGGTGGTCTGTGAATTGCATTTGGGTATTCCTAGCTTTGGGGCTGATATATCCACTTATCACTGAGTGCATACCATGTGTGTCCTTTTGCAATTGGGTTACCTAACTCAGGATACTTTCTAGTTCTATCCATTTGCCTAAAATTTTCATGAGTTCATTGTTTTTAAAGCTGAGTATTACTCCGTTGTATAAATGTACCACATTTTCTGTATCCAATCCTCTGTTAAAGGACATCTGGGTTCTTTCCAGCTTCTGCCTATTAAAAATAAGACTGCTATGAACATAGTGGGCCATGTGACCTTATTATATACTGGAACATTTTCTGGGTATATGCCCAGGAGTGGTATAGGTGGTTCCTCAGGTAATACTATGCCCAATTTTCTCCAGAACCACCAAACAGATTTCCAGAGTGGTTGTAGCAGCTTGCAATCCCACCAGCAATGGAGGAGTGTTTCTGTTTCTCTACATCTTCACCAGCATCTGCTGTCACCTGAGTTTTTGACTTTAGCCATTCTGACTGGTGTGAGGGGGAATCTCAGGGGTGTTTTGATTTGCCTTTCCCTGATGACTAAGGATGTTGAACATTTCTTTGGGTGTTTCTTGGCCATTTGATATTCATCAGTTGAAAATTCTTTCTTTAGCTCTGTATCTCATTTTTAATAGGGTTATTGGACTCTTTGGAATCTAGCTTCTTGAGTTCTTTGCATATATTGGATATTAACCCTCTATCTCATGTAGAATTGGTAAAGATCTTTTCCCAATCTGTTGGTTGCCTTTTTGTCCTATTGACAGTGTCTTTTGCCTTACAGAAGCTTTGCAATTTTATGAGGTCCCATTTGTCAATTCTTGATTTTAGAGCATAATCCTCTGGTGTTCTGTTTAGGAATTTTTTCCCCCTGTGCGCACATGTTCGAGGCTCATCCCCACTTTCTCCTCTGTAAGATTCAGTGTAACTGGTATTATGTGGAGATCCTTGATCCACTTGGACTTGAGCTTTGTACAAGGAGCTTAAGAATGGGTTGACTTGCATGTTTCTACATGTTGACTGCCAGTTGAACCCACATCATTGGTTAAAAATGCTATCTTTTTTTCACTGGATGGTTTTAGCTCCTTTGTCAAATATCAAGTGACCATAGGTGTGTGGGTTTACCCCTTCTAGATCTTCAGTTGTCTTCCATTGATCTTCCTGCCTGCCTCTGTACCAATGCCATGCAGTTTTTATCACTACTGCTCTGTAATACAATTTAAGGTCAGGGATGGTGATTTCCCCAGAGGTTCTTTTATTGTTGAGAATAGTATTTGCTATCCAGCGTTTTTTGTTATTCCAAATGAATTTGCAAATTGTCCTTTCTAACTCTATGAAGAATTAATTTGGAATTTTGATGGGGATTGCATTGAATCTGTAGATTGCTTTCAGGAAAATGGCCAATTATACTATATTAATCCTGCCAATCGATAAGCATCTTCTATGATCTTTTCCGTGAGATCTTTCCATCTTCTGAGATCTTCATTGATTTCTTTCTTCAGAGACTTGAAGTTCTTCTCATATAGATCTTTCACTTGCTTGGTTAGAATCACACCAAGGTATGTAATATTATGTGTGACTATTATGAAGGGTGTCATTTCTCTAATTTCTTTCTCACCCTGTTTATCCTTTGAGTGGAGGAAGGCTACTGATTTGTTTGAGTAAATTTAATATACAGCCACTTTGCTGAAGTCATTTATCAGCTTTCGAAGTTCTCTGGTAGAATTTTGGGGGTCATTTAAGTATAAGATCATATCATCTGCAAATAGTGATATTTTCACTTCTTCCTTTCCAATTTGTATCCCTTTGACCTCCTTTTGTTGTCTAATTACTCTAGCTAGAACTTCAAGTACTATAATAAATAGATAAGGAGTGTACTGGCTATTTTTGTGTCAACTCGACACAGCTGAGCTATCACAGAGAAAGGAGCTTCAGTTGAGGAAATGCCTCCATGAGATCCTACTGTAAGGCATTTTCTCAATTAGTAATCAAGGGGGAAAGGCCCCTTGTGGGTGGGACCATCCCTGGGCTGGTAGTCTTGGGTTCTATAAGAGAGTAGGCTGAGCAAGCCAGGGGAGGCAAGCCAGTAAAGAACATCCCTCCATGGCCTCTGCATCGGCTCCTGCTTTCTGACCTGCTTGAGTTCCAGTCCTGACTTCCTTTGGTGATGAACAGCAGTATGGAAGTGTAAGCCGAATAAACCCTTTCCTCCCCAACTTGCTTCTTGGTCATGATGTTTGTGCAGGAATAGAAACCCTGACTAAGACAAATTGGTATCAGCAGAGTGGGGTATTCCTGTGACAACCTGACCATGTTTTGTGGAGGACTGTGGAAGGACTTTGGAACTTTGGGCTTGAAGATCCATTTGTTGTTAAGAGCTCTGTCAGATGTTGTGTAGGAGCTTGGAAGATAATGTTGAGAACAGTGCAGAAGATGGAGGCCTGGTTTGTGAAATTTCAGAGGGAAAATTAAAGACTCTTTTCAGGGCCATTGTTACTTTGGTTGTGAAGATTCTGTGGTTCTGGTTAGCTGGGGCTGAAGAATCAGCTGTGATTAACAAGATACCAGAACTACTAAAGCAAAAACTTTGCATTACTGGGACTATTGATGCTGGTTAGCTGGAGCTAAGAAATTAGCGGTGATTAAGAAGAGACCAGCATAGTTAAGGTGACATCTTCTGGGAAGTGTTTTCTGAAAGCACAAAGAGGCCGTGTTCCAGAGATAGGCAAGGTTGTACTCCTTCTGCAGCGGGACTTGGTAATGTGTAAGGGTCACCCAGTTGGTACTGGTTTTGAAGGCATGAAGGGGTCATGCAGAGCAGCTGAGGCTTGGCACTGTGAGAGGCCATGGAAGGCCATTGGTGAAGGTGCAGCCTCAGTTGTAATTGAAGGCCCAGGACTGAAGGGGTCATGCAGTGTTTTGGAGATGCCAGTACCACGAGATGACCACCAAGAGCAGCAGCAGCAGTGGAGTACAGGCATCTGGAGCCCAGAGGACGACGTGTGTGCTACAAAGGGCATGGCTGGAGAAGTGACCCAAGCCCTTGGAGGAGCCCAGAAGATCGTGAGTTGGATCCCAGACGTTGGACGGTTGGAAATTGATTTTTGCTTTGATTGTGACTGTGTCCTGATATTTTCCCTCTTGAAGGAAGAAACTGTTTTAGTGGAGCCCACAGTTAAGAGACTTTTAATTGTAAAAAGACGTTGGATTTTAAAAGAGATGGATATTTTAAAGAGATTGAAATTTTAAGAATATGTAAAGACTGTGGGACTTTTAAAGTTATTTAGATCTTGGGGATGAATAAGAATGTAAGGGTTGAGGCTTACTCGTGATGTGTTTGTGTGTCAAGTTGACAAGGGGTCAATTGTACTGGCTATTTTTGTGTCAACTTGACACAGCTGAGCTATCACAGAGAAAGGAGCTTCAGTTGAGGAAATGCCTCCATGAGATCCAACTGTAAGGCATTTTCTCAATTAGTAATCAAGGGGGAAAGGCCCCTTGTGGGTGGGACCATCCCTGGGCTGGTAGTCTTGGGTTCTATAAGAGAGTAGGCTGAGCAAGCCAGGGGAGGCAAGCCAGTAAAGAACATCCCTCCATGGCCTCTGCATCGGCTCCTGCTTTCTGACCTGCTTGAGTTCCAGTCCTGACTTCCTTTGGTGATGAACAGCAGTATGGAAGTGTAAGCCGAATAAACCCTTTCCTCCCCAACTTGCTTCTTGGTCATGATGTTTGTGCAGGAATAGAAACCCTGACTAAGACAGGGAGAGAGTGGGCAACCTTGTCTAGACCCTGATTTTAATGAGATTGCTTCAAGTTTATCTCCATCATAGTTTGATATTGGCTACTGGTTTGTTATATATTGCTTTTACTATCTTTAGGTATGGGCCTTGAATTCCTGATCTTTCCAAGACTTTTAACATGAAGGGGTGCTGAATTGTGTCAAATGCTTTTCAGCATCTAATGAAATGATCATGTGTTTTTTTTTCTTTGAGATTGTTTATTTAGTGGATTATGTTGGTGGATTTCCATATAGTAAACAATCCCTGTATCCCTGGGATGAAGCCTACTTGATCATGGTGAATGATCATTTAATGTGTTCTTAGATTCCGTCTGCGTGAATTTTATTGAGTATTTTTGCATCAATGTTCATAAGGGAGATTGGTCTGAAGTTCTCTTTCTTTGATATGATTTAGGTATAAGCATAAGTATGGCTTCATAGAAGGAATTGGGCAATGTTCCTTCTGTTTCATTTTTGTAGAATAGTTTGAAGAGTATTGGTATTAGATCTTTAAAGGTCAGATAGAATTCTCCACTAAACCCATCTGGTCTTGGGCTTTTATTGGTTGGGAGAATATTAATGACTGCTTCTATTTATTCAGGGGTTATGGGACAGTTTAGATGGCTTATATGATCTTGTTTTAAATTTGTCACCTGGTATGTGTCTAGAAAATTGTCCACTTCATCCAGATTTTTCATATAGTTGAGTATAAACTTTTGTAGTAGGATCTGATGATTTTTTGGATTTCAAATGTTTCCCCTGTTATTTCTCCTTTTTCATCTCTGATTTTATTAATTTATTAATTAATTTTATTAATTTTAATTAATTTATACTGTCTTTGTGCCCTCTGCTTCATCTGGCTAAAAGTTTATCTATCTTGTTGATTTTCTCAAAGAACCAGCTCCTGGTTTGGTTGATTCTTTGTATAGTTCTTTTTGTTTCTAGTTGGTTGATTTCAGCCCTGACTTTGATTATTTCCTGATATCTACTCCTCTTGGGTGTATTTGCTTCTTTTTGTTCTAGAGCTTTCAGGTGTGCTGTCAAGCTGCTAATGTATGCTCTCTCCAGTTTCTTTTTGGAGACACTTGGAGCTATGAGTTTTCCTCTTACCACTACTTTCATTGTTTCTGATAAGTTTGGGTATGATGTGTCTTCATTTTCATTAAATTCTAAAAAGTCTTCCATTCCTTTCTTTATTTGTTCCTTGACCAAGTTATTATTGAGTAGAGTGCTGTTCAGCTTCCATATATAGTGTGTTTCCATTATTTTTGTTGGAATTTAAGACCAGCCTTACTAGATGGTGATCTGATAGAGTGCATGGGATTATTTCAGTCTTGTATCTGTTGAGGCCTCTCTTGTGACCAATTGTGTGGACATGTTTTGGAGAAGGTACAATGAGGTGCTGAGAAAAAAGGTATATTCTTTTGCTTTAGGATGAAATGTCCTATAAATATCTGTTAGATTCATTTGGTTCATAACTTCTAATAGTTTCACTGTGTCTCTGTTTAGTTTCTTTTTCCATGATCTGTCCATTGATGGGAGTGGGGTGTTAAAGTCTCCCACTATTATTGTGTAGGGTGTGACGTGTGCTTTGAGCTTTAAAAAAGTTTCCTTTATGAATGTGGGTGCCCTCGCATTTGGAGCATAGATGTTCAGAATTGAGAGTTAATCTTGGAAGATTTTTCCTTTGACCAGTATGAAGTATCCTTCCTTATTCCTTTTGATAACTTCTGGTTGAAAGACTTTTTTATTCAATATTTGAATGGCTACTCCAGATTGTTTCTTGGGATTATTTTCTTGGAAAATTTATTTCCAGCCTTTTACTCTGAGGCAGTGTCTGTCACTGAGGTGCATTTCCTGTATGCAACAAAAGATTGGTTCCTGTTTACATATCCAGTCTGTTAGTCTATTTCTTTTTATTGGAAAATTGAGTCTATCGGTCTTAAGAGATATCAAGGAAAAGTTATTATTGTTACCTGTTTTTTTTGTTGTTAGAGATGGAATTATGTTTATGTGGCTACCTTCTTTTAATTTTCTTGAAAGATTACTTTCTTGCTTTTTCTAGGGTGTAGTTTCCCTCCTGTGTTGGTGTTTTCCGTCTATTATCCTTTGTAGGGCTGGATTTGTGGAAAGATATTGTGTAAATTTGGTTTTGTCATAGATTATCTTGGTTTCTCTGTCTATGGTAATTGAGAGTTTTGCTGGGTACAGTAGTTTGGGCTGGCATTTATGTTCTCTCAGTTTCTGTATGACATCTTCCCGGGATCTTCTAGCTTTCTGGTGAGTCTGGTGTAATTTTGATAGAGCTGCCTTTTTATGTTACTTGATCTTTTTCCCTTACTGTTTTTAATATTTTTTCTTTGTTTAGTACATTTTGGTGTTTTGATTATTATGTGACAGGAGGAATTTCTTTTCTGGTTCAGTCTATTTGGAATTCTGTTGGCTTCCTGTATGCTCACGGGCATCTCTTTCTTTAGGTTAGGGAAGTTTTCTTCAATAATTTTATTGAATATATTTACTGGCCTTTTAAATTGGGACTCTTTTCTCTCATCTGTACCTATTATCCTTAGGTTTGGTCTTCTCATTTTTGTCCTGGATTTTCTGAATGTTTTGGATTAGGAGCTTTTTGCTCTTTGCATTTTCTTTGACTATTGTGTCAATGTTTTGTATGCTATCTTCTGTCCTTGAGGTTATCTCTTCTACCTCTTGTATTCTGTTGGTAATGCTTGCATCTATGACACCTGATATCTTTCCTAGGTTTTCCATATCCAGGTTTGTCTCCCTTTGTGATTTCTTTATTGTTTCTATTTCCATTTTTAGGTCTTAGTTGTTTGTTTTGTTTTGTTTTGTTTTTCATTTTATTCACCTGTTTGTTTACGTTTCCCTGTAATTCTTTAAGGGATTTTTGTGTTTCCTCTTTAAGGGCTTCTACCTGTTTGCCTGTGTTCTCCTGTATTTCTTTAAGGGACTTATTTATTTCCTTCTTAAAGTCATCATCAACATGAGAAGTGACTTTAGATCTGAATCTTGCTTTTCCCATGTAATTATGTATCCAGGACTTGGTATGTTGGGAGAACTGAGTTCTGATGATGCCAAGTAACCTTGGTTTCTGTTGCTTATGTTCTTATGCTTGCCTCCTGCCATCTGATTAGCTCTAGTGTTACCTGCCTGAAGCCTGTCCTTCCTGTAATCTTTGTTGTGTCAGAAGTTTTCACAGTCCAGCTGTTGTTGTGATCCTGTGTTTCTGGGGTCCTGTGATCCTGAGATTCTGGGTGTGTCAGAGTTCCTGGGACCCTGAGAATCTGGTGTGAACAAGCTCCTGGGATCCTGGGTGTGTTAGAGCACTTGGGATTTGAACCTCCTCTGGGTGCTCTGGGGCTGTCTGCAGAGTTCACAACCAAGGCAAACCAGCACAGAAAGGAAGGAACCCAAGCCACTAGTCAGGTGGTATTCCTGAGTCCCAGAAAATCCTAGACACATGTCATACAGATGATAAGAGGCTACAGATGCCAGCCCAGGTTACTATTCCAGCAAAATTCTTAATCACCATATTTGGAGAAAACAAGGTATACCATAACAAAGCCAAATTTAAACAATATTTTTCTACTAATGCAGCCATACATAGGCTACTAGAAGGAAAACTGCATCCCATGAAAACACAAGAAATTAATCATCTCACAACACACCCATAAAGAAGGGAATTACACATACATATACCACCCCCAACAACAAAATATGAATAACTAACACTTATTTGTGTTTATTATTTTTCAACATCAATGGAATCAATACCCCAATAATAAGGTATAAGCCAACAGACCAGATATGTAAACAGGATCCATCATTTTGCTGCATACAAAGAGATGCTATCTCAGAGTAAAAGGCTAGAAAAAAATTCCAAGCAAACAGTCCCAGAAACAAGCAGGAGTGACCATTCTAATATCCAATAAAATGGACTTTCCATCAAAAGTAATCAGGAGACAGGGAAGGACATTTCATACTCATCATAGGAAAAATCCACCGAGATGATGAACTCTCAATTCTGAAATCTATGCCCCAAATGGAAGGGCACCCACATTCATAAAAGAAATGATACTCAGCTCAAAACACAAATTTAACCTCTTACAATAATATTGGAAAATGTCAACACCCCACTCTCACCAATGGACAGGCCATTGAAACAGAAGCTAAACGAAGACAAAATGAAACTAACAGAAACAAGTGAATTTAACAGATTTCTTCAGAATACTTCAGCCCTCCCTAAAACAATATACCTTCTTCTCAGTACTGCATGAAACCTTCTTTAAAATTGACCATATAATCAGACACAAAACATGTATTAAGAGATACAAGAAGATGAAATAATCCCATGAATTCCATCAGATCACCATGGACTAAGGCTGGACTTCAGTAACAACAGAAGCAACAGAAAGCCCACATACTCATAGAAACTGAACAACTCTCTAGTCAATGATAACTTGGTCATGGAAGAAATAGAGAAATTAAAGACTTTCTAGAATTTAATGAAACTGAAGGCACAACATACCCAAACTTATAGGACAAAATGAAAGCAGTGCTAAGAGGAAAATTCATAGTACTAAGTGCCTTATAAAGATATTGGAAAGATCCTATACTAGCAACTTAACAGAACACCGGAGAACTCTACAACAAAATGAAGCAAACACACCGAGAAGTAGATGGCAAGAAATAGCCAAATTCAGGGCTGAAATCAATCAACTAGAAACAAAGAGAACAGTTCAATGAATCAACAAAACAAAAAGCTGGTTATTTGAGAAAATCAACAGGACCCTTAGCTAAACTAAGTAAAAGGCAGAGATACTATATCCAAATTAAAAAAAAAAATAGAAATGAAAAAAAAAAAAAGAGACCTAACAACAGAAACTGGGGAAATTCAAAAATATCAGCTCTTACTACAAAGGCCTAAACTCAACAAAACTGGAAAATCTAGATGAAACGGAATGTTTTGCAAAACAGATAACACTTACCAAAGTTAAATCAAGATCAGATAAACTATCTAAACAGCCCCTAAGAAAATATAAGCAGCCATTTCAAAACATCCAAACCCAAAACACCACCACTCCCCTGCCCTGCAAAAAAATAAAACACCTAAGGTCAGATGATTCTAGGGCAGAATTCTACCAGACCTTTGAATAAGAGCTAATTCCAATACTACTCAAGATATTCCACAGAATAGAAACAGAATAAGCACTACCTAATTCATTCTATGAAGCCATAGTTACACTGATACTAAACCACACAAAGAAAGAAAGCTTCAGACAAATTTCTTTTATAAATATCAATGTAAAAATATTCAATAAAATTCTTCCAAACAAAATCCAAGAACACATCAAAAACTTTATTCACTACAATCAAGTAGGCTTCATCCCGAAGATGCAGGGATTGTTCAGTATACGGAAATTCATCAAGATAATCAACTATAGACACAGGCCTCTTCCGGCCGGACCAGCACCAGGGTAGCTAGAGTGCAGGGTCGGCTGACACCCGCCAGCTACCCACGACCCCCACCACAGGATCTTAAGACTTCTGGTGAGTGGAACACAGCTTCTGCTCCAATCCAATTGCGCGCAGGACCTGACACTGCATTAGTTAGGGAAGCAGGAAACCAGCCTGAGTAGGACCACAGGCCTCTTCCAGCCGGACCAGCACCGGGGTAGCTAGAGCACAGGGTCGGCTGACACCCGCCAGCTACCCACGACCCCCGCCACAAGATTTTGAGACTGCTGGTGAGTGGAACACAGCTTCTGCTCCAGTCCAATCACGCGGGACCTGAGACTGCTTTGGTTGGGGAGGCAGAAATCCGACCTGAATAGGGCCAGAAGCCCCTCCGGTCAGAAAAGCGCTGGGTTAGCTAGGGCGCAGGGTCTGCTGACACTCGCCAGCTACCCACAACACCCGCCACAGGATCTTAAGACTTCTGGTGAGTGGAACACAGCTTCTGCTCCAATCCAATTGCGCGCGGGACCTGAGACTGCATTAGTTAGGGAAGCAGAAAACCAGCCTGAATAGGACCACAGGCCTCTTCCTGCCAGACCAGCACCAGGGTAGCTAGAGCACAGGGTCGGCTGACACCCGCCAGCTACCCACGACCCCCGCCACAGGATTTTGAGACTGCTGGTGAGTGGAACACAGCTTCTGCTCCAATCTTTAAACAGTGACAATGACAACAACTAACCCCAGAGATTACCAGATGGCAAAAGGTAAACGTAATAATCTTACTAACAGAAACCAAGACCACTCACCATCATCAGAACCCAGCACTCCCACTTCGCCCAGTCCAGGGCACCCCAACACACCGGAAAAGCTAGACACGGATCTAAAAGCATATCTCATGATGATGGTAGAAGACTTCAAGAAGGACTTTAATAACACACTTAAAGAAATACAAAGGAACACTGGTAAACAGGTAGAAGACAGTAAAGAGGAAGCACAAAAATCCCTTAAAGAATTGCAGGAGAACACTGCTAAAGAGTTACAAATCCTTAAAGAAAAACAGGATAACATAATCAAACAGGTAGAAGTCCTTACAGAAAAACAGGAAAACACATCCAAACAGATGATGGAAATGAACAAAACCATACTAGACCTAAAAAGGGAAGTAGACACAATAAAGAAAACCCAAAATGAGGCAACACTGGAGATAGAAACCCTAGGAAAGAAATCTGGAACCATAGATACCAGCATCAGCAACAGAATACAAGAGATGGAAGAGAGAATCTCAGGTGCAGAAGATTCCATAGAGAACATCGGCACAACAATCAAGGAAAATGTAAAATGCAAAAAGATCCTAACTCAAAACATCCAAGAAATACAGGACACAATGAGAAGACCAAACCTACGGATAATAGGAGTGGATGAGAATGAAGATTTTCAACTCAAAGGACCAGCAAACATCTTCAACAAAATTATAGAAGAAAACTTCCCAAATCTAAAGAAAGAGATGCCCATGAACATACAAGAAGCCTACAGAACTCCAAATAGACTGGACCAGAAAAGAAATACCTCCCGACACATAATAATCAGAACTACAAATGCTCTAAATAAAGATAGAATACTAAAAGCACTAAGAGAAAAAGGCCAAGTAACATATAAAGGCAAGCCTATCAGAATTACACCAGATTTCTCACCAGAGACTATGAAAGCCAGAAGATCCTGGACGGATGTTATACAGACACTAAAAGAACACAAACTCCAGCCCAGGCTACTATACCCAGCCAAACTCTCAATTAACATAGATGGAGAAACCAAAGTATTCCACGACAAAACCAAATTCACACATTATCTCTCCACGAATCCAGCCCTTCAAAGGATAATAACAGAAAAAAAACAATACAAGGCCAGGAACCACGCCCTAGAAACAACAAGAAGGTAATTCCTCAACAAACCTAAAAGAAGACAGCCACAAGAACAGAATGCCAACTTTAATAACAACAAAAATAACAGGAAACAACAATTACTTTTCCTTAATATCTCTTAATATCAATGGACTCAACTCCCCGATAAAAAGACATAGACTAACAAACTGGCTACACAAACAAGACCCAACATTTTGCTGCTTACAGGAAACTCATCTCAGAGAAAGAGATAGACACTACCTCAGAATGAAAGGCTGGAAAACAATTTTCCAAGCAAATGGTATGAAGAAACAAGCTGGAGTAGCCATTCTAATATCTGATAAGATTGACTTCCAACACAAAGTCATTAAAAAAGACAGAGAGGGACACTTCATACTCATCAAAGGTAAAATCTTCCAAGAGGAACTATCAATCCTGAATATCTATGCTCCAAATACAAAGGCAGCCACATTCATTAAAGAAACTTTAGTAAATCTCAAAGCACACATTGCACCTCATAAAATAATAGTGGGAGACTTCAACACACCACTTTCACCAATGGACAGATCATGGAAACAGAAACTAAACAGGGACACAGTGAAACTAACAGAAATTATAAAACAAATGGATCTGGAAGATATCTACAGAACATTCTATCCTAAAACAAAAGGATATACCTTCTTTTCAGCACCTCATGGTATCTTCTCCAAAATTGACCACATAATTGGTCACAAAACAGGCCTCAACAGATACAAAAATATTGAAATTGTCCCATGCATCCTATCAGATCACCATGGACTAAGGCTGATCTTCAATAACAAAATAAATAATAGAAAGCCAACCTTCACGTGGAAACTGAACAACACTCTTCTCAATGATACCTTGGTCAAGGAAAGAATAAAGAAAGAAATTAAGGACTTTTTAGAGTTCAATGAAAATGAAGCCACAACATACCCAAACTTATGGGACACAATGAAAGCATTTCTAAGAGGAAAACTCATAGCTCTGAGTGCCTCCAAAAGGAAACTAGAGAGAGCACACATTAGCAGCTTGACAACATACCTAAAAGCACTAGAACAAAAGGAAGCAAATTCACCCAAGAGGAGTAAACGGCAGGAAATAATCAAACTCAGGGGTGAAATCAACCAAGTGGAAACAAGAAGAACTATTCAAAGAATCAACCAATCAAGGAGCTGGTTCTTTGAGAAAATCAACAAGATAGATAAACCCTTAGCCAGACTCACTAGAGGGCAAAGGGAAAGCATCCTAATTAACAAAATCAGAAATGAAAAAGGAGACATAACAACAGATCCTGAAGACATCCAAAACACCATCAGATCCTTCTACAAAAGGCTATACTCAACAAAACTGGAGAACCTGGATGAAATGGAGAAGTTCCTAGACAGATACCAGGTACCAAAGTTGAATCAAGATCAGGTTAATGATCTAAACAGCCCTATATCCCCCAAAGAAATAGAAGCAGTCATTAATAGTCTCCCAACTAAAAAAAGCCCAGGACCAGATGGGTTTAGTGCAGAGTTCTATCAGACCTTCAAAGAAGATCTAATCCCAGTTCTTCACAAACTATTCCACAAAATAGAAACAGAAGGTACTCTACCCAACTCATTCTATGAAGCCACAATTACTCTGATACCTAAACCACAAAAAGACCCAACAAAGATAGAAAACTTCAGACCAATATCCCTTATGAATATTGATGCAAAAATCCTCAATAAAGTTCTTGCTAACCGAATCCAAGAACATATCAAAACAATCATCCACCCTGACCAAGTAGGTTTCATCCCAGGGATGCAGGGATGGTTCAATATACGGAAATCCATCAACGTAATCCAGTATATAAACAAACTCAAAGACAAAAACCACATGGTCATCTCGTTAGATGCTGAAAAAGCATTTGACAAGATCCAACACCCATTCATGATAAAAGTCTTGGAAAGATCAGGAATTCAAGGCCCATACCTAAACATGATAAAAGCAATCTACAGCAAACCAGTAGCCAACATCAAAGTAAATGGTGAGAAGCTTGAAGCAATCCCTCGAAAATCAGGGACTAGACAAGGCTGTCCACTTTCTCCATACCTATTCAACATTGTACTTGAATTCCTAGCCAGAGCAATTCGACAACAAAAGGAGATCAAAGGGATACAAATTGGAAAAGATGAAGTCAAAATATCACTTTTTGCAGATGATATGATAGTATATATAAGTGACCCTAAAAATTCCACCAGAGAACTCCTAAGCCTGATAAACAGCTTCGGTGAAGTAGCTGGATATAAAATTAACTCAAACAAATCAATGGCCTTTCTCTACACAAAGAATAAACAGGCTGAGAATGAAATTAGGGAAACAACACCCTTCTCAATAGTCACAAATAATATAAAATATCTTGGCTTGACTCTAACTAAGGAAGTGAAAGATCTGTATAATAAAAACTTCAAGTCTCTGAAGAAAGAAATTCTAGAAGATCTCAGAAGATGGAAAGATCTCCCATGCTCATGGATTGGCAGGATCAACATTGTAAAAATGGCTATCTTGCCAAAAGCAATCTACAGATTCAATGCAATCCCCATCAAAATTCCAAATCAATTCTTCAACGAATTAGAAAGTGCAATCTGCAAATTCATCTGGAATAACAAAAAACCTAGGATAGCAAAAACTCTTCTCAAGGATAAAAGAACCTCTGGTGGAATCACCATGCCGGACCTAAAGCTTTACTACAGAGCAATTGTGATAAAAAACTGCATGGTACTGGTATAGTGACAGACAAATAGACCAATGGAATAGAATTGAAGACCCAGAAATGAACCCACACACCTATGGTAACTTGATCTTCGACAAGGGAGCTAAAAACATCCAGTGGAAGAAAGACAGCATTTTCAACAAATGGTGCTGGCACAACTGGTTGTTAACATGTAGAAGAATGCGAATCGATCCATTCCTATCTTCTTGTACTAAGGTCAAGTCTAAGTGGATCAAGGAACTTCACATAAAACCAGAGACACTGAAAGTTATAGAGGAGAAAGTGGGGAAAAGCCTTGAAGATATGGGCACAGGGGAAAAATTCTTGAATAGAACAGTAATAGCTTGTGCTGTAAGATCGAGAATTGACAAGTGGGACCTCATGAAACTGCAAAGCTTCTGCAAGACTAAAGACACCATCAATAAGACAAAAAAACCACCAACAGATTGGGAAAGGATCTTCACCTATCCTAAATCAGATAAAGGACTAATATCCTTTATATATATATATATAAAGAACTCAAGAAGGTGGACTCCAGAAAGTCAAATAACCCCATTAAAAAATGGGGCTCAGAACTGAACAAAGAATTCTCACCCGAGGAATACCGAATGGCAGAGAAACACCTGAAAAAATGTTCAACATCCTTAATCATCAGGGAAATGCAAATCAAAACAACCCTGAGATTCCACCTCACACCAGTCAGAATGGCTAAGATCAAAAATTCAGGTGACAGCAGATGCTGGCGAGGATGTGGAGAAAGAGGAACACTCCTCCATTGTTGGTGGGATTGCAAGCTTGTACAACCACTCTGGAACTCAGTCTGGTGGTTCCTTAGAAAATTGGACATGGTACTACCGGAGGATCCAGCAATACCTCTTCTAGGCATATATCCAGAAGATGTCTCAACCGGTAAGAAGGACACATGCTCCACTATGTTCATAGCAGTCCTATTTATAATAGCCAGAAGCTGGAAAGAACCCAGATGTCCCTCAACAGAGGAATGGATACAGAAATTATGGTACATTTACACAATGGAGTACTACTCAGCTATTAAAAAGAATGAATTTATGAAATTCCTAGCCAAATGGATGGACCTCGAGGACATCATCTTGAGTGAAGTAACACAATCACAAAAGAACTCACATAATATGTATTCACTGATAAGTGGATATTAGCCCAAAACTTAGGATACCCAAGATATAAGATACCATTTGCTAAACGCATGAAACTCAAGAAGAATGAAGACCGAAGTGTGGACACTGTGCCCCTTCTTAGAATTGGGAACAAAACACCCAGGGAAGGAGTTACAGAGACAAAGTTCGTAGCTGTGATGAAAGGATGGACCATTTAGAGACTGCAGTATCCAGGGATCCATCCCATAAGCAGCTTCTAAACGATGACACCATTGCATACACTAGCAAGATTTTGCTGAAAGGACCCAAATATAGCTGTCTCTTGTGAGACGATGCCGGGGCCTAGCAAACACAGGAGTGGATGCTCACAGTCAGCTATTGGATGTATCACAGGGCTCCCAATGGAGAAGCTAGAGAAAGTACCCAAGGAGCTAAAGGGAACTGCAACCCTATTGTTGGAACAACATGATGTACTAACCAGAACCCTGGAGCTCTTGTCTCTAGCTGCATATGTATCGAAAGATGGCCTAGTCGGCCATCACTGGAAAGAGAGGCCCATTGGACTTGCAAACTTTATATGCCCCAATATAGGGGAATGCCAGTGCCAAAAGAATGGGAATGGGTGGGTAGGGAAGTGGGGGGCGCTATGGGGGACTTTTGGAATAGCATTGGAAATGTAACTGAGGAAAATATGTAATAAAAATATTAAAAATTAAAAAAAAAGATAATCAACTATATAAACAAATTCAAAGAAAAGTCACATGATCATCTCATTAGATGCTGCAAAAGCCTTTGACAAAAATCCAGCACCTCTTCATGCTAAAAGTCTTGGAGAGATCAGGAACTTATTGCACATACCTAAGTTTAATACAAGCAATATACAGCAAACTAACAGCCAATATCAAATTGCATGAAGAGAAACTTGAGGCAAACTAAAATCAGGGACAGGACAAGGTTGCCCACTCTCTCCCTATCTATTCAATACAGTACTAAAGTTCTAGCCAGAGCAATTAGACAACAAAAGGAGATCAAGGGGGTAAAAATTGGGAAGGAAAAAGATGTCACTAATTTCAGATGATAAGATAGTAGAAATATGCGACCCCAAAAATTCCACTAAAGAACTCCTAAAGCTGATAAACAACTTCAGCCAAGTGGCTGGATATAAAATTAGCACAAAGATATCATTAGCCTTCCTTTATACAAATGATAAATGGGCTGAGAAAGAAAATAGGGAAACAACACTCTTCACAATAGCAACACATTTTATAAACTATCTTGGGGTAACCCTTACCAAACAAGTGAAAGATGAAAGGAGATGCAAATCCCTAAAGAAAGTAATTTAAGAAGACCTCAGAAAATGGAAAGCTCCTATGACGATAGATTGGTAGTATTAACAGTGAAAATGGCCATCTGGACAAAAGCAATCTACATATTCAATGCAATACATATCAAAATTCCAACACAATTCTTCACACACATAGAATTAGCAATTCTCAACTTCATATAGAAAAAAAAAAAAAAAAAGGACACAGGATAGTGAAAACTACTCTCAACAATAAAGGAACTTCTGGGGAAATTGTCATCCCTGACCTTGTGCTGTACTACAGAGCAATAGTAATAAAAATCACCTGGTGTTAGTACAGAGACAGACAGGTCAATTAATGAAATAGAGCTGAAGACACAGAAATGAACCCACACACCTCTGGACACTTGATCTTTGACAAAGAAGCCACCACCATACAATAGAAAAATGAAAACACTTTCAACAAATGGGTCTGCATGTAGAAGAATGCAAATCTATTCATATTAACCACCTTGAACAAAGCTCAAGTCTAAGTGTATAAAACCAAATACACCAAATCTAGAACCAGAGAAAGTGGGAAAGAGCCTTGAACACATCTGCACGGGGAAAATGTCCTGAACAGAACACCATTGACTCAGGCTCTAAAATCCACAATTGACAAATGGGGCCTCAGGAAATTGAAAAGCTTCTGTAAGACAAAGGACATAGTCAACAGGACAATGGCAACCTACAGATTGGGAAACAGTTTTCACTTACCCTACATCCAACAGAGGGCTAATATGCAAAATATACAAAGAACTCAAGAAGTTAGAATCCAGAAAACCAAATAACCTTATTTAAAAATGGGCTACAGAGCTAAACAAATTCTCAACTGAGGAATCTTGAATGGCTGAGAAGCACCTAAAGAAATGTTCAGCTTCCTTAGTCATCAGGGAAATACAAATCAAAATGACCCTAAGATTCCACCTCATACCAGTCAGAATGGCTAAGATCAAAAACTCAGGTGACAGCAGATTCTGGCAAAGAAGTAAAGAAAGAGGAACACTCCTCTATTCCTGGTGGGATTGCAAACTGATGCAACCATGCTGAACATCAATCTGGTGGTTCCTCAGAAAACCTGGAAATAGCTCTACCTGAATACTCAGTTATATTGTTCTGAGCATATACCCAAAAGATATGCCAGGTCTTAGTGAGGCTTTTACTGCTGTGAACAGACATCATGACCAGTGCAAATCTTATAAAGGAAAACATTTAATTGTGGCAGGCTTACAGGTTAGAGGTTCAGCACATTATCAAGGCAGGAGCATGGCAGAGTCCAGGAAGTCATGTTGTAGCAGAGCTGAGAGTTCTATATCTCCATCTGAAGGCTGCTAGCAGAATACTCACTTTCAGGCAGCAAGGATAAGGGTCTTAAAGCTCACACACACAATGACACGCCCACTCTAACAGGGCCAAACCTTCTAATAGTTCCACTTTCTGGGCCAAGCATATATAAACCATCACACCCCACCATACCACAAGGACACTAGCTCCACTAACACTAGCAAGATTTTGCTGAAAGGACCCAAATATAGCTGTCTCTTGTGAGACGATGCCGGGGCCTAGCAAACACAGGAGTGGATGCTCACAGTCAGCTATTGGATGTATCACAGGGCTCCCAATGGAGAAGCTAGAGAAAGTACCCAAGGAGCTAAAGGTATCTGCAACCCTATTGTTGGAACAACATGATGTACTAACCAGAACCCCAGAGCTCTTGTCTCTAGCTGCATATGTATCGAAAGATGGCCTAGTCGGCCATCATTGGAAAGAGAGGCCCATTGGACTTGCAAACTTTATATGCCCCAATATAGGGGAATGCCAGTGCCAAAAGAATGGGAATGGGTGGGTAGGGAAGTGGGGGGCGCTATGGGGGACTTTTGGGATAGCATTGGAAATGTAACTGAGGAAAATATGTAATAAAAATATTAAAAATTAAAAAAAAAAGAAAACAGCCTTATTCATAGTAGCCAGAAACTGGTAGCAACTTATATATCCCTCAACTGAAGAATGGATAAAGAAAATGTGATTCATTAAAACAGAGGAATACTATTCAACTATTAAAAATGAGGGCATTATGAATTTTGCAGGCAAATGATTGAACTAGAAAATATCATCCTAAGTGAGCTAACCCACATCCATAAGGACATGCATGATAGGTACTCAAAGAGAAGCATATATTAGCCAAAATGTACAGAATACCCATGATGCACCTACAGGCCCAAGTGAGGATGCTTCAATTCCATTTATAAGATGGAACAAAATAATCAGAGAAGGAGAAGAAGAGGGAGGAAAGGAACTGAGTAAGGGAGGGAAGGAAGGAAAGAGGGCAGGATCAGTTATGGGGGGAGACAGAAAAGAAATCCAGAGAACCAGGAGATTGAATGGAAATATGCAGCTGCCTGGAGTGGGGATTGGTTAACCTCTAGACTGTCCCAGAGACCTGGGATGTGAGAAACTCCCAGGACACAATTGGGGTGACCTTAGACAAAATGTCCAAAAGTAGAAAGATGGAACCTGAAGAGACCACCTCTAATACACAGACAGTGGAGAGATGGGGTCCCCAACCCACCCTCAAATTATGGGAACCAGAACTCTTCATGTCTGAAATAAATGCAGGAACTGCAAGCTGGTACAACCACTCTGGAAATTAGTTTGATGGTTCCTCTGAAAATTGGGCATAGTACTACCAGAAGATCCAGCAATACTTCTCCTGGACATATACCCAGATGTTCCAATTTGTAATAAGGACACATGCTCCACTATGTTCATAACAGCTTTATTTATAATAGCCAAAATATGGAAAGAACCCAGATGTCCCTCAACAGAAATGTGGTACATTTACACAATGGAGTACTACTCAGCTATCAAAAACAATGAATTTATGAAATTCTTAGGCAGATAGATGGATCTGGAGGATATCATCCTGAGTGAGGTAATCCAAATCACATGATATGCACCCACCGATAAGTGGATATTAGCCCAGAAACTTAGAATACCCAAAATACAATTTGCAAAACACATGCTACTCAAGAAGAAGGAAGACCAAAGTGTGGATACTTCGATCCTTCTTAGAATGGGGAACATAATACCCATGGAAGACGTTACAGAGACAAAGTTTGAAGCTGAAATAGAAGGAATGACTATCCAGTGACTGCCAGGGATCCATCCCATAAACAACCACCAAACCCTGACCCTATTGCATATGCCAACAAGATTTTTCTAACAGGACCCTGATACAGCTATCTCTTGTGAGGCTATGCCAGTGCCTGACAAATACAGAAGTGGATGCTCACAGTAATCTATTGGATGAAACACAGGGCCCCCAATGGAGGAGCTAGAGAAAGTACCCAAGGAGCTGAAGAGGTCTATAACCCTATAGGAGGAACAACAATATGAACTTACCAGTAATTCCAGACATCTTGTCTCTAGCTGCATATGTAGCAGAGGATGGGCTAGTTGGCCATCAATGAGAGGAGAGGCCCTTGGTCTTGCAAAGATTATATGTACAGAGGAATGCCAGGCCAGGAAACCGGAGCAGGTGGGTTGGGGAGCAGGGCAGGGGGAGGGTCTGGGGGACTTTTGGGGTAGCATTTGAAATGTAAATGTAATAAATATATAATAAAATATGGAGCTGAAACTGAAGAAAAGGCCATCCAGTGACCAGTTCAACTTGGGAATCAATCCCATGGGCTGGTGATGGCACCAACCATGACACTGTTACTGATTCTATGTTGTGTTTGCAGCCAGAAGCATATCATGGCTGTCCTTTGAGAGACTCTACCTGACTGAGCAGCTGACTGAGACAGATGCAGATACTTATAGCCAACCATTGGACTAAGGTCAAAGACCCCTATAGAAGACTTAGGGGAAGGACTGAAGGAGCTGAAGAGGATAGCAGCCCCATAGAAAGACCAACAATGTCAACTAATCTGGACTCTAGGGCGCTCCCAGAGACTGAGCCACCAATCGAAGAACAAATATGGGCTGGTCTGAGGCCCCTGGCACAAATGTATCAGAGTACTGCTTTGTCTGGCCTCAGTGGGATAGGATGCACCTAATCCTGTAGAGCCTTGATGCCCCAGAGAAGAGGGATTCCTGGGGAGCTGGGGGGAAGCACCCACTTAGAGGTGAAGGGGTTGGGGGGAATGGGATGAAGAACTCTGGGAGGGGGCTTGGGATTTAAACAAATAAAATAATTAATTTTTAGAAAAAAAAAGTAAAAAAAAAAAAAAAAAAGATTCTGAAACTGATCTGGGCCTAGTGGTGGAGTCATGTAATCCTAGCTACATGAGAAGCTGACGAAGGGGAATACAACTTCAAGGCCTTCTTGGGGAAATTTATCAGGACCAACCATGTCTCCAAAGTATAAGGTAAAGGTGAAAAGTGAAAGGAGGGCCTGAGGCCCAGTCCAGCAGCAGGGAGCTTGGCTAGCTTGTTTGAGGTCTTAGATTCAATTCCCAGTAAAAACAACATCAATAAAGACTAGACGTTGTATTTTATGTATAAAAGACAAAGTAAATACTCATTCTAACTTTGTTATTGAACTGTATAAAACACAAAGATTTTATGTTATATTTCTAACTTTTTAGTGTATCATTTAAAGATTCATTTTATTATTTTTGTTTACGTGAATGTGTGTATATATGTGTGGGTATGTGCATGTGAATTCAGATGTCAAAGAAGTCTGGAAATGGGCCTGAGATGCTTGGGAATTGAGGTTAAAGGGGTCCTAAGCTGCCTGCTAAGAGTTCTGGGAACCAAATACCAGTCCTTTGGAAGAGCAGTAAATAGCCATGATCACTGAGGCCTCTCTCCAGCCCCACTTTTCAGTATATTTTAATTATTTCCTAATAATTGATTTACTTTTTTAATTAGGTATTTTCTTCATTTACATTTCAAATGCTATCCCACAAGTCCCCCCAGACCCTCCACCCCCCACTCCCCTACACACCCACTCACACACCTTGGCCCTGGCGTTCCGCTTTACTGATTTAAAGATTGCAAGACCAAGGGGCCTCTATTCCCAATGATGGCCGTCTAGGCCATCTTCTGATACATATGCAGGTAGAGACACGAGCTCTGGGGGGTACTGGTTACTTCAAATTGTTGTTCCACCTATAGGGTTGCAGACCCCTTTAGCTCCTTGGGTACTTTCTCTAGATCCTCCATTTGGGGACTCTGTGTTCCATCCAATAGATGACTGTGAGCATCCACTTCTGTGTTTGCCAGGCCCCGGCATAGCCTCACAAGAGACAGCTATATCAGGGTCCATTCAGCAAAATCTTGATGGTGTATGCAATGGTGTCAGCATTTAGAGGCTGATTATGGAATGGATCCCCGGGTATGGCAATCTCTAGATAGTCCATCTTTTTATCTCAGCTCCAAAGCTTGTCTCTGTAACTCCTTCCAAGGGTGTTTTGTTCCCAATTCTAAGAAGGGGCAAAGTGTTCACACTTTGGTCTTCATTCTTCTTGAGTTTCGTGTGTTTTGCAAATTGTATCTTGTATCTTGGGTATTTTAAGTTTCTGGGCTAATACCACTTATCAGCGAGTACATATCCTGTGAGTTCTTTTGTGATTTTGTTACCTCACTCAGGATGATGCCCTCCAGGTCCATCCATTTGCCTAGGATTTTCATAAATAGATTCTTTTTAATAGCTGAGTAGTACTCCATTGTGTAAATGTACCACATTTTCTGTATCCATTCCTCTGTTGAGGGATATCTGGGTTCTTTCCAGCTTCTGGCTATTATAAATAAGGCTTCTATGAACAGAGTGGAGCATGTGTCCTTCTTACCAGTTGGAACATCTTCTGGATATATGTCCAAGAAAGGTATTGCAGGATCCTCTGGTAGTACTATGTCCAATTTTCTGAGAAACCGCCAGACTGTTTTCCAGAGTGATTGTACAAGCTTGCAATTCCACCAACAATGGAGGAGTGTTCCTCTTTCTCCACATCCTTGCCAGCATCTGCTGTCACCTGAATTTTTGATCTTTGCCATTCTGACTGGTGTGAGGTGGAATCTCATGGTTGTTTTGATTTGCATTTCCCTGATGATTAAGGATGCTGAACATTTTTTCAGGTGCTTCTCTGCCATTCGGTATTCCTCAGGTGAGAAACATTTCTTTAGCTCTGAGCCCCATTTTTAATGGGGTTATTTGATTTTCTGGATTCCACCTTCTTGAGTTCATTATATATATTATATATTAGTCCTCTATCTGATTTAGGATCGGTAAAGATCCTTACCCAATCTCTTAGTGGCCTTTTTGTCTTATTGACTGTGTCTTTTGTCTTACAGAATCTTTGTAATTTTATGAGCTCCCATTTGTCAATTCTCGATCTTACAGCACAAGCCATTGCTGCTCTATTCAGGAATTTATCCCCTGTGCCCATATCTTTGAGGCTTTTCCCCACTTTCTCCTCAATAAGTTTCACTGTCTCTGGTTTTATGTGGAGTTCCTGGATCCACTTAGATTTGACCTTAGTACAAGGAGATAGAATGGATCAATTCGCATTCTTCTGCATGACAAACCACCAGTTGTGCCAGCACCATTTGTTGAAAATGCTGTCTTTTTTCCACTGGATGGTTTTAGCTCCCTTGTCAAACATCAAGTGACCATAGGTGTGTGGGTTCTTTTCTGGGTCTTCAATTCTATTTCATTGGTCTACTTGTCTGTCACTATACCAGTACCATGCAGTTTGTATCACAATTGCTCTGTAGTACAGCTTTAGGTCAGGCATGGTGATTCCACCAGAGGTTCTTTTATCCTTGAGAAGAGTTTTTGCTATCCTAGGTTTTTTGTCATTCTAGATGAATTTGCAAATTGCTCTTTCTAATTCATTGAAGAATTAAGTTGGAATTTTGATGGGGATTGCATTGAATCTGTAGATTGCTTTTGGCAAAGTAGCCATTTTTACTATATTGTTCCTGCCAATCCATGAGCATGGGAGATCTTTTCATCTTCTGAGATCTTCTATAATTTCTTTCTTCAGAGACTTGAAGTTCTTATCATACAGATCTTTCACTCCCTTAGTTAGAGTCACGCCAAGGTATTTTATATTATTTGTGACTATTGTGAAGGTTGTTGTTTTCCAAATTTCTTTCTCAGCCTTTTTATCCTTTGTGTACAAAAAGGCCATTGACTTTTTTGAGTTAATTTTATATCCAGCTACTTCACGGAAGCTGTTTTTCAGGTTTAGGAGTTCTCTAGTTGAAGTTTTAGGATCACTTATATATACTATCATATCATCTGCAAAAAGTGATATTTTGACTTCTTCCTTTCCAATTTGTATCCCCTTGATCTCCTTTTTTTGTGGAATTGCTCTGGCTAGGACTTCAAGTACTATGTTGAATAGGTAGGGAGAAAGTGTGCAGCCTTGTCTAGTCCCTGATTTTAGAGGGATTGCTTCAAGCTTCTCACCATTTACTTTGATGTTGTCTACTGGTTTGCTGTAGATTGCTTTTATCATGTTTAGATATGGGCCTCGAATTTCTGATCTTTCCAGACTTTTACCATGAATGGGTGTTGGATTTTGTCAAATGCTTTCTCTGAATCTAACCAGATGATCATGTGGATTTTGTCTTTGAGTTTGATTATATACTGGATTATGTTTATGGATTTCTGTATATTAAACCATCCCTGCATCCCTGGAATGAAACCTACTTGGTCAGGATGGATGATTGTTTTGATGTGTTCTTGGATTCGCTTAGCGAGAATTTTATTGAGTATTTTTGCATCGATATTCATAAGGGAAATTGGTCTGAAGTTCTCTATCTTTCTTGGATCTTTCTGTGGTTTAGGTATCAGAGTAAATGTGGCTTCATAGAATGAGTTGGGTAGAGTACCTTCTACTTCTATTTTGTGGAATAGTTTGTGCAGAACTGGAATTAGATCTTCTTTGAAGGTCTGATAGAACTCTGCACTAAACCCATCTGGTCCTGTGCTTTTTTTGGTTGGGAGACTATTAATGACTGCTTCTATTTCTTTAAGGGAGATGGGACTATTAAGGTCGTTAATTTGATCCTGATTTAACGTTGGTACCTGGTATCTGTCCAGAAATGTGTCCATTTCATCCAGGTTCTCCAGTTTTCTTGAGTATAGCCTTTTGTAGAAGGATCTGATGGTCTTTTGGATTTCTTCAAGATCTGTTTGCCTTTAGCCATCTGGTAATCTCTGGAGTTAGTTGTTACAGTTGTCTCCGGTTAGAGCTTGTTCCTCCCATGATTCTATTAGCCTCTATCAGCAGACCTGGGAGACTAGCTCTCTCCTGAGTTTCAGTGGTCAGAGTACTCTCTGCAGGCTAGCTCTCCTCTTGCAGAGAAGGTGCACAGATATCTGGTATTCGTACCTGTCTCCTGGCAGAAGATGATGGACTGAAACAGGGCCCATCCCAGAAGCTGTGTAGCTTCTGTAGTCGGCACTCTCACCTACACAATCTAGCCTCTGAGAGATCCTGGACCAGAGATGGCTCCCCCAGGTGCTCCAGCAAAGCCCTCCCAGGTGGGGCAGACACCTGTCCTCTGGCAGGGAAGGTGCCCAGATGTCTGGAGCCTGAAATGGGGTCTGACCCAGAAGCTGTCAGCTTCTGTAGTCCATACCCTCACCTGCGCAGACTAGTCTCTGAGGGATCCTGGAACCCAGATGGCTCCCCCAGGTGCTCTGGAAAATCCCTCCCAGGTGGGGCGGACACCTATCCTCTGGCAGGGAAGGTGCCTGGATGTCTGGAGCCTGAAATGGGGTCTGCCCCAGAAGCTGTGTGGCTTCAGCCTGACCCAGAAGCTGTTAGCTTCTGTTGTCCACACTCTCACCTGCGCAGACTCTGATTTACTTTTTAAAACCTGTTTATTGGTCAATATATTAGTACTTCAGATGCAATTTCAATACTTTTGAAGTTATTAGTATCCAATAAGGAAAATGTTTATAGTTGAGATAATTTTAAATAGTTAACTTGAATCCATTAAGAAACAGTCATCAAAGCTCTTCCCTGTGGACTAAACCCATGTCAAGGTTTACAGCACTGTTTTGTTGTCATACAAGGTTTGTTGCTGTACCTTCATTGTAAATAAAGTTGTTCAAGTATGCAATATACTGTAACCATATCCATTCCCTACCCCATCCAGTTCTTTTCTTTTCAATTATTCACATTTAATTCCCTAGAAATAATGTTTCTTTATTTCTTCTCTCGCTCTCCCACTTTCTCCCCAACCCCTCTCATACACAAAAGAAAAAACTCTATATGTTTTTCTGATTCACTTAATATGAGGACCTCCAAATAATATAGTCTCAGTTTTCTTTATGGCTGAACCAAACTCCATATTTTCTTCATCCATTCATTTGCTGATGGACATCCAGGCTGATGCCACCGTGTGGTCATAGTGAATAATGCAATAATAAACATGGTTATGCAGACATGGCATTCTGACTTAGTGAACTTGAGAAATATACCAAGAAGCAGGAGAGCTGAATTAGAGGCAAGTTTTGGTTTTAGTTCACTGAGGACTGAAACCAGCTGAAGTGACTGGGCTCATTTACCTGCCCACTGAAAGGATGTGTCTGCTTCCTACTCCATCCTCACTAGTATCTGTAACTTGTTTTCTTTTTATTATTTTTTGTAAATTATTGCTATTCTACCTGCAGGGTAATGCAATCTCAATGTTTAAATTTGAGTTTCTTATGGAGGAGTCTATGTCAATGTACCACATGTTCTGCATCCATTCCTCTGTTGAGGAACATCTGGGTTCTTTCCAGTTTCTGGTTATTATAAATAAGGCTGCTATGAACATAGTGGAGCATGTGTCCTTATAACATATTGGAGCATCTTCTGGGTATATGCTCAAGAGTGGTATTGCTGGATCCTCAGGTAGTACTATGTCCAATTTTCAGAGGAAGCATCAAACTGATTTCCAGAGTGCTCCTCTTCTTCCACATCCTTGCCAGCATCTGCTGTCACCTGAGTTTTTTACCTTAGCCATTCTGACTGGTGTGAGGGAGATTCTCAGGGTTTTTTGATTTGCATTTACCTGATGACTAAGGATGTTAAACATTTTTTTTAGGTTCTTCTCAACCATTTGATATTTCTCAGTTGAAAATTCTTTGTTTAGCTCTGTATCCCATTTTTAATAGGGTAATTTGTTTCTCTGGAGTCTAACTTCTTGAGTACTTTTTATATATTGGATATTAGCCCTCTATCAGATGTAGGATTGGTGAAGGTCTTTTCCCAATCTGTTGGTGGCATTTTGGTCTTCTTGATAGTGTCCTTTGCCTTACAGAAGCTTTGCAATTTTATTTTATTTTATTTTATTTTATTTTATTTTATTTTATTTATTTATTTATTTATTTATTTATTTATTTATTTTTGGTTTTTCGAGACAGGGTTTCTCTGTATAGCCCTGGCTGTCCTGGAACTCACTTTGTAGACCAGGCTGGCCTCGAACTCAGAAATCCGCCTGCCTCTGCCTCCCGAGTGCTGGGATTAAAGGCGTGCGCCACCAAGCCCGGCTGCTTTGCAATTTTATGAGGTCCCATTTGTCGATTCTTGATCTTACATCACAAGCCATTGGTGTTCTGTTCAGAAAAAATTCCCCTGTGCCCATATGTTCGAGGCTCTTCCACAATTTCTCCTCTATAAGTTTCAGTGGCTCTGATTTTATGTGGAGGTCATTGCTCCACTTGGACTTGAGCTTTGTACAAGGAGATAAGAATGGATCAATTCGCATTCATCTACATGCTAGCCGCCAGTTGAGCCAACACCATTTGTTGAAAATATTGTCATTTTTCCATAGGATGGTTTTAGCTCCTTTGTCAAAGATCAAGTGACCAAAGGTGTTTGAGTTCATTTCTGGTCTTCAGTTTTATTCCATTGATCTGTCTGTCACTGTACTAGTACCATGAAGTTTTTAATCACAATTGCTCTGTAGAACACCTTGAGGTCAGGGGTGGTGATTCCACCAGAGGTTCTTTTATTGTTGAGAAGAGTTTTTGCTATCCTAGGTTTGATATTCCAGAAGAAATTGCAAATTGCCCTTCCTAACTCTGTGAAGAATTGAGTTTGAATTTTGATGGGGATTGCATTGGATCTGTAGATTGCTTTTGGCAATGTAGCCATTTTTACTCCTGCCAATCCATGAGCAGGGGAGATCTTTCCATCTTCTGAGATCTTCATGAATTTCTTTCTTCAAAGACTTGAAGTTCTTATCATACGGATATTTTACTTGTTTTGTTAGAGTCACACCAAGGTATTTTATATTATTTGTGACAATTGTAAAGTGTGTTGTTTCTGTATTTTCTTTCTCAGCCTGTCTATCCTTTGTGTAGTTCTCTACTACCACTGATTTGTTTGAGTTAATTTTATATCCAGCCACTTTGCTGAAGTAATTTATCAGCTTTAGAAGTTCTCTGGTGAAATTTTTGGGGGTCACTTATATATACTATCATATCATCTGCAAATAGTGATTATTTTGACTTCTTTCTTTCCAATTTGTATCCCTTTGATCTACTTTTGTTGTCAAATTGTTCTGGCTAGGACTTCAAGTACTATATTGAATAGGTAGGGAGAGAGTGGGCAGCCTTGTCTACTCCCTGATTTTAATGGGATTGCTTCAAGTATCTCTCCATTTAGTTTGATGTTGGCTACTAATTTGCTGTTTATTGCTTTTATTATGTTTAGGTATGGGCCTTTAATTCCTGACCTTTTCCAAGACTTTTATCATAAAAGAGTGTTGGATTTTCAAATGCTTTCTCAGCATCTACTGAGATGATCATGTAGGTTTTTTACCTTTGAGTTTGTTTATATAGTGAATTATGTTGAAAGATTTATGAATATTGAACTATCCCAAAATCCTGGGATGAAACCTATTTGATCATGATGGATTATCATTTTGATGTGTTCTTGGATTCTGTTTGAGAATTTCATTGAATACTTTTGCATTGATATTCATTACAGAAATAGGTCTGAAGTTCTCTTTTGTTGTTGGTTTTTTGTGTTTTAGATATTAGAGTAATTGTGGCTTCATTGAACAAATTGGGTAAAGTACCTTCTGTTTCTATTTTGTGGAATAGTTTGAGGAGTATTGGTATTAGGTCTTCTTTGAAGGTCTCATAGAACTTTGCACTAAACCCATCAGGACCTGTGCTTTTGATTTTTTTGTGGGGGTGGGGGTGGGAAAATGTTTCTATTTCTTTAGGGGACGTGGGACTGTTTAGATCATTAATCTGATCCTGATTTAACTTTGGTACCTAATATTTGTCTAGAAAATTCTCCATTTCATCCAGATATTCCAGTTTTCTTGAATATAGGCTTTTCTATTAGGATCTCAGAAGATTCTGTTGTTATATCTCCTTTTTTCCTTTTTGATTTTGTTAATTAGGATACTGTCCCTATGCCCTCTAGTTAGTCTGGCTAATGGTTTATCTATTTTGTTGATTTTTCTTAAAGAACCAGATCCTGGCTTGGTTGATTCTTTGTATAGTTCTTTTTGTTTCCACTTGGTTGATATAAGCCTGAGTTTGATTATTTCCTGCTGTCTAATCCTCTTGGTTGAATTTGCTTCCTTTTGTTCTACAACTTTCAGGTGTGCTGTCAAGCTACTAGTGTATGCTCTAAACAGCTTCTTTTTGGAGGAACTCAGAGCTATGAGTTTTTCTCTTAGGACTGCTTTCATTGTGTCTCATAAGTTTGTGTATGTTGTTTCTAGCACCCTTCCTAACCCACTGAGCCATCTTTCCAAACCATGTGTACTTTCTAAAGTGAGTGACTAGCCCTTTCTTTCAAGACAGAAGTCTCCTGGCAGGGAACCTAAGGGATCCCTGACTACTATGAATCACTTCAGCTTGTGTGAGAATTAACCCACATCTCTTCTTCTCTATGCTCCCTTTTAAATCAATGAACAGCTCCACTCCCCACCCCCAACCTGTGATCCAGAAGTTGTACAGCTACAGGACTTTCCTTCCCACAATCCCTCAAGCCCTTCCTTTCCAACTTGGGTCCTGCAGAATGGCTTCCACAAAGAAAGGTGGCAAGAAGAAGGAGGGCCATTCCGCCATCAATGAAGTGGTGACCCAAGAATATACCATCAACATTCACAAGAAGTGTTCTTCTCAGGCACTCATAGAAATTCAGAAGTTTGTCATGAAGGAAATGGGGACACCAGATGTGTGCATTGACACCAGGCTCAATAAAACCATCTGAGCCAAGGAAATAAGGAATGGTCCATATCGCATCCGAGTAAGTTTGTACAGAAAACGTAATGAGGATGAAGATTCACCAAACAAGCTTTACATATTGATAACTTATGTGCCTGTTACCACATTTAAAAATCTACAATCAGTCAATGTGGATGAGAACTAATCTCCTGAATGCCAAATAAAGTTGCAGATCTGTCAAATAAATAAATAAACAAACAAACAGGTCTTCATTGATTTCTCATTATGTCACATACTATCCCAGGTGATGGAATGACAAAAAAAAAAATGTCATTATATTCTTTGCTAAAAATCTTTACTTTTGTCCCTATCAAGAGTCATCTAAGTTTTGGGCTAATACCCACTTATCAGTGAATACATATTGTGTGAGTTCCTTTGTGATTGTGTTACCTCACTCAAGATGATGCCCACCAGGTCCATCCATTTGGCTAGGAATTTCATAAATTCATTCTTTTTAATAGCTGAGTAGTACTCCATTGTGTAAATGTACCACATTTTCTGTATCCATTCCTCTGTTGAGGGGCATCTGGGTTCTTTTCAGCTTCTGGCTATTATAAATAAGGCTGCTATGAACATAGTGGAGCATGTGTCCTTCTTACCGGTTGGGACATCTTCTGGATATATGCCCAGGAGAGGTTTTGCTGGATCCTCCGGTAGTACTATGTCCAATTTTCTGAGGAACCGCCAGACTGATTTCCAGAGTGGTTTACAAGCTTGCAATCCCACCAACAATGGAGGAGTGTTCCTCTTTCTCCACATCCTCGCCAGCATCTGCTGTCACGTGAATTTTTGATCTTAGCCATTCTGACTGGTGTGAGGTGGAATCTCAGGGTTGTTTTGATTTGCATTTCCCTGATGATTAAGGATGCTGAACATTTTTCAGGTGCTTCTCTGCCATTCAGTATTCCTTAGGTGAGAATTCTTTGTTCAGTTCTGAGCCCCATTTTTTAATGGGGTTATTTGATTTTCTGGAGTCCACCTTCTTGAGTTCTTTATATATATTGGATATTAGTCCCTTATCTGATTTAGGATTGGTAAAGATCCTTTCCCAATCTGTTGGTGGTCTTTTTGTCATATTGGTGGTGTCTTTTGCCTTGCAGAAGCTTTGCAGTTTCATGAGGTCCCACTTGTCAATTCTCGATCTTACAGCACAAGCCATTGCTGTTCTATTCAAGAATTTTTCCCCTGTGCCCATATCTTCAAGGCTTTTCCCCACTTTCTCCTCTATAAGTTTCAGTGTCTCTGGTTTTATGTGAAGTTCCTTGATCCACTTAGATTTGACCTTAGTACAAGAAGATAGGAATGGATCAATTCGTATTTTTCTACATGATAACAACCAGTTGTGCCAGCACCATTTGCTGTCTTTCTTCCACTGGATGGTTTTAGCTCCCTTGTCGAAGATCAAGTGACCATAGGTGTGTGGCTTCATTTCTGGGTCTTCAATTCTATTCCATTGGTCTACTTGTCTGTCACTATACCAGTACCATGCAGTTTTTATCACAATTGCTCTGTAGTAAAGCTTTAGGTCAGGCATGGTGATTCCACCAGAGGTTCTTTTATCCTTGAGAAGAGTTTTTGCTATCCTAGGTTTTTTGTTATTCCAGATGAATTTGCAGATTGCACTTTCTAATTCGTTGAAGAATCCAAGATATAAGATACAATTTGCTAAACGCATGAAACTCAAGAAGAATGAAGACCAAAGTGTGGACACTGTGCCCCTTCTTATAATTGGAAACAAAACACCCATGGAAGGAGTTACAGAGACAAAGTTTGGAGCTGTGATGAAAGGATGGACCATTTAGAGACTGCCATATCCAGGGATCCATCCCATAATCAGCTTCCAAACGCTGACACCATTGCATACACTAGCAAGATTTTGCTGAAAGGACCCAGATATAGCTGTCTCTTGTGAGACTATGCCGGGGCCTAGCAAACACAGAAGTGGATGCTCACAGTCAGCTATTGGATGGATCACAGGGCTCCCAATGGAGAAGCTAGAGAAAGTACCCAAGGAGCTGAAGGGATCTGCAACCCTATAGTTGGAACAACAATATGAACTAACCAGTACCCCGGAGCTCTTGTCTCTACCTGCATATGTATCGGAAGACGGCCTAATCGGCCATCACTGGAAAGAGAGGCCCATTGGACTTGCAAACTTTATATGCCCCAATACAGGGGAATGCCAGGGCCAAAAGAATGGGAATGGGTGGGTAGGGAAGTGGGCGGGGGGTATGGGGGACTTTTGGGATAGCATTGGAAATGTAATTGAGGAAAATACATAATAAAAAAAATAAATAAAAATTTAAAAAAAGACTATGAAATAAAATCTATGATATAATAATAATAATTAAAAAAGAGTCATCTAAAAAGAGGGAGTCAAACAAGATGAGCTCCATTGTGATCAAGTCTCTGTCAACTGGAGGGCTTATAAAGAACTCCCAACATCACTAGAGCCACTGCTCACCTTAGATTATGGAAATGTATAAGCACTAGGGGAAGAAGACAGGGGTGCATTGCTCTCCCTTTGTCCTTTTGAGGGAAGCCAGAAGTGGAAATTTCTGATTTCTTTAGAGACTCTATTGTGTCATGTGATTTTTTTTCTGGAAACTACCATTATGAGAGGATGCTTTTTCTGAAGCTTGACTCATGGAAGGATGTTTTTCTAAGAACAGACACATGGTGTTTTTCTGGAGGCCACCTGAGAAAGAGGCATATGTTTTGCTAGACTGGATGCTTGAGAGAACATGTGGTGTTTGTAAAGGATATAAATATAGCCCAATGGACAGTGGATGATACTGGATGGTATTGGTATGCCTTGCCACTTTTTGCTGGTCATCGTTGTGCTTTATTAATGCTGGTCATTTCAAATGATGCCAGATGGTATTGGTACACCTTACCATTCTTTGTTTGTCATGTCATGACTTCATAGAGAGAAATGTACCAAAAATCTTTGGTGGTGTTCCAGAGGCTTCTTGACACATCCTCAGACTTGGGCTAATTGGCAGAACCTTGTGATCTCTTTTGGATTTACCTGCCTTTGCTGATTCATAAGTGGTGTTTGTGAGTCTTCCTGTTGCTGATTAGTGAATGGTGTTTGCAAGTGGATCACGCTACCATGGCTGACTCATGTGAACTAAACTGCTGAAGTCCTGACAATGCAGACTGGATTTGTTCCAAAGAAATATTTCTAAAAAGGTCTACATTCTTCTTTTCTCTGTTAACCTTTGTTTTCCACTATCTCTAGTGGTTGGTGGGCTAGAAGGGAGGTTAAAACATTTAAGAAACCTTATAGGTTTTGAGCAATCTAAGCCTATAGAAATCCATCTGGTTTTCAACCCCAGATGACTGTGTTCAATATCTACATGGTAACTATGTGACAAATCAAGACTATCTCTGCTCTCTAGAAGAAATATGAAGCAAAGAAGACACCAATTGAGAAGGCTTTCCAAACAGATGTGTGACTTGGCAGGCATGCATGTCACCAGTGTGTTTCATACAGGGATTATTTGTAATTCACCCCACCACCACCATCCTGATAGACTTAAACAAGTATTATAGTGTACCACAGAGTCACCCACAGATGTGAAGATAGACAACTGGAATTTATTTGTGAGCAGAAAAATATTGATATCAAGCATTTCATGAACACCTTTAATCTCAGTTCCCAGGGATCTAAAGCTATCTTTCAGACTCCTTTGAAACCTGCATGTGTCAAACATGCACTTAACCATACAGACATACACATTCACATAAATAAGCCACAAAATATTTTAGTGGAATTATGGAATTAAAAGAATGGGACCCAGTCCCCTGACACATAAAGTTATGTTTCTTTTAAACCTCCAAAGGTCTCACATTTAACTCAGTTCAATAAAAGTTTGAACTGTGAATCACTCTTTTCTGTCTACATTCCTATTTTAATATTGTATATAAGTGTGGGGAAAAAAAAAAAGAAAAGGAAATACTGAAGAAAAGCAGAGCCTTAATATCAGGTCTTTAGCCTTTTTTTTTAGATGTTAATCACATTATTTCCAGAAATACACAATAGTGCCAAATCTTTTTTTTTTCCATCTTGAGTTGGTTTCCCAATATATTTGCTGTCAGAGTGAAATTTTTGTGCCTCCCACGTGGAGACTAAAATTCCAAACAATGGCTGCTGACAAATTTCTCTTGTTTGTGTACTGAAGTCCACAAAGAAAATGGATTTTCCAACCAGCTAAAATTAAATACAATTGTTGCAGAAATTGAAATGCATCAAGCATCTTTAACAGAAAACAGTAAGCTTTCTTGCCTTGTTATTGCACCAGTAATTATATTGTTCAAAACCAATTATAATATAGCCTTCCTAAAAAGTAATACCCCACAGACTATGCACTGTATCAAAAACATCAGGAAATGTGGATAGACATATATGGGTTGACATCTGAGAAGAGACACCGAGGGAAAGAACACTGAGGATCTGGAAAGGTGATACAGGCCCAAGACAGACAAAGGGGGGCATCTTGGTGTTCTAGTTAGTATTTCTGACAAGCTCCATTCTACCCCAGGAAGACTTGGAGATTTGAAACAGGCAACATGTGCTGTGTCTCATGCCTCCACAGCTCCATACCCATCAGGGTGTCAATATGAACTTACTCTCAGTCACAGCCAGCTTGTAGGTTCCCTATGAAGTTGCTGGCCAACAATGGGTCAGCAGAAACATCTCAAAGGCCTCAGCTCTGCTTCACATACTCTTCTTTCTTCTAGAAAGCTGGAATTGTAATTTGCAATGCAGTAACACAGAACAACACATACAAGGCTACCTCATGTTCAGGATTAGAAATGATGACTACCACAGGCATTGCATGTCACTAATCAATGCTACCAGTCATCCTTTTCAAACTTACATTTCAAAGTCCTTAAGTACAGAGGTAGGAAGCTAGCCTATTACAGTGATTGATTTCCCAACAAAGGAAAATGCCTGGTCTGTTGTCGAGTGTCACTGTCTGCTTGGCATACATGGAAATTATGTTCTTTGTCTTTGGTATTTTGCTTTTGAGTTTTAGAGACTCAATCTCACAGTGTAGTCCAGGTTGGCTCAACCCCCAGTATTCCTCAGTTCTCTCAGAACCAGAGATCACAGATGTTCACTACTGTGTTCAGCTGGGGCCCATGCTCTTCGGAGGTTTCACCTGCTCTAGCCCTATTTTGCATGTTGCTGTATTCTTAATGGCAAATGACATAAAGGACATACCAAGAGAATATAAGGAAGATGCTATCTATGTCTGCAGGACTTCATTGTCCTCTAGCCTACAATCATCATATATCCAAAAGATCCTTGGTATGACCACATGCTTGGTAGGCAAATTTCCTGCCTCTTGACTCTCACAGTATCTTGCTCTGGTCATGGAAAACATACAAAGAAAGGACTATGTTTGTGTGTTGAGTCTATATTTTTGCACTGAAATTGCTGTGAGAAAACAGACCTCTAAGAATTGGGTCAACATCATGTCCTCAGACTGAGGCAGAACAGATGGCCTGTGGGTCTGAGTCTCAAACCATGACTGACTGGCCAGTGTATCTGTGAGTCAGAAACAAATGTCTCTGGTATGTAGCTCCAGTTATATGCTCATTACACAGAAAAGTCAACATGTGTTAAAGTAGAGGTTGAAGGGAAGTAAGGGCACAAACATCAGCAGTCAGGGATGCTCAGTGCTTCTACTGAATCTTGCTTAACACATGAACTGTCTGGAAGAAAGTGCTCTTTTCTCCTCCCAAAATTACAAGCATCTGCCCCAGAATATCTTTAATTATTTATTTATTTATTTATTTATTACAAGCCTTGGTGTTTTGACTGCATGTATGTCTGTGTAAGGGTGATGGGTCCTCTGGGACAGAAGTTACAGACAGCTGTGAGCCACCATGTGGATGCTGGGAATTGAACCCAGGTCCTCCAGAAGAGCAGCCAGGGCTTTTAACTGCTAAGCCATGTCCCCAGCCCCTCGAATTTCTTTTCTCTCAGTTACATTCTGGCTGCAGATGTTACTTATTGGATTGTGGCTGTTGTTGTGGCCACTCAGTAGAAGACTGTTTTGCATTTACTTTTATTAATGTAGCAGGATAAATTAGTGTTTGAAATTCTGTAAGAGTTTCATATTTCCATCTGTTCACTGGAAATTAATATGCAAGAAAAAACTCAAAGTGTTGTTTGTTTGTAGTTTGATGTAGTTTTCTCCAAAGGGTAATGAGAAAAATAATTTAAGAAATATAAAGCAATATCTAAACACTAAAGAATTACTTGTGAGCACTGGGACAAAAACGGTCTTGCATTTACAACTTTGCCTATGAGTAATAGCTGATAATAGCCCTCATTAAACATTCTAATTATCTACTGACTGGTTTCTTTTCAGATTCAAATTATAGCAAGCCTGAGCTAACTGAATGAAGAGCAATCAGTTCAGTTTACTGTTGGGATATGATTGACCAGGATCATCGATGACATAACCACTTCAGAAAGATGAGGTGCTTCCAGTCAGAGAAGAAAGCAGAGGTCAGAGAAGAAAGCAGATGTTTCTCTTCGTCAGAGACACTTCACAGGGAGACCAGGCAGGATGCTCTTGAGTCAAGATTGGAAACTTGACTTAACTGATGTTTTATCTGTACAACTATCACTCCAAAGACATCACTTATGAGCTGACTTACACATTGGAATTAATAACAATACTGGCTACATCTAGAAAAACAGCTATGCCAGGTATAAGTCTGTGTATAAGTATATAAATGTATGTATATGTGTATATGCATGTGCATGTTCATGTGCATGTGTATGTATGTGTGTATGTGTATGTGTGTGTATATGTGTATGTATGTGTATGTGTATCTATATTCTTCACATGATGACTGACTGATGTCTCAAAATGATTCTGATCCTTGGTTTTTTTCAATTACAAAGTAAAGATGATTCTAAACAGAAAAATTTGGAAAAAAATAATCAGACAGGATCATTCATCCAGATAAATCAGATAGATAATCTTGACAATTTGGGCAAAAAAAAATATATTCCATATGAATATATTTTTTCAATGACTCTAAAATGATTTTCTGTTCCCTAAAATAGATACCTGCTAGTTCCCTTTTGTATTTGCCATAGAGACAGCAGAGCACCCTCCTTCATTAACCCTGAAGGCAATGGGCAATGGGCAAAGAGACACCTTGTTGCTGGTGGTTTTCTTATATCAATCAGGGGCAGGGCAGATGGCAGTCCTTTGTTGGTACTAGTTTGATGCCTGGCTTGATGGCCAATGTAGTATTATGCCTAGAACTCATAAAACAAACATATCAATCAAATCAAATCAAATCCAGGCAGTACATCACAGGAGGAAGAAAACAGACAGAGACCTGTGAATACCATTCCACCTACAGGCCTGACCTCCAGCTATGATACAGGTGGGCCATAGACACCCACTTGCTGCCATGATGTATAGCAAGGATGGAGGATGTCACTCATGGCCCCTCAGCCATGTGGCTAGCCTGCAGTGGAAGCCACCACAGAGTGAAAGTATGTGCTGGTCATATGACAGAGAAAATGTGGAGCAGCTTGAGCATTGTGAAGAGGTGGAACTGGATACTCAGTGTGGAGAGGAGTAGCCTGTTATTAGCCCTGCCACCTGAGGTCTTGGTGATGTCCCAGCCCAAGCTGCCACTGAGCGCTATTTCTGAGTCTGTGACTATTCAGCAACAAGGGTCAGTATTGATGTCTGTGTCTCAAATTACCACTGGAGAACATGGGGATATCCCTGGTCAGGACATCTCCATTTTTCCAAGGGCTGTACATAGCTGGTCCTGCCCTTCATTGGATGTGGTAATCAGGAGAGCTGGCCCCATCTCTTACTTGCAGCAGCACTCAGAAGAACAGGCTCTGCACCTAAAAAAGGGCAGCACGGTGGAGCTGGTTCTAGAAGCAGGATATGGGTGTGCCAGCCCTGACAGCACGAGTGTGGGAGAGCTGACACTGCCACTTATCTGCCATGGAGTGGAAGAAATGCAGAGATAATGCCTCCCCTGCCCCTTGCCACCCCTGGCAGTCAGGAAAGCTACCCATGGGGTCATGAGCTTGGGAGATCTAGAGCTTAACCTGGTGGTGCTGATAAAGGACAGCCTAAGTCCAACCAGCTCAGCTACTACCCAGGCCCACTTCCAGGGCTCTGAATTGGCCCAACCCAAAATCAAACACAATTATCTGCAAACAGTTGTGTTGTGTGAAAGGATCAGTCCTGTTGTTCTAAAACTACAGGATCTCCATGACACAGTGCAATAACTGAATAAACAGGAGGAGCTCCAATGAGGATCCAATGTTGATGGTGTCACAGAAGCCAGAGAGTTTCAACCAGACCAATGATTCATTGCAATGAGTATTCACAAGTGAAGATGTGTGGACAGATGGATATACTGTAGGATACATGGATACACTGTGACACACTACAGCTTACATGATAAGATGTTTTTTATGCTTTGGTTTTGTTGATGTTTGTGTATTTGTGCTATTTTCTGGTGGAGGTTGCAAAAGCAAAGGATGAATACGAGGGGACAGTTTGATGAGGAGGACTGGGATGCATGATGTGAATCTCACAAAGAATCAATGAAGTTTATAAAAAAAAGATTCTATCTAGTGATCAGAGAAATGACTGTGACAAGCAGCACTGAGACAGAGGTGTGTGTTGTTAAACAGCTCTGGTCAAGGTGTGGACATTATCTCAGTTCCTGTTCTGCAAGGTGTTCCATAGAAGCCTTTAGGGGTCACTCAGGATGCTGCTTCTGTTTCTGGGTGCAGCCTCGCTGACCTGTGTCACTGCCCTCAACTGGTAATCTCGCTATGAGGCTCTGGTCCTCTTGGAGTTCAAGGTTCAGGACCATGACCAACCTCTGTGCTGCCAGCCTTGAAGCGGGATGAAATAGGTAAGGCAGACACTTCTTGAGTGACTAACATGCCTGAGAGAGGCTTTCAGACTTCCTGCCTTTAGTCACCTCATTAGTCCAGGTGAGACTGTTTTATAGCAAAGCAGCATTCGTGTGCTATTAGCTATTGTGTAAGAATTGAACTTACTACCTTAAATGAGTCTACTTGTCATCTAGAGTGAGAATTGACAACATATTCTACAAAAGGCAGATAGTAGGGAGGAAAGATGGCTCAGCAGTGAGAAGGCTTGAATCTCTTACAAATGACCAGAGCTCTGTTCCCAGCACTCATGGCAGGAGCTCCCAAACACCTGTAACTCCAGCTCTGGGGATCTGATGCCCTCTGTTGGCCTCCTGGTCACCAACTAGAACATGTATAGAAAATGTTGGGCTTGGTAACCAAGCTTCTGTGACAAATACCCTGGCTCAAGAGAGATACTCACAGTACATACATAAATGGATGGTGCTGCTCTTGTCATCAATAAAGAACTTCTCTGCTGCTTTCTGCACCTGTTTCATAAAGGAATGCAAATCAAGCTGATATGAGGCAGATTGACAAGATAAATGACACAGTTTTATCATCTATGTTTAGATTAGTTACAGAAAATGTGACTGGGGGTGCTCTTCAGAATCTCCCATTGAAATGTCATCTCAGAGTGGGGAAGACAAGGGTACTTATGGGAGAAAAATTCCTAGGAGGGCGATGGAGAGGGGGAGGGGGAGGAGGAGGAAGAAGAAGAGGAGGAGGAGGAGGAAAGAAGAAAAAAAGGAAGGAAGGAAGGAAGGAAGGAAGGAAGGAAGGAAGAAAGAAAGAAAGAAAGAAAGAAAGAAAGAAAGAAAGAAAGAAAGAAAGAAAGAAAGAAAGAAAGAAAGAAAGAAAGAATGAATCTGGAGAGACAGAGTAGAACTTTGTGGTACTATTTCTTTTTATGTATTATCCCAACCTATCTTCCAGGAATCCATCCTTAATAATACAAGAATTCAAGGGAAGATTTATACAAAATGAGCTCCTCCAAGAGACTCAGTGTTATGGTTTAAAAGTGAAAGAATTCAAAAATAACAGAAGAGAATTTATTACAGGGACATTCTTGTATTAACTGCTTTTGCCATTTCTGTGATAATGTTACTACACAATGCCAGAGGGGGCATGGTGGCAAGTGTAGCTGCTAACTATGGGATAATGCTCACTCACGTCTGAGTAGATCACAAAGGAAGAAGGTTAGGACTGGAAGTGAGCCTGGGCTGTAATCCTCAAGGTTTCTTGCCTTCTTAGTCAGCCACTTTCTCTAGCAAAGTTCTGCCTCTAAAGGTTCCACAGAGCCCCACACTTTTCCAGAGCCTGTCTCACTATTGTGTGAGGGTTTGCAGGATACTGATGTTTGAAGAATTCTCTCTGTTCCCTCCCAGTGCTGTTCTACTTATTATACAGCACCAGCACTGGCTTGTCTGGGGGATTCCTTCCAGGATCTCTGGATTATGCTGTTTTACATTTCTCTCTCTTAATGGCAATGTAAGAACAGCACTTAGTTATTAAAATATTCTAATTGCTTTTTTGAATGCATTTTCAATCAAATACCTCTCTCTTGCTTTAGACCAAAGGACAATTTCCAAAATAACCTTTGTAAGGAGAAAGAAGGAGATGCAGGGCAATGGGCTGTGCAAACCATGAGCATGCAAACCCTGCTCATCTCAAGCGTGCACACAAACCAGGCCTGTGTGCAAAGGGTCCCATATCAGTGACTTTAACATAATCTGTGAATAAACATTTAAAAACAAAATATCAGGTAGAAAGAATCACCCGCAGCCCGGCTGGAGAGGGAGCCTCCCACCTTTCGTCTTTTCAGGAAGAATTCTCCAAGTTGCTTTGTTATTGTTTCAATGCTTCATGCTGATTTTTTCAGGACAATTTTCTTGAAGACTAGATCAGGCACTTTATACTGTAGCAAACCATTCTCACGTACAAATCCCCAGTGAATCCCAACAATAACAGAATAAAGATGCCTGATGATAATGATGATGATATTTATATAGATATTAACACTATAAAAACATTTTGTGAACCTAACAACTAATTTCCCAAATATAGAAATGTCCCTGAGAAGAACTACCTATGCTCCATTAGCCAGCCTTACTAGAGCTTAGAGACCACTGTTAGATACATTATCATTTACTATTATTTTATTATAGCTGTTTTGGGAGGGTACCACTCTGTAGCCCAGTATGGCCAGGAATGCTCTCATAACTCGTGATACTTCAGATTCACAACATTCTCCCCTCCTCAGCCTCTCCAGTGCTGAAATTACAGGCAGGTACCACTTTGCCTAGCTTGTTGTACAGGTACTATTAAATTCACTTTAGGGCCTAGACTAGGAACTTAGATCCAGATCTACTGAGCCTTCCTCTCATCTCAGGATGCCACTTTGAACAGCAAATAGCCTTTGTGGTCAGCCACTCCCCACAAGTCTATCGTTAACAGGGGATGGCCACAGCAGAACCAAACAGCACAGACATAAAGGCAATTTTCATTGGCCATTTATTCAATGAAAATCTGACACAATGGTTTCAGCAATGTGTTAGCTTAGATCAGTAATTAGAAATCTCCAATTTTTTCCTCTATCTGAGTCTGTTTCTAGCCAAACTTTCTTCTCTTGCTTTCAACCAAAAGACATTTAAAATATATTGAGAGAAAAAATAGAACGGCTATACAAAGCATGAATATTTCAGTCCCACTTGTGATCCCCATCCATTCGGTTGTGCATGGTGAGGAGGGGTGGGGTGTAGAGGTGATACAGCTTCCGCACTGTGCTAAGTTCTCTTTTAAAGCTTATTTTATATATATGCAAATATACATAAATTAATGTATAAAAACCTATATTTTTATCTGTAAACAATGGGTTTTTTCTTTAAGGTTTTATGGTATTTTTTAAATTATAATTAAAAACATGTATTATTAAATCCAGAGACTATCAAATACCTCTATCTATGTATCTCTTTAATTTGAGGGCTGGGATTTGGCTAACATGGTTTACAAATTCTAATATAACCATCAGTATCTGCAAAAACAAAATAGCCATACTTTGATTTTTATTAAGTGAATACATGTGATACACAATGTATTTCTTCAGTTATTTCATTCAATTCAAAACAGGGTCTAGGAAAGCTCTGCTCCTCTCTGTGAGTGTAAGGCCACTCTTAGTGGGGAGGCTCAAGTTTGCTCTTCAAGAGGGTCTTATGTTTCTGATGTCAAGAGTTTGCTCTTTGATGCCCATAAGGTCCCTTTGAGCTCCTGTCCTGTTACCAACCCATTGAACTTTCAGATTCCTAAACTGGACTCTAAAGTGCATGTCTGTAAGCCTGGATCTTGGAAATTAAGACCAGCCTGGGCCACATGGCATGGACCCTGTCTCAAAATACCAAAATGTAAAGGGCCTTTGGATGCTTTATCCATAAAATGGAGACAACAATGTTAATGAAGCATGTAACTACTGTGTGTTCTTGATCAGACCTTCAGCATTTGGGGGAGCAGGCACAAGAAGCACAGCTCCCCACTGTCCCTCAGCAAGTAAGCAGATACTCCCACCTCAGATAAGGTAAACAAGATAATCCCCAGAAACATCTTCACAGGCCAACCTAACCCAAGTATTTCTTCATTGAGATGCCTTTCCCAGGTGATTCTAAAGTCCATACAGCTGATAACACCAACCATCACCAAATTCTGGGCCAGATACTGTTATATGCCATAGAAATAACTTCAGGCATGCTGGTTAGTTTTTGTCACTTTGACACAAGGAGGATTTTCTGGAAAAAGGTAACAACAATTGAGAAAATGCCACCAAGAGATTAGCCAATAGTCAAGTCTGGGGAGCTATTTTTTGAGTAATGATTAATGTGGGAAGGAGGAGTCATCCCACTGTGGGTACTGCCACTCCTGGGTGGTTGAGGCCTGTATCGTATAAGAAAGCAATCTAAACAAGCCATGGGGAATGATCTAGTAACTGGCACTCCTTCATGGCCTCTGCTTCAGTCCCTGCCTTGAGTTCCTACACTGACTTCATGATGAACTGTAAGGTATAAGCTAAAATAAATCATTTCCTCTGAAAGTTGCTTCTTGTGGTGTTTAACACCACAAGAAGCAACAGAAAACAAACTAAGATAGCAGGGATGGGAACACAGAAGAAAACAACAAAACAAATGAAACACGAAACAGGGAATTTGGATCAGAAGGAAATTGTTGAATCCTGATTTTACTTCCTAAATAGTTCTTGCTGGAAGTCACATTGAAAAGAATGGGAGCTACCTTGCAGTGATGCTGAGAATGAACTGGAAGTGGCCAGGGGGTGGTGGTGGTGGGGGAGATATCACAAGCAGGCAAGGCTGCACTGGTGACTCTCTGTGTATTGGTTACTTTTGTTGTTCTGATAATAACACCATGACAGAAAGAAAGAAAGAAAGAAAGAAAGAAAGAAAGAAAGAAAGAAAGAAAGAAAGAAAGAAAGAAAGAAAGAAAGAAAGAAAGAAAGAAAGAAAGAAAGAGGGAGGGAGGGAGGGAGGGAGGGAGGGAGAGAGAGAGGGGAAAGAGAGGAAGGAAGGAAAGAAGGAAGGAAGGAAGAGAAAAAAGGAAGGAAGAGTTTGCTTTGGCTTATGGTTCCAAATGGGATGACTAAATTGACAGAGAATTGTGGCACCAGGTGGATGTATGAGGACTTAACATGAATAGGCAATCAGGGAAGAGGTCATAGGGAAAGAGATAAAATTCCCACATAAGCAGCTGAACAATCAAGAGAAGTAATATCAGGACTCTGAAGCTGGGATGTTTCCTCCCAGGGTTTAATCTCCCTGGACCAAGGGCCATCTAGGTTGAGAAGTAATGAAAGAGGAGGAAGAAGTTAAGAAAAAGTGGGGATTTAAAAAGGTGGGGGGGGGGGAGAACCAAGATCTAGTAAAAGACCAGCCCGGAGTCCACTTGATGGTCCTCTGGCTCTGAGACACTATCTTTCCTAATGGTGCTTTCTGCCTGTTTTCATCTCTTCTGTGTCTTTACTTACTTCATTCCCGGGCATTTGGTTCCTTATTGGACTCTGAGAAGAACAGGGACTCCTGGGCAACTAACCCTCGACTTACTCCCTTCCTTCCTTCTTCTTCCCTCAAAACAGCTGGTGCAGAAGGTTGTGAAATTCAATCCCTCATAGAAAACGAGAGAGTAGAGTGGAAATGGGGCAAGCTATAAACTCTCAAAGCCCACTCCCAGTGGCATGCTACCTCCAGCAAGGCTATCCCTCCTAAAGGTTTCATAGCTCAACAGCACCACCAGCTGGAGACCAGGTGTCCAAATACATGGGCCTATGAGGTACATTTCTCATTTAACCACCGCCCTTTGGTAGCAGTAGCCCCAAAGTGAAAAAAAGAAAAAAAAATGTATATATATAAGGCCTGGCTTTTGGTTAGTAGTCTAGGAAGCATGGACTGGAACAAGAGAGGAATATTTCAATTAGGGTAAGAGTGAAGCCTTCTGGGCCACATGTATACTCACTCCCCAGAAGCACCTGCATAGCACAGATGCAAATGGCTGCCAATTTACATTAACAAGTCTTAGTCACTAGCTATTCCAAAGCACACACAAGATGCATCTGGCTAACAAAAGTGGCAGAAATGGACCTAACAATATCCAAGGGGCCTACTTGCATAGCTTATGGAATTCCCTCAAGTCTGCATTCTAGTGTCTTATGACACATACACAAGGCAGAACCTCAGAACTGTCACACAGGTTCAGTATCTGTGACCAACAGACACTTAAAAAGAACTGAATAGGCAGGGTCTCAAACTGAAGTGTTTGTAACCACATGCTCAAATTACAGGCAGACAACGGTTGCCTGGTGTGTACATGGATACTGGGAATCTAAACTCTGGCCCCCACACTTATGTGTGAAACAGATGACTAACACCTATGGCTCACATTGTTCAGGAATGAAATCTTGGGTTTCGCCACCTGGGAGACTACCAAGACCTACCAAGATGATGGCTGAGGGTGACTGACATTACCATCTAGGGGTTTTGATTGGTTTCATTTTCTCTGCCAGTTAAAGAATCAAAAGGAAAACTTCTGTGCATGATGTATAGCAGAAGGGAGAATCTCAAACACAGCTGACAGAATCAGCTGATGAAGACTTTTTTTGTTGTTTATCTTACAACATTTTTATTTTCATTTATATTACTGTACCAAAAATAAAAATTTCATTCAACAACCATGAATTACACATTAAAAACAATTTCTTTCTTTTAAAGTACATTTTTGAGTTCATACAATATTAGTTACATTCAAAATAGTGAATTTTAAAACTAATAATTTTTCTTTCCCAGATTGGTTTCCCCTTAACTGACCACAGCTTAAAAAGAATCACACTGTCTAGATTTCATTCCCATTCTGATATATTCTACTTAGTGCTTTTCAATCATTTTACAGGCAACAGTTTTGAAAAGAGATATAATTGTTGACAATGTTTAAATGACATTTACCATAGGGAGAGGATCACCATTGTATGTGTTGTTTGGATTATTAGCTAGTACTCTTCCCAAGGATGCATGTACAGTATACAGAATAATCCTCTAATTGTTTTTGCCTTTGTTTTTAGCTCTTTTTTTTAATTAGGTATTTTCTTCATTTACATTTCAAATGCTATCCCAAAAGTCCCCCATACCCTACCCCCCCCCACTCCCCTATCCACCCACTCCCACTTCTTGGCCCTGGTGTTCCCCTGTACTGAGGCATATAAAGTTTGCAAGACCAAGGCCTCTCTTCCCAATGATGGCCGACTAGGCCATCTTCTGCTACTTATGCAGCTAGAGACATGAGCACTGACAGGGTAGTTCATAACCATCCATAACACCAATTCCAGGAGATCCAAAACCCTGTTCTGACCTCAGGAAAAACACTCATACACATTTTATTTTTTTAAATTAAAACAAGAACAAAAAGTTTTAAGTAAAATGTGAGACTGCTCCTCATTCTGCAGAAAGGCACATAGGCATATAGCCATTTATCTCCTTTTTTACTATCTCCCTCTCTCTTGCACTGTGTGTGTGTGTGTGTGTCTGTGTGTGTGCCACTATGAAAGCAGAGGCCAAAAGGCAGTTTGTCATGGAATTGGAATAAAAAGCATTAAACAGTACAAGGACAGAAAGCCATTAAAGGTATTACTGAGCCTAGGAAATGTAGGCACCTGACTGAAGCTCCATATCACTGTGGACCTGCAAATACATGAAAACACTTACTCAGAAGAGATAAAAGCCCTGCCTACCAAATGCTTTCCTGGATGGCTGTCACCTCTGAAGAACTTGCTACCCTAGTAGTAGGAAGCTTGGAGAACATTGTCACAGTCACAAAGTTAGAAGTTAGAGAGGAGCTGGCCTAATTTAACAAGAGTTTTTTCCAAAGATCTTTATGTCCATTCACCACAGCACAAACATATCCAGAATTTTAAAAGCCAAACCAGCCAGGCTATGCTGGTGTACACCTTTAATTGCAACACTTAGGAGGCAAAGGCAGGCAGATCCCTATAGAGATCAAGGTCAGCCAGGATCTATAGAGTGAGTTCCAATACAGCTAGGGTTACTTAAGTAACTATGTCTCAAAGAAGGGGAAAAAAAGATGACGAAGAAAGGAAGGAAGGAAGGAAGGAAGGAAGGTCAGTCAAGAACAGGCAAGAAAAAAGAAATCCTGTTTTATGTCCTCCGTCAGAGAAATGAAATCTTGGGAGCTTGGGGAAATTCCACCAAGGACACTCCATGGGTCAGGGGTGAATAGGTCATCACTGGCTGATAGCTGTCCTAAAGGGATGCTGACTGCTGATACAAATGGTAGGACTTGTATTGAAGTCCTGTTTATATGCTGTACAACAGTGGTGACCCTAGAGTTAGTTACACCATGGAACAGCACAGCCTTGCTCAGAGAAGCTGCTCTCTAAATAAATATCTGAAAAGGACCATGATGGATGAAATAGTGCATGAGAAAAACATAAATCAATGGTTCTGTGTGCAGATTATTCTGCCCTCCATAGACATTTCTGGTTGTCAATAGTTGCCACTGAAATCTCAAAGGAGACACCAAGATGCTATAAAATAACAAGTACTGGGCACCCTGTTCCCTACCAAAGAACTATACAAATACCAATTGTGCTAAAGTCATCTGGGTATTGATATAAGACATATCTAAGTATATAATATTTATAAATGTATGACCATTAAAAGCCAGTGTTTACATACCAGCAATACAAAGAGTCGCATTAGTACCACCAAATCCAAAGGAATTGGTGAGTCCAATACACCGACCCTCACTTTTCCATTCCTGTGACTCCAGTGGAACATAATTGAGATCAAATTCTGGCTCTGTACAATCCAGGTTTAAAGTTGGTGGTAGTTTCTGGTGGTAACAAGCCAGTGCAGTAAAAGTTGCCTCAACTGCTCCTGCAGCACCCAGAAGATGCCCAGTGGCTCCCTTTGTGGAGGATATGGCAAGGGCACAAGCATGGTCCCTAAAAAGCCTCTTGATGGCTCTGTTCTCAGCAGCATCACCCAGTGGTGTGGAAGTGGCATGTGCGTTGACATAGGATATCTGCTCAGGTGATACGCCTGCATCTTTTACAGCAGCAGCCATGCATCTGGTAAGAGAAGAAAATTATCAAATAAAGTTTAATAACAGGAGATTTTTCATCTGAGTAGCTTGTATAAGATCAGTGTCACAGCAAAGACCCTATGATTCACAAAGCTAAAAGTAGCTAGTTTTTGTCCCTTTATAGGAAAGCCTGCTAAACTTCTGGCTGATTTAATTGGATAAACATAATACAGTTTAAGCTTAGATGGCATCACATAATCAAGGACTTTTTTTCAAAGTGTGGTCTTTAGACTGGAGCTAGTTAGAAATGTAGAGTCTTAAGCATCAATCTAGATCAGCAGTCAGAACTGGCATGTTAACAAGACTCTTGAGTGATTCAGGGCCAAGAAATGCTGCTTTGAAAAGAACAGAATACACCTAGACACATCTAGCAGGTCTTTCTCTATTCTCCAGGTCTGATAAGTGTTCAGAGGGAGGCTGAGGAAGGGAGCACACTCATGATTTCCAAACAGAAGGTGGGGTATAAGAAGCTAGCAAAGACACTCTATTGGCTTTAACTAAAGTCCATTCAATTTTTGTTTAAATATTTTCAAATGTTTTCATTCATTTCAAGCAAAGACTTTTTTAAAAGCCTTTCATCTAAGAGACACCAAGACCAGGTAATTTTTTTTTTAATTTGAAGTTCCAATAGTGCCTTAATATAGTATCTTAAGAGGAAAATATATTTTGAAAAGAACAACCATTCTTTACCTTAAAGCACCTTCTCCTTCGGGATCGGGGGCAGTTATGTGACCGGCATCACCTGAGAGTCCATAACCCAAAACTTCTGCGTAGATCCGAGCTCCTCTCTGAACAGCATGCTCATGTTCTTCCAGCACCAGCACGGCAGCTCCCTCACCCATGACAAAACCATCTCTCTCTGGATGAAATGGCCGGCAGGCTAGCTTAGGATCTGGGTTTGTGCTCAGAGCCCGGGCTCTGGAAAACCCAGCGAGAGATAATGGACTAATGCAAGAGTCTGTGCCCCCAGCCACCATCACATCTGCGTCACCATGGGCTATAAATCTAAAGGAGTCTCCCACAGCATGTGCACCTGTGGTGCAGGCTGTGGACACTGAGTGATTGGGGCCCTTGAGTTTGTAGCGAATGCTAACCTGGCCTGCAGCCATATTGATCAGAATCTTAGGGACAAAGAATGGGCTGACTTTATTATAACCTTTGGTCTGAAACTGCAAAGCAGTTTCAGAAATAACTTCAAGAGGAACCATGCCCATGCCAATGGCAACGCCAGTAGCCACCTGATCTGCTTCTCGTTTCGGATGCCAGCCGGAGTCTTTCAGGGCCAACTCTGCTGCCCCAACGGCCATGATGGTGGAAGAAGACATGGACTTGGCATCTGATTTGGACACAAAGTTTTGTTCATTAAACTGACCTTCATGTGGACCTCTTGGTACATAAGCAGCTACACTGCAAGGGATGTTCTTGTACTCATCACCAACCACAGAAACAATTCCACTTTCTCCTCGGAGAAGCCGATCCCAAACTAGTTGAGTCCCAACGCCAAGTGGTGTCACTAGGCCAATGCCTGTGATGACAACTCGTCTGCGCAACATGGCTGCTGGCACAGTTCCATAAAACCTGTGTTTGCTTATTAACCAAGAATATGACGCTGGATATGGATGGGAGATTGTGGCTTTTAGAAAATGTTGCAAGCACTTTGACAACATGGTTGAAATTCAGAAGATCAGAAACACATTCCTGGAATAGACCACAAAAGACAGCAAGCATCATTTAAACAACAGAAGAATCTTACACACACCCTAGGTGTGAGTGTGGTCACAGAGAAACGCAACCCTCGCTTGGACTTAACTTTTATTTGTAATCTATGAGGTCCTTCAGGCTGTCAACTGATAGCTAGCTCACTGGGTTTTACAACGCCAACCCAACCTACAGGGGGCAACCTTCTTCAGGCTCACGGAAGATTACTGTACAGTGTGGACTGAGTCCACGTGGCATTTCTAAGATCAATGCACAGGAGGCCGCCTCAGGCCCATTCTGCATTGTGCACTTCCGTGTAGGGCAGATAACCTTTAAGGCGGTCCCGCCACAGCCCAGCACCGCCGCGTTAGGAAGGCCGGGTGTTACTTCCCCAGCTCAGCGTTAAGAGCTCTAAGAGCTCTCAGGGATTCACAGCCACGCGACGCCCTCCACCCCTACCCTGAAACCCGGGTGCACACTGCAGCCACTACCTGAAACAAGCCTTTGTGGGCGCTCACCGAGTGCGCATGCGCACTCATCCACAGCGCAGCATTTCCGCCCGGAGAAGGGTGCCGGATGTCAGAGGTCAGACGCTCCGACCAGAGCTTCCTCCGGGTTTAGGGTTGTGAGTGCCCCCGCTCCAGCCCCAGAGCCTGTTTTGATCGCTTGGGAAACCTCACCTAGCCAACAGCGATAATGCCTAGATATCCCTGTGCTGCCAGAGAAGGGAGGCTATCATTTCCCCAGGACATTCCGGGGAGGACCTATAGCTGTAGCCTCCCTGGTATCTCTGTAGAAAATATTCATAGAACACTTCAGAATGTCACCAAGAAACCGAGGTCGTTTGGGGAAACATCTAAATGCCACGCAGACAATAAAATAATACTATGGCTGAATACTTAGAAATGTGCAAAGACGTTGAGAATTTGTTAGGAGACGTTAGTTACAAAACTTTTAAAGGTTTGCAAAGAAATCGGATAATGGAACCAAGCAATTTCAGCACCTAGGAGGCAGAGGATAGGGAGCTCTGTCCTCAGCTGTGGAGAGAGTGCAAAGGGAGCCTGGGCTACCAACCTGAAGACGTTGTCTTTAAAATAAAACAAAACCTAACATCTGTAGTGATCTGCAGTGTTTATGGTGTCCCCTCCACCTCCATTTTTCCTTACCTTTATTTATCTTAGCAAATGATGTAAACAACTACTTCTGTAACAATAAAAATGGCTGACTCATGACAGGAAGTGCACAGAATATTGCCCAATATCTGAAGGGGAAATTTCTGAGCTTACGAAAAGTTTTATTTGCTCAGAGATAAATCTGTAATGGATAAGTAGGATAAGTAGCAACACAGCCAGGGGATGTCTATTAACTGTTCAAGTCTGTCCCACGTGTGAGCTTTGCTTTTTCTTCAGATAAAGGATTGACTATGCTATTTTGTAGTCATGATTATATATTTTCTTGTGGGTGATAACCTCTTCAGGCCATCGTTGCCACATATGCTAGCTTTCCAACTGTAGAAAAGAATCTGAGCTATTTCTCAAGCTATTTCCTCATTACTCCTGGATATGATTTATTGTCTACTCTGTCTAAAATGTTTAAGAAAATTCAACTTGTTCCTGATCCAGTAGCTCACCATTTGCTTAGTATGATCTCCCTGCAGTGAAAATGGTGCTGTTTCCTCCAGTACCTTTTGGCAATTTGTTTTACATACAAATTTCTATCTCAAAAGGCATTGGGGTATATGGACTGTGGAAGGTTAGCTGAACGGGGAACTCTGTCTATGCAGCCATGACATCATCCATGCTGCAGTGAAACTTTCTGGTAGTGCAGATGCCTTGGGCTATCCCACACTCCTGTAAGGAACCCTTCACCCATGCTCTGAAGGTAAGCTGAATAAACTTAGAGGTACTTTAAGTTGGATTTGGGGAATTTTGCTTTGATTTATTGTTGTTGCTTTATAAAGAGGCTGGGTATTTGTTTACATCTTCCCAGGGAAAGAATTCTCAAAACAATGTACACACATAAAAAGTGATATAACAAGACCGTAATGTATATTTATATTTCTCTCTGTGATCGTTTTATTTCCATCTGGAAAGGGTTAAGTTTTTAAAGTCATAATAACAACTATATATGAATTATTACCATATTGTTTGCTAAAATATCATGGTGTATTCATGAATACAAATCTTCAACTTGGTTTTGGTTATCATTGCCTCCTCTTATTATTTCTCTGGTTCAAAGCTTTATTTCCAAATACAGTTCTCAATTAAATACACTTTCTATCCAAACAATTAAACTTCTGTTTGTAATATTATTTTAACACAAAGGAGTCAGTGCTATCTCATTAAGTCATGAAATGCTTCAAAGAAGTGGACCTAGACTTCAATCTGTGTCTGGGTGAATACATGTGTAGTAACTGGGGGGAAGCAAGCATTTCAACAGACAGTAGTACAATACGGACAAAACACCAGGCTCTTGGGACCAGTGCCAAATTTGAGAAACTGGACTTAGTAGATAAAGTTATCATCCACTAAGCTTTATAGCTTGATAAACTGAATTCCATCTCTCTCTCTCTCTCCTCTCTCTCTCTCTCTCTCTCTCTCTCTCTCTCTCTCTCTCTCTCTCTTCCTCTGTGTTTGTGTGTGTGTATTTTGGTTTGGGTTGTTTTTTTTTTTTTTTTTTTTTTTTTTTGTCATTGTTGTTATTGTTGTTGTTCTTTGCTCTGGTTTTTTCTTTTTCCAAGACAGGGTTTTACTGTGTAGCCCTGGCTGTTCTGGAACTCACTCTGTAGACCAGGCTGGCCTCAGTGTCACAGAGATACATCTGCCCCTGCCTCCAAGGGTCGGGATTAAAGGTGTGCATCATCACGGCTCAGCCATTGAGACTTGCAACCATTTCCAGAACTCTTAACAGTGGAAGGAAAAAAAATCAACTCCCAGGAAGTGTCCTTTGATCTCCAAATGCCATGGCAAGGGAATGCACTTGCTACACACACACACACACTTAAAAATAAAAATGAGGTGTGGGAGAAATGGCGTAGAGGCAAAGGGATATTTCCAGAAGGTTGTGGTGACAGCATATCAGCAGACAGCAAGCATGGTGGCTACAGGAAGAAATGGAAAGTTCAAATCCTTTACCATAAGCATGAAGCCAAGAGAGCAAACAAAGTTGTTTTCTCTACTACTTTCGGTGACATACTTCTTCCAGCAAGATGTGCCACCTAAGTGTCCCCAAACTGAACTACTGACTGAAAACCATGAGTCCAAATACTAGAGCCTGTGGGGAATATTTCCATTCAAACCACCACACTCTACTCTCTGGTCTTCATAGATGCCCTGGAGTCTTTCACAGTCTTAATACTGTTTAAAATCCCAAAGTCTCTTCTAAGATGCAAAGCATCACAGAATTCAACCTTCAGTAAAATAAAAAGGCAAATCACATATTTCCAATATATGACACAGATTGCCAAAAGGTCCAAGTGGGGCATAAGAACATAATGGACCAAACTATGACTAGAATCCAGCAGGACAAAACACCAAATCCTGTAGCTTCATGACTTCTGTTAAGGGCTCCACACCTCAGCTTTCCTGCCAGTAGCCTGCATCTCTCTCTTGGGCTGGTCCTTCTCTATTGACCTCCTTGGCAGATTTCTCATAGCATTGATATTGCCAAAATCTTATGGTCTCCACTGGAACCCAAGCTTCCCTTCCACAGCTCTACAAAATGGCCTGTCATGACTCTTATTCTCTCAGTATCTTCATGCAGAGAATTCCTTACCACATGTTGCCTGGCCTCAGAGGCTCTCAGAAGCCACAGAGGTAGGATCTGTGACACTTCATTCTTGCATCCTTCAAGTCTAAACCTGGCACTGTGGCTGCCAGCCAGGGATGGGGTCACTTGAATCACATTAGCAGCAATACTTTTTTATTCAGTAACTTTCTGGGATCAGAAAAGGCTTTAGGCTACTGTACAAGCTGTAAGTTTTGCTGAGTGAGGTCTTGGCTAGAGAGTACCCTTTACCTTTGTTCCAATACAAGGCAAACTTCTCAACTATGTGAAACTTCCTCTCTCTAGCACATGCCTTGGCTGTAATGTTAAGCTCCCTAGATCTCCTTTTCTCTACAAACAGTACAATTTGTCTTGTTTTCTAGCCCAAGTCTTCCCAAAGCCTTCCATAAATATTCCTCTAGCCCTGCAAAATAAAACCACATGGTCAAGTTCATCACAGCAATCTCCCACTCTCTTAGTACTTGTTTCTGTTGGTCAGTAGTTTGCACACTAGTACTCCTTTTCCCTGAACTAGGAGTAAACCAGGAAAATGAGCCCCTGCCAATCCTAGTTGTAGATATGATAGCTGCCCAACATAAGAGGGCAGTTCAGGTCATGCCACTCTTGGTCACTTTGGAAATAGCAGCTGGTACTAGAATTGCAGGAATAACGACTTCCATAACGCAATATGATAAATTTACTTCCAAGCTCAGCACAAGTTTTCAAAAAATGTCTGAAACCATGCTTACCCTAGTTTTCTATTGCTGTGATAAAACACAACAACCAAGGCAACTTATAAAACCATTTACTTTGGCTTATAGGTTCAAAGGTTAGAGTGTGTGATGGCAGAACTGCATGGCAGCAGGCATGACAGCCAGAGAAGGAAATTGAATACTCACATCCTTTACCACAAGCACAAGCGGAGGGAGTGACCTGGACATAGGGCAGGAGCATGTAATCTCAAAACCTAACTGCCTCCCGTGATGCACTTTTCCCAACAAGGCTGCACCAGCTGGCCTGCCTGTATCCTTTATGTACTGGGATTACAAGGATCAGTCAACACTCACAGCAAATAGCTGGGAACACAGCATTTGAAGTTGGGCCACAAACATAATTATTACTTTGTTATGAGCCAGAAAAAAAATGCTAGTAGTTAGCCACTGAAAAATTTAAACAACAGCTAATAACATACTTTGTTGAACATAATATTCTCTTTCTAAGACTTATTCTTTCACAGTCTCAGATATACAATGTTCTTTGGCCACAGTCCATCCATTATCTCTCTTCCATCACCTTTGCCCTCCCCTTTAACCCCCTTTTCCCTCATCTCCCTCCTGCTTTCATGTATTTCGTGGTGGTGGTAGTAGTGGTATATATATATTTGATTCTCCTGCCTCTACCTTCCAAGTTTTGGGATTTGCCAACATGCCTAGCTAAAAACAATATTCTTGAAGTAGGTCTACAAACCTAAATGCTAAAAATGTAGGTATATTTTACAGATGAATATTCAGAAGTTCTAGAAAATTCTCAGAAGAAATTGCCCAGAAACATTAAAAAGCAACAGATAATAAAGTGTCAAATGAGGTCACATAAGTAAATATCTTTAAAACCCAAAGCCAACAAGTACCTACTACGTGCTAGTGGTTCATATATGTAATTCCAGCTATTCAAGGTCAGTGGAGCATGGAAAACTCCAGGTCTGACTACAAATCAAGGTCAAGTGCACTTTTAGTGGCATTTCAACATTAAAAAGTAATAAAAAGCCAGGTAGTGGTGGACAAGTCTTTAATTCCAGTACTCAGGAGGCAGAGATCAGGTGGATCTGAGTTCAAGCTGATCTATAGCTGGAGTTCCAGTTTACCCAGAACTATGCAGAGAAACCCTGTTCTGAAGAAGAAAAAGAAGTAATGAGGACTGAGTATGCAGCTCAGTGCTGGAGCCAGTTCCCAGGGTTGATGTCAGTGACAAGGGCATCAGCTAAGGAGGTTAGTGATTCCCTTTCAAAGATAAATTAAGGATACTGGTAAGCGATATGCCAGTATGAGTCGAAAGATACAATGTGTATATAAACTTTATTTTCTTGTTTGTTCCTCACTTTATTCTATTATTGTATATGGGTTTTATGCGAGTATCCACAGGACACTCCCCAACCCATTAATGGGGTACAATATGCTGCTTTAAAATGCTCTTTACATCAGAATCATACCTTGTGAGCAACAACATAGTTCTTCATCAACAGAATTCGGAAAATACACAAATCAGAAACCCAGAAGAGTTCTGAGCTATGCTTTGTTTTTGAAGCCGGACACTAGTAACCAAAGGGCAGGACTGGCAGTAAATTCCCGTGTGAGCCCAGCCTAGGCCACAGACCATGAGCACTCCCCCTTCCCATAACCTCCCTCACCCCACCCCACCCCCCAAAAAACGACAAAACAAAAACTTGCTCGGTCTTCTGGAGTCTTTTCTTCCACAAAAGACTTTTATCTACCGTAAAAAGAAGGCTGTGCAATTATCTCTGGGACCCTACCCGACACAAGCAGCCGCCACAGCTCGAGATCCCCTCCACTGGCTCGGCCCCTGGACCCCAACGTTCGCAACCGGCCTCTCCGCGGCTCGCCCCGCCCCAGCCCCTCCCGGAACGCCCCGCCCCTCGGCGCCTCGCCCCGCCCTCTGGCCTCAGGCCTCTGCGGCGGCCTAGGCGCTCCTCGGCGCCTGCTCAGTGCGGGCCGCGGTGCGCGAGGTGGCGAAGGCCGCGGCGCAGCCATGGCGTCGGCCACACTGGGCAGCTCGTCGAGCTCTGCGTCCCCGGCCGTGGCCGAGCTATGCCAGAACACCCCGGAGACCTTTCTGGAGGCCTCCAAGCTGCTGCTCACCTACGCCGACAACATCCTGAGGTGCAGCCGGGGCCCTCGAGCCTGAGGGCCGCAGGCGGGCGGGGCCGCGGACCCTGGGGCCTGAGGCGGGGCGGGCTGGGCGACGAGGGCTCGCCGAGGCTGTCACTGAGTTTGACAACTGTGCTGTCCCAACTCGCTGCAGGATCCCGGCGCTGTGGCTCAGCCCGAGTGCCAGTTAAACGTTCACGCCGAGTTTGGCGGTTGACACATTTGTAGTTTAAGTTACGAACTTTGTGTCAGTCACCTTTGTACTGAGTGCAGCACTTTCCACAGCTGCTCGTCCCAGGGCTGGGAGTTTGAGTCAGCGCCTCCCATGGCCGCTCAGGTCCAAGAGTGTGGGGAAGGGATGCGGAGGGGCAGACAGTGGAGGTCACTTCAGTTAAGCCCCTGGGCGCTGGCTCTTACAAACACACCGACCCGAAGTCTGTAGGAATCCTTAGCTTAAAGGGTGTACAATTCATGCGGCCCAGCTTTAGAGAGTTAGTTGTTAGTTAGAGACATTGAGGTGTTTGAGGTGTTGTCCTGTACCCCAAACTGGCATGGAACTTGATCTGTACCCCAGAACTCATGCCAGTCTCGACCTACCAAAAGCTGAGATTACAGGTGTGTGCCACCACAACCATAATTGTTCATTTAGGTAACATTAGTGATATTTAAAATAAATTGAAAAGAGAATATAATGTGATTCTATGGCAGATGTTATGCAGCATTTGGGCTTGCACATAATTGTGACTTGTGTGAAGATCGCCTTCCTCCTTTATGACACCTCAGCTTAACCCTGAGATCTCACAGCACCTCAGAGTACAAGTTGTCTGAAAGAACTCATAAGCTTGATTCTCCAGAGCCCACAGCTGACATTTCATACTGAATTCTTTAAGTCTTCCACCTCCCACCCCCATACATAAGAGAGGGATGGATTTGTAAAGACATTTTGATTCTTTCAGTACACTGAAACCAAAGATGCTAAGATCAGAGTACTTTGAAAGGCAGCTTTGCATGCAGACAGTTATTTCGGATTATAACCATCGTTATGAATATTTACTAAATTTCTAAAAGAAACTGGTTCATTTTACAGCTTTTACTGTGGTTTACATTTCTGATCTTGAGTTTTTGTCTTATAAAGGAAATTAGAGAAGTTTGTAAGAGAAATGATTCAGGTTGATGTGAGAAAATGCTCCTTTAGTTTGTTTTCAACAACAGTGTCCTTGTGTTCTTAGAATTCAAGGTCTGGCTTGGTTGGGAGATGATATCCTTTCCAAATCCAGTGACTTCTTAACTCTTAAGGAAAAGCTCCATGTCTTCCTGGTCCCTGACCGCACATTATAATTATACTTCTGTAATTTGGTAGAGAAAATCAGGTTTCTCTTTGCATTGCTATTTTCTTTTAAACCCACTAGTGGCATAGTGGAGGCACTATTGAAGGCATATTGTCCCAGCATCTCATCTGCCTCAGTCTCAGAACAGTTTATAGAATGAATATGCAAATAAAAATGCATTAGCTTGTTTTGACGCAGATACTTGTTACTGAAATCTACAATGAAATAATAACTCTTAAATTTCTGCTTGAGTGATATTTATCATATCCCCAACAGTAATAAATCTAAATAAGCTACAAAAGAAATGTGTGCTAATTTGTATGCAAAAGCTGCCACCCATTTTAGATAAGATGAGCTTACTATGGACTTTATCAAGAGCAAAACAAAGCAACTCTATATTAGTTTTCCTGACATCACAGGTGAGCTGCTTAGCTAATTTGATTCATGAACCAGAGTTTGGTTTAGAACTTTTCATGTACCTAAGAATAATGTTGAACTTCTTATCCTCCTACGTACACTTCTAAGTTAACAGGTGTGGGCTACCACAATTGCTGTTATGAGCTGCCACAGATTGAGCCAGGGCTACATGAATGGGAAGCAAGCACTCTACCATCTAAATGGATCCCCTGTCCCTAATTCATTTCTTCTTTAATATAAATATTTGATATTGTACTGTTTTGTTTACAAAGCACACATAATGTTTGACTATTAACTGTACTGAGTGAAGAACCAAGAATCAAACATAGTTTCTTTGTTCAAATAATATAAATATATTTGGGAGAAGAAAGGTTTGAAAAACAGCTATAGTGTAACATCAAAGAACAATTCCAAGATAGTGTTAATGTCTCTGTCTTTATATTCTTATGTTAGGAGCTACTAGGGAGACCAAACGAGGCATTTAGTGAAGGGGTAGACAAAGGTAACTCACAGTTTCTGGAGTGGAGTTTCCTGAAGGATACCATTAGAAGAAACAGGCATTGATTATGAAGTCATTCCATAATCATAACGATAAATCCAATGGAATGGAGAAAGAGAATTTTCAATGACAACGCAAGAAGTACTAGAAGACAAAAACTTCTAATTTTTAATGTAGGTTGCCACTGACATGTAGAGAAATTGAGTGTAATTGAAAGTTGGTGAGTCTGCTGGCAGCTTGTGTGGTGGAATATGTATAAACATTTTAACCAGAGCAGAAAGTTTCAATTTTAATCAACTATTTTAAGTGTCATTATAGGCAATTTACATATAATTTCCAAGTTTAAGTTTACCTTATAAAAGGAAGAAAAATACTCTATTCTAGGATTACCACACCATAAATGGCCTGGCACATATATCGCTACGACTGAGGTGGTTGCTATGATTATCATTTCTGTTAAATTAGGTGAAAAGTTTGGTGGAGTGTTTGACTAAGTTTGTTCTTTGAAATTTCATGTCTGCAGCCCATTGTTTATTCTTCATCTCGTTCCCTGTCACCATCCCCTCTAGTGTACTAATTTCTCCCACCTTCAAGTATTTTTGTTATGTTTTGTCTTGTGCCCTACAGTGGGGGTTTTGTTGGGTTTTTTGGTTTGGCATGTTGGGATTATAGGTATACACTACTGTACCTTGATAAGTATTCAGTCTTTGCTCAAAAGAAAAGTGGATGCTAGAGGAGGGGCCAGTGATAGTTCCTGTATCCTTCCTAAGGCAGAGCTGTTTTAGAAAAAGTGGGAGGGAGAATGTGACTTTCCATAACTGATTCAAATACAAAAGCAAATATTATTTTTCTGAAAATTAAATAGTTTGGTAGATAACTATGACAGTAAAACAACTAAAAAGACAAAAATATTTTCAAAGTTAAAGTTGAGCACAGTACAAGAAATAAAAATGTCCCAAGAAAAGATACAAGATAATTGCTAAAAAATGAAGTAAATATTATAACTTACAAGAATATTTAATAGACAACAGAGATGGATGGGGGAAGCATCAAAGCATGACAACAAAAACAAAAAACTGTACAGAGAAAATTAAGTTGATAGAGAATCAAGCAAAATTCAATTCAATGCCTAGGATACCATAGAAAGGCAGGGCTGACTTTGGGCTTAGTCTATGCTTGAACTCAAGCAAGTTTGCTTAGCATTTTTAATTTAAAAATGGGTTAAACATTCATAGCAGCTAAGTTCTGAAACAAGGGGAGTTGTGAGTTTGAGGTGAAACAAGGCAAAGGAAACTAGAGAGGGATCTGGGAACTGGGTGTGCCTGTCTCTGCTGGGCTTGCTATGACATGACAGACCCCAGTAAGTAACATGCAGCAGGCATGGAGAGCCTGAGAAGCTGTGAAGGTGTGAACATCTGTGGCTTTAATTGGGTATGCAATGATGATAGCTGATGTGCATCATGAAAAGTCATCTGTGGTTAGCATTGACACATGCTAGGCTCATTTTGTAGTTTAGATTTTAAATGGTGTCTCAGGGAAAAGAGGGATGTTGAGTATTCTGTGGTGCATAGGAAGTCTCCCCTCAGCTGTGGTCTACATTTCATGGGGTCAAGACTGAGAAACTCTGCCCCTAATACATAGTAAATGTAGAGAAGGTAAACACGCCCAAGCTGCCAGCAATCAGTGCTTGCTTCTGAAATCACTGGTGAAAAGATTTTTTTTTTAATTTCTACTTTTTTGTGGACCTACAAATTTTATAGAACACAGTGAAAATCTCATAGTATTATCAAGTTATTATAAAAGTTATTGAACACACAGTATTGGAATTGTTGTGGGAAGGAGTTTGTAGGCCAACACTAATGTATGACAGTTAAACAGTAATATTTAGAGCTTTGTCTTTGAATATTTGTGGTTTTGTTTTATTTTATTACTGTCATGGTTTGTACTCTTGGACTAGGGAGTGGCACCATTTATAGGTGTGGCCTTGTTGGAATAGGTGTGACCTGGTTGGAGTAGGTGTGTCACTGTGGGTGTGGGCTTAAGACTCTCACCCTAGTTGCCTGGAAGTCAGTCTTCCACTGGCAGCCTTTGGATGAAGACATAGAACTCTCAACTCTCAGCTCAGCCTGTGCCATGCCTGCCTGGATGCTGTCATGCTCCCACCTTGATGATAATGGACTGAACCTCTGAACCTGTAAGCCAGACCCCGTTAAATGTTGACTTTTATAAGACTTGCCTTGGTCATGGTGTGTGTCTTTTCACAGCAGTAAAACCCTAACTAAGACAATTACCTTATTTCCTGTGCTAAAAACATTTTAAAACAAGGTAGAAACTTATAGTAAAAAACAGTCCTTGGTACAGGGAGGAAAGGAAGCTAAGTGACCACTAAGGTTCATTATGCTGGAAGCAAAGCTTTTCAGCTGTTTCAATTCACAAATGCTTCTTAATCACAGTCGTTGTACCCTGAGCACCATTATTGATGACAGGACCCCTCAGAACAAGCAGACACAGTGCTACCCTCTGTCTGGGGCGACTTTTAGAAAATTAAAAGACTAAAAATGTGCTTATCTGTAACAGCCACACAGTTTCCTATGGCAACAATGATACTGCCATCCATGAAGTTGGACAGTACAAGTATTCAGTGGTACTGAAGTATACGAATCATGACGTGTAAATGGTTGTCTAGACTGCTCATTCTTTATAGTTATAATCTATACTTCCATGTGTAGGAGTACAGCTGATAGAAAATGTGAAAGAAACATATATAAACTCTTAAAAAGATGAGTTGTGGTATATTACCCATTATGTTATCTTTTTTTTTTTTTAATCAGAAACCCCAGTGATGAAAAATACAGATCCATCCGTATTGGGAACACAGCGTTTTCTACTAGACTCTTGCCTGTCAGAGGAGCTGTTGAGTGTTTATTTGAAATGGGCTTTGAAGAGGTAAGTATTTGAAAGGTCTCCTCCCCATTCTTTATGTGCAAAGCAAACAGTACTGACTGTGAATAGTTGTTTGAATGACACTTTTTTAAATATATTTTTTAAGATTTATTTATTTAGTGTATATGAGTACACATTATCTGCCTTCAGACACACCAGAAGAGGTCATCGGATTCCATTACAGATGGTTGTGGGCCAACATGTGGTTGCTGGGACTTGAGCTCAGGACCTCTGGGAGAGCAGCCAGTACTCTTTACTGCTGAGCCATCTCTCTACCCACCCCCCTTGAATGACATTTTTTTTTTAATTAATTGGTCATTTTGGAAATGTGTAGAATTATTTGTTTTTTTAACATCTTAGATATTTTTAAAGTATATTGAAGTCAGGATAAAGTGTAACAAGTCTCTATAGATTCTTTAAAATCTCAAAGTTTAGAATAAAGAGCATGAAATACAACCCAAGGATCAAATGCGGCCCCTTCAGTCTTCCAGCAGCATACTTGATTGATCTGTGAGTGCGCATTGAATACTACAGTGTCACCACTGTCTCCAGTAAGAAGTAGAAAAAGTAAAATACAGAAAAGTCACTTGCCTCACAGAATGCTTTTCTCCTGCAACAGTAATCTCAAGATAGTTTACCATTTGATTTCCCAAGAAGAGTTTGGTGTTTCCATCCTCTCAAACCTTGTCACACAGTTTACTATTATAATACAGTAAATGTCATTATTAAAGTTGTGAATTCTAGCCAGGCATACTGATACATCCTGTAGTCTTATCTTCTTGGGAAGCTGAGGCTGGAGGACATGAGTTCAGGGCAGCCTATTACATACTGTAAAATGGACAGACAGACAGACAGACAGACTGAGGATTTTGAATCTTCTATGTACCCCTATTTCTGGTGTATAGAATATTTTTTAAAAAGTTGAGCAGGAATACAGGTCCCATTTGTAGATGTTGTTAAAGAAATAGGATATAGGGGTTTTTTCCTGTCTACCATTCCGAACCCAATTGTGATGCACACTGTGAAGATGTAACGGTGAAGTAAGTTAATATCGCACCCACAGCTTATGTTCTAATAGGTTAGAAAACAGGAAAGAGACAACAAGACATGATTCTGCACTCACAGAAATTAGAGTTGCAGCTGCTATAGCAGTGAAGTGACCACAGAAGGCCTCTGAGGTGGTAAAGAAAAGGACCTGAGTGGCAAGAAACCACTCAGGTACCTGAAACTCAGTTCATACAGGGGATTGGCTTGGGCAAAGGGCTTCTAGCTGCAGTAGTTTTGACATGGGAAATAGCTATACGTATAGACAGAGACCAGACCACATCAGGTAAACACTTAGACTGTTAACATTAATTAATCTTGGTTATCATTTTGATTAGATAGATTAAACACCTGGGAGATTGATAAAACGTTCTTCTTATCTCAGAGATTACAGAACAGGAGGTCCATACTAAATGAATGGTTTAATCTCTTGAGGGATTCAACCTTTGACTTGATTAATTAGAACTATGGAAATGGTGGCCTCTGTGGAGGAAGTAGCTCTCTAGGAAAATATGTTTGGATGCTATTTCTTACGATGACCACATCCTGTCTTCCTAGAAAGGATGCCTTCTCCATGTGGTCCCACCATCATGATATTCTGCCTGGCCGTGGACTCAGAAACATGTTGCCAAGTGACTCACTCCTTAGTCACTGAGCCTTCTGAACCTAAGCCAAAATTAATCCTTCATCTTTTAAATTGTTTCTGTCAGCTATTTTCTCAAAGAGACAAGAAAAGGAACTAGTATTGACACCACTGGAAAGTCTAAAGAATGGAAGACAATTTCCAAATATTATTTCAGTTATTGTAAAGAGAATATTCTGGATAATCTAGAGTGTAGGCAAGGGATGATACAGAGAAACCATTTGGCTTCTTACACTGGCATGGCAGTGGTTATATATATATTTCTGAAGAGCCTTTGTTTGTTTGCTCCAATGTAGCTAGTTCTGAGAGTATTGCTATTACAGCACAGTTAGTAGGCTATAAACAGTTGTTAAACAAAGTACTGATGACATAGAGACAAGATGTAAATGGATTCAGGAATTGTGTGTGTATACATGGGTAGAGGAATGAATCGGTCTTGAATTTAACAAGGGGAAAGGAAGAAATTTCTGACAGAATAGGTTTAGGTTTCAGACACTAAGTAAATAGGAGTACCACTAATTAAGATGAAAAAAATCTTGTAAAGTGGCAGGTTTTATGGGAGAAAGCACTGCCTGACTTTTTGACAGTTTGGGCTACTTTACTATTAAATACTTTTTAAGTAAAAATATTTCTTAGTGGAATAAGATGAGCCCACAGCTCAAATGAGACCTGGCCAGGATTATAAAGCATGGTATCATCTGATTGCAGGTTCCAAATAAACATCTGAATATGGGGAATTTCAGACTATAGAGTGATAAAAATGAGAACACTGCTGATTCTTTGCATGGTGATGAAGATAAAACTAGACAGGAAAACTTAGTTTTTGGTGTTTAAAAGCCATATCAGTTTCTCATTGTTGAAGTCATGGAGTCCAGGGGATAATATTTGTTTTTTATGTAACAAATATTTGTTTGCTAGATAGGGTAACCCTCTGATCTAATTTGCCCAGAAAATGCCCCAGTGTCAGGCATTCATCATGGTTGGTTTCCTCCATGCCAGATAACAAACTGTTCCAAGACTTGGAATAGTATTTGATGTAAGTAGAGTTACAGTGTTCTGATAAAATGATACTATATTTGCTTTTTTGGCCATCTTTAGATTTCACACTTTAAAACAGACCAGAAGCAACTGTCTCATCCATGTCACTAAGCTGTGTGATGGACTGATAGAGCTGAAATTGTATTGGGCGTTTTGGTAGGCTTTTACGTTGAAAGATATATCTAATATTTACCCTGAAATTTACCAGTATATATTAAAATCCTGAACATTATGAGTGAGGTTGAGGAAAATGGGATCCAAATGACTTTGTGACCCTGACGTTTAGTGTAGCAGGGCAGTTCTCAGCTGGGAGCCACACCTGTCTTCCTGCTGTGTCCCCTCTCCCAGGCTTCAGTAGGAATGAAGCAGGGCAGTTTTTCAGAACAATTTGGGTTGTTTGGTTTTCTGAAACACATTGCTGTCATTTAGTTGTCATGGGGCAATGAGAATTGTCATGGAAAAATGTTTTGATAAGCAGATTTGTTGAATCTTAGAATCCCTAATTTTTAAAAACATTCTTGGAGCTATTATATTTATCCTGTAATTTGGAACTTGTGATGAAAATGTGATGCTGTAGATTTTGAACAGAACATGTTGGCCTGTAGATAACAGTTTTTAGGATTGGTTAGAGGAGAAGGCAGGGCATCTGTTCTCCTGGGCTCAAGAGGTGTGGTAACAGCTTTTAGTCACATTACAGTTTGTAGAGTTACTGTTTGCCACAGCTGCTTCTCAACTCCTCGGAACTTGATTGGGTATATTTTCACATCACCTGGTCTCTTGGTTTATAATTTACTATTTTAAATTAGTTTTATATTAAAGCTGTCTGTGCTGCAGATAAGCACTTAACCGCTATCAACAAATATTGCTTATTTTGATGTGTTTTGCTAGAAGCCTTATTAATACTGTATATCTGTGTTGGGGGAGCAGCAACAGGGATTGGGGCAGTGGCAGGTGCTGGAAAGACAGCCCAGCTGTTAAAGGCAGTTGCTGCTTATTCAGAGGGCCTAATTTTGCTTCTCATCACCCACATACAAAAGCTCACCAAGGCCTGTAACTCCAGGAGATCCAGTGACCTCTAAGGGTCTTTGTCAGTATCCACACTCACATGCATACACACAGATGCATAAATAAAATTATTTTTAAAAATGCATCTTAGCCGGCTGTGGTGGCGCACACCTTTATTCCCAACACTCGGGAGGCAGAGGCAGGCGAATTTCTGAGTTCGAGGCCAGCCTGGTCTACAAAGTGAGTTCCAGGACAGCCAGGGCTACACGGAGAAACCTTGTCTCAAAAAAACAATAAATAAATAAATAAATAAATAAATAAATAAATAAAAATGCATCTTTAAGAAAATATTCTGTAGTACCAGGCATTGTGGTACATTCTTTGAATCAGGAGGCAGAGGCAGGCAGATCTCTGTGAATTTGTTGCCTACCCAGTCTATATAATGAGTTACTGACCAGCCAAAGCTACACAATGAAACCCTAAATTTAAAAAATAAGAAATCAGTCTATAGTTTGGAACTTAAAGTGTCATTTGAGGGTAGAGGACTTGCCTTCATTGATCTTGAGATTCTGCTGCCCAGCATCCTGAGTAGCTGCGATTATAGGCCTCAGCCTCTTGACTCAGCCTTTTGTATGGCAGTATTTCTACCATCATGACTTTGTATGGAATTTAACAGAAAATAATAGTACTTTATTTTATTGCAGAGAATATACAAATAAATACTTTTCCACTCTCACCATTTTATTCTATTTTAGTGTGTGCAAGACTCTTAGCACCACAATAAAATTTACTATTAATGTATACTTTTAACTGTTTGGGGGAAATGATGCCCCAAGAGAACACACTTCTGATTATGTAACTGTTTTCTAGAGACTTGGGTTAGAAATTGTTTTATAACTTTTATAAAAAATGTTTTACTTAAAATTGTATACATCTAATTATTATATATAATTTATTAAACAAGGTCAAGGTAACTGACATTCATATCATCTCAGACATACATAGTTTCTTTGGGAACATTGAAAATACTATTGACTATTTTGAGATAGTCAATTGTCAACCATATTTGTCTTACTATGTGTTACATAACCTCTTATTGGTTTTATTAAGACTTTCTTTTTGTTGTGCTTTTGTTTTTAAACTGTATTTGTGAGACCATCTTACTAACTTGCCTAGGCCTTTATTGATCTTGGAATTCTGCTGCCCAGCGTTCTGAGTAGCTGGTATTATAAGCCTCAGCCTCTTGGCTCAAGCCTTTTCCATGGCAGTATTTCTACCATTACTTTGCATGGAATTAATAGAAAATGATAGTATTTTAATTTTTTGCAGAGGATATAGGAATATATATTTTGCTGCTCGTATGCTATATTGTAAAGTGTTATAATTTTCTAAAGCTTTCTTAAGGCTAGGGATGTAGTTCAGTTGGTAGAGCACTGCTGCCCCAGCACTACATAGACTGGACTTGGTGGCACAGGTTTATAACCCCAGCACTTAGGAAATGGAAGGAGGAAGGCCAGGAAGTTCAAGGTCATCCTCAGCTGGAGAACAAATTCATGGCTGGCCTGGGATATAGGACACCTGTCTCAAAAAACAAATAATAAAGGTCCCTGGATTACATTAAATATGCCAAGCTTTATATGCTAATAAGGAAACGCATTTTCTTTTAGTTTAAAAACTAGCATATTTGTTGATATATGATACATTTGAGGCGGGAAAGATGGTGCCATGGTTGAAAGTACTGTCTGCTCTTAAAAATAACTAGAGTTTGACTCCCAGCAACCAAATAGCAGCTCAAAAACATGTGTAATGCCAACTCCAGTGAAGCAGACACTTCTCTGTCTTCTCTGGCACCATACACACACAGTGCACAACGCACACACACACACACACACACACACACATATATATATATATATATATATATATGCAAAATGCCCATACATATAAAAACATATTTTTTAAATATATGATATACTCAACAGTATCAATACCACTGTATATAAGAGTGACTGTCACTTTAGAGCAGAAATTAAGATTTTTCTCACTTCTGTAAATTCCAGGGAGAAACACATCTTATCTTTCCTAAAAAAGCTTCAGTGGAACAGTTACAGAAAATCCGTGATCTGATTGCCATAGAGAGAAGCAGCAGATTGGATGGATCCAGTAAGAAGGTGGAGTTCTCTCAGCACCCTGCTGCTGTCAAGCTTCCTCTGGAGCAGTCTGAAGATCCTGCTGGGTTAATACAGCACTCAGGAAACCAAACAGGGCAGCTGCCAAGCCTACCCTCTGCTCCAATGGTACTGTGAAAACCAACATTCCTTACTTTTGTCAGTGTTGAAACAGCAAAAGAGAAGCATTCCCAAGTCATGTCTCAAATGATCTTGGGTTTAGAACTCTAACATCGTTAAATTTGCTAAGAATTTTGAAAATTGTCAGAGTTGTAGCAAATGCGAGGGAGATGGCCACCTTTTATTTTCCATCTTCCTTCCGTTTCTTGCAGTTTCTATGTATCCTGGCTGACCTTCAAGCCATGATCCACACATTTCAGCCTCCTGAGCAGTGGGATTATAGTTGTGTATAAACGTGCTCAGCTGCTGTATTTACATTTTAAAATAAAATTTGTGACATACTTCTTCTGAAACAATTAGGTTTTGTTTATTACTTATAATCTACTTGTTTTCTCAGTATTTAAATCAGTTACACAAATGAGTATGTCTTTAACCTCAAACAAATGAAATTACTGAACCTGTGTGTATTATGGTAATTAGATTAATTGGTTGCCTCTATTGTGTTTACACTTGTAATCTAAATTTTACCTGTTGCCAATCTTGATGGGAATTTAATTGTTTTGCTCCAACTATTATATATATCTTAAATTTAAAAAAATGTGTTCTTTAGGTTTTAAGTAAATGATAATCTATTAATAAACTGACAATGAATACTTAAACTCAGTGAAATTTAGTTGTTAACATGAAGAACTGAAGTCAAGGTTTTTGATGCCTTAGCAGGACTATATTGGTAAATTTAAATGATCCCATTTAAAATAGCTGTGTGTCTTTTCTTGGGGAGATACAAACAAATATCAACTATACCTCACTAGCAGCAGACCAAGAAAATGAGTTCATCCAAGTCTAGCTTGCTGAACTACTGAATTTATTGGGCTTACTTATAGGCTTATGAAGAATATGCAAACAGCTGCATCACAGAAAAGGTCCACCCGGTGTGGGTCATGGGTGCACTCCTCCCAGAAGCTGCATAGATGGAATCTGCGTGGAAGCTAGCTTTCCACTCCTCATTTACTCTGGTCATTCCTGGCAGCACATGCAGCTGGGCTAGGTCTTAGGAGAGGCCGGGAGAAAGTAGAATCTTAGGAGACAGTCTGTATTAGTTCCTTTTCTGTTGCTGTATAAAACACTATGTCTAAGGCAAATTTATAGACAAGGAGGTTTATTTAGAGCTTATGGGTAAAAAAGTGCTAGTGTTCATAACGACAAGGTGGGAGACATGCAGCTTGTGAGAACTTATATTTTGAACTATAAACAGGAAGCAGAAAGAGGGCTGAGAATGGCATATATCTTTTAAAATGTCAGCGCTTGCCTGCATTGACACATTTCCTCCAACAAGGCCATATACCTCCTAAACAGCCAAAGGATACCAACATTAGACGCCAAATATTCAAATAAATGCCCAAGACTTACCGGTGACAACATCTCATTCAAACCACCACAGGTTCTAATATCCTTCGTACTTTTTCCTTCTGTGAGGGACTAGCCCAGTCTTGTGAAGAGTTCCCAAATGCTGGTCATCATAGCTTCTGTGATTCTAAGATAACATGGGCCATGTCATACCTAGAGGACAATATTCTCTATGAGATACTTTGTTTGCAAAAACTCCTTTTGATAAATGTTATTAGATGCTCTCAATTTTCACTGTCAAGTTTTTCTGCTATTTCCATAGTAATTTTATGAATAACAAGTTTAAACTCTTATACACTTATTTTAATTTTAGTAGTCAATATCCTCCATACAGTAAAACTTTACTGGATCAGTTCTTAAATCCACCCATCATCTATTCAAATTGCCTAATTCTGGATGCTTTAAGCTCTTTTCTTTGTCTCATCCTAGAAGACCCCACGACGCTCCTTTGAAAATATTAAAGGTGTCCTGGCCAGCTAAAGATAGATGTGTCTCACCCTTTCTTGTAATTTGTATTAATAGTTCCTGGTTGCTTGGTTTTGGTTGGTTGGTTGGTTGGTAGGTTGGTTGGTTGATTTTGTGAAAGATTTAACTCCTCTTACTTCTAGGGAAGGTTTAATTCCTCTATCCATACTCATTTGTGTCTCCTTTGATTTATTTTACCTGTAAGTACTTCAAGTCTTTGTTTCTCCTTTCCTTTGCTTCATACATTTCATTGGTTTATAGTAATAAATTCAGCTAGTTCTTAGAAAGGTAACTGTTGAATCATCAAACATACAGGAGCCAGCATATGTGAAGTGAAAGCCTTGAAAAGTCTGGAGCTTTCAGAGTTTGCTTTTAGAAACAGTTATTCTCTATGTAACATTTCACATCTTCAGGACAAAATTGTCAGTTACAGAACAGTAGACCTACTTGACTGACAGGGTATAACTCCAGTCATTTCACCCCTTACAAGCAGTGTTTTGTGTTTTATGGGTTTTTTTTTTGTTGTTGTTGTTGCTGTTGTTGCTTTTGTTGTTTTGGTTTTTTTTGTTTTGTTTGAGACAAGGCCTCACTTGAGCCAGATTGGCTTTAAACTCACTATCCTCCTACCTCCACCCACAAGATGCTGAGGTTATAGGATAGGTCACATTTTTCAGTGTGCATTTTACCTGTAATAGAATGTTGAACATAATATAATCACTGTCTGCTTCTAGGTTGTGTGCTTCTAAAATAATATTTCATGTATCAATCATGTAAAAACTAAGTAGAAAATAATAAATTTAAAACCCCCCCTGTGGATTCTCATATCCCTTCCATGTGTGTAAGCAGCCCATCAGACACACCTTAGGTCTTTATCAGTTTCCAGATACATTGATACATATACAGAGCCTGACTTTACCTTTTTTTTTTTTTTTGATTTTTAATGGCTTTGAAGTTTTCTAATTAGAGTGTTAGAGTACATTATTTTTAAATTTTTCTACTTTCTTTTGTTTAATTAGTGTTAAAAGTTTAAAATGTTCAATGCTAACCATTCTTCTAAAATCTTAAAAATATTCCTGAACTAAGTACTTCATTAGTGTTGTTGCTCAGGAGATCTCTTCCTACTTTCTGAATCATGGTTTGCTCCTAACCTTGCAGTTCAGACATTATGTAAGGCATAAATAATGACAGCTTTAAGATACTGTCAGTCAAGACAAACTGCATTATTACCAACAAAACCTCTAGAGACATGTACTATTGGTGGGATAGTATTTATCAACTCCCCCTTGGTTCTTACTTCTTTATGAACTTTATGAAATTCTAGTAATTTATGAACATCTTTTGGTTGTCTGTGAATTACTAGAATACAGGTTTTTTGGTAACCTGAGTTGACCTCAAACTTGGTGTGTAGTTAAGAGTGACCTTCAACTTCCTATCCTCCTGTTCCCACATCCCAAGTGTTGAGATTACCAACAGGCATCTGGAATACATTTTACAAAATAAGTTTTACTTATCTTTATGTTTGTGAGCCTATATGAGTGTAAGCCAGAAGAAGGCATCAGATCCCCTGAAACTGGAGTTGCAGGCAACTGAGAGTTGCTATGTAGGTGCTGGAAACTGAACCCAGGTACTCTGTAAAAGCAGTAAGCACTCTTTACCCCTGAGCTATCTCTCTGGCTCTAAATATCATTTCATTTAAACTTTTAATCATCAGTTTCTATTCTGTAGGAGAACTTAGCAATTATTTTTACTATCATCATTTTGAGTGTTAACACCAATTGAGATTTATAATGAACTAACATCAAATTGAAAAAACGTAGCTTCCATTGAAGATAAATTCTAGTAAACTTTGTAACTGTTTCTGTAGCTATATCAAGTTAGTTTTTAAAGTTTTAAGTCATGATGCATATAAAATTGTTAAGAATTTTTCATAAATTCTTAACCACTAGAAATTACTGCCTGTTTTATATAAGGATATATTTAAGACAATTATCATAATTTATGGTTATTCCATTGAAATTATTAAATAATACAATAATGGGAAAATAAAGTCACCTACATATTTGTTCTTATTACAGTATTGGGTTGACAGCCAAGGCTTTTCAAGTGATAGATGCTATACTACTGAGCTATATTCTCTCTGAGCTCATTAATTTTTAAATTTATCTGTCTCATAAACCAACAATAAGGCAATTTCTTAATCTGGATCTATTTAATAGGAGAGAAATCTATTTGGGTATAAGAATTTTAATGTTCAGTAATTTGCTAGTCTACCATTCTTAAATGTCAAACATACCTTTACATCCTTAAGGGGATTACTTCAATTACGGTAGATCCTAATGTTTGCACATTTAGTCTCTATTAAAAATGATGAAGCTAGGACTGGAAAGATTGCTTAATAACTAAAAGCATGTATTAGTCTTACATTGGTTCCCAGTACCCATATCAGATGGCCTACAACTATCAGTTTCTCCAGCTCTGTGGGATCCAGTAAGCTCTTCTGTCTCCACAGGCACCTTCCCTCATGCATATACCCATGCACTCACACCTACACACAAGTTAAAAATACATCTTTTTTGGTGATGATGATGAATGTGGTAGGTGGGACATTAATTATAGCATCCAGAAGGATCATGAATTCCAAGATAACCTGAGCTACATAGGAAGACCCTGCCAAAACAATAAGTTATAGTCTGTTTGAGACCAGCTAGGGAAGACAGGGAAACTGAGACTGGCAAAACTAAACACTATATATGTATGTAACATTTCAATTTTTCTTATCAAAAACACACAAGTATGAAATTTAAAGTTTGGAAAAACACATACACATAACCATAATCTTCTGAAAAGTGGTAACATTGTAGGTGATATTTACACCTCTTAGTAGTTCATTGGGTTTCTTTTTGCAACAATATATAGCTTTCACACAGAAAAATTTCTTTTTTTGTAAGAAATGTTCATTAATTCCAAAAAGAATTAAAACTGTCACTTAAAATGTATTATTATACAGAACTTTCATGCTTAAAAATAGGTTCCCATCGAGAAGTCACAAATATAAAGGATGGTATGAAAGGTGGAAAAGAACTGGTGGGCTTGGAGATGGTTGATTCTTTTTTAGGAAACTGAGGGTGGTCATCCAGCATCACTGATTTGTCAGAATCCTGAGCATTGTACTTTCTTACAGAGTCTTAAATATCTCACATCAGAGCCAAAATAACTGGAAGTATGAATAGTGCAAGAAACCTTTTTGGTCCCAAACAGATTTCACATTTTAAACTTCCACTTATACTCCAAATAAGTTTTCCTGCGTCAGGCAATTAACTCCTGCCTTAGTACATGGTTCCCCAGCTGCTGTAATTGCCCTGCAATCAACAGCCTTCTATTTCTATGGTTTAAGCCCCCCTTTATGGGCCAATGAGTATTTAATGAGATAAGGTAAGAAAATAAAGTTTATTGTTGAAGATCATTTGAGTGCTATTTAAACTACAATGAATGAGGTAATTTCCAGATAGAAAGGAATAAATTGAAAATAAAAATACTCTAAATGAGCTCTTGTCCTCTCAGTAAATGAAAATCTGCATTTAGGAAAAAGACACCACTTTAAATGTATCATTTTAATAAGAATTTTTTCAAATAAAAATGGAGAGTTTTATATAAATTTTGCTTTATAGTAATTTCTGTTTGTGTCAGTCAGCATGTTCTCCCTGTTGGATTTTCTACTGCTTCATTTCTTACAACTGAACCTGTGTTTGCTTTCTTCTCAACTATTGAATATAGCTGTTAACTGGGATCTCATCCTCTGACACTCTGGTCTCTCTTCTCAGGAAGGCTTCTTGTGGCACTTGTACCTTTTCCTAGGCCTGTTCTCTCCCGGGTGGCATTGGCATCACAGCTGCTGCTGCTCTCCCATCCTCTCATTGTCTCATTTCTCTCAAACACTTGTCTGATATGTAAGATATGGACGTGTATTCTGAATACATTTTATTTGCTTTATTCATGAATACAGTGTACATTATACAACAATGCAGTGAAAAACTCACTTGTAATTCTAAAAATTGGAAATACATTGCTTACTTTCTAACTATGAACATAAATCTCCATTTTACATAGTACTGATAATTTTGGATTTGGGGGTGTAATTTTGATAGAGCTCATGATTTGTTGATGTTGTTGTTGGTACATTATGATGCAGAGTTTGCTGGTGAATGATGAAGAAGGGAAGGAATCCATGTTAGAATGCCCTCTCATTTTTGCCTGTCTACTTGTATTAGCTTTAATAGTCCTAGTTCTTTGTAATATTTAAAAGCCAGGGATGATGTTTAGTAAAACCAGCACTCAGGAGGCAGAAGCAGGGAGACCTCTAAGTTTGGGGCAAACTTGGTCTACAGAGCCAGTTCTAGTACAGCCAGGGCTATAAAGAGAAATCCTGTCTTGAAAACCAAACCAAAAGCCTCCATACCTATAAATTTGCTTAGCCAGGAGCACCGGAAACTATAACCCTGCCACACATCATAGACACGGTAGGTGCAGGCCGCACCTCTACTTCCTGCCAGTCTTTTATTTTCCTCTGAGTACTTCTGCAGCTCATGAGGGAGCCACTTCTCATTTAAATATTAACCAGTATTATAAGTTCATCGCTTTAAATTTTTGACTAAGATTGATGATAGTTCTAGCATTTTCTTCCCATTGAACCATTCGGTACAATTCATCAGTGCCTGCAGTCAGCCCACATTCGGTGCCACTTGGACAGCTTGGTCCCTTGTAACTTATTTTCCCTATTTCTATTATTACAAACTGTTCTAAGATCTAGAGCCATTGTTCTGCTACATTTCTTCAGTTGTTTTTGTTTGTTTTAGTCGGGCTTTTGTATATCCCAGGCTGGCTTTGGAACTCACTGTGTAACCAAGAGTAATCAACTGAGCTGCCTGCCTCTGTCCTCCAAGTCTAATACTGTGGTCTGTAGCAGCACACCTGGCTGTAAGGGCTTAGCTCAGCCTCTTTTCATTTGATCGCTCACTATTGACTTCAGCTGGTCATTCCTTATTGTAAGTTGTTAGCGGCTAATCTAGCTTCTCATGAGAAAAACCTACCCATCATTCCTTGGTGCCTCCCATGGTGGGCTGACAGCCCCCCCACAGACCACCTACTTCACTGTATGGTCCCTCATTAATACTCTCCCAAAGTGATTCTAGGTTATGTCCAGTTATTCATACTAGAAAAGCACTCGATCCACTGAGCTCCATCCCTAGCCTTCTTTGGTACTTAAGAATAAATTGTTTAACTTACCATTTAATTTCTAGTATCCTAGTAAATAGGGAATCAGTAAACATTTACAGAAGTGTCGTTGGATTCCTGTACACCATAGGCTACTTGATCTTTGAGGCTGTGGCCTTGTTTGTTTCAGTCTTAATTACTTTTCTGATTCATTCACAAACAGATATTTGTTAACTCACTGTGGTGGATCTATGAATATATGATTTATTCTTTTTCTTTCTTTTGTTCATTTTTTATTTCTTCATTATATCTTCCTCTTCTTTCTCTTCTTACGTGTGTGTGTGTGTGTGTGTGTGTTGTATATAAGTCTGAGATACTGAGGATTATACGTAGGCTTCATACATGTTAGGCAAGAACTGTACTACTGAACTCTATGTCCTCACCTCTTTTTACCTTACACCTGCTGAGACAGGGTGTCACCTAGTTGTCCACCCTGGCCTTGAACCTAACAGTTCTGTGACCTGAACATTTGCAGTAGCTGGGATGCAAGCCCGTGCCACTGAGCTTAGCTACTATTTCTTTCTTGTACACATATCCCAGTGCTTAACACAATGCCTGGCACACTACATTCAGTAATGATTTGCTAATCCAGTCATATTTACTTTTGATTGCTCTTGTTGAGTAGCACCTGCCTCCTGATTAATGGTTTCTGTGTTGTGATATTTTATAAAGTATATTAATTTTACCCTTCTACATAATTAGCTAGGTTGTATATAAGTTCTATGTTCCTAGTCATTTTTCATCAGAATTTCAAACCATGTGCTTCATGTGTTTTCAGTAAAATACCAGACTCTCTGCCCTATTCTCCATACACATTTAATTTTTCTTACTGCTTAAAGGCTTTTAGGGTTTCAATTTTTACCCACTGCTATTCACTGTTGTAGTCTAGTTAGTTTTCCATTCATCCTACCTCTTCAGGTATGTGAGATTTGCTTCTGTTATTTCTTTAAGATGTTTCTTTTTCCCAAAGATTTACTCATTAATTTTTTTATATATGACTGCTGTATCTGCATGTATACCTGCATGCCAGAAGAAGGCATCAGATCTCAGTATAGATGGTTCTGAGCCACTATGTGGTTGCTGGGCATTGAACTCAGAACCTCTGGAAGAGCAGTCAATGCTCTTAGCCACTGAGCCATCTCTCCAGCTCCCAGCCCCCTTTGGGATGTTTCTTTTTTTCCATTGTTTGTAATTTTTTTCTAGAATTCCTCCTAGACTAAGAAACTGATTTATCTTGAATGCCTGTACTTTTTATACATTACTCTTAGAAAATGTCTTAGACTTCTGATTGATCTTTCTTTGATGCATTTATTCTGCTGTTTGATCATACCAGTGGCTTCTTTATTTTAGCGTTTAAAATTTTATTACTAAGATCTGTACTACAGCTTTTTGAAAACTGGTGGTTCCCACTTTACAGTCTTTAACTTACTGGTTTGGTTTGAGTTTTCTGTGTTACAGTAGTATGAAAGAAAGGCAGTGCACATTCAGGAGAAACCATCCCTAAAAACTAAGTGTGTTCTTGTCTTCTTGGACTGGAGATGTATGGCAGACACTTTCTAGCAATGATGAACAGGGGCAGTGAGCTGCACCTCCACTAGACTCAGCATCCTAAGGTCCACAGTGTGCTACGTCACCAATTTCACTCACAATATTGTCAACTTGTGACATGTTTTCCAGGATATAACCCCATTTGAGGAATGTCTTTATGATATGTGTTCTAGTCTTCGAAATGTACTTCTTTTCAATTTCACCTGTGTTTTCCATTGTTTCAGTAGGGCTCGCTTTTCTGATACTAACACATTTTTCATTTCTCATGGCTCATGCCAGTTTTATAGACCCCTCCATACCTGGCAGAGCCTAGGAGCTGCCAGCTGCATTTGTTTCCATCATCTGTACGGAAGCACCTGGTATGGACTTGATGACTAACCTTTCTTTCACAACTCTAAGCATGCAGTGTCAAGAGGCAGGCTTTTTTGGTGATGAGATGACTAAGAAGAAGAAACACTGTTCCTCCTGTAGACCCTGCCCATCCTTTGGTTCAGTCTTTAGCTTCTCACACCTTACAGTTATTTTGGAAACTTTTTCACTTTCTGTCAACACTTTGACAGGTAGTCATACTGCCTTGCTTTCCCCCTCTAGTCCATGCATACATCTTTCCTCTTTTAGGTATGTATTGACATTCTCTGTCTGATAAAACCATGCCTCCTTTGTGATGCCTTATGTTACAAGGGTTTAAAGATGCACTGCTCAGAGCACTGTCTTGTTCAGAGCATATGAGTATATACACAGTGGAAAATAGACAGGCCCCGATCTTAGTATTGTAAAGGTATCCATGTAATTGTTTTTGATGAATTCACATCATCTTAATGAAATCTGAGAACCACAGCATTATTATATCATTTCCATGGTATTGCAAAAAGCTAACTGTAGTGTTTTTTTCTTCTTAGGTTGTTGGCGATTCAACCATCTTAAAAGTTCTTCAGTCCAACATTCAGCATGTGCAGCTCTATGAAAACCCTGTCCTCCAGGAGAAAGCATTGACTTGTATCCCAGTCAGTGAACTAAAAAGAAAATCTCAAGAAAAGTTATTCAGAGCTAGAAAGTTAGATAAAGGTAGTGGCTTCCATAATGATTTATTGCTAAGTATGCATCATTGCTAGGTAGTAGTGCCTTTGGCTACGTGTGCACACTACAAATACATAACCTACACCTATGTGGAATTTTAAGAAGCATAACAATAATGGACATATATTTGCTTTTTAAAAAAAGTATTTTGTGGTAACAGTAATGTAGAAATCTTCCTATCCTAGCATTTTAAGTGTACAGTTCATTCTATTGAGTATGTTTCTGCTGCTACATGACCCATATCACCATCCTCCCTTTTGTTATATAAAATGGAAAACCTACCCAATAAATGGTTATGCCCTGCCCTTCCCTAACTCCAGCTACTGACAATCACTGTTCTACTCTCTGTCTCTGATCTTGACAGCTCTATTGCATGGAAGTGCATTGTGTTTGGCTTATTTGATTTAGTGTAATGTCTTCAAGATGTGTTCATGTTACAAGATGCTGTAGAGCTGTCTTCTGTTGTGCGATAGATGGTGATCCATTATGTGTACACCCGTGTCTTGCCTTGCTAGTGATCTGTTGGTGGACACGTGTGTTGCTTTCATGTATAGCTCTTATGCTGCTGTGAAAATGGATAAACAGATATCACTTTGAGACCTAGTTATAATTATTTGGTATTTTAACTTGAAGGTGCTAATATGCTAATTTTATTATTTTTTTTTTTGGAGAAATTACCAAATTTTTTCAGTGTCTGCTCCCTTTTTTTTTTTTTTTTTGCCTTCTTATCAGTGGTGCACAGGATTTCAGTTCTTATCTCTGTCAGCAGCTATTATATATACATATATATAATATTTTATAGGTTTATACCTATAAAGTCATATATATTTATAGTAATATATGTGATAATTACATAAAACAAAATATTTCCATATATACATACATATATGTATGTATATATATATATATATATATATATATATATAACCATGTTAATAGAGCTGAAGTAGCATCTCAGTTTTGATTTGCCTTTCCAATATTGTTGAACATCTTTTAATGGGCATTTGTATATAGTCCTTGGAAAATGTCTATTTAACATTGCTCTTAAAAGTATTTTTAATCTGGATATGAATTTTTATAATATTGGTATATGTATGTTTATGGGAAAGGTAGAACTTTATGGAATATACAGCCAGTATTATTTGTATGTGTTGTTTTTTTATTGTGCTACAGATTGAACACTATGAATTGCATCTGTGAGACAAGTGGTCCTCCATGGAACTTCACCCACACTCTTTAGATTTTAAAACAGGGTCTCAGTGTATAGCTTGGGGCTGGCACTGCCTTCATGATCTTACTGCGTCTGCATCTCAAGTACTGGCATTACAGGCATGCTCCACCATGTCTAGCTTTAGTGACTCTAACAGAATTCACCCCTAAAGGTAGACACAGGTTCACTTTTGTTATTAGATATTATTTATTGGTGCAGAATAATTCCACAACAGTTGCTTTTGTATAAGCTCAGGGTTGCTACTTACACTGAGCATCCCCTTTGCCTCTGTCCCTCCATTTGGAAATACAAATAATTAAAAGAACAAATGAGTTAATACATTTAAACAGCCCAGAACAATAGTTTTGACCTTTATAATCGTTTGGTAACATTAATAAGTCTCAGGATTTTAGTTGTTAGTAGTTTTATGTCTATAGGGTTTTTGCTTTTATGTAATTGATTTTTATCCAGTTATTGTTCAGTACTCTGTTTATTAGCGCACTGGGTATTTGGGGGAAAGTGGTTGCCATGCTTTATAATAAGCATTTTTTAGTACTGTATCTTCAGAGTCCTAGTCACTTGTGTGCACTGCAGGCACCTTGTGAAAGGCACCTTGCCTTTCTTCCCCCCACAGTGGTGGTGCTGAAATTTATTTCACTGTCCTACATTGTGATTACTCAGGCAATGTTGTTATGTTTTGGATCAAGATTAGGAAAAGGAATGTTCTTTTTTAACCTTAATCTGTTCTTTCCCTGTGTTCCTCATTTCTTGTTGTAAAATTAAGTTTCTAACATGTATCATTTTCTTTTTTAATATTCTGAGATGAGAAATATATTGAAGTGTTTTGATTAACATCCTATTTTTCAGTAATTACACTCCCATCTCCATAGTACCCCCCCCCCCCCAGTCTCAGGATAAAACCCAGGGCCTTCAGCAAACTAGACTTTCCCAGTGAGAATACTGTTACCTGTAGGGACAAAGCTGAGGAAGATGCTAATGCTAGCAAGTCTCAGTTTACTTTGAATGTGACTATGTCATGATTATTGTTCTAGAAAAAATTAACATTATTAAAGAAAACTTAAGATTCTCTCCCAGTCAATCAATCCTTGGTCCCACATATGGTGCAATTCTTTAAAATTCATTCTTCTAAGTAATTCTATGGAGAAAGTAGTTTAATTTGTGTGGAGTTTATTCAAAATTTATCATCTTATGTACATTCAGTTCCTTTATACTTTTCATTTTCATATCAGGGACATCTTGTTAGGTCTCTATAAACTGTTGTAGTACAGATATATTTAAACACTGTACTGCGTGTATATTTAACTTGCACAGTTCCCCATGGATGGGCACTGAGATTACTGTCTGCTCTTATTTGTGCTGAATGCCATCCACTGAGGTGCTCATGAAACCAGCTTCCTGTTGCTTGGACAAATTCCCTCTTGCCAATGGCATGTGGCATTGTTTCACAGAGAGAAGATTTGTGCTTCTGATGTTGATGTTACTTTAAGAGGGATTATTATCACTGATCTGTAGGACAGTTTTATGTGCTCTAGATTGATACCTTCCTTATGTGCTCTAGATTGATACCTTCCTTATGTGCTCTAGATTGATACTTTCCTTATGTGTTCTAGATTGATACTTTCCTTATGTGTTCTAGATTGATACTTTCCTTATGTGCTCTAGATTGATGCCTTCCTTATGTGCTCTAGATTGATACCTTCCTTATGTGTTCTAGATTGATACTTTCCTTATGTGTTCTAGATTGATACTTTCCTTATGTGTTCTAGATTGATACCTTCCTTATGTGTTCTAGATTGATGCCTTCCTTATGTGTTCTAGATTGATACTTTCCTTATGTGTTCTAGATTGATACTTTCCTTATGTGTTCTAGATTGATACTTTCCTTATGTGTTCTAGATTGATACTTTCCTTATGTGTTCTAGATTGATGCCTTCCTTATGTGTTCTAGATTGATACTTTCCTTATGTGTTCTAGATTGATACTTTCCTTATGTGTTCTAGATTGATACTTTCCTTTGCTAGACACATTAGAATTTTACTACTCCCTATCTCAATGTTCCTTGTTAATTTATTAGGTGGATCTTCTAGAATTCAGAAGTTTTAAATAACATAATTTTCCATTTCTGGATTTTATATTATTAGTCGAACCATGCTTTTAAGAAAACCTTTGCAGGCTGGGGAAATGGCCACACAAGGATGAATTCCTGAGTTTGAGTACCCAGAATTCACAAAGACTGATGTAGTGGAATATATCTGTAATCTGCACTCCTATAGGAAGATGGGGGATGGAGACAGTGGACTTCCAGAAGCTCAGTTATTCGTACCATACAAGTTACAAAAAGAGATGCTGACTCAAACAGTGTGAAATGCGAGGATAAACACCTGAGCTTGCCTTCTGTGTACTGTGACACATCCATACACATGTGCATTGCACACACACATGCACACACTAAGGAGGCCTTCTGGGGTCCAGTTATAAACATGTTCTCTTGTAACTCTTAACTATTGTAGTACTATAGAGAAAGACAGGCTTCTTACATAAATGTATTAACAGTATCAAATATCTAGGTAACCACTTGTCTCAACTAAATGGGTGACCCATTCTCTTAAAATTTCTTTGACATGACAATATTGTCTTGGTGTTTAATGTTTTTTTTTTTCTATTTAATGAGTTTGGTTTGGGTTTTGAGCTACTGTTTTCCTGTATATCTAGGCTAGCCTGGACTGCTTTTTACCTCAGTCTCTGGGTGCTTAAGATTACAGGCCTGCATCATTGCATGCAGTGACACCTTTATTAAATGCCTTTTATTCACTTTTAAACTATCTTTTGACTGATACAGAAGACCTGTCTCAAAAAAGAATAAAAAGGTTTGTCTTTCAGTACTCTTTCTTTTTTCATTGATTTCTTATAGGAGTATGATATTTGATTATTAAAAATCAGTAAGTTCATTTACCTTTAAAAAAACTTTAAACATGCACTATTATCACAGTGCATTAGTCTTTGAGTAAAATGACAGATAAACCTACGCTGTGTAGATGATATACGCAGTGCTGATTATCTTCTCAACAGTAGACAAGGACTCACTGCCATGGTAGTTCTTAAGGAGACCTGTACTAGCTGTTTTGTGTTTGTTTGCTGTACTGGGGCTTGCATTGCACATTTCAGACAAATGTTCCCTGAGCTAAGCTGCCAGACTCTATTGCCTATTAGGTAACATCTTCTTCTTTTCATATAAATTCTGTAGTAAATAGTTTTTTGAGAAAAATTATTTTATAATTTTGAGATTATATTTAATTACAAAATAATTTGGGGATTAACAAATTTAAAAGCAATAAACTTTCCTGGAGATACTACGTATTGCTGAACTGTAGGCGCCTCCCCCATGCTTTTACATTTGTGAAATATATCAAACAAAGCTAGGAGAGACTGGAATCCAGCTGACCCTTGGACAGCATGGGTTTGAACTATACTGGTCCACCTATAAATGGGTCTATAAATTAAAGTGTTTTTCATATGTCCCACACATATGTATCATAATTCATTTTACCATTGGTTCTGTTTTGCTGTACACACACACGCATTTTTTTAAAGTTAAAGTTCGTTTGGGTTGTGGTTTATACTTAGAACTAAAATTTAAAAGTATCGTTTATTAAAAGTTAACTCACGTAATCTAGACTTCAGTGTGACCAGTCATACTTAAGAAATTGAAGCAAATAGAAAGATGCAATATTCTATTCTAACTAAAACTAGCCATAGTATTGGTGTCAGTGGCCCAGCTCTTCTTTATAAGGAAAGGAATGAGATGGCATTGATAGCCAAGTGTGCAGCCGTGAAGACCTCTTTCAGCATGTTTTACTTTTTTTGTTTTTGGTTTTTTTTTTTTTTTGGTTGTTTTGGTTTTGGTTTTTTTGTTTTACTTTAATGGTTTGTATTTTAATACACTTTTCAAGATTTTTAAATTACTTCATATCTAGACAAGTTGAGATTTTTAACAACTTAATGTAAATTTACTACTTGATTTTAAAAGAGTAAGTGCATTGCAAATACCTGTTACTGAAGGGCTTAAATTACTTTTTAAGAAACAATTTTGCAGATGTCCCATTATATCATCATTCCTAGTATTGTTAAAGAATACTATTTCAGACACCTGTGATGAATATCAGATGTATCAGATAACATTATACTATGTGTTTTTTTCATAGATTTTTTTTTATTTATTTTAATTTCAAAACATTAAATGTAGAGATTAAGGCTGGCAAGATAGCCCAGTGGGACAGGTAGGCAGGGCTGACAAGATACCTCAGCAAGTTGAGTTATTTGCCAGCATCCTAACAAGCTGGGGATTTTCTCTGAGGACCCACATAAGAAGAACCAATTTTCACAAGTTGTCCTCAGATCTGTACACAAGTATACTCTGGCACATATGAGCATACACACACACACACACACATCCATGAGTAAATGTAATTTTTTAAATAGGAGATGATATTTTATTGATAAATTAGGCAAAATATTTTGTGTCATGCTTACTTGCTGGGGCTGTTCTGTACACTCTAGATATGCTGGGTGTTTGTCTTTTGGTGTGCATATCCATGGATAAATTCTATTACACAGTTGAAGCACTGACAAAAAAAAATAGATAGTGGAGAACATTGTCTGCTCTTACAGAGGAGTACCCAGATAGAAGCTTACGATCTTCTGTAAGTCTAGTTTTGTGGGATCTGAAACTAGATCTAGGAAAGACACCAATACACATAAAATAAATCTTTAAAAAGCTAACAGCATGATATTTACCATATCTGGTACTCAGACATCTACCTATAATTTTCTTATCATTTCATGTTTACCTATGCATATATCCAATAGCAAATTTAATACGGCCAAAATTAATATTTGATGGTGCTAGTGACAAAACTCTGGACCTTGCACACATCAAGCAAGTGTGCTACCACTTAAGCTGTGTTTCTCAAAATCGTATTTTTCTATCTCCCTTGTGTTTTATGGGTCGATTCCATGTTGACCCCCATTCCTTGAGACAATGTCATGCTCTGGTCAGTTGCATAGCAGAGACTGCAGTAGTCACTTCTGCTGTAACTGCAGTCACACAGCTTACTGTGTGTGTGTGTGTTAGCCCTGTCCACAGCATCTAACATTCCTTGCATATTCTTTGTGAACGCTTTTATTATTTTACACTTTCATATATTTCTGCTCCCAATCTGAGCATAAAGTATATAGGAAGTTTTGAATTTTGGGGGCTTTAAACCTTAACTGGTTTCTCTTCTAACTTCCAAGGTACTAATGTAAGTGATGAGGACTTCCTTCTACTGGAGCTCCTACACTGGTTTAAAGAGGAGTTTTTTCGCTGGGTGAATAACATTGTGTGCAGCAAATGTGGTGGAGAGACTAGATCTAGAGATGAGGCATTGCTGCCCAATGATGATGAACTGAAGTGGGGTGCAAAGAATGTGGAGGATCATTACTGTGATGCCTGCCAGTTGAGCAACCGCTTCCCAAGGTGGGTACCTGCCAAGTGAGGTGGGGGCTCTCTCAGTGGAATAGTAAACAGATTTATTATTAAATTAGCTTTTTAATATCCATTTTAACTGGACTTGATATTTCTTTAGGACAAAAGTCTGCAGACTAAACTGGCAGACTAGACCCAGCCATATCCACATTCTCTGGTTTTGTTAGGACACAGCCCTCTGACATATGGGTCCTGTGACAGTTTTCTGGCTGTCTTTTCTGTCTCTCCCTCATGTGTGTATATCTGTGTCTTGTGTAGCCCAGGCTGTCCTGGAACTTCTAATTTTTCTGCCTCAAATTGTTGAGTGCTAAGATGGTAGGCATGTATCACAATGTAGCCAGTGCTGGGGACTAGGCCTCTAGCTTTGTGCATGTTAGGCAGGCAATTTATCAGTTGAGCTAATCTCCAGTCCTTACTGTCTCCTTTATGCAGTTTGAATAGGAGCTGACTCCTATTCTAAGGCATACATTTTTACATATATCCATAGCATTTTAAAGTATGAAAGTGCTGTGGTATACAGTGAAAATATTAGTGATAGTGATGCCGTTATGATAGTAAATATAGTGCTGCCTTTAATAATCAGATACGGGGATAAAAGTAAGAGCAGAAATTGTTTTAATTAGGGCTTCCTCTGTTCCAGCCTTTCAAATCTATCTCAATCTCTGTATTTTTCTTGTTTATTTGGTTTCATTTGAGACTGAGTCCTGCTGTGTAGTTCAATTATCCTTTTACATATCAAAATTGCACATGTGCACACTAAACCTGAATAATCATATCTCCATTTTAAACTTGGGAAATTAAAATTTTTCAATTTACTTTTTTCAACCTGTAGCTTATAAGCTCCGTGTTAGATTTTCTTAATAGGCAATAGTTACGAAGTTTAGTTCTGTTGCCCAGCAAGAAAAGATGCCACATGTTTGAAAAGCCTGTTCTGGTGGAGTTTAGTACTCAGTTTTGTCTTAACTTGGAACCAGCCCTACATTATACATAAAGGAATATTGTACCCAATGCTGATATAAAACCAGCTTTGTTTTGTTGTTCTTCAACTTGCACTTACACAACACCTTTACAGTACCATATCTAGTTAAGTCCCTCTTATAAGGCTTTTTGTTTGTTTTTCCCTAGGCAACAGAATTAAACTAACAATATAGTATGGGTTAGTGCTATTTATGGTATTTATGCCATCATTTCTTGCTTTACTTTTAGTTGTTTGTGCAAAGTTGGAGAATCAACACATGGGGGGGGGGGCGGTGTTTTATTATGGTTTTAGTACCAGAGCTAGGCCTCGAGGCCTCCATGTTGCTGGTGCACTGCTTCACCACTGAGGAATTGCTCTTGCTCTACTCCATTTGACTTGACCCAAGACCAGAATGTTCCAGCTCATTAATATGCCTTAATGTAACCTTGAATCCCTTTTCAGTTAGAATGCTGAATTCACTTAAGCTTAAGCAAAGCAGCTGCTTAGCCCACTTTTCAATGCAGAGCCAATTCATTCATTTTCTTCCGGGTCTGGAGCTAGCCTTTCTGCCTAGCTAGAGCGCAAGACACGCACCAGCTTTTCTCAGTGCAGAGTAAAAATCTCAGTGCTCTCTATTCTTGTGATACATTTGTAATTGAAATAACTTTTGGGAGAATGCTGCACACATCTTGCTTGTAAATTAGCAAACATTTTTAAGTGGGTCCAGAAATTAATCAAAAGTCATTATTAAAAAGAAAACTGGAACTTATACTAAGTTAAAATATCTGCATATGAGTGAGGAGTCCAGCTGTGTTTACACACAGAGAGAATGAAGTCTTGTCAACCATTCTCTACCTTATTCCCGGGAGTCAGGTGTCTACCAAGCCCCCAAAATCCTGCCTCCATCACCCACAGCATTGGGGTTACAAGTATGCATGGTCATACCCCCAGCTCTTTACATGAGTACTGGATCCAAAATCAGTTCCTTATTTTTCCACAGCAAGTGTTCCTAAGCCCTGAGCCATCTCTCCATCCCTAATCCCCACAGCCCTAGTTTTGGTTTTCAAGTTTGGAAGCAGTGTCTCACATAGCACAGGCTAGCCTTGAATGACTTTGCCTTCCTAGTCTCCTCCTCCCTTCCAAACCCTGGGATTACACATGTACATCTTCTGTGGTGATGGGAATTGAACCATGTATGATAGTCAAGTATCCTACCAACTGAGTTAAATCCCTGCCCCTGCCCTTGCCCCTGCCCTGCCCCTGCCCCTGCCCCTGCCCTAAGCTAAAATCCATTGAGTAATTTTTAAAGGTAATTACAAAGCAAGCTTATTTACTTGCAAGAGAACCATTGAATATCCTAATCACAGTTTTTAGAAAACCTGCCTATACTAAATATTTTTAGAATCCAGTCAAGATGAAAACTCCCCTGTGCAGCCATTCTCCTACATCTTAGCTGTTACATGGCTTGTAATACTGATTCTGAGTGTGGCAGTATGGATAGGCTAATCAGTGCATTTACCTTCTTTGAAGTGGTAGCACCCATTTTTAATTAAGACTAAAACTGACTGCATATAGTAAACTACACTCATTGAAGACAGTTCTACCTTTTAAGCATGGTTCACAAAGACTAGCACAGTACCCTGTATATATAGGGTATGTGTTTTAAGTCAGTATTTTAAAATAAGACACTAAAAGTCATTATTGTTGTTTTAGCATACAAATGATTTAAGTTCTTTAAAAATTTGATTTTGATCATGAATCACAGCTCTCATCTTTGTTGTTTTTTAAACCAGATATAACAACCCAGAGAAACTTTTGGAAACAAGATGTGGACGCTGTGGTGAATGGGCCAATTGTTTTACTCTGTGCTGCCGTGCATTAGGGTTTGAAGCTCGATATGTGTGGGATTACACAGGTACAGCGTGAGTAGGAGAGAAGAAGAGACAGAGAAGAGAGGAGCTTTGTAAACCTGGAGTTGAGGTTTACAGCCTGAGCCCCTCATTTTCTCTTTTTCATATCACCTGAGTTCTCTGTTAACCTTCTGTAAGGTAACAGCAGTAGCAGCCTCACAGGAGATCTCAAGACTCTGTAACATTTGTACCACAGCTGCCCCATTCCCAGTGTCTGGACTCTATCCTATAGGTGACATTAACAGTACCTTGTTCTGTGTGGATGGAAATGTGTGTAGTAACATGCTATAGAGATCATGGTAAAGGATTGCTGTAGTTGATGTAGTAAGCCTCTACTACATTCTGTAGACACTAAGGAAAACTTGTGGACTTGCTCTTCATTTAGAAAAAAACTCATGTCAGGTTCGTGTTGAAAGTCTCTTTCCCTGTCCCAGGGTTTTCCTTGTTTTAGAATTAGATGAAACCTTCAGCTGATAGTCTTCTCTCAGAATCAAATATAGAGCCTCAAGCGCTCAAGGGTGTTTAAGGCAGGAGGATTGAAACCAGCCTGGGTATCCATTTGCCTACTAATGAGACTCCATTTCAAAACTCAGTATAGACCATGAATAACCAGGTACTCTGTCAGGCATCCTATGAGTCTGGAGAGGTTGTTTCAGAAGTCACATCTATTCCTCACAGCCCGCTAGTTCGGATGCTCTTCTGAAAGCTTTACCTGCCTTAGGGTCACAGCACACATCATTTTTAGTTAAGACTTAAACTGACTACATTTTAAATACAAATACTGTACAATTATGTGTGCCACAAAATGTTCTTGCTAATTAACTCGATGTTAAGTATTATAAGTTAGTTTATTATATGATTCTTAGAGGATTACTTACAGTTATTGGAAGCCATTCTTGTTTTATAAACTTAACTTCTACTTCCCTTTTCTTTCTCTTCTCCCACATGAGTAGACCATGTTTGGACAGAAGTCTATTCTCCATCTCAGCAGCGGTGGCTACACTGTGATGCATGTGAGGATGTCTGCGACAAACCCCTCCTTTATGAAATAGGATGGGGCAAGAAGCTTTCCTATATAATAGCATTCTCTAAAGATGAGGTAGGACATCAGAGAAAATGCACACCTTCAAAGTGTACTTGACATATGGGCTACATTCATTTGTACGGTGCTGTTTCTTCTGTCATTTGTAAACACCATAAAGTCATTGGAATCAGTGTGTCCCCTGTGGGTGTCCAAGGGATATTTGTATCCATTTATGTATAGATGAATAGTGGGTGAGTTACTTTTTAATCTTAAATTAAGCTGCTGCAAACATTCAGGTATATACTTGCTTTTTCTTGTTGCCTAGGAGTGGAATGGCTGGGTCATTGTCAGATTATTTTGCAAAGCAGTGGCACCATTTTATTTTCTTACCAGTAGTACATGAGATTTGCTAGTTTCTCCATATCCTTGCCAAAGTTTAGTGTGGCTTTACTATTTTTTTTTTTTTTTGAGTCGGGGGTGGGGGTGGGGATATTTTCTTTATTAACGTTTCAAATGTTTTCACCTTTCCAGGTCTCCCCTTCAGAAACCCCCTATCCCATTCCCCCCTCCCCTGCCTCTGTGAGGGTGCTCCTCCACCCACCCACCCACTCCTGTCCTTGTCATTCCTTAACACTAGCCTTGTGGCTTTACTTTTTAAAATTCAGCCCTGTCAATGAGAGCATGGTTGTGCTTTCCAAGTGTGCTTCCTTAATGACACAGTGTCCTGCCTGGAGCATGTGCTAGGTTTCATTTTCTAAACCTGTGCCTCTTTTCTTCTGAGTTTAGAGGTTTCTTTTATTGTTTTTTAAGTTCTTATGTAAGTTGTTTTTAGAATTTTGTGTTGTTAATATTTGCCTCGTGTGTTCTAAATGGTAAAAGAAAAGAAATCAGTCAAATTCTCTTTAAGATTTTGCTTTTACATTATATGGAAAAGTGTTGCTGCTTCGTGACAATGATTTTCTCTTATTTTCTTCTTAGAGCGTTTTATGTTTTAGTTAGTTGAGACTTATTTTGAGCATCTACATTAATGAACTGCCCTGCCAAAGATGGCTGAGGAGACTGGGCTTCTCTCTTGTCCTCTCTGTCAGAAATCACTTCTGTAATAATACAGCAAAGAGGGTAAAGTTTCGTTTGTTTAATTCTGCAATGGCAGCATCTTTACAATATGAAAATCTAACATTGTGAAAATATTTTTATTTATCACTATTTTATTGAAAAAAATTAAAGCATATTCTTTTCAATGTCTTTCACTTTCATTTTGTTTTACTATGGCTTGTGAGACTGGCCTTGAACTCACGGATCTGCCTCGGCCTCCTTATTCCTGGATTATGGTGGTAATCTATCATGCTCAGCTTTTCTTTCTTATTTTTTTTAATTGAACAATACCCTCAACTCTGGCTTTTAAATTCTAACACAGGATATTTTTCTTAGTTACTTGTAAGAGTTCTTTGCATTGTAGCTATTTAAAAAATAAAGCTATTTAAAAAAAATTAAAGGAGCATTGTGATTTTTGTTAAATAGCTGTGTTTTGTAACTGACCCCAGGTAGTTGATGTCACCTGGCGATACTCTTGTAAACATGATGAGGTGCTATCCAGGAGGACCAAGGTTAAAGAAGAGTTACTTCGAGAAACTATTAATGGGCTTAATAAGCAGGTATGTAGTGGCTGTCATTGTAAAGGGGACATTTGAAATTTTACATATCAGGGATAGTCTGTTTTAACTCTTTATTTACTTATTGAGAAAGATCTCATGTATCCTTGACCTCATGTGCTAGGATAATATGTGCAACAGCATGTCTAGTTTTTAAAAATTACCTTTATTCCTTAAGAATTTCCTACAGTGCATTTTGATATTTACCACCCCAAAACTATCCCCAGATTCACCTTCCCTCCCTCACCCCCACCTACCCACCCGCTTCTTATCATCTTTTTTTTTTTTTGGTCCTAATGTGTGCTGCCCAGATACTCTTGGTTTTTCGAGACAGGGTTTCTCTGTATAGTCCTTGCTGTCCTGGAACTCACTTTGTAGACCAGGCTGGCCTCGAACTCAGAAATCCGCCTGCCTCTGCCTCCTGAGTGCTCTTGATGTGAGGCCTGACCTGGAGCTTGATCTACACCAGGTGTCACACCCTTCAGGAAAACTGTCTTCACCCCAGCAATTATTAATTACCAGTAGCTCCCTAGATAATGGTGGGACTTCATCCCTACCTCCCTACTTCAGTGCTGGGATTTTGCCAGCTTGAGTGTATACACAAGTCTTGTGCATGCTGCCATGACTACTGTGAGTTTTACACGTACAGCTTCTCTGCTGTGTCTGGAAAACACGTTAATTATAGTCAGTCAGCCACAAGTGGCTCTTAAAAACTTTCTGCCCCTTCTTCTTCGGTGACCCCCCAGGCCTTGAGGGGAGAGGTATGATACAGGTGTTCACTGTGTGCTGAGAACTCTGCAGTCTCTTATTCGCTTCGAGTTAACTAGCTGCCACACCCAAGTTTATATAGTTCAGAGAATGGAACCCAGGGCCTTAGGCATTCTAGGCAGTTTACCAAGTGAGCTAATTCTTATCCACCACTGAAATTTCTGAAGTAGTAACATCTTTCTACCAAGACTATTTTAATAACGCAGTGTCTTTTTTATTCTTAATTTTTTATTATTTAAATGTATTTTATACATCAAACATGTTAATAATATTGAGTATTTAAAGAATCAAAAAATACATAAAAATTTGTTCATCTTTTATATTCATATCCTTTCATATCCTAAAAATATCATTAATGAATATTTAATACTATCTATAACTGAGGATCCTATATCTAATGTTGAATACTAAATTGTTTCAAAACATGTAAAATATTCTTTGGGAGTTAAGCATAATAAAAGAGGATAAAATATTATAAATGAATCATTAAGAATTATATTCAAAAGCCCTTATATGATACAACCTGACATAGTGAGAGAGTATTTAAAATGCATTATGTATCTGTGTACATTGTCTAACAATAAGTTTACATTAAAAAGATTATCAATGTTTCTAGGAGAGAAATTATTTTTTCATTAAGTATATATGAAAAATTTCAAAATAGCAAAATCTCTTTGAAGTTAAACATTAAGAAAATGCTAATTTCAGGGACACTGAGAAAAATTATAAATATTCATGATGTTTGTAGAACATGATTTTAATGTTTCAGCTATTGCTATTCAACAAACAGAATAGTTATTTTAAGATAATATTTTGTTGTTATGTCTCCCTTTTCATTTCTGATTTTATTAATTTGGATACTGTCTCTGTGCCTCTGGTTCTTCTGGATAAAGGTTCATCTATCTTGTTGATTTTCTCAAAGAACCAGCTTCTGGTTTGGTTGATTGTTTGTATAGTTCTTTTTGTTTCTATTTGGTTTCCTGCAGTCCACTCCTCTCTGGCATATTTGCTTCTTTTTGTTCTAGAGCTTTCGGGTGTGCTGTCAAGCTGCTAGTGTAAGCTCTCTTCAGTTTCTTTTTGGAGGCACTTGGAGCTATGAGTTTTCCTCTTATCACTTCTTTCATTGTGTCCCATAAGTTTTGGTATGATGTGTCATTTTCATTAAATTCTAGAAAGCCTTTAATTTCTTTATTTGTTCCTTGACCAAGTTATCATTGAGTAGAGCGTTGTTCAGCTTCCATGTGTCTATGTGCTTTCTGTTGGCTTTTCTTTTTTTTTTTTTTTATTTTATTTATTTATTTATTTTTGTGTAGTTAAGGACAGCCTTAGTCTGTGGTGATCTGATAGGGTGCATGGAATTATTTCAGTCTTCTTGTATCTGTTGAGGCCTGTTTTGTGACAAATTATGTGGTCAATTTTGGACAAGGTACTGTGAGGTGCTGAGAAGAAGGTATATTCTTTTGCTTTTGAATGAAATGTTGTATAAATATCTGTTAGATCCATTTGGTTCATAACTTCTGTTGGTTTCACTGTGTCTCAGTTTAGCTTCTGTTTCCATGATCTGTCCATTGATTAGACTGGGGTGTTGAAGTCTGCCACTATTATCGTGTGGGGTGCAATGTGTGCTTTGAACTTTTTAGTAAAGTTTCTTTTATGAATGCTGGTGCCCTTGAATTTGGAGCATAGATGTTCACAATTGAGAGTTCATCTTGGTAGATTTTTTCCTTTGACCAATATGAAGTGTCCTTCCTTTTCTTTTTTTTTTATACCGTTTGGTTGAAATTTGTTTTTATTCCATATTAAAGTGGCTACTCCAGCTTGTTTATTGGGGCCATTTTCTTGGAAAATTGTTTTCCAACCTTTTACTCTAAGGTAGTGTCTGCCTTCATCACTGAGGTGTGTTTCCTGTATGCAGCAAAATATTGGGTCCTGTTTATATATCCAGTCTGTTAGTCTATGTTGTTTTACTGGGGAATTGAGTCCATTGATATTAAGAGATATTAAAGAAAAGTAATTGTTGCTTCCTGTTATTTTTGTTGTTAGGGTTGGGATTCTGTTCATGTAGCTATCTTCTTTTAGGTTTGTTGAAAGATTACTTTCTTGCTTTATCTAGGGTGTAGTTTCCCTCTGTATGTTGGTGTTTTCCATCTATTACCCTTTGTAGGGCTGGATTTATGGAAAGATATTATGTAAATTTGGTTTTGTCATGGAATATCTTGATTTCTCTATCTATGGTAATTGAGAGTTTTGCTGGGTATAATAGTTTGGGCTAGCATTTATGTTCTCTTAGTTTCTGTATGACATCTGCCCAGGATCTTCTAGCTTTCTGGTGAGTGTGGTGTAATTCTGATAGGTCTGCCTTTATATGTTACTTGACCTTTTTCCCTTACTGCTTTTAATATTCTTTCTTTATTTAGTACAGTTTGGTGTTTTTGATTATTATATGACAGGAGGAATTTCTTTATTGGTCCAGTCTATTTGGAATTCTGTTGGCTTCTTGTATTTTCATGGGCATCTCGTTCTTTAGGTTTGAGAAGTTTTCTTCTATAATTTTATTGAAGATATTTACTGGCCCTTTAAGTTGGGAATCTTCACTCTCTTCTATACCTATTATCCTTAGGTTTGATCTTCTCATTGTGTCCTGGATTTCCTGGATAAAACATTAGGAGCTTTTTGTTCTTTGCATTTTCTTTGACTGTTGTGTCAATGTTTTCTATGGTATCTTCTGCACCTGAGATTCTCTTCTATCTCTTGTATTCTGCCTGATCTCTTTCTTAAGTTTTCTAACTCCAGGGTTGTCTCCCTTTGTGATTTCTTTATTGTTTCTATTTCCATTTTTAGATCTTGGATGGTTTTCTTCACTTCATTAACCTGTTTGGTTGTTTGCTTGTAATTCTTTAAGGGATTTTTGTATTTCCTCTTTAAGGGCTTCTAGCTTTTTACCTGTGTTCTCCTGTATATCTTTAAGGGAGTTATTTATGTCCTTCTTAAAGTCCTCTATCACCATCATGAGAAGTGATTTTAGATCTAAATCTTGATTTTTCCACTGTGATGGTGTATCCAAGACTTGCTATGTTGGGAGAATTGGGTTCTGCTGATGCCAAGTAACCTTGGTTTCTGTTGCTTATGTTCTTAAGCTTGCCTCCTGCCATCCAGTTATCTCTCGTGCTACCTGCCCTTGCTATATATAACTGGAACCTCTCCTTCCTGTGATCCTAGTTGTGTCAGAACTCCTCAGTTCAGCTGTCTCTGTAATCCTGTGATTCTGGGATCCTGTGATCCTAAGATACTGGGTGTGTCAGAGTTCCTAGGAGTCAAGCTGCCTCTGGAACCCTGAGATTCTGGTGTGGCCAAGTTCCAGGGATCCTGGGGTCCTGTGAACCTGTGGGCCTGGGTGTATTAAAGCACCTGAGAATGGAGCTTTTTCTGGGTGTTGTGGGACTGGCTGTGGAGTGTGTGCCCAAGGTCTGCTCAGAAGGGCCAGTGTCTTTTTATTTATGGAAATTTTTGCATGGTTCATTTAAGTGTTATAGGGTGTTATATGTTAAATGTCACATTCCTTCTCAAAATGAATAAAACATCATTTCAGTATTCATAATATTTGCATAGAAAATATGCAGTTGTGGGCTTGGGACATAGCTCAGTAGTTAAAGTGCTTGCTGTATAAACATGAGGATCCCCAGAATTTATAGTTTACATGGGTAAACTGTAAATGTGATAGGTTGTACCTGTAACTTGATGAGTTACACACAGATAGATCCTAGGAACCTTCCAGCTGCTGATCTAGGCAAGATGGTGAGATGTGGGTTAATTAGAAATCCTCTCTCAAAAGTAACATGGAGAAAGATAGAGGAAGATACCTGATGTTAACCTCGAACTTCTCTCTGGAACATATGATAGGCACATGTGCACACCACACACACACACACACACACACACACACACACACACACACACATCATTGCTGGGCATGTTGGTGAATGTTTGTAATCTTAGCATTCTTAGCCGTTGGGGCTGTTGGGAGGCTGAAGTAGGAGGATAGTGAATTTCAGGCTAACAGGCTAACATGAACTACGTAGTGAGACCCCATCTGAAGAATGGAAAAGTATCCTGTTTAGTTTTCAAACTGTATCTTGAGTATGATGATGTACTTGTACTCGTGTACATATGTATATATAAATGTACCTACATGTTCATGTACATAATTTTTTAAAATAAGGCATGGAATGGTTATACTGACTACTGAGGAAAAAAAGAATGGATCTGAGATGGAAGAGGCTTTTATAACCTTTTGGTCGTATTTTGTATATATTTGCAGTTTTGTGGTACATTCAAAAACAATTTTGTTCTACCTGACAGCAAAAATGAAGCCAACTACCTAAATCTGATGCTAGATTGACATGTATGGTAACGTCTCTGCCTAGTTTGAACTCGCTTTCAGTCTTAGGAGAGAGGCTTGATAGAGACCCTAGCCTGGAATGGGAGAGCATGGCTGGAGCATTTTGTATGATTTGATTTGCCTGCCTTCCACTCTGTTAGGAATTCTGTGTTGCTTCTCAGAGCTTTGGCCCACAGTTTATTCCTGATTTCTCAGCCTCTTCTCATAGTGCTTACTAACTGGCAAGTCCCTGGGAGGGGAAGAGGTACAGTAGGCTCCTTCACATTAGTTCGTTTTCCCCTGAAAGAATCTCGCATCCTGGCTCCTTGGTAGCTTCCTACTTTATATACCCAGTCAATCTCCCCCATCCCCTCTTTATCTATGTATGTGTGCGCACATGTACACATCTCATAGTTTTTTATAGCGAGGCCATTGGTACAACACAAGCTAGTCTGTCACAAGCAGAACAGAAGGTGCTACCTCCCATTTTAAAGCTGCAATAATCCAGGTCATGAGAGTTTAAAATAGATGCTAAATGATTTATTAAAATAAAATATATAAAATTAAGTTTTCCATAGTTTTAAATTTTCTAACTAGTAAACTTTATTATTTCTTTCAAGAACTCTTCAGTTTTTATTTTGCTTAAAGGTATACTTCTGTATTCTCATAAACTCTAATTTTAAACATTAATTACAGAGACAGCTATCATTATCAGAAAGCAGAAGGAAAGAACTTCTCCAGAGGATAATTGTGGAGCTCGTTGAATTTATATCTCCTAAAACCCCAAGACCTGGAGAACTTGGTGGAAGGGTATCCGGGTCATTGGCTTGGAGAGTGGCCCGAGGTGAGACGGGTCTAGAGGTATGTGTTCTAGACAAGAAGGCTGACTTAGACTATGTGTGTACTGAAGTCCTCGGTGATGAAAGTTTTCTTCCTGGGAGATTTTATGAGTAGTATATAGGGATAGATTTATAATATGTAGCACAATTTAAATCTCATTTTTCTCTTCCATCTAAAAGTAAAACTAGACACATTTCTTTTTTTTTTTAGTGTTTTTATTAGACATTTTCTTTATTTACATTTCAAATATTATTCCCTTTCCTCGTCTCCCTCCAAAAATCCTCTCCACTTATCCCCTCCCCAATGCTTACCAGCCCACCCACTCCTGCTTCCTGGCCCTGGCATTCCCCTATACTGTGGCATAGAGCCTTTACAGGATGACCAAGGGCCTCGCCTCACATTGATGACAGAATAGGCCATCCTCTGCTACATATGTAGCTGGAGCCATGAGTCCCACCATGTGTACTCTTTGGTTGGTGGTTTAGTCCCTGGGAGCTCCGGGGTTCTTGTTAGTTCATATTGTTGTTCTTCCAGGACGCCCAGGGCTATACAGAGAAACCCTGTCTCGAAAAACCAAAAAAAAAAAAAAAAAAAAAAAAAAGTGGGGGGATGGATGGGATGGATCCCCAGGTGGGGGAGTCTCTGGTCATTCCTTCAGTCTCTGCTCACATTTCTAACAATCAGTCAGTTTCTTTAGTGGATAAGGCTATCAAAATCAGCTTTATTTAGTCTAAGAATTATTATGTACCTGTTTCTGTTACCACCCACCTGCATCACTAGATATTAGGGAGGCTAAAGCAGGAAAATTTCAAGTTCAGTATGACCATAGTGAAACTTTTGTCAAAGGGAAAGAAGTGTGAGAAAGAAACTCAGCAGAACAGCACTTGCCAAGCGTGTGTGAGGCTCTGTCCTCAAGCCTCAGTACTGAGGGTAGGGTTGCTCTCACCCAGTTAATCTATGGAAATGGAGGGCCTAACACTGGAACTGACCTGTATGGTGAAAGTCCATGTGCAGGGAGACATAGGGCACTAGATTGCCTCTTATCTAGGGAGCTTCAAGAAGCATTGCTGCATTATTCAGCAGACATAGAGCCTAGGAAGCTACATAATGAAAGTGCCTGAAAGGAAAATGACCCATTACATAGTGACAACTCAACAATTCTGAACAAATTATACTTTTATGTCACCTTTATCTAAATATGCCATTGTTCATTTTTCATGTCCCAGAGTCCCAGTAAATTCTGTGTTTGCTTTTTAGTTCATTCCATCATCTGTGGCAGGCTGCTAGTAATGTTGCTTTAGCTGTAGAATTATAACAGCCAAGTTCAACAAATAGTTCCAGTCACTGCTGACACAGTGCAAGCTAGGAGTCTGAATCTAGATTTAGCCATTAAAGAGCTCGTTTAACTCACAGCTGTGTTCAGCTGAAAACCGGGACATTATTTAGGTCTTCAGTTCCTTTCCTTTGGAGTGAGTGTGCTTCCTCTTACATGGGTATACACTAATTAAACTTTAAAAATACAAACTGGGCCATAGGATGAGCTTATTTTTCCCTGTTGAAAACTTTGAGATTTTTCTCAGTTACTGGAGACCATCTTACTGCCATGGATTTAAAAAGAAACCACTGATTCTCACTTTACAAATGGATGTTCTAAAAGTGAGCTTAAAGGAGTGTTAACCCTAAATAATAATTGCATCTTGATCTCACAGACATTTGGAGCAAGAAGAAAATATTGCTGATATTGTTTCCAGAAAGGAAAGTTTTATCTTAACTTCATTTTATGAAGACTAAGAGGGATGGCACGTGCCTGTAGTTCCAGCCCTAGGAAGACTGAGACAGGAGGATCTCAATTTTGAGACCAGCGTGGTCTCTATTTTTTTTTAATGAAATATTAATCTTGTTACATGTTGCTTTGCTTCTTTCCATACATGCTATATTCAGTAATATACTTTTTTAAAATTTTGACAGCTAGTTATCCTTTATGAGAGAATAGGTTATCATTCCAAACACTTTTCTGTGGTTTGTGTTAGCACTCTGAAATATCTTTGAGAAAACAGAGAAGATGTTGGGTTGTAGAAGTGCATGCTCATGTTTTGTGGTACTGAGGTGATGGGTCCTCAGTGCAACAAAAGGAAAGAAGGAAGGTGGGAGAAAGGAAGAAGATGGGAAAAGAATTGAGAATGCTAAAACAGAACTTGCTAAAATCAAATTCTAAAAAATAATAACTTGCTTATATTCACCTTTGAGAGCAAATAAACAGTTTCTGCTAAAGAGAGGTATTCTCTTTCATATGTAGACTGATGAGGGGTTTTGCTATTTTTTTGTCTTTTAAAGATAAGGTCTTGCAGTGCAGTTCAGGTTGGTGTCAAACTTGCTATCTTATTCCTTCATTAGCCTTCCCAGTACTGACTGCAATTGTTTGCTCCACCACACCCACTAAATGATAATATTTTAAAACATTACACACATGCATGTATGCATATATACACTTTTGTTAGATATTTTCATAGTGTGTCCCAATGTTGTGATGGAGTATTAACTGTTATATCAAGTTGAGAGTACAAAGATTGCTGATTCTCCATGGTGTATGGTTTTGCCTTCTTGTGGGCCTTGGCAGGATCTGGAGACAATTCAATCATCAAGTTTTCACCTTGGGATCATTATTATCTGTGTGGAGCACAGACAGAGAAGTTGAAAGAGTGTAAAGCTGGTAGTAACCTTTAGTGTCATAGTTACAGATGGAGGTAGAAGAGTAGAAATGAGGGAATGAGTGTATGTAGGTAGATGGGTTTTCTATTGCTGGGACAAATCAGTATGACCAAGGTAACTTACAGAAGATAGGGTTTATTTGGACTTTTATTTCCAGAAGGAAAGGAGTCCACCACCCTCAGGGAAGGGGAACATGGCAGCAGGCAGGCAAGTAGGTAGACGTGGCATTGACACTGCAACTGAGAGTCATAAACAGGAAACAGAGTTCTCTGACAATCTTTTTTTTTTAAATTTTTAATATTTTTATTACATATTTTCCTCAATTACATTTCCAATGCTATCCCAAAAGTCCCCCATAGCGCCCCCCACTTCCCTACCCACCCATTCCCATTCTTTTGGCCCTGGCATTCCCCTATATTGGGGCATATAAAGTTTGCAAGTCCAATGGGCCTCTCTTTCCAGTGATGGCCGAATAGGCCATCTTTCGATACATATGCAGCTAGAGACAAGAGCTCCGGGGTACTGATTAGTTCATAATGCTGTTCCAACTATAGGGTTGCAGATCCCTTTAGCTCCTTGGGTACTTTCTCTAGCTTCTCAATTGGGAGCCCTGTGATACATCCAATAGCTGACTGTGAGCATCCACTCCTGTGTTTGCTAGGCCCCTGCATAGTCTCACAAGAGACAGCTATCTTTGGGTCCTTTCAGCAAAATCTTTCTAGTGTATGCAATAGTGTCCACGTTTAGAAGCTGATTATGGGATGGATCCCTGGATACGGCAGTCTCTAGATGGTCCATCCTTTCATCACAGCTACGAACTTTGTAACTCCTTCCCTGGGTGTTTTGTTCCCAATTCTAAGTAGGTGCACAGTGTCCACGCTTTGGTCTTCATTCTTCTTGAGTTTCATGCGTTTAGCAAATTGTATCTTATATCTTGGGTATCCTAAGTTTTGGGCTAATATCCACTTATCAGTGAATACATATTGTGTGAGTTCTTTTGTGATTGTGTTACTTCACTCAAGATGATGCCCTCCAGGTCCATCCATTTGGCTAGGAATTTCATAAATTCATTCTTTTTAATAGCTGAGTAGTACTCCATTGTGTAAATGTACCATAATTTCTGTATTCGTTCCTCTGTTGAGGGACATCTGGGTTCTTTCCAGCTTCTAGCTATTATAAATAGGGCTGCTATGAACATAGTGGAGCATGTGTCCTTTTTACCGGTTGGGACATCTTCTGGATATATGCCCAGGAGAGGTATTGCTGGATCCTCCGGTAGTACTATGTCCAATTTTCTGAGGAACCGCCAGACTGATTTCCAGAGTGGTTGTACAAGCTTGCAATCCCACCAACAATGGAGGAGTGTTCCTCTTTCTCCACATCCTCGCCAGCATCTGCTGTCACCTGAATTTTTGATCTTAGCCATTCTGACTGGTGTGAGGTGGAATCTCAGGGTTGTTTTGATTTGCATTTCCCTGATGATTAAGGATGTTGAACATTTTTTCAGGTGCTTCTCTGCCATTTGGTATTCTTCAGGTGAGAATTCTTTGTTCAGTTCTGAGCCCCATTTTTTAATGGGGTTATTTGACTTTCTGGAGTCCACCTTCTTGAGTTCCTTATATATATTGGATATTAGTCCCCTATCTGATTTAGGATAGGTAAAGATCCTTTCCCAATCTGTTGGTGGTTTTTTTGTCTTATTGATGGTGTCTTTTGCCTTGCAGAAGCTTTGCAGTTTCATGAGGTCCCACTTGTCAATTCTCGATCTTACAGCACAAGCCATTGCTGTTATATTCAAGAATTTTTCCTCTGTGCCCATATCTTCAAGGCTTTTCCCCACTTTCTCCTCTATAAGTTTCAGTGTCTCTGGTTTTATGTGAAGTTCCTTGATCCACTTAGACTTGACCTTAGTACAAGGAGATAGGAATGGATCGATTAGCATTCTTCTACATGAAAACAACCAGTTGTGCCAGCACCATTTGTTGAAAACCCTGTCTTTCTTCCACTGGATGGTTTTAGCTCCCTTGTCGAAGATCAAGTTACCGTAGGTGTGTGGGTTCATATCTGGGTCTTCAATTCTATTCCATTGGTCTATTTGTCTGTCACTATACCAGTACCACGCAGTTTTTATCACAATTGCTCTGTAGTAAAGCTTTAGATCCGGCATGGTGATTCCACCAGAGGTTCTTTTATCCTTGAGAAGAGTTTTTGCTATCCTAGGTTTTTTGTTATTCCAGATGAATTTGCAGATTGCACTTTCTAATTCGTTGAAGAATTGAGTTGGAATTTTGATGGGGATTGCATTGAATCTGTAGATTGCTTTTGGCAAGATAGCCATTTTTAAAATGTTGATGCTGCCAATCCATGAGCATGGGAGATCTTTCCATCTTCTGAGATCTTCTATAATTTCTTTCTTCAGAGACTTGAAGTTTTTATTATACAGATCTTTCACTTCCTTAGTTAGAGTCACGCCAAGATATTTTATATTATTTGTGACTATTGAGAAGGGTGTTGTTTCCCTAATTTCTTTCTCAGCCTGTTTATTCTTTGTGTAGAGAAAGGCCATTGATTTGTTTGAGTTAATTTTATATCCAGCTACTTCACCGAAGCTGTTTATCAGGCTTAGGATTTCTCTGGTGGAATTTTTAGGGTCACTTATATATACTATCATATCATCTGCAAAAAGTGATATTTTGACTTCATCTTTTCCAATTTGTATCCCTTTGATCTCCTTTTGTTGTCGAATTGCTCTGGCTAGGACTTCAAGTACTATATTGAATAGGTATGGAGAAAGTGGACAGCCTTGTCTAGTCCCTGATTTTAGAGGGATTGCTTCAAGCTTCTCACCATTTACTTTGATGTTGGCTACTGGTTTGCTGTACATTGCTTTTATCATGTTTAGGTATGGGCCTTGAATTCCTGATCTTTCCAAGACTTTTATCATGAATGGGTGTTGGATCTTGTCAAATGCTTTTTCCACATCTAACGAGATGACCATGTGGTTTTTGTCTTTGAGTTTGTTTATATACTGGATTACGTTGATGGATTTCCGTATATTGAACCATCCCTGCATCCCTGGGATGAAACCTACTTGGTCAGGATGGATGATTGTTTTGATGTGTTCTTGGATTCGGTTAGCAAGAACTTTATTGAGGATTTTTGCATCAATATTCATAAGGGATATTGGTCTGAAGTTCTCTATCTTTGTTGGGTCTTTTTGTGGTTTAGGTATCAGAGTAATTGTGGCTTCATAGAATGAGTTGGGTAGAGTACCTTCTGTTTCTATTTTGTGGAATAGTTTGTGAAGAACTGGGATTAGATCTTCTTTGAAGGTCTGATAGAACTCTGCACTAAACCCATCTGGTCCTTGGCTTTTTTTGGTTGGGAGACTATTAATGACTGCTTCTATTTCTTTGGGGGATATAGGGCTGTTTAGATCATTAACTTGATCTTGGTTCAACTTTGGTACCTGGTACCTGTCTAGGAACTTCTCCATTTCATCCAGGTTCTCCAGTTTTGTTTAGTATAGCCTTTGGTAGAAGGATCTGATGGTGTTTTGGATGTCTTCAGGATCTGTTGTTATGTCTCCTTTTTCATTTCTGATTTTGTTAATTAGATGCTTTCCCTGTGCCCTCTAGTGAGTCTGGCTAAGGGTTTATCTATCTTGTTGATTTTCTCAAAGAACCAGCTCCTTGATTGGTTGATTCTTTGAATAGTTCTTCTTGTTTCCACTTGATTAATTTCGCCCCTGAGTTTGATTATTTCCTGCCGTCTACTCCTTTTGGGTGAATTTGCTTCCTTTTGTTCTAGTGCTTTTAGGTGTGTTGTCAAGCTTCTAATGTGTGCTCTTTCTAGTTTCTTTTTGGAGGCACTCAGAGCCATGAGTTTTCCTCTTAGAAATGCTTTCATTGCGTCCCATAAGTTTGGGTATGTTGTGGCTTCATTTTCATTGAACTCTAAAAAGTCCTTAATTTCTTTCTTTATTCCTTCCTTGACCAAGGTATCATTGAGAAGAGTGTTGTTCAGTTTCCAGGTGAATTTTGGCTTTCTATTATTTATTTTGTTATTGAAGATCAGCCTTAGTCCATGGTGATCTGATAGGATGCATGGGACAATTTCAATATTTTTGTATCTGTTGAGTCCTGTTTTGTGCCCAATTATGTGGTCAATTTTGGAGAAGGTACCATGAGGTGCTGAGAAGAAGGTATATCCTTTTGTTTTAGGGTAAAATGTTCTGTAGATATCTGCCAGATCCATTTGATCCATAACTTCTGCTAGTTTCACTGTGTCCCTGTTTAGTTTCTGTTTCCATGATCTGTCCATTGGTGAAAGTGGTGTGTTGAAGTCTCCCACTATTATTGTATGAGGTGCAATGTGTGCTTTGAGATTTACTAAAGTTTCTTTAATGAATGAGGCTGCCTTTGTATTTGGAGCATAGATATTCAGGATTGATAGTTCCTCTTGGAGGATTTTACCTTTGATGAGTATGAAGTGCCCCTCCCTGTCTTTTTTGATGACTTTGGGTTGGAAGTCAATCTTATCAGATATTAGAATGGCTACTCCAGCTTGTTTCTTCATACCATTTGCTTGGAAAATTGTTTTCCAGCCTTTCATTCTGAGGTAGTGTCTATCTTTTTCTCTGAGATGAGTTTCCTGTAAGCAGCAAAATGTTGGGTCTTGTTTGTGTAGCCAGTTTGTTAATCTATGTCTTTTTATCGGGGAGTTGAGACCATTGATATTAAGAGATATTAAGGAAAAGTAATTGTTTCCTGTTATTTTTGTTGTTAAAGTTGGCATTCTGTTCTTGTGGCTGTCTTCTTTTAGGTTTGTTGAGGGATTACCTTCTTGTTGTTTCTAGGGCGTGTTTCCCGTCCTTGTATTGGTTTTTTCCTGTTATTATCCTTTGAAGGGCTGGATTCGTGGAGAGATAATGTGTGAATTTGGTTTTGTCGTGGAATACTTTGGTTTCTCCATCTATGTTAATTGAGAGTTTAGCTGGGTATAGTAGCCTGGGCTGGAATTTGTGTTCTTTTAGTGTCTGTATAACATCTGTCCAGGATCTTCTGGCTTTCATAGTCTCTGGTGAAAAATCTGGTGTAATTCTGATAGGCTTGCCTTTATATGTTACTTGGCCTTTTTCTCTTACTGCTTTTAGTATTCTATCTTTATTTAGTGCATTTGTTGTTCTGATTATTATGTGTCGGGAGGTATTTCTTTTCTGGTCCAGCCTATTTGGAGTTCTGTAGGCTTCTTGTATGTTCATGGGCATCTCTTTCTTTAGATTTGGGAAATTTTCTTCTATAATTTTGTTGAAGATGTTTACTGGTCCTTTGAGTTGAAAATCTTCATTCTCATCCACTCCTATTATCCGTAGGTTTGGTCTTCTCATTGTGTCCTGTATTTCCTGGATGTTTTGAGTTAGGATCTTTTTGCATTTTCCATTTTCCTTGATTGTTGTGCCGATGTTCTCTATGCAATCTTCTGCACCTGAGATTCTCTCTTCCATCTCTTGTATTCTGTTGCTGATGTTCGCATATATGGTCCCAGATTTCTTTCCTAGGGTTTCTATCTCCAGTGTTGCCTCATTTTGGGTTTTCTTTATTGTGTCTACTTCCCTTTTTAGGTCTAGTATGGTTTTGTTCATTTCCATCATCTGATTGGATGTGTTTTCCTGTTTCTCTTTAAGGACTTCTACCAGTTTGGTTGTGTTTTCCTGTTTTTCTTTAAGGACTTGTAACTCTTTAGCCATGTTCTCCTGTAGTTCTTTAAAGTCCTTCTTGATGTCCTCTATCATCATCATGAGATATGCTTTTAAATCCAGGTCTAGCTTTTCAGGTGTGTTGGGGTGCCCTGGACTGGGCGAAGTGGGAGTGCTGGGTCCTGATGATGGTAAGTGGTCTTGGTTTCTGTTAGTAAGATTCTTACGTTTACCTCTCGCCATCTGGTAATCTCTGGAGTTGTTATAGTTGTCTCTGTTCAGAGGTTGTTCTTCTGGTGATTCTGAGTATCGTCTGTCAGCAGACCTGGGAGACAGGCTCTCTCCTCTGAGTTTCAATGGTTAGAGCACTCCCTGCTGACAAGCTTTCCTCTTAAAGGGAAGGTGTACAGATATCTGGCGTTTGGACCTTCTCCTGGCCGAAGAAGAAGGCGGAAAACAGGACCTTTCCCAGATGCTGTGTTGCTTTGGCAGGTCACAGAAGCTGTCAGCTTCTGTGGTGCACACTCTCAGCTGTGCAGACTACGTTCCTAAGTTCAGAGGAGTCCTGGATCCAAGATGTGCTCCCTGCTCCTGAGGCAGAGGGCTCCTGTGCAGGGCAGAATACAGTCTTCCAGCTGGGAGGGTGCTGGATGTCTGCAGCCCCAAAAGGGTGCTGCCTCAGCGACTCTGTGGCTCCCGCCTGTCCCAGAAGCTGTCTGCCTCTGTGGTCCTCACTCTCACCTCTGCAGACTAAGTTCGGCGGAGTCCAGGAGCCAAGATGGCGCTCCCTGCAGGGCAGATCACTGTCCTCCAGCTGGGAGGGTGCCGGATGTCTGCAGTCCCAAAAGGGTGCTGCCTCAGCGGCTCTGTGGCTCCCGCCTGTCCCAGAAGCTGTCTCCTCTGACAATCTTAAGGGACTTCTGAAGACTCAAACCCTTTCCCCATGACCCACCTCCTCTAACAAATAGTTTCAGTAAAGGAGACCAAGTATTCAAACATATGAATCTATAGAAGCCATTCTTGTTCAGATCACCAGAGTGGATGATGAAAAGTAATCCTTAAATCACACTTAGTCACACTTCCTTTCCAGCAGTGCCTTGTGTTATATCAGTATTTGACTTGTTGTGTGCAATGTGAGTTTATATAGTTTTATACTTTACTATACTGTACATAGTATCTCTTTGTTTTCATGTCTCCACAATGTTGAATATTGAATTTCTGCCTTTTTTTTAAGAGAAAGGAGATTCTGTTCATCCCTTCTGAAAATGAAAAGATTTCTAAGCAATTTCATCTCCGTTATGATATTGTGAGAGACCGTTACATTCGTGTCTCAGACAACAACACAAACATTTCTGGATGGGAGAATGGTGTGTGGAAAATGGAATCCATATTCAGAAAAGTCGAGAAAGACTGGAACATGGTAATTTAATGCATGAAACTGTTTAAAATTTGTGTCATTGTTTAAGCAGATATAGATTGCCTTCATTTTCCAATTATATATAATATGAAACTGATATAATTGTTTTGGGTAATTCTTGAAGTAGGAAAAGAAAGTCATGTTCCCAGTATTTAATCAAAAATGCATTAGCGATTCTTATATCCTGGAAATTTCTATTTTATCAGTATTCAAATGTAACACTTTTAAATTTCTATTAGATTTTTTTTCATTTACTTTATGTTTTTATTTTGCTTGCATATATGTATGTGCACCCCGTGCATGCTTCATACCCACAGAGGTCAGAAGAGGGCATCAGGTCACATGAAACTAAAGTTATGGATGGTTGTGAACCACCATGTGGTGTTGGAAATTGAATCCTGGTCCTCTGCAAAGCAACAAATGTTTTTAAACCACTGCCTGGATTCTTTTTTAGGAAAAAAATAATCAAGTGACCAATAACTCTCATGACTGCCATGTAACTATGTAAGAGTGCTGCCATTTAATGCCTTCACAACCATAGATTACCAGCCTACTAGTTACCAGGTTCTAGTGAGTTTTAATAGATTTAACCCAATGTCCAGAAAGCTAAATATCTCACAAATGACATAAGGACGTGAGTAGCTGAGCTCAAGTATTGGTTATTCCCTGTCTGTACCCTAAAAATGTAAAGATCTGAAGGCTACACTTGAGTCCCATTCACTTATACATCCTAGATTGTACACCATTGTCATATTACCCACAAGGCATGAGAGCTTTGCTTTAAAACATCTCCATTCCATGGAAACACCATAAATAATCTGTTACCACATGACAACAATAGATAATACTGTATTTTTTATTAATAATGTTGGAGGACAGGGAGTGTACACACATGCCACGGGCCACGTGTGAAGGTCAGAGGATTACTTTATGAAGTTGATTCTCTCCTTTCACCTTTATGTAGGTTCCAGAGATTGAGCACCGCTCAGCACACTTCCTCAGTAGATGCCTTTGCCCACTGAACCATCTGTCTGATGCCTCAAACATATCGATAGCTGTCCCCAACTCCTACCAAGACATTAATTACCTCATAGGGAGCTTTAAAATCAGCATACAAAATATTTAATTGGACATTTTCACTTGTAAGACATTGGATAGATCAAAAAATAAGTCATAGAATGAAGATGCCATGTTCATGAGCATCTACCATACAGTACAAAGAAACAAAGAAGGTCTGCTCTCTTTCTCAAATTCAATTATGGGCTTTTGTATCTAAACTTAGCTATAGCTGCACTATTACACAGTTGAGCTAAATCATTTCTATTCAGGGCTGGAGGGGTGGCTTAAGAGTTAAGAGCATTTAGTATGCAATCATGAGCTCAGCCACCCATGAAACAAGCTGAGCATCCCACACATATCTATAACCCAGCTTTGAGGTGGGCAGAACCTGGAGTATATTGCTGGGGCTTTGTGGTTGTCAGCCTAACTGAGAAATAATGAGCCCACACTCAGGGAGAGACCTTGCTTCAAAAGAAACAGACAGATCATGAAGGAAGAGCCACACCCACTCATAGGCACAAGCACCCACATGCACACTCACACAGACACATACACACATACACCATCTGTAAAAATGAGTGATTGCATCTAACCATAAAGTGGGGATTCCCTTTGCTGAACTGAGAATAGGTTATGGGATTGTTAAGCTTGCAATTTTGCAAATATTTTTACTTAGCTAAAGAAATGCATAAAAACCAAACAAGAAAACTTAGAATATCTCCAGGTGGTAGTGGCACACATCTTTAATCCCAGTACCTGGGAGGCAGAGGCAAGTGGATGTCTGTGAGTTTTAGGCCAGCTTGGTCTACAGAGTGAGTTCCAGGACAGCCATGACTACACAGAGAAACCCTGTATTGAAAAAAGCAAAAACAAAACAGAACAGCAAAAGAACTTAGAATTTCACAGTGTCTGTGTGATTCTGTAGTTGGTAAAGACTGCCCTTAGCCTAAATTTCCAAGCAGAAAGCACAATGGAATAGAAGTTGTGCCTATGCAGAAACTAGTCTGTACTTCCTAAACTGAAACTCATGTTTCTCTCTAACCAGCAGTGTTGCTAAGGAAAATAATAGAGAAAATGATGGCATGTGACAAAAGGTGCAGTGTTTGAGAAACAGGGCAACTCTGCTGGCACACTTCTCCTTTGTCTTCCATGCTCCTGTGTTCATCTGCAGACATTTGTTGTGTGCCTGTTATATACACTAGGCTTCTTCTCAGCTAAATAAGTGAATATGAGTCCTTTTTCTTACTGTCTAACAGGGAAAACATAAACAGCCATCTTAACAACCATACAGGGTGCTATAATAAGGATAGCAGTGCATTGCTATGGAAACGCTGAGGTAATTAACTCTAGATGTGGGAGTTGGGCAGATCTCCTCAAAACAGGCAGTATTTGAGCTGGACATGAGCAAGATTAGTAGATGTTCAAAACAGCAGGGATACATGCTCTGTTTTGGTGCATGAATCAAAATAGAACACTGTAGTCAGAGTGGGTACATTGTAGGAGGAGTTCAGTGATATGATGCATTACAAAGGCTATTAAACTGAAAGCAGAAATGCCTATTCTAGACCTGGTTTTAATTTAATGTAGAGTATAGCACAATACATCATTGAGTGAATCTGTTTCTAACTATAAAACTTAGTGTTAAGTCAATAAAAATACTAGAGTCTTGGTGAGAAGGGGAAGGGAGGGAGTGGGGAGGAAGGATGAGAGGGGTATAAGGGAGGGAGGAGGAAGGAGAGAGAGAAGGAAGACAGAGGAGAGAGGAATAGAGGAGAGAAGGGAAAGAGAGGAGAGGGATGAAAGAAAATCAGAGTAGTAATCAATTGTCATTAAACCTTGTCTTTCCCATTTAGAGGCATCAGCCATCTTTGGTTGTTTGCCAGCTCTTTTGAATAGTAGGCTAGTTCCCAGCACTCTTCCACTTCCACACAATGGATAACAAGCAACCTCTTCTCACAGTGTTAGAGACTCTTACCTCCCAAGGCCACAGAGACTTACTACATTTTATAGTTTCCAAATTCATTGCTCAGTAATATAGAAATTAAAAAGAGCAGGAAAATCAAACCAAGGCTGGTGCAACTTTGGGAGGCAAGTGATAGCACCTCACCTTTAAAAGCAAAATGAACAGTTACCTAATTTGTCTCCATCTGCATGGTACCTGTATGTGCTCTATTCTATCATGGAGAAATGCTTTCCAGATTTCAGTTGCTCCAGAATTCGGTGCTCTTCCAGAAGTCACCCTAGCTCTTTGTCCAGCCTCATCTTCTTCTGTGCTCTCTTTGTAACTATCTGTCCTCCTTCTCAGAACCTACTTTATTTTCCTTTTTGATTGACATCTTGTCATCAGAGCTTGGCTTAATATCCATTCCCAGCCAACTGAATGTTACAGGTCAGCTTTTTAGATTCCTTTCACTCTGTACCCTGGCCCTTTATTTAGCAGTTGTGTGTAAGAGTAGACTAGTCTCTGTCAGAGCCCCGTTGTCATTTGCCATATCCTGTCATGGCTATATATCTGATGCCTAATGCATAGTCAGTTTGTAGTGGAGACTAGGGAAGGCTAGAAGGCATGATTGGATATGTGCAGTGAATCTGCCCCCTGAGTATACTGTTTTATCTTTTTTTTTCTTTTGCCCTGTATTGTTCAGAGCCTTAATACTCTGTCTTTATTTAGTGCATTTGTTGTTCTGATTATTATGTGTTGGGAGGAATTTCTTTTCTGGTCCAGTCTACTTGGAGTTCAGTAGGCTTCTTGTATGTTCATGGGCATCTCTTTCTTTAGGTTTGGGAAGTTTTCTTCTATAATTTTGTTGAAGATATTTGCCAGCCCTTTAAGTTTAAAATCTTCACTCTCATCTACTCCTATTATCTGTAGGTTTGGTCTTCTCATTATATCCTGGATTTCCTGGGTGTTTTGAGTTGGGATCTTTTTGCATTTTGCATTTTCTTTGATTGTTGTGTCCATGTTCTCTATGGAATCTTCTGCATCTGAGATTCTCTCTTCTACCTCTTGTATTCTGTTGCTGATGCTCACATCTATGGTTCCTGATTTCTTTTCTAGGGTTTCTATGTCCAGAGTTGTCTCCCTTTGGGGTTTCTTTAATGTTTCTACTTCCCTTTTTAGATCTTGGATGGTTTTTTTCAATTCCATCACCTGTTTGGTTGTGTTTTCCTGTAATTCTTTAAGGGATTTTTGTGTTTCCTCTTTAAGGACTTCTACCTGTTTAGCCGTGTTCTTCTATATTTCTTTAAGTGAGTTATTAATGCCCTTCTTAAAATCTTCTACCACCATCGTGAGATATGATTTTAAATCCGAGTCTTGCTTTTCATGTGTGTTGGGGTATCCAGGACTCACTGTGATGGGCGTACTGGGTTCTGATGATGGTGAGTGGTCTTGGTTTCTGTTAGTAAGATTCTTATGTTTGCCTTTCACCATCTGGCAATCTGTGGTGTTAATGTTCTAGCTGTCTCTAGCTGGAGTTTGTTCCTCCTGTGATTCTGTTAGCCTCTGTCAGCACTCCTGGGAGTCCAACTCTCACCTGAGTCCCAGTGGTCCGAGCACTCTCTGTAGGCAAGCTCTCCTTTTACAGGGCATGTGTCCAGAAGTCTGGAGCTCTGATCCACCTCCTGAGTCCTGGGGTCAGAGCCCTCCCTGTAGGCCAACTCTCCTCTGGCAAGAAAGGCGCCCAAGGGTATGGGTCTCAGCTCCACCTCCTGGCTGAGGATGAAGGCCTGAAGGGACCCTGTCCAAGAAGCTCTGTTGCTTCTGTCACCCACGTGCTCTCCTGTGATCACAAGGTCCTGGGTATGCTAGGGGTCCTGCGGCATGCAGAGTCCTCTGTGGCCCTAGACGCTCTGGGCCTGGTTCACGCAGAGGATGGTGGGGCTGGCCCAGACTAGAAGGGATTCCAGCCTCTGGTCGGGCGGGTTTCCTTTGTCCCTGTTCCTGCTGTCACAAGACCCTCTGCGATTCTTTGGAGCTGATGTTTTATTCCACTCACCCATGATCCCCAGGTGATCCCGAGGTCCTGTGGCGTGGAGAGTACTCTGGAGCCCTTGGTGGTTCAGGCGGGTTCAGGCGGAAGATGGTCAGAAGCTTTCCAATTAGTCACTTAACAAAGATACAGAATGTGCTTGGTATTCAGGATGGAATGAAAGAAGTAGTAAACCTCAAGGGGCCATGACTGTCCTGGCTAGTTTCATGTTAACTTGACACAAGCTAAAGTCATCTGAGAAGAGTTAACCTCAAATAAGAACTGTTACATAAGATCACACTATACACAGCTGTAGGGCATTTTCTTGATGGGTCTTGAAGACCCAGCCCATTTGTATGTGGGGCCATCCCTGGGCTGGTAGTCCCAGGTTCTATAAGAAAGCATACTGAACAAGCCACATGGAGCAAGCCAGTAAACAGCACCCCTCCATGGCCCCTGCATCAACTACTTGAGTTCCTGTCCTCACTGTTTTAGTGATGAATTGTTATATAGAACTCTAAACTTGAGGAGGAATCCTTTCTTCCCCAAGTTGCTTTTGGTCATGATGTCTCATCACAGCAATAGTAACCTTAAGTAAGACCTTAAGTGGCCTAGATATGCCAGCTGTTTGAATGATAGCATACGCTCTAGAAGAATTTGAATCTCTGAGATGTTGAAAGAGGGAAGATTTTTGTTTAAAGTCACTAACTTCCTGATTCAGAGAAGTCTTTGCAGAAGACATAAGATGTGAGTAGGCTCTTGTAAGGAAAAACAAAAGCAGCTGGAGTCTCTCAGCTTCAGGACAAGGCATGAAGCAGAGTGTTTAGAAACAGGGGAATAGTGAATATAAAAGCACAGAGTGGAAAACACAGGCCATGTGCAGAGACAGGTAGGTAGAGAGGAGTATGCAGAGCAGAAGGGAATAGAAATTAGAGAGTAAAAGGTGTCAGATCCCAAGAACTCAAATCACCTTACAGCTGTGCAGTCAGGAAGTATGGGGCTCTCAGGCAGGTGAATGATGTGATTATACTAGTGCCCAAGGAGGTGACTCCAGGAGCTAGAGATACAGTGACTTAGAAAGGAGGGTTTAAATACAGAGCAACTCAAAGAGGAGTCATGGGAATATCAGTGTGCCAGCAGCACATTAAAGTCCCTTAAAGTACAGCTGCTCTGCAGGGTGCCTGTGGGCTGAATAGGGAACTGAGAGTAAACCTCAGCAGTCAAGCTGAATATGTACTTCAGCCCTCACCAAAAGCCAAACTCCAGAAAGTCCCAGCATCCTGACACATAGCAAGCACAGAAGTTTAACAAGAATCTTCTTCATTCCTCATAAATACTCAAGGAGGCAGATTTGCAGTTCTCAGTCCTAAACACTAGTTCTTTCTGAATATTTCATGATTTATACACCTTACCAACAGGTTGTACATACCTTGATATCTGTGCAGATACCAAAAAGGGATGGGATGGTTTGCTGAAGAAAAGATCCATGATTTCAAATTTTACCAGCATTCCTGCTGAGGTCAGAGAGCAGCACTTACCTCCTCATTAGACACACAGAGCACATATACATCTGCATCTAGTAAAGGAAGCCTGTAAACTATGAAGCCCAGGAAGCAGAAACTGGTCTGTGAAGTAGGAAGTTAAAAACAACCCACAGGGGCCAGAAAGAGTGCTCAGAGGTTACCAACATATATTGCTCTTGCAGAGGCTGCAGGTTTAGTTCTCAGCATTTGCATCAAGTGGTTCCCAACTGCCTATAATTCCAGCTCCACACAATCCAAATCCCTCTTCTGGCCTTGACAAGCACATGCACTCACAGCATACACTAACACACATGCACATATGCACAGACACACACATTGTAAAAATAAAAAAACAAAACAAAAACAAAATAAAACTTAAAGAAAATCAAAATATATAAAAATATTAGGCAAGTAAATATTTACAAATTTCATAAATGTTTTTTTCCTAAGTAAGTTAGAATTTCTTATCCTGGTGGTATTTATTATTTACAGACATGACCATAATCAAAAGTCTTTACATAAATCCTATTATTTTAATGCATTTCAAGTTACCAAACTAAATAGTCTTACCATGTCTAAAATTATCACTTCATTATTTAATTGGATAAAAATGCTATAAACAGAATATACTACATGGAAAAGTTATAAGAAATTTTAAAATATGAATAGGGTCTAGTTTATGTTTATATTATATTACTTTAGTATAAATAACCTTTTATTTGCATGCAGTGTGTCTATTTTTGGCATTGATTAATTAAAACTATGAACCTTAATATATCTTAAGTTTCCATGGTCTTAAAAGGTTCTACCTTTGACCTGGAGAGATGGCTCAGCAGCTAAGAGAACCGACTGCTCTTCCAGAGGTCCTGAGTTCAATTCCCAGCACCCACATGGTGGCTTACAACCACCTGTAATGGACATACAATAAATAAATAAATAAATAAATAAATAAATAAATAAATAAATAAAGGTACTACCTTTAAGACTAAAGATAGATAGATAGATAGATAGATAGATAGATAGATAGATAGATAGATAAATAGAACCAAGCAGTTCTGTCAGGCATGTTCAGCAGCTTTTATAACCCTTATGTTACAATAAAAGCTACAGTTATAACCCATACCCACTCACTATATCAAGTTAATTCTTAGAGTACGCTTGTAGTTTGAAATTAATTTGACTTTAAATGATGATACCTTATGCCCATACTTCAGGGGAAACATAACTAGTGAGCTCCAAGAATATACTGGATGGGCTTAGAAATGTATACTGAGACAAGAATGTCTATTTCTGTCTTTACTACTTCTCCTGGACTTAGTTCTTTCCAACTGCCTTTCTTTTGGTAACACCTTTCCTTGGCTTATCTTTGCTAAATAACCTTTAGTTGCCACTCCCTTAAAGGGGTATTCAAGTTGTGACTAACCCTAAAATGGAGAGCCAGTAGTTTAAATTGATTGATATCAATGACTCCAGGGAACATGGTGCCATCACAGAGTCCCAGGTCCCTTGTACAAATAGCTACAAGAAGAACATACAGTAGGAAAATTTCTTTGTTTGATTTTGTTTTTCCTTTTCCACATTAATTAATTAGTCACTTTTCATCTGGATTGCATCCCTCTCCTCCTCTCCTCCCAGTCCTCCCCACTCTGGCACAGGCATCAATCTACCCTGGCACATTGAGTCTCATCAGGACTAAGCTCATCCTCTCTCACTGAGGCCAAACAAGGCAGCTCAACTAGGGGAAACATGTCCAAAGGCAGGCAAAAGAGTCTGAGTTGGAGTCAGACACAGCCCCTGCCTGCTCCAGTTGTTGGGAAACCCACATGAAGACCAAGTTTCACATCTGCTACTATGTGTAGGGCCCAGGTCCATTCCATGCATGCTCTTTGGTTGGTAGTTCAGTCTCTGTGAGCTCCAGGGGCCCAGATTAGTTGGCTCTGTAAGTCTGTGTGTGATGCCCTTGACCTCTCTGGCTCCCTCAATCCCTCCCCTGACTCTTCCACAAGACTCCCTGAGCCCTGCCTAATGTTCAGCTGTAGCTCTCTGCATCTGTTTCCATCAACTGATGGATGAAGCCTCTCAGCTAGACTCCTGTCTACAAGCATAGCAGAGTTAAGTTAATAGTGTCAGGGATGACTTTCTCCCATGTGATATGTCTCAAATTGGGCCAATCATTGGTTGGCCATTCCCTCAATCTCTATTCCATCTTTATCCCTATACATCCTGTAGACAGGGAAAATTTTGGATTGAAGGTTTTGTGGGTGGGTTGGTGTCCTTCTCTCTCCACTAGGAGTCCTGCCTAGCTACAGGAGATAGCAACTTCAGGCTCCATATCTCTTGTTGCTAGGAGTCTCAGGGTCACCCTCATATCTTCCCAGGAGTCTCTCCCATCCCAGGTCTCCATCTTGTTCTAGAAATGCCCCTGAATGATTTCCCTTCTCTCTCAGCCCTATCACCCTCAACCCTCACTCTACCCATATCTGATCCCCACCTCTGTTGTTGCCCTTCCTATTCCCTCTCCCACCAACTCTCTCTATCCACTTCTTATGTCTATTTCACTTACCCTTCTGAGTGAGATTCAAGCATCCTCCCTTGGGCTCTGTGCTTGGGGGTCTGTGGATTGTAGTCTGGTTATCCTGTACTTTATGGCTAATACCACTTCTAAGTGAGTACATACATGCGTGTTTTTCTGGGTCTGTGCTCAGGATATTTTTCAGTTTCATCCATTCTTCCAAAATTTCATGATGTCCCTGTTTTTAATAGCTAAGTAGTATTCCATTGTGTAAATGTACCACATTTTCTTTTTTTTTTTTTTAACCAATTCATTCCTCATTTATTTTTAAACAGTGCAGATTAGCACACTATGCTCTAGACCTGAGCAGCTTTATATACTCCATCTCAGTTTAAAACAACAACAACAAAATTCTACCTCTATAATTCCTGCCAGCAGTGTGCCTGGGTTCCTCCTTTTAGTGCGTGAGATAATGAAATAATTTGTGGGTCAGATTTTTCCCACTGGCTACAGCAGTGAGAAATGCAGTAAAACGTGCTGTGATTTGGAAGGCGCTAATTAAGCTCTACATGATGAATACTTAACACTGATGCTTGGGAGTCCCTTGGAACACCAGTATTGGGGAATGCTAAGCCTTCTCTCCTGGAGCCATCCTGTTGGGTGGAGGATCTCATCTATCTGGAATTTCTTTTTTTTTTTTTTATTTTTAATATTTTTTTATTACATATTTTCCTCAATTACATTTCCAATGCTATCCCAAAAGTCCACCATACCCCCCCCCACTTCCCTACCCACCCATTCCCATTCTTTTGGCCCTGGCATTCCCCTATATTGGGGCATATAAAGTTTGCAAGTCCAATGGGCCTCTCTTTCCAGTGATGGCAGACTAGGCCATCTTTCCATACATATGCAGCTAGAGACAAGAGCTCGGGGGTACTGGTTAGTTCATCATGTTGTTCCAACTATAGGGTTGCAGATCCCTTTAGCTCCTTGGGTACTTTCTCTAGCTTCTCCATTGGGAGCCCTGTGATATATCCAATAGCTGACTGTGACCATCCACTTCTGTGTTTGCCAATAGTCTCACAAGAGACAGCTATATTTGGGTCCTTTCAGCAAAATCTTGCTAGTATATGCAATGGTGTCAGCGTTTGGAAGCTGATTATGGGATGGATCCCTGGATATGGCAGTCTCTAGATGGTCCATCCTTTCATCACAGCTCCAAACTTTGTCTCTGTAACTCCTTCCATGGATGTTTTGTTCCCAATTCTAAGAAGGGGCATATTGTCCACACTTTGGTCTTCATTCTTCTTGAGTTTCATGCGTTTAGCAAATTGTATCTTATATCTTGGGTATCCTAAGTTTTGGGCTAATATCCACTTATCAGTGAATACATATTGTGTGAGTTCCTTTGTGATTGTGTTACCTCACTCAAGATGATGCCCTCCAGGTCAATCCATTTGGCTAGGAATTTCATAAATTCATTCTTTTTAATAGCTGAGTAGTACTCCATTGTGTAAATGTACCATAATTTCTGTATCCATTCCTCTGTTGAGGGGCATCTGGGTTCTTTCCAGCTTCTGGCTATTATAAATAAGGCTGCTATGAACATAGTGGAGCATGTGTCCTTCTTACCGGTTGGGACATCTTTGGGATATATGCCCAGGAGAGATATTGCTGGATCCTCTGGTAGTACTATGTCCAATTTTCTGAGGAACCGCCAGACTGATTTCCAGAGTGGTTGTACAAGCTTGCAATCCCACCAACAATGGCGGAGTGTTCCTCTTTCTCCACATCCTCGCCAGCATCTGCTGTCACCTGAATTTTTGATCTTAGCCATTCTGACTGGTGTGAGGTGGAATCTCAGGGTTGTTTTGATTTGCATTTCCCTGATGATTAAGGATGTTGAACATGTTTTCAGGTGCTTCTCTGCCATTCAGTATTCCTCAGGTGAGAATTCTTTGTTCAGTTCTGAGCCCCATTTTTTAATGGGGTTATTTGATTTTCTGGAGTCCACCTTCTTGAGTTCTTTATATATATTGGATATTAGTCCCTTATCTGATTTAGGATAGGTAAAGATCCTTTCCTAATCTGTTGGTGGTTTTTTTGTCTTATTGATGGTGTCTTTTGCCTTGCAGAAGCTTTGCAGTTTCATGAGGTCCCACTTGTCAATTCTCGATCTTACAGCACAAGCCATTGCTGTTCTATTCAAGACTTTTTCCCCTGTGCCCATATCTTCTAGGCTTTTCCCCACTTTCTCCTCTATAAGTTTCAGTGTCTCTGGTTTTATGTGAAGTTCCTTGATCCATTTAGACTTGACCTTAGTACAAGGAGATAGGAATGGATCGATTAGCATTCTTCTACATGTTAACAACCAGTTGTGCCAGCACCATTTGTTGAAAATGCTGTCTTTTTTCCACTGGATGGTTTTAGCTCCCTTGTGGAAGATCAAGTGACCGTAGGTGTGTGGGTTCATTTCTGGGTCTTCAATTCTATTCCATTGGTCTACTTGTCTGTCACTCTACCAGTACCACGCAGTTTTTATCACAATTGCTCTGTAGTAAAGCTTGGTGATCCGGCATGGTGATCCACATTTTCTTTATCCATTCTTCAGTGGACATCTGGGATGTTCCCAGTTTCTGGCTATTACAAATAAAGCTGCTATGAGCATAATTGAGCAAGCACATCTTTTGGGAATATGCCCAGGAGTCTTGAGGTACAACTATTTCCAGTGTTCTGAAAAAACACCAAATTGATTTCCAAAATGGTTGTACAAGCCTACACTCCCACCAGCAATGGAGGAGTGGTTCCTTGCTCCACATCCTCACCAACACGTGCTGTCCTTGAGTTTTTGATCCTAGCCATTCTGATGAGTATAAGATGGAATCTCAGGATGTTTTGATTTGCATTTCCCTGGTGACTAAGGACATTGAACCGTAAGTGTTTCTTGGCCATTCAACATTCCTCTGTTGAGAATTTTCTGTCTATCTATGTACCCCATTTTTTAAATTAAGATATTTGATTTATTGGTGTCTAACTTAAGTTCTTTATGTATTTTGGATTTTAGCCCTGTGTAGGATGTAGGGTTGGTAAAGATCTTTTCTCATTCTGTATGGTGCAGTTTTGTCCTAATTACAGTGTCCTTTGCCTTACAGAAGCTTTGCAGTTTTAAGAGGTTCCACTTATTTATTCGTGATCCTAGAGCCTGAGCTGTTCGTGTTGTGTTCAGGAATTTGTCTCCTGTGCCATTGAGTTCAAGGCTATTCCCCACTTTCTCGTCTGTTAGATTTAGTATGTGCAGTTTTATTTGACTTCTTTGATTCACTTGGACTTGAGTTTTATTCAAGGTGATAAGTATGGACCTGTTTACATTCTTCTACATGCAGACATCCAGTTATACCAGCACAATCTGTTGAAGATGCTTTCTTTTTTCCATTGTATGGTTTTGGCTTCTTTGTCAAAAATCAAGTGTCCATAACTGTAGGAAATTTTGAACACCAGAGGATGTTGTAGTGAGATTGTCTTGACCTTGAGTGGAACACTTGATAGCTTCATACATCTGACCCCAATAACAGAAAGCAATAGTTGACTATAAATATGTAAATCTGAGGGTGAAAACAGCTCTTCTGAGGGAGGGTCTTACTGTCTAGCTATCGCTGTCCTGAAGCTTTCTATGGAGATTAGACTGGCCTTAGATGTAGACATCTGCTGGCCTCTGCCTCCTGCTGTCTTTTAAGGATTTATATTTATTTATTTTTATTTTTTTCAAGTCTTTTTTAAGATTTATTTACTTTATGTATATGAGTACACTGTTGATGTCTTCAGACACACCAAAAGAGGGCATCAGATCCTCAGATCATCAGATCAGATGATTGTGAGCCATCATGTGGTTGCTGGGAATTAAACTCAGGACCTCTGGAAAAACAGTCAGTGCTCTTAACCGCTGAGCCATCTCTCCAGCCCCTATATTTATTTTTTAAATTATGTGTATTTATCTAGGCAGATAAGTGCAGGAGCCTGTGGCAGTGAGGGCAGAAGACGAAGTCAGATCTCCTACAGCTAGAGACGGAGGAAGTTGTGAGCCACTCCATGTAGATGCTAGGAAAGAAATCCAGGTCCTCTGAAAGAACAAGAAATTCTTTAACAGCTGAGCCAAAACCATTTCTCCAGCCCCCAAGACCGCCTTCTTAGAGCCGGATTGTTCAGTAGATGCAGTATGTCTATTTTAATCATTTTGATAACATCTCACATTAACGAGTATTGTCCTTGCTAGACTTTCTATTGCTGCTGTAAGACGGTGCCAAAAACAGCTTGGAGAAGAAAGGGTACTTCATCTTACCACTTTGTAGTCCATCTGACATTTAAGTCAGGAATTCAAACAGAGGCATGGAGGTCTGCTGCTCACTAGCTTTTTCCTCAGGGCTAGTTCAGTTTGCTTTCTTATACAACAAAGTACAACATGCCCTGACATGGGCCCTACCACATTCTCATCAAGGCAATATTCATAGACTTCCCTTCATGCATATATATGTAACCAATTTATTTTGTGGCCTTGGCTAAAAGTTTCCCTCCATTTTTTCATAAATTAATTTCTCTAGCATTCACATTTTTCATACAATGAACTTAAATTGCTTTTTTTTTTCTTCTAAGCGAACTGCTTTTTGTTTTTCAGCTTTTCAGGTTAGATGTGTTTAAAGCCAGAGATCTTGCTCAATACTTGATTTTTCTAGTATTTTTTTAACTGACAGGTGTTGTGTTTATATATGTGGACTCAGTTACTCCATATTTCTAACTGTTGGTAGCCTGGAATATCTGGTACAAAACACTGATTGTATGATTGAGTTTTGTATTCAGCGCATCCCCATCATTCCTTATCTGTAATAATGCAACTTCATTTTCCAGATACTTCATTATAGAATACAATTGTCATCATTAGCTACAGCTTCTGTCATATGTTGTCAGATTAGTGTCCTTGAATCTTTTTTCTATAAACATAACATAGTATTTAGTAACACTATCTATCTCATCTTCTACTTGGCAACATTACCTTACATTGGTAAGTTATTATTTTCAGCCACTTGCATATTAATGTAAACCTTAATTACATTGTTGAATATGAACTAAGAACTATAGAATCACATGTTTTTCTTTAAATTCTACTTTCTTCTGTCATTTGGAGTATTCTGGAAGGGTAATTTTCTCAATTAAGATTCCCTCTTCCCAAATATATCTAGGTTTGAGTCAAGTTGACAAAAACAGTCCATACAAGCATATTTAACCAGGAGGAAGGACAGCAAGTAAATGCTAGTCGCTGTTGTTCTTACCTGATGATAGAAGTAGACAACAGAGTAGCACATACAGGAAGATAGTCCATAGTTGGTCCTTCAGCCATTTGCCCTACATCTAAAGACTATCAGTTGTGTTTCTAAATGAACCAGTCTAATTTGCATATCTGTCCATTTGTGTGTATTATATAAATTACATACCTTTAATGCCTAATAAGTACTTCATGTTTATTAGAAATTCCCCTTCCCCATGAATCCAGAGCTTATACCCACAGAGTCCTTTTGATGTGGTTCCATTAGACAAAACACAAATAATTACACTGAAGTAAGGAAAGTTTGGCAAGTCCAGGCATGATGAAGTGTTGAAGGACCATGGACACTGACAGACTTAAGGCAAGAGCCTTCTGTCTGAGGTTCATAGACTAGGCAGATGCCATGGAGGACGTGGGACCTAAAACTCAAACCTGATGAGAGAGGTGTTGGGCAGCAAGAGCAGATGCTATCATGCATAGCTAGTGCAGCATAGTGAGAAAGGGCCTCTTATAGAACATCTCTTCTCATACAGACACAGAGTAAGAGAATAGAGTGAGATTCTTACAGTCAGGCCTGAGTAAGGGGGTTGAGCTACAGAAAACCCAGGTAGAGATGTGAGTTTCATGACACATAAGGAAGTTTGGCTGTGACAGGGATATACTGGAAACAGCAAGTAGACCTGAGCACCTTAAGCTATGACTGTTTCAAGTGAGAAGGGGGCGGGGGTCACTGGAAAGGCAGGCCTGTATGTCACTTCCACAGCCCTTGGTGGTGGCTGAGCTGTGTCGTGTTCTTTGAGAGCCTGTGGCATCACTGTCATCAGAAGCATGTTTTAAAATACTGACTTGAGATTAGTCAGTGGGGCAGTTATTTGGAAGAACAGTCATGTTCAGCATTGTTCTTCTCAGTGCTTGCTTTAAGTAATAAACCTCTAAACAGATTATACTTTAGGGGACATATGTATTATAATAACTTTTTATATGCACAAAAAGATACCAAAGGAAATATTGCTAATAGCAAGAAAAATTATAGCATTAAGCATCTTTTTAGTGGAGAAATTTTCATTTTTAATTACCCTTTGTTCAAAGTATTCTGCAATGATAAGACTCTCATTTTCTCCACTATTTAATTTCTTCTGAAAGTTCCTCCCACTTGCCCCGAATTTTCTAGGTTTATTTGGCCCGAAAAGAAGGATCATCTTTTGCTTATATTTCCTGGAAGTTTGAATGTGGGTCAGCTGGTCTAAAAGTAGATACTGTTTCCATCAGAACAAGTAGCCAAAGCTTTGAGACTGGATCAGTGAGGTGGAAACTGAGATCTGAGACAGCTCAAGTCAACCTGCTGGGAGGTAGGTCCAACTGGAGTGTTCACAGGAAGTGACTGTTGGCCTGACACTCAGGGCTGTATGCATTTCATTGAGGTGTACCGAAGAGTCCCTCATATAACTGTATTAAAATTCATTTCATCTCATTTTGTATTAGACAGGCTGGTGTGTGTGTGTGTGTGTGTGTGTGTGTGTGTGTGTGTGGTGAAAAAACTCAGGAAGAAAAATAACCTCTTTGTTACAAAGAATATATTTCTTCTATAAAGAAAAATACATGTTTTTAAAGGGGGGATTTTAAACTCTACCAGTCCTATAAGAGGTGCATTTGAAACTTCTCCTTGCTTTTCAAACTACCAAAACTCAAGTGTAAATTCTTTTTTTCCCTCCAACAGATAAAAATCTACGTTCCTATAATGATTTTTCTGGTGCCACAGAAGTTACCTTAGAAGCAGAGCTAAGCAGAGGAGATGGAGATGTTGCTTGGCAACATACCCAACTGTTTAGACAAAGCTTAAATGACAGTGGAGAAAATGGCTTGGAAATAATTATAACATTCAATGACCTCTGAAAGCCTGAACTTCAGGGTAATGCTGGCTACAATCACCGACCCACCATGGCCTCCAGTAGTGCATTAGCTCAGTGTGTATCTAGTTGGCAGTTCACCACCCTGTGCAACAGGTTTCTTTTGTTGGCTGTACATCATGTAATCCTCATTAAAGTATATCTTCATAGTGTGGACCATAAGAAATCTTCAATTAAATACTAACTTCTGCCTGTGATTAGAATTTGGCATAAAGTAACTATGAAATTCTAATCTAAGCACTGTTACTAAAGTTGTAAGTGAAAATGATGGTATTCATGATTAAATGCTGTTCATGACTGTGATACGATCTGGGGCTACTAGTTACTTAACATTTTCTCATTAGATTGTCCAAACATTCTTAACTTTGAATAACTGTCAAGTCAAGTATCTCTTATGTTATATGATGCATGAAGATTTTTATCATTGTAAATATATGGACAGTTAAAAAATAAAATGGATTATTTTTGCTTTATACCTTTTCAGTGCTTACCTTGCCTAAAAATTGGCTTTCCTGGGTATGAAGAACATTGAAAACTACCTCAATATATACTGGTTTTTCAGACATTTATTACTAACAGTTTATTTAAAGATATATTGCAAGTTCCATAATGCATGGAAACTTGGATATTCTTTACCTTTGAATTATAAGATACATCAATGAATAAAATATTCTTGGCTTTGAAACTGTCTTGTATGAGAAAATTAAGTGATGTGAATGAAATCCGAAACCATTAAGCAGAAAGCAGATACTATTTGAGACATGCTGTGATATACTATAGAGTAGGTCACTATAGTTTAAGCTGCGTGAATCTGTTTCTAGTTATAGGATTTAATACCAAATCAATAAAAATACTAGAATCTTACAGAGCGAAAGAGTAGCAATTGTCTCTAAACCTCATCTCTCCCATTTAAAATCAGCATCTTTAGGTGTTTACCAGTAAATAGTAGGCCAACTTTTGAGAAGTATTCCTTTCCTAAAAAGTTGTATTTCGCTTTTCCTCATAAATATGTTCTACCATAACACACAGAATAGAATAGATATAAGAGTAGATAAACTGAATAAAGGAGGATCAAGAAAGAATACAAAGCTATGCTTGGCTACATGAGACCCTATCTCAAAAATAAACCTACCTTGTTTAATTTTTCAAGTAGCTTATGTAGCTGAACTTGTTATGTCTTAAGTATCAATATTCAGGAAGTCTCAAACTTCAAATTTTTTGTAGCAGCATAAATGGTCAGGCACTTTACAAAACACTAAGTGCCTCTGAATGACAGACCCCTAGGGAACATTCACCTTGTCATGGAATTTTGAGGCCCATAAAATTAGCAGTAAGCTAGTTTAGGCTTGTCATAGTTTCACCACAAAAACCCTCATTAACAAACGAAGCTAGTCTTGACCCATCCAAACAGTTTCTTAAATGTCACTACAGGCAGGATTCTGTCCCAAACCCATCTTTCTGAAGTGTAAGGCCATAGACTCAGGAGTTTGTGGGTACCATTTTATGGATATTCTAGGATACTCAACAGCAGTGTTTTTAGAACCAGTTACTTCAACATAAGCTATTCTAAATTTGCAGAGTCTATAATAATAGAAGTTTTGGGGGTTTTTTTGTCTTATTTATGTATAAATTAGGAGATTCAAGCATGCCTTCCTTAAATGCTTTTGAAAGAAATGAAGACTAAGCCACTACGAAGTCCAGTTGATTTATTACACATGGGTGTTTCCTCTAGATTGGCTAAAACTACTTTATCTCATCCCCAATGTATAGATACCAAATTGAAAAGCTAAGTGGGAGCTAACTGTACAAGTGAGATCTTAATTTTCCTTCTTAATTTGCTCTTCCCTCAAAAGCCTATGTTGTTCTGAGATAGAGTCTCTGTAACTCATGCTGGCCTCAAATTGGGGACAATCCTCTCCCTTCAGATTCCCACCTGCTAGAATTTCAGGGATGAACCACCACACTTGACATTTATCCCCAAGACTCTAGAAATCTGCAAAGTCTAATTAACAGGAAATTCATAAGTAATCTAGAAAGTTTTGAAAAACTAAATAGCTGCTACTGTAAGGCCTGACAGGGTATGTCACAGAAATGTCACACTATGAGTTGCTACTCAGGCTAGCTTATCAGTCTTCAAATGTGTAGCCTCCCTCAGCCTTGAAGCAGGCTGATCCAGACTTTGACCTTGCTGCCACTAAGAAGGAGATTACCTGGGTAGAGCCTTCTGACCTTGATGGCTCTATTTGCTCTTCTCCAAGACTCTGCTTACTGCTGAAAGGTCCTTGAGACGTTCCGGAGACACACCCTGTAGATCGCCTACGGGCTGGCTCCAGGCACCAAGATTGGGCTGGCAGGGGATGGCCCTACCCTCTTTATTAACACAGACTCTCAGTAAACTTCAGAGGCTTTGCACAGAAAGGGTTGTCTTGGCCTCTTTTCTCCACATCTGATCTCTTTCAGCCCCAGCCCACCTTTCAGGGGAACCCAGTTCACGTGGCCACAGGCAGCTACACCAATGCTTCAATTAGTAAAGTTATTTTAGCTAAAAATTCAAACAAGATAGTCATGAAAATCAAAATTGCTGCCTCCACCCCCAACCCTATACTATTTCCAGAGGTGACCAGCAAGACTACTGATGTGGGATTCCCAAGACTTCCTGTGGGCTTCACCTGTGTGCATAGATCAGCTTTCATGTCTTGGGGTTTTTTCTCTATGGATGTGCAGCCTCTCTCTGCTAGCTTTATTAACACTTTTAGAAATCTGTTCATTTCAAGTCATTAATCTCATTTTATACCACACTGTTTTGTAATTTATACTGTCCCTTTATTTACAGACTGTTGTTTTCTTTTTTTATTGCTAGATTTACTGTGTAGAACATCCTTATACATATTTCACATAGAATATATGCAAAGATATGTGCATTTAATATTTTGGTGGCTACACACTTAACAATGGTATTAACGAACAGCTATGTCCTCCCTTTTTTGCAAAAGCTAAATTGCAGTGGTGGCAGCCAGCCAGTGTTCCCTGCCTCTGAAGTCCCTTGTTCCCATTCCACACAAAATTAGAGCAGGCTCTGTGTCCAGTCAGCTGATGAATGTATGCTTGTGATCTTCTGAGGTCCGTCATTAAAGGCTGCTGACTCTGGAAAGGCTTGCCTCTGTGACTCTGGAATAATCCAGCCAGCTCCAGAAAAGGAAGAGATGGCCCTTCACTCTAAAAGCCAGTACTGACTAGCCCTTTCGCAGGGGCTCTGAGGCTGCACTTCCTGAGAGTGTGCTGCACAGGTCAGAGCTGTGCCACTCAGGACCAGCACTGCTGTATTCCTAGCATGTACCAGAGCCTTGAGAATAAGTGACCTTAAGAGACATGGAACGATTGTTACACAGCAATGGATAACTACAGTAAGTGTGCCATGTTTACAATCCTGCCATATGTAACCCTGGAGATTTACTGTGAGGTCCATTTCTCGGGTGCCACTAAATGCAGTGGCCATTTCAGAGGCCATTTTCCTTAGCTAGTTTTGCTTTCTGTTTAATTTCCTGTTTATATATTCTTTTGAGTTTCTTCCATTTTCTTTTTTGAAGATGTAAACCAAACCCACCTCTCTCCTCAATTCACTATAGTCATTATAAAATACTGTAAGAGCCTCACCTTGCCTTTCTATTTTGTTTTATTGGGATTTGAGGCAGAGTGTCGGTGGTAGCCCAAGCTAGCCTTGAACTCTGGATCCTGCTGCCTAAGCTTTGGAAATTCCAGGAATTTTCTTCTGTAGCTCTGTGCCACAACTGTTAGCTTCATAGTTTTCCCAGCTTTCTTCCTCTTTCCTGGCATTGTGTACAATCCACAGTGATGGCATGTCTCCAGTATTTTTCTTTTTTTTTTCTTTTTTTTTTTTAAATTAGGTATTTTCCTCATTTACATTTCCAATACTATCCAAAAAGTCCCCAATACACTCCCCCCCCACACTCCCCTACCCACCCACTCCCACTTTTAGGCCCTGGCGTTCTCCTGTACTGGGGCATATAAAGTTTGCAAGTCCAATGGGCCTCTCTTTCCAGTAATGGCTGACTAGGCCATCTTTTGATACATATGCAGCTAGAGTCAAGAGCTCTGGGGTACTGGTTAGTTCATAATGTTGTTCCACCTATAGGGTTGCAGATCCCTTCAGCTCCTTGGGTACTTTCTCTAGCTCCTCCATTGGGAGCCCTGTGATCCATCCAATAGCTGACTGTGAGCATCCACTTCTGTGTTTGCCAGGCCCCAGCCTTGTCTCACAAGAGACAGCTATATCTGGGTCCTTTCAGCAAAATCTTGCTAGTGTATGCAATGGTGTCAGCGTTTGGAAACTGATTATGGGATGGATCCCTGGATATGGCAGTCTTTAGATGGTCCATCCTTTCGTCACAGCTCCAAACTCTCCAGTATTTTTCAACTGAAACTTTTAAATGAAGATATTTGAGATAACATCTGGATTTTGCATGCATGTTAAGAAGTGATATGTGGTGGCTGCTGTAGTCTATCGGTACAGACCCATACCCCAAACAGGAGTAGCTGGCAAAACCTGTATCTGTACAGGCCTACACTCCCATATAGGAGCAGCTGGCAAAGCCTTCTCTAGGACAAGAATCCCTCAGGCCCCAATCCCTCCCACTGTAAACCCCCAGCTTCAGTGACATCTCGTGCCAGTCACTCTTTTCTTTTTTTTTTTTTTTCACTGTTTTTTTTTATTACATATTTTCCTCAATTACATTTCCAATGCTATCCCAAAAGTCCCCCATACCACCCCCCACTTCCCTACCCTCCCATTCCCATTCTTTTGGCCCTGGCATTCCCCTATATTGGGGCATATAAAGTTTGCAAGTCCAATGGGCCTCTCTTTCCAGTGATGGCCGACTAGGCCATCTTTCCATACATATGCAGCTAGAGACAAGAGCTCCGGGGTACTGGTTAGTTCATCATGTTGTTCCAACTATAGGGTTGCAGATCCCTTTAGCTCCTTGGGTACTTTCTCTAGCTTCTCCATTGGGAGCCCTGTGATCCATCCAATAGCTGACTGTGAGCATCCACTCCTGTGTTTGCTAGGCCCCTGCATAGTCTCACAAGAGACAGCTATCTTTGGGTCCTTTCAGCAAAATCTTGCTAGTGTATGCAATGGTGTCAGCGTTTAGAAGCTGATTATGGGATGGATCCCTGGATACGGCAGTCTCTAGATGGTCCATCCTTTCATCACAGCTCCGAACTTTGTCTCTGTAACTCCTTCCCTGGGTGTTTTGTTCCCAATTCTAAGAAGGGGCACAGTGTCCACATTTTGGTCTTCATTCTTCTTGAGTTTCATGCGTTTAGCAAATTGTATCTTATATCTTGGGTATCCTAAGTTCTGGACTAATATCCACTTATCAGTGAATACATATTGTGTGAGTTCCTTTGTGATTGTGTTCAGTCACTCTTTTCTAATATATTTGCACCCATGTTCTTAAATATTCTGATTCCATGTAGATCAAATGTAAAAATCGAATTCAAACCAATACATCCCACATTTTATTTGATCATGGATTTTTGTGCACAGTCCCATCTAAGAGTTACTTGCGTAAAAGTGTTCTGCCCTATGAGAATCTTCACTTTACAGCTTTATGTTTATATTTCATCCATTTAATATATTTTTTTAAAAATACAAGTTGCTTAAGGAAAGATAGTTAGACATGCTGAGTGGTTTGTGAAGAGGCAGCAGCCATCCTTAACACTGCAGCTACGTAGGACCCACGAAAAGGTTGTTAAAGCTGCCAGCAATCGTTCTTATCAATACCAAAATAAGAGTCTGTGTGTTAGTTCCTGTCTTTCCTCAGTTTCTTCCAGTTGCCTGTGAAACAAATGTACTCAGTTTTTGTTGCTGTCTTTAAACTCAAACTATAAGTGGCTCAGAGTATTTTGAAAAGTGTATTCTTGTTGCACTTTGGGAAACCATCTCTACAGAGCTGGCCAGCCCTCTAGAGCATTCTCAGTTTAAAGAAAAATAAATCATCATTAGGCTATGACCATGGTGGCACATAGTTGTAATTCCAGTATCAAGAAACTGAAACAGGACTGAGTGGCCCAGGTCAGTTTGACTACATAGAAAAACCCTATTTTTAAAAAGGGTGGTGAGGTGTCCTGTGCCTTTAATCCCAGCACTTGGGAAGCAGAGGCAGGTGGATCTCCATGAGCTTGAGGACAGTCTAGTGTAAAGAGTAAGTTTCAGGATTGCCAAAGCTACACAGAGAAACCCTGTCTTGAAAAACCAAAGGGAAAAAAGAAGAAAGTCATTACTATCTTTATTGTTCTTTCCAGATACCTCTGCCATTATTTAATTATCCTACTGTTAAAAACTAATACAAGAAATTGCAAAAATAATAAAACTAAAGATAGTACAGTGTGAAACAATGCATTTTCCTCTCAAGAGTATGAAGAACTTGGGGCTGGAGAGATGACTCTGTGGTTAAGAGTGCTTCCTGCTGTTTGTCACTCATGAGCATATACCCCCAAACATAAATGATACAAGAAATCCTTAAGTAATATAAACTTTTGCTTTCATCTACATCTTCTAATTAAAAACAACAGTACCAAGAGCTCCTTGGGACCCTCTTCTCTTGTTCCTCTCTTCCCTTCTCCAGAGGCACCTCTCATTATCTTGTTGGTACCCAGGTAGTTGGGTACCCCCTTCTCGAAAAGCACCTGCCATCAGAAATTTAGAGTTTGTTTATTGTATGGTCTCTGGCTGTGCAAATAAATACTAAGACACTACTGATCTGAATATGTTTAAGCCTGTGTGCATGGAATGAATTATCATCCTTCTGCAAGCTGATGCTCCAGTCATTTGGTTGGACCTGAAGTTTGTCATCCTCAATGCAGGAGAGACCCTATAATATAAGGTCCCCACCTTGATATTTGCTTGCCAGTTTATGATTATCAGAAAACACCACACAATGGAATGTATCCTCTCTATCAAGTGTACTTGGGAAGATGAATACCTTCCACTACTTTATAAGTACCGAAGCCATTCCTATTAGGAAAGAGACTTAGCAGGAAGAAAGGGAAGCAGCCTGGCAGCCATAAATAGTATGCTGAAGACTGCTCTTAAATATAACCTAGAGCAGGATGTCCTGTGTGACATCAGTGAGCTTACTCTTTGGGAATGATCTAGGCTTCATGGAAGTAAATGTTTGGAAACAAAGGCATATTCTCATACTGAATTCCTGGATGGAGAAACACTGTTGTCTGAAATGGGGTGATATCCCTTGCAGATATAAAAGACTTAAGGAACAAAGATAGCCTTTGATCTCCTATTAATAAACATAGCCAGCAAGGATCTCACAATTCTTGTAATCTCAAATTTGAAACTTTAAATGCTGAAGAGGAATAGTGATGGAGAGCTTTGTAGCATGAGTTGTGAGGTAGTGAGTTCCAGAACTTTGTAGCTGAGGAAATGAAGCTGCACTTTTGCTGGGACTCAAGCATCTCATGACACTGACTGCGGAGTGCCTGCCCTCTGCTGCTGGGGGAAGGCCCAGCATTTCCTTAATAAAATGTCTTCTGAAAATAGTAAGAAGCAGAGGAGCTACCCAAAGACCCAGTGAGAACCTAATGTGTGCCCTCCTTTGGGGCATGGAGTCTGCCCTGGCACAACTCTCCTGCTGCAGTCTCACCCTTGGGATTATAGATATATGCCAGCATGCCCTACTCTAAACACCAGACTTCTGCTCTCCGGATAGGTGGGTGTGAGGACCTCAGCCCCTGGTTGCTCAGCACCATTTTTTCTGCTCTCCCTCTTTGTTCCATAGACTCTTAACTCTAGGTGTTCACAGATTTAGAGAAAGTAATGGCTCTTATAACTAGAACCATTCGACACCTGATTTCTCAAATGCTTCACATAATAAACCATGAGGTTTTTTTTTTAAGTTTATTTATGGAAACTTCATTTTGCTTTGTGAGTGTATGTTAATTGTTTTTCTCAGATTGAATGTATTTAAGCCTTGCTTCCTGATAAAAATAAAAATTTTAGTTCCCTCATCACAGAATGAATTACATACTGAGTAAATTATACTTCTATTTATGAAATAATTCCTTCTGTGAACTGTTGGTGTATATTTTAGTATATTTTACAATGAGAATGCATAAATTGAACCAGGAAGAAAAGAAAATGTATATTTGATATTTCTGCTCCTTTTTTTGTTTATTTTGCTGGTGCCTAGAGCCTGGGATCATTAGACATATCAGACCATAGGATGAGGATTGCATCCCACCCATAGCACCAGAACTGCTCACCAGAAGGAGGAGGCATTAGAGAGATAGAACTCTGGGCTACACCAGTGATTTTGTGTCAAAATTCTTAGACTTAGGCTAGTGAATTTATTAAGAAGTCCCTGTCTTGAGTGTGTGGGAAGGGAGGGGAGCGAGCACACGAGCAGGTGCATGGTGCCACAGTACAGAACATGGAGTTCAGAGAACAAGTTCAGCTGCTGGTCCTTGCCTTCCACCTGCCTGGAGTTTGGATCTCTCTGGTGTGGTCCTGCATATACCAGGGGATGTGACCTGCAAGCATCCGGGAACTCTGTCCCTGCTTGCTGTCTTGCCTCAGGAGTAGTGTTTTTGCATGTGTGTGATGGCACCCAAGTTTATGTGTGTTTTGAATATTCAGACTGAGGTACTCACAGCACATTGAGCACTCAATCTTCTCAGGCTCTTCCAGATGCTTGGTCCATATATTTTTTTTTTTTCTGGAACTCAGCACATGGCAATCCTCCTGCCTTGGTCTGTGAGAGCTACGATTAGAGCCTGGAACTCCTACACCCTGTCTCTGGTGCTTTCCTTTTCTCAAGGAAGAAGTTGTGCTCTCAACAAGCCAGCCATTTCCAGACTAATAGATAACATTTGGGAGATTACAATGGTTACCGTGATTAAATTTGGTTATTTTTGGTTTCCTCGATAGTTTACCAATGGGCTTTGTCTTTGTGATTTCCCATGGCATTCTGGCTGTCTTTGCTTATTTGTTGGTTTTAATGAAAAAGGTGTAATTCCAGCCTTTTGTAGTTTCTTCTCTCAGACCAAGCTTGCAGAGGAGATAAGAAAGCAGAGACTACGCTTGAGTACCTGCCCACTTGTCCTTTGCTTGGTTGGTTCACACTCTGTGGAGCTACTCTGCAGAGACACAAAGTGGGTAGACCCCTAATTTCAAATGTCATATTTAGTCAAGAACTCATGCAAGCTAAAAATGTCAGTAATTTGATTGGTTTCCTGTTTTGTTTGTGCCAGATTTCCTAAGACAAAATAATAAATGGCAAGAAAAGAAAATACTTTTTTAAAAAAATTCAGTATTTAAAAAATACCTAGAACAGTTCTGAGATGCTGTCACTAGCAGCCCAGTTTCCTGTATTAGCAACACCTGGGGACGTCACCTTTATGCTCTGCCAACAGCAGGGCGCTGTATGTCTTCCTCTCTTCTCTCCTGCTCGGCCTGGGTGCCTTCCTATGCTGCGTGCTAGAGAACCCTAATAAGCCACTCAGTCTCCGTGCAGCACCAAGATCACAGTGGGAGTGTGTAAGCAGAAAGTTTGAGGCCTTAAAAAAAAAAAAACAACTTTATATTGAATGTTTGTGAATTTCCCATCATGCACCCCATCCCACTCATCTCCCCATCCCTTTGTATCTTCCCTCCACTCTTGCAACCTCCCCCACACCAAAAGAAAACAAAAAATAAAAATAGAAAAGAAAAAAATCTCTCCATGGAAGCTGCAGTATGTTACAGTGTGTCCCACAGTATACCCCTTTGTCCAAACATCTTCACTTGCAAAGGTTCACTGGTTTGAGACCGCTGGCTTCTGCTACACACTCAGTACTGGGTCTTCCCTGGACTCTTTTTGGATTGCACTTTTGGGTGAAAGCAGCTGGAGTTTTTGAATGCAATTAGTATAGGAATGCACTTCCTCTTACCATTGCCTATTCACTCTAGTGTAAAGATGAATTGAATATACTGAGAATAGGAAAGGGCTTCCATCACCCATGGAAGATATGCTTGGCCTTGCAGGATGGCAGTAACTTTGCAAGGACGTGTGACTGTAAATCTTTTTACCCCCATCTTTTATTCCCCAGAGCTCTTAGAGCTGCCAGAGGTTGTGCAAGATGGTGGTTGTCATGAATGGGCCCCTATCTCCTATAACTTGCCAGTGGAGGCAGCACTTCCGTGTAGCAGCTGTACTTTGATCAGATGTAGTCAACACTGCTTAGGAAAGAGAGGTCTTAAAGACAAGGCTAAACCCCAGCTTTCTGTAATAAATGAATAAATAAATAAATAAATAAATAAGCAATAAATATTATACCTTGCTTGTCATAATTAGCAGGAAGTAAGTGTGTTAATTAAGAGATTGCCTGTTCCTAGTAGCCTTATCTAATGAAATCCTAGTAGACACTTAAAGTTTAAAAAATCACATAGCCAGATGACTGATCACCAGCAAGGCATCCCACAGGCTAACTTGCGGCAAATCCTTGCCTCAATTCCCTTCACTATCAGTTGTGCCTCCTCAATTCCCTTCTGGGTGTTTCTAAAACATTACTATCCTCCACGCATTCCTTTCCAATCTCACAATATAGAAACAATCCCTCATACTTCCTCGTTTTGTTTCTGTAGCTGGTGTCTCTCTCCAGAACATTCTACATAGCACTGTAAAGCACATGATCTTTTAAATAGTCTACTGAACTGAGTGGTGATGATGCACACCTTTAATCCTAGCTCTCAGGAGGCAGAGGCAGGTGGATCTCTGCAAGTTCCAAGTCAGCCTGGTCTACAGAGCTACAGGTCAGCCAGGACTGCACAGAGAAAACTGTCTTGACAAACAAAAACAAACAAAAAGTCTACTGAATCATGTTAGTTCTCAGCTCAAACATTTCTTCTGTTCTTCACAAGTGAACTCCCCATCCCACTTATGGCAAGGAATTTCCCCAAATGGTGATTGCTGGCTAGACCACAGCATGGACAGGTTTCCAAACACGAGCCTCTGGGTCCATTTTAACTTGTGCCTGTGAGTCCTGAGCATGAACTTTTAATTATGGAAAATTACTATTGCTAAAAGCACTGTGCCATTACTGGTATGACAATGAAGTACCTGAGGGATTAACATTTCAACTGCACTTCTTCTTAGTGAAGTATTTGGAATCACAACTTGGACCACATTGAGTATGGAGGTGATGATTTCAACAACCTTCACTTGAAAGTCAGCATGTTCTGCTTCCTTGTGCAGACTCAATGTGACTTATTGTTTTATTTTTTAGGTTCATCCAATGGGCTTGTCATCTGTTACACATACAATGGATTTTGTTGGGTTTTGCACTACTGGATAGATGTTTTGCAAATCAATTGAATACATGAGCTTATGGATTTTAAGCATTGTATTAGTTACTTTCCCACTGCTGTGACAAAAATAGTTTAAGCAAGGGAAGGGTTTCTTTGAACTTGCCATCTGCTAGAACCCAGTTTACCATGGCAGGGAAGACAGATGTTCACATGAGGTGGCTGTACATTGTGTGCATAGTCACAAAACCGAGATGTTCACATGGTGTTTTCCTTTTTTCCCTTTTCACTCATTGCAGGACACAGCCTATGAAATAGTGCCACCCAGATTCAAGCACCCTTGTAGACTAGCCCAGACCTAAATGACACTCAAGACAAGCCACATGTGGTGGCTTGAATGGGAATGCCCCCAACAGGTTCAAATGTTTGAACACTTGGTTCTCAGTTGTTGGAAAGATTTGGGGCTATGACTTTGTTGGAAGAGTCGTGTCACTGGAGGTTTTAAAAGACCATGGCATGCCCAGTTAACACTGCTAACTCTGTTTTAAGTCTGTGGATTGCCAGGCTCTCAACATGATGGCCATGGACTCTAATCCTCTGAAACTGTAAGCTCCAAATCACCATTTTTCTTCTATTGCTTAGGTCATAGTGTCTTACCCACAGCCATAGAAAACTAAGACATCACACCCATTTTAGATTAAGGAGATATCTAAGCCCAGTGTAGAAGTTTGCATTGAGATTTCCATTGGCCCTTTAGTATTCCTCAAAGTTGAGACAATTAACCTTAAGCAAACCATCAACAAATTTTAGAATAATTAACTCAGATTTAAAGAAAATGGTACATAAAATGAAATCTTGCAAGTTAGGCAAAATCTGTAATTTGGTTAAAATGGATTCTAGGGCAAGTCTATCTATATATGTTGTTCTCTCTGCTATCCTTGCTGATCCTCATTCTCAACTCTTCTAAAAGGTAGAGTAGGATAATGTTAACTAACAATGCAGCTCTGTGTTATGTCTTTCTGGATGACACTGATCAGTAAACAAGGCAAATGAAGTTGATTCAATGATTCTGGCTAATATTAAATGACCTAGGCCAGTGGTTCTCAATCTGTGGGTCACGACCCCTCTGGCAAACCTCTATCTCCAAAAATATTTACATTATGATTCATAACAGTAGCAAAATTACAGTTTTGTCATAGAAACAAAAATAATTTTATGGCTGGGGGTCACCACAACATTAGGAACTATATTAGAGGGTCTCAGCCTTAGAAGGTTGAAAACCACTGCTTTAGGTGAACTGTTCCTGCCCAATTGATTGTAATACACATAACTATTTGATTCCTTGTTCAGAACTCTTTCATCTTTTCTAATTTTATACTGTGAATTTTCTAAGTGTAGGGTTAGTGTCAAGTTGCACACGTGCCAAGCACTGAGGAAAATGGAAGTCAGGTTCTGCTTCAAAGTTATTTAAAACATGCATGATTCTTTAGAGCTGTTGTTGACTATCTTGGCTTGTAACCTAAGCGTAATATTTCTCTCCTGGGCTAGAGTGGCGCTACTTCTATATAAACTTATTGTGTTGCTAGAACATTGGAGACTGCACATGTGTGCAGATGGTTGCAAGCCAAATTCAACTTGCTTCTCAAGAGTTTTTGCCTCCAGCTGCTGTGATGACACTACACACTTCTTCTGAAGTACAAGACAATACCTGTGGTAGAACCTGGCAGGGACCCAGAGTACTCATAGAACAAGTTTTCCATGCCCTAGTGCAATCAGCCAAATATATGAGGCAATAGATGATGTACAGACTTTTGATGCCTGTCAATGGGAATTATCTCTAAAAGACATTTTAAATGGAGTCCAGTTTTGTTTCAAACATCACCAGGTAGCCCAAACTGGCCTCAGAGTTAATCCTCTTGCCTCAGCCTTGTAGGTGCAGGGATTAGAGGTATGTACTACCTGTACTACTGTGGTGCCTAGTGTATATTTAAATTTTTAAAGGAATATCTTTGCATGGCAACCACTGTCTTCTGCATAATCTTTTCTGCTTTATTTTAGTCTTTATCAGAACTGTTGTTTGATTTTAGAGAATGTCAGAAACTGCGTGTCTGCTGTATATCTGACACAGTTTATACCAAATAATGAAGGAGAGTAAGTGTGACCAACTGAGGCAGAATCAGCAGTGAGTTTGGATGTTTGCCTCTCATGGTGGAGGTGTCTTATTCTAAACTAATTAGTCCATTGCACGGTGGCTACATGCCTATAATCCCAGCACTCAGAAGACACAGGAGAAGTGCCAAAAGTTTTAGGCTGGCCAAGACTTTGTGTGTGTGTGTGTGTGTGTGTGTGTGTGTGTGTGTGTGTGTATGTGTGTGTGTGTGTGAGACATTGTCTTGAAAAAAGTTTGGGGAATGGAACAATGGTTCAGTGGTTAAGAGCACTGACTGTTCTTGTACAGGCCCTGTTTTCCCATCACCCACAATTCCACTCAGGATTGTCTATAACTTAAGGTCTAAAGGCTCCAACAGCCTCTTATGGCTTCTGCAGGTACTGCATGCATGTGGTTCACTGTCATACAGGCCAACAAAATAGATATATTTGAAATTAAAAATAAAAAACTTGTTAATAAGTTAATTAGTTTAGTTTCACTGTTTTCAGTGAGGCAAAGAGAGATGGATTAGTGGTTAAGCGCACTTGCTACTTTTTCAGAAGACCTAAATTCCCAGGACTCATGGTAGTCACAACTACCTGTAACTCCAGCTGCAGGAGAGCCAAAACTCTCCTCTGTAATCCATAGGTATCCATCACACATGTGTGTACACAACATACACACCAAAATAAATCTTTAAAAGCTCTCCTTCAAAATATTATTTATTATTATCATTATTATCATTATTATTATTATTGAGTTGAGAGGAGTACTTGCCACAGTGAGTGCATGGAGGTGAGAATAACTGTGGAGGTGGTTCTCTCTGTCCATTTTTCTGTGGTTCCAGGGATCAAACTCAGCTCATCAAGCTTGTAAGGCAAAAACCTTTACCCACTGAACCATCTGGCTGGCCTCATAGGTCTGTTGTAAAGTCAGTTCATTGACAGAATGAAAAGAGGAGTGAAAGATTGGGTAGTATAGATCTGGTCAGAGGCTGGTTCTGTTATGTCCTAGCTGATTCCCATTTTAGTGCCTGATTTTGCATATATAGAAAAGAAATAATATCATTATTGAGTTGTTGTGAAGATTAAATATTAGTTAAAATCACAAGGCTTTCTGTAGTAAAAGCCTTCCGTCAGTCACAGATAAAGTTGTAGTTGTTAACACAGTTAAAGCTGGATATATCGGTTACCGTGCTATTAATTAAATAAATTGTTGTGGAGCATATTTAAAATGGAGAACAAAAAGCTCTTAATACTCACTTGTTATAAATCAGATTTTAAAGTATTATAATGAAATTAGCTTTGACTGAGGAGGAAAATGATTTCATAAGCTAGAGAAATTTGGCTTGGAAGTTTTTAAGGCAGAGTCTGTGATGGTTAGTTGTCTTTTTGATAAAATCTACAATCACCTGGGAGACGATGTGGGAAGACCTGCCCACCGTGAGTGCCTCCATTCCTTGACTGGAGAAGGTAATGCTACAGATCCTTCATTGGTTCAGTGGAGAAAGGGGGCTAGGCAGCAGCTGTCACTGCTCTCTGCTTCCTGGTTGGCGATTTGACTTGATTGGTTGTTTCCAATGCCTGCTGCCTGGATTTTCCCATCAGCAAGAACTGTGAACTCTTGAACTGTCTGCCAAACCCTTTCTTCTTTGCTTTTGTTGTGATGGTTGACCATAGTATCAGGAAAAGAAATTAAGGCAGGGTCTCACTCTGAACTCTCATCAGTCCTTCTGCCTCTGGCTCAAGGGTACGAGGATTGCAGGCATGAGGCACTGTATCCAGCTAAAGAAGACTTTGATCAGAAGAAAGATATTATAATGGTATCTCTTTTGACACTGACAGTTTGACACCTGCCCATAATTTGTAACAAAGGAAAGACAACTCTGAATTTCTCAGAGCATCTCACACAGAGCTTCTTTCAGGGCTCATGCCTACTAAGCACATGGAAAAGCCAAAGCACAAACTGAATTGAATGTTTAGTGTTACATGATAAGTTTACAACAGGATGGGACTGAAGTTAGTTCACTTGGTCATGGGAACATCTACTGAGTACATACCAATCCTGGGGTTTGAAGGTACGTGCCTGCCACCCCCAGCTACCAGCACCACACACAATCAGTGCCTCTCTGAGAGGATTTCAAATGTCCTCTCTGCTCTGCCAATGGGGACTGGTCTGCTTGGCAACCGAGAGTTGTGTATTGCCCTGCTGTGCCAATGAAGAAGAGGCATTCAGTTCCTCTCTAATATTCTGCATGAGGCCTTTTGTGTAGGGCTCTGTGTTCTCTTCCTGCCCACCAGGACCTCCCAGAAGTTTCTGTATCCTGAGGGACTTTCTTTGACACCAAGGAAGAGAGGCTGCTGAGATTCCCCTAGTACATTGAGTTTGCTCACATACTGCCATTTGGGTTGAAGGCATCATAGTTGATTGCTGATAGGAATGTTGGTACCTTGGTATCCTCAGTGCACCAGATGTTAAAGCATCTTTCCAGGGTTAAGTGATGGTCTATAATGATTGCTGTCTTGCATAAGGCCTTTAAGAGTCCGTGGAACAAGCTTTGCAGCTTAGGTCTGGAAGGCTCGAGCACAGTTAAAACAACACACAGACTAGGTGCTGAGAACATGGTAACGGTGGATGCTGGAGTGCTGCAGACCCACAGGACTGCCTTTATTCCTTACACTAGCCATTCGCCAGTCCCTCCTTGTGACCTGACCTTGTAACTACTTCTTGCAATGTAATATCTTAGACCACAAGTCTTCACCAAACCCAAAGCTTAGGATGTTGTCAGAGAGCATCTGACACTGCTTTACTGTAACCTCCGACCTTCTAGTCCCATTAATGTCCTTGAAAAAAGCCTTGATTTATGACTTTGTTTTGTTCTACAACGGTGAAACTTTTATGAACCTGTTTCTACATTTGAACATGTTTTTTGGGTTTACCTGAGTCTGTGTTCCTGGGCCATAGTCGTTCATACCTGGTTCCAGAATGGACTCTTTCATCCCCTGTGAGATGAGAACTGTGTTTCACTCTGGCAGTGCGAACTGGTGCTTAGGGTTCAGGTATAGCAAGCACTACTCCCTCTCTTCTCGCCTTGTACAGCATCACAGTGTTTTAAGATGGTAATATGACACAGGAAATCTCAGCAGTCTGGAGGCTGAGGCAGGAGGATTGCCACAAATTCAACACCAGCCTGGACTACAATATGAGACTTTATTCAATAGAGGAGGAGAAGTGGAGGGGGGGTTAAAAGGAGGGGAGAGGATGGGGTGAAGAAGAGAGGAGGGGAAGGGAAGGGGAGAAGGATAAAAAATGGAGCATACCAATAGATAAGGTGAAGTTGAGGTTTTAAGAACTCAGACCATGAATGAGTGTTTCTACTTTTCTTCAGACCCTAATAAATCACTGGGTTTCTCTCCCGATATCCAAGCAAGTACTAGCTTTGTTGAACAGTTCTCTCCAAAAGGAAGTTCTCATTAGCTGGAGCACTTCATTCAACCTCAGGGATTTACAGAAGGGGCTGTGCTCCAGTTGGCCTTAGTTTTTCTGACCTCCTTTGTTAGCCTCATAAAAACTCACTTGGACGTGAATCTTCCCGCAGCTCAATTCCGCTCTGCTTTGCATTCCTGCTAGTCCCTGGGGAGTGCTCCAGCTTGGCTCTGCTCAGTCTGGCCTGGAGCTGGAAGAGGAATGTGGCTTATGGGAGGAGGGGCGTGTCTGCTTGCTGGCTGGCTGAAGCCTGTGTCTCAGGCTACCTAGGGTTTTGTATGTCTTGAATTTGACGTGTTCTTTAGTGGTTCTCAGGGGAGTCCCGGGAACTGGATTTTGTGAGGCGCTTTATGTTGTTCAATTCCGAGGGAGTTGCAGGGACCGCCCATTTCGGGTAGACCTTCCACCTTTTTCCTCCCCTTTGTTTTCCTTGCTTTCAACTGAAGTTTGAGTTTAGTTGAAGAGTGTGTGTTCCCATCTTTGTTAATGAAGCTACTAGGACTCACAGATCTTCCAGGGCCCCTTGTCTCTGTGCTGCTTGCCAGTCACCTGGTTGCTGGTGCAAAGCACAGAGAGGCCTCTCTGCTCTTAACCTGCTTTCCTTTGTTAGCTAGAAGCCCTTTCTTTACCTGAGTTACAAGCTGCCCCCTCCCCACCTCCTCAACAATCCTTGCCCTTAATTCCAGCTCCAGCTCCTCCAATTTAGTGGAATCCCCTAAATCACACTCCGGGGGATGTTGGTAAAATTCGTCTAAGTCTTTTTTTCTCAAGTCTCTGTGTTTCTTGTACTGTCAAGAACCCAGGATCCTTGCTGTGAGAAGAACTGGCAAGTCAGTCTCCTGTATCTTCCTAGCGTCCATGTTTCCAGAGTCCAGAGAAGCCAAGGTTCCAGGAGGCACCCTAGTGCCTTGTGCTTTGCCCAGCAGCTTCTTGCTCTCCCCAGCTGATGCAGAAAGTTAAGTTTCAGGATGGAACACGTTCTTTTATTATTAGGCAACATTAAGATTCCAGCCGCCGGCTGGCTGCAGTGGACAAAGAAGACTTCTTCAGGTAGATAATGTCTGGGTGAGCCTATTTTCTTTTCATGTACAGGGATATTTTAAAGTTTCCAGAATAACCAGTTTCCCTGGAGAATGCACAGGCCGAAACTTCCCAAACCTTCCATCTCCTGCCCACATACTAGGTGAGCAATTCCAGTTATTAATTAAGATATTAGTTATCAGGAATGTAAGGATGAAAGGAGCCTCTAAGAAATCATTGATTTCCTTTGCAGCTGATGTGAACTTTCCATGGGACAGAGGCTTGTGTTGGGATTTAGACAGCCTCGTTCATATGGGAAGCTGAGCTGAGCAAGCACATTAGAAAGGGGCTATAGTGTTAGTCCTCAGCCAAGCAAAGGACGCCTGTCATCATCGTTCCGCTGCTTTTCCCTTGACTCTTTTAGTAGCAGCCCTGTTATGACGGCTCCGATAAGGCAGCATCCCACAGTTACACCTATGCCACTCAGTAATTATGCTTCTGTGGGTCTCTATGGACAACTTCAGAAAGTAGCTCTGTGATTGAACGGTAGGAAGATGCGATGGAGATTCTATTCAGAGAGCAATGAGAGAAAACACTTATTTTCCTTTATCAATATTGGGGCCATACCCTAGGGTCCAATGCAGCCCTAGTGCATGCTGAGTCTTATTAGAACACCAGCAACATGTTCACTGACCACTGGATGAGCTAGGGCTCAAACTTTAGGCATTCTGAAAAGCCAAACAAAAATAATTAAGTGTCTTCCCCCCAACCCCCAAGTTTTCAGAGTTTTTAAATTAGGATCAATTGAAAAATTAATTTTCACTTAATGTTAATTCTAGCTCTGCCTTTAGTATGTATGTATATATATATATATGTGTGTGTGTGTATATATATATACCCTGAATATATTTATCTAATATATAATATTTATATGAATAAAATATTTTAATTTAATATGTATTTTAAAATAAATATTAAATACATATTATATATATATATATATATATATATATATATATATATATATATATACCTGAGATGGATCAGTAGGGAAGGGTACTTGTTGCCAAGCCTGAGAACCTGAATTCAATCCCCAAAAGCTGCATAGTAGACGGAGAAAACCAACTCCACACTCTGATGACCATGTGAACACACAATATAAAAATGTAAGCAAAAAGTGAATCCTATGTAGAAAAATCCTATCAATAGTATTAATAGTTACTATCAACGAACACTGAAATTGAACAATTTATCGGTTAATATCTTATAAAGTATTTCAGACATGAAAATCATATAAAATAGACAATACAATCAGTGCAGAATAATTTGTTCATATTCACCAGTCTTTAGCCTAGCAGTCAATGTTTGTTGAATGAATAAATGATTCTCATTTATTTTTAAACACTGGCCTCTACACTTAAAAAGTCCTTGGAGGACAAAGGAATAAATGTGACTTCCAGGGGCTTCTACAATCATGGTTACTGGGTTCGTATTTCCATTCCAGGCTGAGTCTCTCTGTATTTCTCTTTAAGTTTGAGCCCTAGCCCTTAGTTCTATTTACCCTAACCTCATATTTAGCCTAATGAAAATCAAGCTCCTAGCATGTTCTTGACACACTTCTAGCTGAGAACACAAAGTTGTTTTGATGTGGGCTTTCATCACGCCATAACAAACTTTTTACATAGTTTCTATATTTAGTGTTTAACTTAAATATAGGAAATAGCTTGGAGTTCAAATTTTCCAGCTAGAATAAGTCAGATTTTATATTGTAAAATAGTTAAGACTAGGTTCTTTTTTCTTTCACTAGATTTATTTTATTTTAAATAATGTGTGTATATGTGTGAGTGGCTCTGTGCACATGATTGCAGGTACCCTTGGAAGCCAGAAGAAAACGCCAGATTCCCTGGAGCTGGAGTTACAGGCAATTGTCTGACACTTAATGTGGGTGCTGAGAACTAGCTCTATAGACCAAGCTGGCCCTGAATTCACAGAGATCCCCAACTGCTCATGCCTCTGAAAGACTCCGAGAGGAGCCCCTCGCTCAGGCCTCAGGACAATAGCGGACACCCAAGAACTCACGATAGACCGAGCTTGTTGCAAACCACATGAGGCTTTATTCAGGGAAAGCCAGAGCTCTGGGGACGACTCATATCTCTCACAGGGGTAGAGGAGTCGACCTCGAGGGGAAAGAGGTCCCAGTTTTTATAGGCCCTCAGGGGGGAAAGGAGAAGGGGGAGAGTAGGGGATTTCCAGATCTAAACAATGTCTATTCTCAAGAAATGGGTATGGAAGGGGTACAAGGAAAGAGTCTAATGAAGGTGCAGCAATGGGCACACACCTGGTCAGAACATTGGCAGACACACAGGTTCAAGGAGTGGCCAGAGCATTGTGCACCTCTATTTTTATAAACCAGTGAAGCTACTTCTGCTAACACTGACATCTATCTTGCCAATTTCAGGGCTTCTGTGTCCTTTTACATTCTGTCAGGATCTTTCACCTCTGCCTCCTAAGTGCTATATTTAAAGGTATTGGCCACCACCGCCACCCAGCCAAGTCTCTTCCTTATTTCTGTGAATGTTACATATGCTGGGAGGATCTAACCTCAGGCTTGACCTGGGTCGTCAGTGCTTCTAGTGTCATCTGTTGAAAAGACCACTCTTGGTGTCCATAACTGTATTCCCATGATTTGATAATTACCCTCTGTCAGTGCTTCAGTGTCTTGGTTACTCCTCTGTGTAGAGAGTTTGGAAGCAGAAAGTATGACTCTAGCTTTATTTCAAGATCAGTTTTTTAAATTTCTACAAAGATGACAGCTGGCATCCTGCCTATGATTGTGTTGCACTGTCGATCAGAGCTTGGAGGGTGGGGAGGGGTCAATCAGGGTGTGTGTGGGGGTCAATCAGTGGGGGGGAACGTGGCCATTCATAGGGGGGGCACATATTATCAGTTCTGTCTTCCAGTCCATGAGCATGGCAAGTCATTCCATTATTTAAATCTGTTAAATATTCGATTCAGCATCATTTAATGCAAATAGTACATTTCTTTTGTTATATGCACTCTTGCTTATCTTCTGCTTCTGGATGCTGTTTTTTTTTTTTATATATATTTTTATTACATATTTTCCTCAATTACATTTCCAACACTATCCCAAAAGTCCCCCATAGCGCCCCCCACTTCCCTACCCACCCATTCCCATTCTTTTGGCCCTGGCATTCCCCTATATTGGGGCATATAAAGTTTGCAAGTCCAATGGGCCTCTCTTTCCATTGATGGCCGACTAGGCCATCTTTCGATACATATGCAGCTAGAGACAAGAGCTCCAGGGTTCTGGTTAGTACATCATGTTGTTCCAACAATAGGGTTGCAGATCCCTTTAGCTCCTTGGGTACTTTCTCTAGCTTCTCCATTGGGAGCCCTGTGATACATCCAATAGCTGACTGTGAACATCCACTCCTGTGTTTGCTAGGCCCCGGCATCGTCTCACAAGAGACAGCTATATTTGGGTCCTTTCAGCAAAATCTTGCTAGTGTATGCAATGGTGTCAGCGTTTAGAAGCTGATTATGGGACGGATCCCTGGATACAGCAGTCTCTAAATGGTCCATCCTTTCATCACATCTACGAACTTTGTCTCTGTAACTCCTTCCCTGGGTGTTTTGTTCCCAATTCTAAGAAGGTGCACAGTGTCCACACTTTGGTCTTCATTCTTCTTGAGTTTCATGCGTTTATCAAATTGTATCTTATATCTTGGGTATCCTAAGTTTTGGGCTAATATCCACTTATCAATGAATACATATTGTGTGAGTTCTTTTGTGATTGTGTTACTTCACTCAAGATGATGCCCTCCAGGTCCATCCATTTGGCTAGGAATTTCATAAATTCATTCTTTTTAATAGCTGAGTAGTACTCCATTGTGTAAATGTACCATAATTTCTGTATCCATTCCTCTGTTGAGGGACATCTGGGTTCTTTCCAGCTTCTGGCTATTATAAATAGGGCTGCTATGAACATAGTGGAGCATGTGTCCTTTTTACCGGTTGGGACATCTTCTGGATATATGCCCAGGAGAGGTATTGCTGGATCCTCCGGTAGTACTATGTCCAATTTTCTGAGGAACCGCCAGACTGATTTCCAGAGTGGTTGTACAAGCTTGCAATCCCACCAACAATGGAGGAGTGTTCCTCTTTCTCCACATCCTCGCCAGCATCTGCTGTCACCTGAATTTTTGATCTTAGCCATTCTGACTGGTGTGAGGTGGAATCTCAGGGTTGTTTTGATTTGCATTTCCCTGATGATTAAGGATGTTGAACATTTTTTCAGGTGCTTCTCTGCCATTCGGTATTCCTCAGGTGAGAATTCTTTGTTCAGTTCTGAGCCCCATTTTTTAATGGGGTTATTTGACTTTCTGGAGTCCACCTTCTTGAGTTCTTTATATATATTGGATATTAGTCCCTTATCTGATTTAGGATAGGTGAAGATCCTTTCCCAATCTGTTGGTGGTTTTTTTGTCTTATTGATGGTGTCTTTAGCCTTGCAGAAGCTTTGTAGTTTCATGAGGTCCCACTTGTCAATTCTCGATCTTACAGCACAAGCCATTACTGTTCTATTCAGGAATTTTTCCCCTGTGCCCATATCTTCAAGGCTTTTCCCCACTTTCTCCTCTATAAGTTTCAGTGTCTCTGGTTTTATGTGAAGTTCCTTGATCCACTTAGACTTGACCTTAGTACAAGGAGATAGGAATGGATCGATTCGCATTCTTCTACATGTTAACAACCAGTTGTGCCAGCACCATTTGTTGAAAATGCTGTCTTTCTTCCACTGGATGTTTTTAGCTCCCTTGTCGAAGATCAAGTGACCATAGGTGTGTGGGTTCATTTCTGGGTCTTCAATTCTATTCCATTGGTCTATTTGTCTGTCACTATACCAGTACCATGCAGTTTTTATCACAATTGCTCTGTAGTAGAGCTTTAGGTCCGGCATGGTGATTCCACCAGAGGTTCTTTTATCCTTGAGAAGAGTTTTTGCTATCCTAGGTTTTTTGTTATTCCAGATGAATTTGCAGATTGCACTTTCTAATTCGTTGAAGAATTGATTTGGAATTTTGATGGGGATTGCATTGAATCTGTAGATTGCTTTTGGCAAGATAGCCATTTTTACAATGTTGATCCTGCCAATCCATGAGCATGGGAGATCTTTCCATCTTCTGAGATCTTCTAGAATTTCTTTCTTCAGAGACTTGAAGTTTTTATTATACAGATCTTTCACTTCCTTAGTTAGAGTCACGCCAAGATATTTTATATTATTTGTGACTATTGAGAAGGGTGTTGTTTCCCTAATTTCTTTCTCAGCCTGTTTATTCTTTGTGTAGAGAAAGGCCATTGATTTGTTTGAGTTAATTTTATATCCAGCTACTTCACCGAAGCTGTTTATCAGGCTTAGGAGTTCTCTGGTGGAATTTTTAGGGTCACTTATATATACTATCATATCATCTGCAAAAAGTGATATTTTGACTTCATCTTTTCCAATTTGTATCCCTTTGATCTCCTTTTGTTGTCGAATTGCTCTGGCTAGGACTTCAAGTACTATGTTGAATAGGTATGGAGAAAGTGGACAGCCTTGTCTAGTCCCTGATTTTAGAGGGATTGCTTCAAGCTTCTCACCATTTACTTTGATGTTGGCTACTGGTTTGCTGTACATTGCTTTTATCATGTTTAGGTATGGGCCTTGAATTCCTGATCTTTCCAAGACTTTTATCATGAATGGGTGTTGGATCTTGTCAAATGCTTTTTCCACATCTAACGAGATGACCATGTGGTTTTTGTCTTTGAGTTTGTTTATATACTGGATTACGTTGATGGATTTCCGTATATTGAACCATCCCTGCATCCCTGGGATGAAACCTACTTGGTCAGGATGGATGATTGTTTTGATGTGTTCTTGGATTCGGTTAGCAAGAACTTTATTGAGGATTTTTGCATCAATATTCATAAGGGATATTGGTCTGAAGTTTTCTATCTTTGTTGGGTCTTTTTGTGGTTTAGGTATCAGAGTAATTGTGGCTTCATAGAATGAGTTGGGTAGAGTACCTTCTGTTTCTATTTTGTGGAATAGTTTGTGAAGAACTGGGATTAGATCTTCTTTGAAGGTCTGATAGAACTCTGCACTAAACCCATCTGGTCCTGGGCTTTTTTTAGTTGGGAGACTATTAATGACTGCTTCTATTTCTTTGGGGGATATAGGGCTGTTTAGATCATTAACCTGATCTTGATTCAACTTTGGTACCTGGTATCTGTCTAGGAACTTCTCCATTTCATCCAGGTTCTCCAGTTTTGTTGAGTATAGCCTTTGGTAGAAGGATCTGATGGTGTTTTGGATGTCTTCAGGATCTGTTGTTATGTCTCCTTTTTCATTTCTGATTTTGTTAATTAGGATGCTTTCCCTGTGCCCTCTAGTGAGTCTGGCTAAGGGTTTATCTATCTTGTTGATTTTCTCAAAGAACCAGCTCCTTGATTGGTTGATTCTTTGAATAGTTTTTCTTGTTTCCACTTGGTTGATTTCACCCCTGAGTTTGATTATTTCCTGCCGTCTACTCCTCTTGGGTGAATTTGCTTCCTTTTGTTCTAGTGCTTTTAGGTGTGTTGTCAAGCTGATAATGTGTGCTCTCTCTAGTTTCCTTTTGGAGGCACTCATAGCTATGAGTTTTCCTCTTAGAAATGCTTTCATTGCGTCCCATAAGTTTGGGTATGTTGTGGCTTCATTTTCATTGAACTCTTAAAAGTCCTTAATTTCTTTCTTTATTCCTTCCTTGACCAAGGTATCATTGAGAAGAGTGTTGTTCAGTTTCCACGTGAAGGTTGGCTTTCTATTATTTATTTTGTTATTGAAGATCAGCCTTAGTCCATGGTGATCTGATAGGATGCATGGGACAATTTCAATATTTTTATATCTGTTGAGGCCTGCTTTGTGACCAATTATGTGGTCAATTTTGGAGAAGGTACCATGAGGTGCTGAGAAGAAGGTATATCCTTTTGTTTTAGGATAGAATGTTCTGTAGATATCTGCCAGATCCATTTGATTCATAATTTCTCTTAGTTTCACTGTGTCCCTGTTTAGTTTCTGTTTCCATGATCTGTCCATTGGTGAAAGTGGTGTGTTGAAGTCTCCCACTATTATTGTATGAGGTGCGATGTGTGCTTTGAGCTTTACTAAAGTTTCTTTAATGAATGTGGCTGCCTTTGTATTTGGAGCATAGGTATTCAGGATTGATAGTTCCTCTTGGAGGATTTTACCTTTGATGAGTATGAAGTGTCCCTCCCTGTCTTTTTTAATGACTTTGGGTTGGAAGTCAATCTTATCAGATATTAGAATGGCTACTCCAGCTTGTTTCTTCATGCCATTTGCTTGGAAAATTGTTTTCCAGACTTTCATTCTGAGGTAGTGTCTATCCTTTTCTCTGAGATGAGTTTCCTGTAAGCAGCACTATGTTGGGTCTTGTTTGTGTAGCCAGTTTGTTAGTCTATGTCTTTTTATCGGGGAGTTGAGTCCATTGATATTAAGAGATATTAAGGAAAAGTAATTGTTGTTTCCTGTTATTTTTGTTGTTAAAGTTGGCATTTTGTTCTTGTGGCTGTCTTCTTTTAGGTTTGTTGAGGGATTACCTTCTTGTTGTTTCTAGGGCGTGGTTCCTGTCCTTGTATTGGTTTTTTTCTGTTATTATCCTTTGAAGGGCTGGATTCGTGGAGAGATAATGTGTGAATTTGGTTTTGTCGTGGAATACTTTGGTTTCTCCATCTATGTTAATTGAGAGTTTGGCTGGGTATAGTAGCCTGGGCTGGAATTTGTGTTCTTTTAGTGTCTGTATAACATCCGGCCAGGATCTTCTGGCTTTCATTGTCTCTGGTGAAAAATCTGGTGTAATTCTGATAGGCTTGCCTTTATATGTTACTTGGCCTTTTTCTCTTACTGCTTTTAGTATTCTATCTTTATTTAGAGCATTTGTTGCTCTGATTATTATGTGTCGGGAGGTATTTCTTTTCTGGTCCAGTCTATTTGGAGTTCTGTAGGCTTCTTGTATGTTCATGGGCATCTCTTTCTTTAGATTTGGGAAGTTTTCTTCTATAATTTTGTTGAAGATGTTTGCTGGTCCTTTGAGTTGAAAATCTTCATTCTCATCCACTCCTATTATCCGTAGGTTTGGTCTTCTCATTGTGTCCTGTATTTCTTGGATGTTTTGAGTTAGGATCTTTTTGCATTTTACATTTTCCTTGATTGTTGTGCCGATGTTCTCTATGGAATCTTCTGCACCTGAGATTCTCTCTTCCATCTCTTGTATTCTGTTGCTGATGCTCGTATCTATGGTTCCAGATTTCTTTCCTAGGGTTTCTATCTCCAGTGTTGCCTCATTTTGGGTTTTCTTTATTGTGTCTACTTCCCTTTTTAGGTCTAGTATGGTTTTGTTCATTTCCATCATCTGTTTGGATGTGTTTTCCTGTTTTTCTTTAAGGACTTCTACCTGTTTGATTATGTTATCGTGTTTTTCTTTAAGGATTTGTAACTCTTTAGCAGTGTTCTCCTGCAATTCTTTAAGGGATTTTTGTGCTTTCTCTTTATTGTCTTCTGCCTGTTTAGCAGTGTTCTCCTGCATTTCTTTAAGTGTGTTATTAAAGTCCTTCTTGAAGTTCTCTATCATCATCAGGAGATATGCTTTTAAATCCGTGTCTAGCTTTTCCGGTGTGTTGGGGTGCCCTGGACTGGGCGAAGTGGGGGTGCTGGGTTCTGATGATGGTGAGTGGTCTTGGTTTCTGTTAGTAAGATTATTACGTTTACCTTTCGCCATCTGGTAATCTCTGGGGTTAGTTGTTATCGTTGTCACTGTTTAAAGATTGGAGCAGAAGCTGTGTTCCACTCACCAGCAGTCTCTAAATCCTGCGGCGGGGGTCGTGGGTAGCTGACGGTACCCCGGTGCTGGTCCAGCCGGAAGAGGCCTGTGGTCCTACACAGGCCGTTTTTCTGCTTCCCTAACTAATGCAGTCTCTGGTCCCGCGTGCAATTGGATTGGAGCAGAAGCTGTGTTCCACTCTCCAGAAGTCTTAAGATCCTGTGGTGGGTGTTGTGGGTAGCTGGAGAGTGTCAGCCGACCCTGCGCCCCAGCTGCCCCGGTGCTTTTCTGACCGGAAGAGGCTTGTGGCCCTATGTAGGCCGGATTTCTCTCTCCCCAACCAGAGCAGTCTCAGGTCCTGCGTGATTGGACTGGAACAGAAGCTGTGTTCCACTCACCAGCAGTCCCAAAATCCTGTGGCGGGGGTCATGGGTAGCTGGCGGGTGTCAGGCAACCCTGCGCTCCTGCTACCCCGGCGCTGATCCGGCCGGATCCTGGATGCTGTTTTTAAGTGGAGCTATTTTCTTCATTTCACCTGTACCATTCAGAGTTTTTCTTTCTCTGGTGAGTAGAAAACTCAGCTGCTACACAGAAGCTTGGTTGGTGGTTTCTGAGCCTTCATTTCCACCAGTTTATTTCTTGAGATTCTATGTGGAGAAGATTGTTCTGTAGCTGAATAATTACTGAAAACTTATGATATACATAAGCACACAGGAGGGGCTTAGACAGCAGAGAAGACCTTGAAGGCGGGGCACATGTTCAAACCCAAGCCTCTGAGTGTTTCAGTGTAATTAGTCCTGAATGAAGAAGAGCTCCAGACCCTTCTCAAGGTGGGACGAGATACAGCATTTCAGAGGCCGAGGCCTGTTCCTGATATTTCTTGGAGTAGATATTTATGGCTGGTTATGATAGTTGTTATAAAATGTGCACTAAATGCCAGTTAAAAAAAACAGTTTAAAAAATAACATGCAAGATGAACTAGTAAAACACTAGGTTTTATTGAAGTTTTTCAATAAAAATGTTCTGCTTTAAATGGCGGTTTCCTAACTATTTTTTTATCAACATTCTATAATAGTAAAAGTTAAATATTTAGGAATAGAAAAAGTGGGTTTGGGAGAGTTATTAAAAGACTAAGTGTGCCGGGCTGTGGTGGCACATGCCTTTAATCCCAGCACTTGGGAGGCAGAGGCAGGCAGATTTCTGAGTTTGAGGCCAGCCTGGTCTACAGTGTGAGTTCCAGGACAGCCAGGGGAACACAGAGAAACCCTGTCTCGAAAAACAAAACAAAAGACTATGTGCACAGTAATTTTAAAGTTAAAGAAAGAATATCATCCATGAGTGGACACACCTCTATTGAAAAATAAAAATGGCACTGTAGCCAGGCAGTGGTAGTGGACACCTTTAATCCTAGCATCTGGGAGGCAGAGGTCAGGGGAACTCTGTGAGTTCTGGACCAATTTGGTCTACAAAATGAGTTTCAGGACAGCCAGGGCTCTTATACAGAGAACCTCTGTCTTGAGAAAACAAAACAACAGAGAGAGAGAGAGAGAGAGAGAGAGAGAGAGAGAGAGAGAGAGAGAGAGAGGAGAAGGAGAAGGGTGAGAGAAGAGGGGAGAAGGAGAGGGAGAGGGGAGAGGGAGAGGAAGAGGAAGTGCTTTTGAGTGCTTAAGAGAGACTAGATGTATTATACCATACAGTATATTCATAACTCAGGTATACTTAAGGGAATCTGCAATCTCTTTTTGCATAGCCCTCTCTGTGTCCTGAGGAGCTATGTTTGGATATAAAGTAACTGCAGGCATTGGACTCTGAGGCCAGCTTACAGTGATGGAGAAACATGGTCATGCTGATCTGAGCCTTCATCTGGCTCTTCCAATCAAGCAAGCTTCTCTCTGCTGGCTGCACCATGCCATGTCTGCTCTCCACAGATCTCTCCTCTTGCTCTTGTCTCAGACAGAGGGCATAGCTTGCAAAGCCACCTTCAGGGTAGTACTATATTGAATGAAAAAAAGAAAGAAGAAAAAGAATGTGACAGCTCCTAAGTATGGTGTATGGTAGAGGAGAAGGTTTGTTGTAGATAAAGAGGTGAGCATAGCCAGATACAGAGACATCTGGAGAGTCTAGAGTAAACATGACCCTGACTGAGCTGGGCCATGGGAAGAAAGGGGAGAGGGGCAAGGGGGAAAGAGAAACTGCCAACCAAGAGGGGCAACCTGAGCCAAGAGACTGGCATACTCAAAAAGGCTGTGTTACGTGGGGGCCAGAGGAGCTGGAGGTTGGGAAGTCAGGCCCCTGGGCTGCAGAATTAGTGGAGAACCTGGGAACAGGTTCAATTTGATATGTTAATTGGCACTTCAGTTAGCCATTTGTCCTAGCTTTGAGACCTAATGTATAAAAACACTGTTTCAACAGTACCTGTAGGGATATTTGCAATTTCTCTGTACTTTAAAAACACACACAACAGGCATCCCTCCTAGTTGCAGAAAGTTGGGAACTTTGTGGTGACCCTGTGAGAAGCTGTGGAATTAAGCTGCTGCTACTGTGTAACTTTTCCTAAGGCTCCTGATTTTTGACTCCCCATGATTCTAGTCTTCTTTCAGCACAGGATCCTGAAGTGTCACTGTCAAGGCGGGCACAGCACCTGTCTTGTTTTTTGTTTTGGGGGGTTTTTTATTGTTGTTGTTTTATTTATTTTTTGTTTTTTGTTTTTTTTTTTCTCCTTTATTTTGATGTTTCCTTTGCTCTAGTGGTAGGAAGTTGGGGGAGGGGTAAGAAAGGAAGACACCTGGAGAACATCAATACATTCTGGTCCAGCCACAGGGCTCCTTGTCTTCATTGTTAGAATTTCCTCATGTTTCAGTACCTGTTTATATGAAATTAGAAATTTTAGCAATGTACCCTCTGGGTTTGTGGAATTGCTACTTTTTATTTTTGACTGTTCCATAATTTGGGTATTAGCCAATGATTAAATGACCTGTTTTAAACTCATGAAAATGTAATATTTAAAAAAAAATGTAGCAAATTGGTAGAAGGAGGGAACAGCAAAAAAACCAAGTCAACTTAATACAAATATGCACAGTCTGGAGGCAGGGGTGGGGCTGGAGAGGGGTGTCCTGCTGGCTCCTCCTCACAAGAGTGGCTCAGCTCATGCTGCCTTTAGGAGAGAGACACTGGGTGGCTGAGCTTGGAGGAACAGTTCCCCAAGACTTCAAGTTTTGTCCTGTGACCTCTCATGACGACAGGCTAACAAGAGGGCCCAGTACAAAAATGACTTTTTAAGCAGTGAAAGGTCATTTCGAAAAGTTCCAAACCAAACAGGAGGAATCTAGTTATTCCCTTCCTCTCCCCAACTCTCTTTCCTCTTTTTCTTCCCTTCCCCTCCCTGTCCTCTCCTGCTCTTCCCAGATTGTGAGAGTATTTATTGTGTTCTAGAGCCCACTGGGAAACAGTAGGAGCTCTCATTCCTTCCTCTGAAAAAGCCTGGCTGTGCTCTTGTATTCAGAAGACAACAATGTGGGTAAAATTTGAAATGTTGAATTTGAATTTTATAACAAATTACAGAAAAGTTTCTCAGAATGGGTTATGAAGAGGCAAGCCACTAACTGGTCATATTTCTCAAATTGTCAATCTTACATTTGAATAATGGTAAAAGTAAAACCACCATTGAATTGCTCAGTTGGAAGGAAACATCAAGTTTGAGTCCTTTTGTTTCTCAGAGGGAGGAATTAGAGACCTGGAGAAATTATATTTTGGAAGGATGAATTAAGAAAATTGAAACTAGAGAGACTAGTCTGCCCAGGAGAGCTCGCAGGCTGCAGAAGCAACATAGCTTCTGAGACAGCTTTTGTGCCTTCATCTTAAGCCAGGAAGCAGAGCTGAGACCCAGACCTTTGTGCACTTTGCCCTGACAGAGGAAAGGCTGCCTCCAAGGAGGGCTCTATCTGCAGGACCAGGTGAGAGCTTGTATCCCAGGTCGCAAAGAGACCAGTCTGCACAGGAGAGCATGCAGGCAGCTCGAGATTCTGGGACAGGTTCCCTTCATCTTCAGCCAGGAGGCAGAGCTGAGCTCTAGATCTCTGCACACTAGCCTGCAGAGAGTGCTCTGACCACTGAGACTCAGGAGAGAGTTGGACTCCAAGGAGTGCTGACAGAGGCTAAAAAAATCACAGGAGGAACAAGCTCCAGCCAGAGCCAGCTATAACAACTAGCACCAAAGATTACCAGAGGGTGAAAGGAAAACATAAAAATCTTACTAAGAGATAGCAAGACCACTCACCATCATCAGAACCCAGCACACCCACCACAGAGAGTCCTGGATACACCAACACACCTGAAAAGCAAGACTAAGATTTAAAATCATATCTCATGATACTGGTAGAGGATTTTAAGAAGGACATTAATAACTCACTTAAAGAAATACAGGAGGGAGTCTGCCAATTATCGGCTGATCAATATTGACTTCACGGACCCTGACGAGTCCAAGTGGAAAGTGCTTGTTCCGGAGCACGAGAAAGATGTCTTAGAATGGGTGGCTTGTGTCAGGTCCAACTTCCTGGTCTTGTGCTACCTCCATGACGTGAAGAACATTCTGCAGCTTCACGACCTGACGAATAGTGCTCTCCTCAAGACATTCCCCCCTGGATGTGGGCAGCGTGGTGGGGTACAGTGGGCGCAAGAAGGACTCTGAGATCTTCTACCAGTTCACATCCTTTCTATCTCCAGGTATCATTTACCACTTCGATCTTACCAAAGAGGAACTGGAACCCACGGTTTTCTGAGAGGTGACGGTGAAGGGAATCGATGCTGCTGATTACCAGACAACCCAGATTTTCTACCCTAGCAAGGATGGCACCAAGATTCCCATGTTTATTGTGCATAAAAAAGGCATAAAGCTGGATGGCTCACACCCTGCTTTCTTATATGGCTACGGGGGCTTCAACTTCTCCATTACACCCAACTACAGCGTGTCCAGATGTGGCATAAAGGGGGTATCTTGACCAACAAACAGAACTGTTTTGATGACTTCCAGTGTGCTGCTGAGTACCTCGTCAAGGAAGGTTACACATCTCCCAAGAGGCTCACGATCAACGGAGGCTCCAACGGTGGCCTCTTAGTAGCTGCTTGCGCAAATCAGCATCCAGACCTCTTCGGCTGTGTTATTGCCCAGGTTGGAGTGATGGACATGTTGAAGTTCCACAAATTTACTATTGGCTATGCATGGACCACTGATTACGGGTGCTCCGACAGTAAACAATACTTTGAATGGCTTCTCAAATACTCGCCACTGTACAACGTGAAGCTTCCGGAGGCAGACAACATCCAGTACCCGTCCATGCTTCTCCTCACGGCTGACCACTACAACCTCGTGGTCCCGCTGCACTCACTGAAGTTCATTGCCACCCTTCAATACATCATGGGCCGCAGCCGGAAGCAGAGCAACCCCCTGCTCATCCACGTGGACACCAAGGCCGGCCATGGGGCCGGGAAACCCACCGCCAAAGTGATAGAAGAAGTCTCGGATATGTTTGCGTTCATAGCATGGTGCCTGAACATCGAGTGGATCCAGTAAATGGGATTTCCAGTTCCCCCCACCAGACACAGAAAACCCCAAGGGCTTTCATGCCATCCTGACCAAGAAACCACTGGGCAGAACGCTGCCCTACGTGAGCACTGTGCCTCTGCTCAAAGACAGCAAGCCCCTGAGCAGAACTGCCACAGGGATTTTATCTTTTCTAGGCTGCTTCTTTCTAGCAAGCCCTTGATGGTTTTTTTTTTTTTCACTCTCTCCAGGCACATATATTAAAAAGTGGGGAAAGGGGGCATGTTTGTATAAGAAACTAAAAGGCAGTGAACATGTTGTGAATATTCGTAAGGGATCTAATAAGGTCATAGTTGGGCATACCCATATATAATAGCTCAATGAAGTTACTTCTCTCACCATAGCACATAACCTTAAATAAACGGGAGACCTCAAGGGAGTCTCCACTGCAATACTAATAAATGCTATTTAAGAGTGAAAAAAAATGCCGGGCATGGTGGCGCATGCCTTTAATCCCAGCACTCGGGAGGCAGAGGCAGGCGGATTTCTGAGTTCGAGGCCAGCCTGGTCTACAAAGTGAGTTCCAGGACAGCCAGGGCTACACAGAGAAACCCTGTCTCGAAAAACCAAAAAAAAAAAAAAAAAAAAAAAAAAAAAAAGAGTGAAAAAAAAAAAAAAAGAAATACAGGAGAACATGGCTAAACAGGTAGAAGGCCTTAAATAGGAAGCACAAAAATTCCTTAAAGAATTAGAGGGAAACATTGCTAAACAGGTAGAAGCCCTTACAGAAGAAACACAGAAATCACTTAAAGAGTTACAGGAAAACACAACCAAACCGGTGATGGAATTGAACAAAACCATCCAAGATCTAAAAAAGGAAGTAGAAACATTAAAGAAAACCCAAAGGGAGACAACTCTGGAGATAGAAACCCTAGAAAAGAAATCAGGAACCATAGATGTGAGCATCAACAACAGAATACAAGAGATGGAAGAGAGAATCTCAGATGAAGAAGATTTCATAGAGAACATGGACACAACAATCAAAGAAAAATCAAAATTCAAAAAGATCCTAACTCAAAACATCCAGGAAAACCAGGACACAATGAGAAGACGAGAATGAAGATTTTCAACTTAAAGAGCCAGTAAATATCTGCAACAAAATTATAGAAGAAAACTTCCCAAACAAAAAGAAAGAGATGTTATACAGACACTAAGAGAACACACATACCAGCCCAAGATACTATACCCAGCCAAACTCTCAATTACCATAGATGGAGAAACCAAAGTATTCCATGACAAAACCAAATTCACACAATATCTTTCCACGAATCCAGCCCTTCAAAGGATAATAAAGGGAAAACTCCAACACAAGGACAGAAATTATGCCCTAGAAAAAGCAAAAACTAATCCTTCAACAAACCTAAAAGAAGACAGCCTCAAGAACAGAACCCCAACTCTAAGAACAAAAATAACAGGAAGCAACAATTGCTTTTCATTAATATCTCTTAATATCAATGGACTCAACTCCCCCAATAAAAAGACATAGACGAACACACTGGCTACACAAACAGAACCCAACATTTTGCTGCTTACAAGAAACCCACCTCAGGGAAAAAGACAGACACTACCTCAGAGCAAAAGGCTAGAAAACAATTTTCCAAGCAAATGGTCCAAAGAAAAAAGCTGGAGTAGCCATTCTTATATGGAATAAAATCGACTTCTGACCCAAAGTTATCAAAAAAACAAAAAACAAAAACCAAAAACAAACAACAACAAAAAAAACCAAGGAGGGGCACTTTATACTCATCAAAGGTAAAGTCTTCCAAGATGAATAGTCAATTCTGAATATCTATGCTCTAAAATGCAAGGGCATCCACATTCATTAAAGAAACTATAGTAAAGCTCAAAGCACACATTGCACCTCACACAATAATAGTGGGAGACTTCAACACCCCACTCTCATCAATGGACAGATCCTGGACACAGAAACTAAACAGAGATACACTGAAACTAACAGAAGTTATGAAACAAATGGATTTAACAGATATCTACAGAAAAATTTTCCCTAAAACAAAAGGATATACTTTCTTCTCAGCACCTCATGCTACCTTCTCCAAAATTGACCATATAATTGGTCACAAAACAGGACTCAACAGATACAAAAATATTGAAATTATCCCATGCATCATATCAGATGACCACGGATTAAGGCTGATCTTCAATAACAACATATAAATAGGGAGCCAACATTCACGTGGAAGCTGAACAACATTCTACTCAATGATACCCTGGACAAGGAAGAAATAAAGATATTAAAGAATTTTTGGAGTTTAATGAAAATGAAGCCACAACATACCCAAACTTATGGGACACAATAAAAGCAGTCCTAAGAGAAAAACTCATAACTCTGAGTACTGCCAAAAGAAACTAGAGAGAGTATACACTAGCAGCTTGACAGCACACCTAAAAGCTCTTGAACATAGGAATCAAATACAACAAAGGAGTGGACAGCAGGAAACAATCAAACTCAGGGCTTAAATCAACCAAGTGGAAACAAGAAGAACTATTCAAAGAATCAACCAAACCAGGAGCTGGTTCTTTGAGAAAATCAACAAGATAGATAAGCCCTTAGCCAGACTAACTAGAGGGCACAGGGACAGTATCCTAATTAACAAAATTAGAAATGAAAAGGGAGACATAACAAGAGAACACTGGAAAATCTGGATGAAATTGACAAATTCCTAGACAGATACCAGATAACAAAATTAAATCAGGATCAGATTAATTATCTAAACAGTCCCATATCCCCTAAAGAAATAGAAGCAGTCACTAATAGTCACCGAACCAAAAAAATCCCAGGAAGAGATGGGTTTAGTGCAGAGTTCTATCAGACCTTCAAAGAAGACCTAATTCCAATACTCCTCAAACTAGTCCACAAAATAGAAACAGAAGGTTCTCTACCCAATTCATTCTACGAAGCCACAATTACTCTGACACCTAAGCTGCATAAAGACCCAACACAGAAAGAGAACTTCAGACCAATTTCCCTTATGAGTATCAATGCAAAAATAGTCAATAAAATTCTCACTAATTGAATCCAAGAACACATCAAAACGATCATCTGTCATGATCAAGTAGGCTTCACACCAGGGATGCAGGGATGGTTTAATATACGGAAATCCATCAACATGATCTGCTATATAAACAAACTCAAAGACAAAAACCACATGATCATCTCATTAGATGCTGAGAAAACATTTGACAAAATTGAACACCCATTCATAATAAAAGTCTTGGAAAGATTAGGAATTCAAGTCCCATACCTAAACATGATAAAAGCAATCTACAGCAAACCAGTAGCCAACATCAAAGTAAATGGAGAGAAACTTGAAGCAATCCCTCTAAAATCAGGGACTAGACAAGGCTGCGCACTTTCGCCCTATCTATTCAATATATTACTTGAAGTTCTAGCCAGAGCAATTAGAGATAAAAAGGATATCAAGGGGATACAAATTGGAAAGGAAGAAGTCAAAATATCACTATTTGGAGATGATATGATAGTATATATAAGTGACCCTAAAAATTCCTCCCGGGAACTCCTATACCTGATAAACAACTTCAGTGAAGTAGCTGGATATAAAATTAACTCAAACAAGTCAATGACCTTTCTCTACACAAAGGATAAACCATCTGAGAAAGAAATTAGGGAAACAACACCCTTCACAATAGTCACAAATAATATAAAACACCTTGGCATGATTCTAACTAAGGAAGTGAAAGATCTGTATGATAAGAACGTCAAGTCTGTGAACAAAGAAATCGAAGAAGATCTCATTAGATGGAAAGATCTCCCATGCTCATGGACTGGCAGGATTAATATAGTCAAAATGGCTATCTTGCCTAAAGCAATCTACAGAGTCAATGCAATCTCCATAAAAATTCCAACTCAATACTTCACAGATTTAGAAAGGGCAATTTGCAAATTCATCTAGAATAACAAAAAACCTAGGATAGCAAAAGCGATTCTCAATAATAAAAGAACTTCTGGGGGAATCACCATGCCTGACCTCAAGCTGTACTACAGAGCAATTGTGATAAAAAACAAAAACAAACAAACAAACAAACCCTGCATGGTACTGGTACAGTGACAGACAGGTAGATCAATGGAATAGAATTGAAGATCCAGAAAATAACCCACACACGTATAGTCACTTGATGGTTGACAAGGGAGCTAAAACCATCCAGTGGAAAAAAGAGCCTTTTCAACAAATGGTGCTGGCACAACTGGCGGTTATAATGTAGAAGAATGCAAATTGATCCATTCTTATCTCCTTGTACAAAGCTCAAGTCTAAGTCGATCAAGGAAATCCACATAAAACCAGAGACAATGAAATTTATAGAGGAGAAAGTGGGGGAAAGCCTTGAACAAATGGGCACAGTGGGAAAATTCCTAAACAGAACAGCAATGGCTTGTGCTATAAGATCCAGAACCAACAAATGGGACCTAATAAAACTGCAAAGCTTCTGTAAGGCAAAAGACACTGTCAATAAGACAAAAAGACCACCAACAGATTGGGAAAGGTTCTTTACCAACCCTAAATAAGACTGGGGGTATTATTCAATATATACAAAGAACTCAAGAAGATGGACTCCAGAAAATCAAATCACCCCATAAAAATGGGGTACAGAGCTAAATAAAGAATTCTCAATGGAGGAATACCGAATGGCTGAGAAGCACTTGAAAAAATGTTCAACATCCTTAATTATCAGGGGAATGCAAATCAAAACAACCCTAAGATTCTACCTCACACCAGTCAGAATGGCTAAGATCAAAAATTCAGGTGATAGCAGATGCTGGCGAGGATGTGGAGAAAGAGGAACACTCTTCCATTGTTGGTGGGATTGTAAGCTTGTACAACCACTCTGGAAATCAGTCTGGCTGTTCCTCAGAAAATTGGACATAGTACTGCCGGAAGATCCAGCAATACCTCTCCTGGGCAGAAGATGTTCCAACTTGTAATAAGGACACATGTTCCACTATGTTCATAGCGGCTTTATTTATAAGAGCCAGAAGCTGGAAAGAACCCAGATGTCCCTCAACAGAGGAATGGATACAGAAAATGTGGTACATTTACACACTGGAGTACTACTCAGAAATTAAAAACAATAAATTTATAAAATTCTCATGCAAATGGATGGTTCTGGAGGATATCATCCTGAGTGAGGTAAACCAATCACAAAAGAACATACATGATATGTACTCACTGATAAGTGGATATTAGTCCAGAAACTTAGACTACCTAAGATATAATTTGCAAAACACATGAAACTCAAGAAGAAGGAAGACCAAAGTGGGGATACTTCATTCCTTCTTAGAATGGGGAACAAAATACTCATGGAAGGAATTACAGAGACAAAGTTCGGAGCTGAGAAGGAAAAAAGGACCATCCAGATCCTGACCCACCAGAGCCTGACCCACATGGGGATCCATCCCATATACATCCACCAAACCCAGACACTACTACTTATGCCAGCAAGATTTTGCTGACAGGACCCTGATAGCACTTGCAAGGCTATGCCAGTGCCTGGCAAATAGAGAAGTGGATGCTCACAGTCATCTAATGGGTGGAACATAGGGCCCCTAAAGAAGGAGCTAGAGAAAATACCCAAGGATCTAAAGGGTTCGGCAACCCTATAAGAGGATCAACAATATGAACTAACCAGTACCTCCACAGAGCTGTGTCTCTAGTTGCATATGTAGCATAGGATGGCCATCAATGGAGGAGAGGCCCTTTGTTTTGGGAAGATCATATGCCCCTGTACAGGGGTATGCCAGGGCCAGGAAGCAGGAGTGGGTGGTTTGGAGAGCAGGGTGGGGGAGGGTATAGGGGACTTTTGGGATAACATTTGAAATGTAAATGAAGGAAATATCTAATAAAAAAATTGAAACTAAAAATACCTGACTTTTTTCAGTTAATCCCAGAATTTGGGAAACAGATAGTCAGAGCTCTGTGATATTTGAGCCTAACCTGATCTACACAGTGAGTTCCAATTCATCGGTGGTTACTTGGGAAGCCCTTGTTTCAAAAATAAACAAAACATGAATTAGAAAGAGTGAAAGAGATTCAGATTGGATAGACAAGGAATGCAAGGTGAATAAATAGAGAGAATAAATTGGGAGATGGCTGCATCAGAAACTGAAAGTCCTGTCCTGTGATAAGAATTCCCTCAAAGTCAGAAGCTAGAGAACTGAGCACCTGCCTTTCTGCCCTATGTCCTCTTATGCAGCGGTCAGAGTCCCTCACAAGGTGTAGCTCAGCTCCTGCAGTCTGAGACTTTTCCTTCCCCTTCCTCCTGGTCTCCTTGTTTCTCCCAAATTGTTTGACTTTCAGTGTGGGTACATGTATGTACTCATACACATTTGACTTTATGTATATATATAAAATCTACGTGTTAAGAGAAAACATAAATGATCTGTCTCTATCCCCACCCCCACTATCCTCTCTGGTTCCTCCTCCCTTTTATTCTTTCTTTCTCCACATAATCCCTTTTAATTTTACATTTAAAAATTTACGGTGCAGATTGCACATGTGAGAGGCAGATTACAATATTTGCCTTTTTAGATCTAGTTTACTTCACTTAACAGAAATCTCCAGTTTCATTCATTTTCCTGCAAGTGACATGTTTATTCTTCTTATACTCCTGGACATACTCCTCCACACAGTCCTCCTCCTCCACACAGTCCTCCTCCTCCACACAGTCCTCCTCCCCTACACAGTGCTTCTTATTTCTCTCTCCTTTTTTTTTGAGGCAGAGTCTTACTCTTAAGTGTTGAAATTGCACAGATATGATCTGTGAAGCTTGAGAAATGCAAACCAAGCCACACTATAATTGCATTTCACTCCACTCAAAATGACCACTCCCTAGAAACAAATGCTGTGGAGTCTCTGGGCAACAGTGAAGCCCTGATGTAAGTGACCTGTCTCTCCAGTTCTTTTTCTATGTGCAATTTTTGGGTTCTTTATAAATCCTAGACATCAATCCCTTGTCAGATGATGAAAAACTACTTTTAAGTTTATGAAAGAAATTCTCATTGCTGCTAGAAAGAGGGAGACAATAATTCACCAGAAGGTCTAGTTTTGCCAATAGTAAAAGGATGGAAACATAGTACCCAGCCTAGCTTACTTTCAAAGAATTGATACCTGATCTTTTGGCAGTGATGAGAAAATGATATATTTATTATATTAAATAATAATAACATATAGTATATATTAGAACAAATAATATAATATATAGCATAATATAACACATAGTATATATTAGAACAAATAAAATAGTAAACTCCAACTGTAGTTGAGTCATAGTACTTCTTACAAATCCTTCAGTGGTGTAACCTCTCCTCCCCAGCCTGAAACCTGTTTGTTCAGGTTTCAGTGTTAGAGAGCATCGGGGCAGAGCTTGCCGCCCTATCGTCCTGCCACTCCCACTGCTGCTGCCTGCCAACTAGCTGTTCTGGAGCTATCACATGGTCACCTGCAACCTTACTCCAAGATGATTTGGTGGGAATCGGTCCCCTGTCCCTGCTTCATAACTGAGTGTCGTAAATAGTAAAATTGAACCTTGAACAGAGCCTTGTCTTGGTTCCGTCTTTCTCTCATGCCACCTAGTCCTCCCCCTCTTCTCTTCCAGGTTTCCAAGATGCCTTTCCAGACTAGAACCCAGACACGTGAGCCGCTGGCCGGATACAACAACATCTGGAGCCCAACGTGGGGCTGAGAAACGGCAGAGGACATTTGGAAGAAACACTGCTGGTGGCAACTGCTATTTCATTCCAAGGACATTTCAGCATGTATTGTGGCTTTCGGTCTGAGTTGAGATTTAGGTTTTCTACGAGGGCTAGAAAGGCAGATATTAAAAATATTAGAAGAAATTGGTTTTTATTTCTGATAGACAGGCTTAGTCCCTTAGCTGGTCTCTGGTTTTCCACCCTTGCTCTTCCTGCAAAGTCCCCTTAGTTCCTCAGGCTGTGGGAATAACAGAGATGAGGGTGACCTCCAGGTCCTAATATAGCCTAAGAGCCACAAATTGTGGTGTTACTAGTGACATAATTCTTGTCTAGGCCTTGCTAATCTGAGGTTGACAATTCTCCTTTAGGAGCTGCACAGTACTCAGACCTATGCATACTGATTTGTGATCATACGAATACAGAACGGGTACCACTTGGGTGCAGAAATTTACTGCAGGGGAAGGTCCAGCTTGACCATTTCTGAGTTCCCTGTGAGATACACCCGGTTTTGATGGAGGTTGGTATCTAGTTCCAGTTACAACCAAATATATCTTGCTAAGGCTCTGCCTCCCCTCCCCAAAAGATACCAAGAGCCACAAGTGTGGGTCATGACAGCACCCACGGGAGGAAACAGGTCAATTTCCCCCCAAGCCAAGGTTAAAGCCCACTCATCTACAGATGAGAAAATCATCTGATCACCTCAGTCAAGCGTGGCCCTATTATACTTAATTAATGGGGGGGGGGAGGGAGAGGTTGGAGACCATACCGTCAGAAGGGCAAGCCCTTCACAGCCTCCCACCCTAAAAAGCCAATTGGCCTTGTACTACGGAGCCAGTTGTCACCCACTCCTCCCTGTTCCCTGCCTGTCATCCAAGAATGGAGAGGAATATCCACTTACTCTCCTTTAGTGTTATTCATAATATAGTGCCTTTCAAATTCGTACAGTCAGCCTTCACCAGGGTTCCAATGCCCTGTAGCTGACTATTTAAAATTCAACTAGGAAGTTACCTATTCAGTACTAATTAGCATTATAAAGTCAGAGCCTACAGCTCAGTGCTAATCTGCTAGTTGTTTACTAATCCCTAAAATTCAGGCAGAACTATAGAGCATAAATAAATTTTATGCCTCAGCCCAGCCTTTTCTTTTTTATATTAACAACAGGGAGGAGATATAACCTCCCCTCCCCAGCCTGAAACCTGTTTTCTCAGGTTTCAGTGTTAGAGAGCATCCGGGCAGAGCTTGCAGCCCTATCATCCTGCCACTCCCACTGCCGCTGCCTGCCAACTAGCTGTTCTGGAGCTATCACGTGGTCACCTGCAACCTTACTCCAAGATGATTTGGCAGGAATCGAGCCCCTGTCCCTGCTTCATAATTGAGTGTCGTAAATAGTAAAATTGAACCTTGAACAGAGCCTTGTCTTGGTTCCGTCTTTCTCTTGTGCCACCTAGTCCCTCCCACACCCCCCCCCCCTTCCAGGTTTCCAAGATGCCTTTCCAGACTAGAACCCAGACATGTGAGCCGCTGGCCAGACACAACACAGTGGTTCATCTTTTTCTTGTTTTCCATGGTCTACAAGAAGAATCCTTAATGTGAGCCAATTCTGCCTGATCTGGATGAGATCTCTTCTTCAGCTGTGATTGTCCTCTCCCTCCTGCCTCAGCCTCACATGTACTGTTGGGAAGTTTTGGTGTATTAACTCATTCCATCCTCAGAGCTTAATAGTTTTTCCAACAGCCTCCTCTTCTGCACCCTGCTGCCCCCCCCCCCACGATGTAATTACAGATTTGAACAGCTGGTGTTTCTTGTCTTTCCTTTCACATGCTTTGTGAGAGGTGTGCTCTGTCTCTAGTTAATTGTTCTTTAGCATGTGTTAACCTGGCTGACACAGAAGGTGTTCAATAAATATTGGTAGAATGACTTACATATAACAGATGCCAAAGGATTTATGTTGAATATCTGACATGGAATAAATAATAGAAACAGTTATATAATTGTGCATTTTTGTAACTATCATTAGGAACTTTGTGTTCTTCTCTTACCAATATCTATCCTGTTTTGGATATGAAATACAGAATATGTAGGGCCATCAGTGACCACCTTCATTTAATAGAGCTGAAGCTGCCTGGCCAGTAGCTCTTAGAGCAGTGACCTGGAATCTGATAGTCCTTCAACTTAGGTTCACCCTCAGAGTGCTTGAGCATGGATAAGTGTTATCTGTGGATTGCTTAAAAACTCCTTAAAGTTTTCTATTTGGCCTAAATACTGTTATTATAATTTTGGCCTTTTTTGGAAGCTGAGAAACTTATTATGTCAGAAGGATATTGGTTGGAACAATTTTAGTGTTTGTTTGCTTTTGTTCTTAGCAAGTACTAATATTCACTGTTCTGTCTGCTCTCCTTAAACTTGTCTTTAATGCCTCCTTGTATCATTTGGGGAATAATATTGAAAAGATTTTTAAAAAGACACATATCTGCTAAAATCGCAACTTTGTTGCTCACCTTGGCAGAACTTTTGGCAGTCAACCTTCCAGCCATAAAGTGGTTTATAATAATGACAAGTTATTCACCAAATCTTTTTAACAGTATTGAAGATGATAGTAACTCTCACTAGTGCAGGGAGGGAAGGTGCTTTGTCTTTTAAGGCGCAGCATGTCTGAAGACACTGTTTACACAGGGAGTATAGTGCTGGTGGTGGCTGTTGCTATGATACTGGCTTCTGGCAGGTAAAGAGCAGGAACCACTGTAGCATCTTGAAATTAATGTGCAGTGTGTAACAAAACATCCACTTCCAGCCCAGCAATCCTCCAGCCTGAGAGCCTGCTCGTGAACTGAGAAGATGGATCTGAGTAAAGTGCTTATCCAGCCTTACAGTCTCCAATGCTTAGCCACATGCAGATGCCTTCGCTGAGCAAGCTGGCTGGGCAAGACTATGGGAATTGGGAGTTAAGATGTGCCTGAAACCAGTACAGGAACTCTCAGAACAGAGCTCAAGATTCCGTTGGTGGCTCCTGATGAGTGTCTGCTGTGCTGGCATACCTGGAATGCCCCAGAAAGACATAAGCCCTGCTGTGCAAGAGAAGTTGGGTGAAAGGCTATGCTAAAGAACCATTTGCAGGTCTGCTTATCCTATACAGCCCTCTACTATAGTCTTTTATAACCAGAAGACATGATGAATTTTGAGAACTTTGAGAAACAAATGCCTAATTTAAGCTGGCCTGGATGGCACCCTAGCATGTGGGATGCAGAGACAGGAGGACTGTCAGTCTGTACTATATAGCTAGTCTCTGATCAGTCTGGGCCTTATAGTGAGATGCTCTCACAATAACAACTTCCACCACTGATCAAGCTCCTAACCATACAAACTAACAAAAACCACACAAATTGCCAAAACCCAGACTCCTATCCAAACAGGATCAAAGTCAATAAGCAGTAAAGGTGCCAGTACCATACCAATAAGTAATAATAGTTATAATTATTGATACTAAGAAATTTCATATGTTCCTACATTTTTCCTCTTGAAAATTGAGATTTAGGAAGTAAAGATGTAAAGCTAAATAGGGCAGCTAAGAAATTTTATTACAGCTCTCCATTACTTCTGCATGAGCTTCATGTCTCTGTCACACTGACTGTAGGCTGTGTTTACTGAAGATCTCTAATCATATAATTTTGTACTCAAGTCAAAAAGAAAGGTCCCTAACACTCCTGCTCTGATTTGAAGCATTGGTGAGCTTGCTTTTCTACACTCTCTTTGTCAAGGCTTCTTTTTGTTTGTTTCTTTCTTTTGAGATGTGGTCTCCTGTATCCTAAGACTAAGCTTGCTACGAGGCCACCAAGAATGACCTTGAAGTACTGATTCTCCTGTTTTATCTCCAGAGTGGTAGAATTGTAGATATATTATGGCACTGTGCCTCATTTCTGAGGCAAGGTTTTTGTTTGTTTGTTTGGTTGGTTTCTGTTGTTTTGTTGTATTATTTTTTTTCTTTTTTTGTAAATTTGGTTAACTCATGAACACCTATTCCTTACAATTTAATTCTTTCTTTCACTCTTTTTTATTTATTTTTTATTAGATATTTTCTTTATATACATTTCAAATGGTATCCTGAAAGTTCCCTATAACCTCCCTCTGCCCTGCTCCCCTACCACCCACTCCCGAGTCTTGGCCCTGGCATTCCCCTGTATTGGGGCATATAAAGTTTACAATATCAAGGGGCCTCTCTTCCCAGTGATGGCTGACTAGGCCATCTTCTGCTACATATGCAGCTAGAGATATGAGCTCTGGGGTACTGGTTAGTTCATATTGTTGTTACACCTATAGCGTTTCAGACCCCTTCATATCCTTGGGTACTTTCTCTAGCTTCTCAATTGGGAGCCCTGTGTTCCATCTTATAGATGACTGTGAGCATCCACTTTTGTATTTGCCAGGCACTGGCATAGCCTCATACGAGACAGCTATAACAGGGTCCCTTCAGCAAAATCTTTCTGGAATTGTGCAATAGTATCTGGGTTTGGTGGCTGATTATGGGATGGATTCCCGGGTGGGGTAGTCTCTGGATAGTCCATCCTTTTGTCTTAGCTCCAAACTTTGTCTCAATAACTCCTTTCATCAGTATTTTGTTCCCGGTCTAAGGAGAAATGAAGTATCCACCCATTGGTCTTCCCTCTTTGTGATTTTCTTGTGTTTTGCAAATTGTATCTTGGGTGTTCTATGTTTCTGGGCTAATATCCAATTATCAGTGAGTGCATATCTAATGACTTCTTTTGTGATTAGGTTACCTCACTAAGGATAATATCCTCCAGATATATCCATTTGCTCAAGAATTTCATACATTCATCGTTTTTAATAGCTGTGTAGTACTCCATTGTGTAAATGTACCACATTTTCTGTATCAATTCTTCTATTGAGGGACATCTGGGTTCTTTCCAGCTTCTGGTTATTATAAATAAGGCTGCTATAAATAGGAGAGCATGTGTTCTTATTACCAGTTGGAACTTCTTCCGGGTATATGCCCAGGAGAGGTATTACTAGATCTTCCAGTAGTACTATGTCCAATTTTCTGATGAACCTCCAAACCGACTTCCAGAGTGGTTTTACAAGCTTACAATCCCACCAGCAGTGGAGGAGTGTTCCTCTTTCTCCACATCCTCGCCAGCATCTGCTGTCACCTGAATTTTTGATCTTAGCCATTCTGACTGGTGTGAGGTGGAATCTCAAGGTTGTTTGATTTGCATTTCCCTGCTGATTAAGGATGCTGAACATTTTTTCAGGTGCTTCTCATGCATTCGGTATTCTTCAGTTGAGAATCCTTTGTTTAGATCTGAACCCCAATTTATTTATTTATTTTTATTTTTTTAATTAGGTATTTTCTTCATTTACATTTCAAATGCTATCCCAAAAGTTCCCCATACCTTCAACCCCCCCTACTTCCCTACCCACCTACTCCCACTTCTTGGCCCTGGCGTTCCTCTGTACTGAGGTGTATAAAGTTTGCAAGACCAAGGAGCCTCTCTTCCCAATGATGGCCGACTAGACCATCTTTTGCTACATATGCAGCTAGAGACATGAGCTCTGGGGGTACTAGTTAGTTCATATTGTTGTTCCACCTATAGGGTTGCAGACCCCTTTAGCTCCTTGGGTACTTACTCTAGCTCCTCCATTAGGGGCCCTGTGTTCCATCCAATAGCTGACTGTGAGCATCCACTTCTGTGTTTGCCAGGCACCAGCATAGTCTCACAAGAGACAGCTATACTAGGGCACTTTCAGCAAAATCTTGCTGTTGTATGCAATGGTGTCAGGGTTTGGAGGCTGATTATAGGATGGATTCCCGGGTGTGGCAGTCTCTAGATGGTCCATCCTTTCATCACAGCTCCAAACTTTGTCTCTGTAACTCCTTCCATGGTGTTTTGTTCCCAATTGTAAGAAGGGGCAAAGTGTCCACACTTTGGTCTTCGTTCTTCTAGAGTTTCATGTATTTTGCAAATTGTATCTTGTTTCTTGGGTATTCTAAATTTCTGGGCTACTATCAAATTATCAGTGAGTACATGTCATGTGAGTTCTTTTGTGATTGGGTTACCTCACTCAGGATGATACACTCCAGGTCCATCAACTTGCCTAGGAATTTCATAAATTCATTCTTTTTAATTGCTGAGTAGTACTCCATTGTGTAAATGTACCACATTTTCTGTATCCATTCCTCTATTGAGGGACATCTGGGTCCTTTCCAGATTCTAGCTATTATAAATGAGGCTGCTATGAACATAGTGGAGCATGTTTCTTTCTTACTAGTTGGAACATCTTCTGGATATATGCCCAGGAGAGATATTGCAGGATCCTCTGCTAGTACTATGTCCAATTTTCTGAGGAACAGCCAGACTAATTTCCAGAGTGGTTGTACAACCTTGCAATCCCACCAGCAGTGGAGGAGTGTTCCTCTTTCTCCACATCCTCACCAGCATCTGCTGTCACCTGAATTTTTGATCTTAGTCATTCTCCCTGGTGTGGGGTTGAATCTCAGGATTGTTTTGATTTTCATTTCCCTGATGATTAAGGATGTTGAACATTTTTTCAGTTGCTTCTCAGTCCTTTGGTATTCCTCCATTGAAAATTCTTTGTTTAGCTGTGAGCCTCATTTTTTAATGGGGTTATTTGGTTTTCTTGAGTCCACCTTCTTGAGTTCTTTATATATATTAGATATTAGTCCCCTATCTGATTTAGGATTGGTAAAAATCCTTTCCCAATCTGTTGGTGGCCTTTTTGTCTTATTGACGGTGTCTTTTGCCTTACAGAAGCTTTGCAATTTTATGAGTTCCTATTTGTCAATTCTTGATCTTACAGCTCAAGCCATTGCTTTTCTGTTCAGGAATTTTTCCCCTGTGCTTATTTGTTCGAGGCTTTACCCCACTTTCTCCTCTATAAATTTCATTGTCTCTGGCTTTATGTGGAGTTCCTTGATCCACTTGGACTTGAGCTTTGTACAAGGAGATAAGAATGGATCAATTTGCATTCTTCTATAAGATAACTGCTAGTTGTGCCAGTACCATTTGTTGAAAATGCTGTTGTTTTTCCAGTGGATGGTTTTAGCTCCCTTCTCAAAGTTCAAGTGACTATAGGTGTGTGGGTTAATTTCTGGATCTTCAATTCTATTCCATTTATCTACCTGTCTGTCATTGTACCAGTACCATACAGTTTTGTTTTGTTTTTTTATCACACTTGCTCTATAGTATAGCTTAACGTCAGGCATGGTGATTCTACCAGAGGTTCTTTTATTGTTGAGAATAGTTTTTGCTATGCTAGTTTTTTTATTTTTCCAGATGAATTTGCAAATTGCCTTTTATATCTCAGTGAAGAATTGATTGGGAGAGCGCAGGGTTGCCTGACACCCGCCAGCTACCCACGACCCCCGCCACAGGATTTTGAGACTGCTGGTGAGTGGAACACAGCTTCTGCTCCAGTCCAATCACGTGGGATCTGAGACTGCTCTGGTTGGGGAGAGAGAAATCCGGTCTACATAGGGCCACAAGCCTCTTCCGGTCAAAAAAGCACCGGGGCAGCTAGGGCGCAGGGTCGGCTGACACTCGCCAGCTACCCACAACACCCGCCACAGGATCTTAAGACTTCTGGTGAGTGGAACACAGCTTCTGCTCCAATCCAATTGCGCGCGGGACCTGAGACTGCATTAGTTAGGGAAGCAGAAACCAGCCTGAGTAGGGCCACAGGCCTCATCCGGCCAGATCAGCACAGGGGTAGCTAGAGCGCAGGGTTGCCTGACACCCGCCAGCTACCCACGACCCCCGCCACAGGATTTTGGGACTGCTGGTGAGTGGAACACAGCTTCTGCTCCAGTCCAATCACACGGGACCTGAGACTGCTCTGGTTGGGGAGAGAGAAATCTGGCCTACATAGGGCCACAAGCCTCTTCCGGTCAGAAAAGCACCGGAGCAGCTAGGGCGCAGGGTCAGCTGACACTCGCCAACTACCCACAACACCCGCCACAGGATCTTAAGACTTCTGGTGAGTGGAACACAGCTTTTGCCCAAATCCAATTGCGCACGGGACCTGAGACTGCATTAGTTAGGGAAGCAGAAACCGGCCTGAGTAGGGCCACAGGCCTCATCCGGCCAGATCAGCACAGGGGTAGCTTGAGCACAGGGTCGCCTGACACCCGCCAGCTACCCACGACCCCCGCCACAGGATTTTGAGACTGCTGGTGAGTGGAACACAGCTTCTGCTCCAGTCCAATCACGCGGGACCTGAGACTGCTTTGGTTGGGGAGGCAGAAATCCGGCCTACGTAGGGCCACAAGCCTCTTCCAGTCAGAAAAGCACTGGGGTAGCTAGGGCGCAGGGTCGGATGACACTCGCCAACTACCGACAACACCCGCCACAGGATCTTAAGACTTCTGGTGAGTGGAACACAGCTTCTGCTCCAATCCAATTGCGCACGGGACCAGAGACTGCATTAGTTAGGGAAGCAGAACACCGGCCTGAGTAGGACCACAGGCCTCTTCCTGCTGGACCAGCACCTGGGTACCGCCAGCTACCCACGACCACCGCCACAGGATCTTGAAACTGCTGGTGAGTGGAACACAGCTTCTGCTCCAATCTTTAAACAGTGACAACGATAACAACTAACCCCAGAGATTACCAGATGGCGAAAGGTAAATGTAATAATCTTACTAACAGAAACCAAGACCACTCACCATCATCAGAACCCAGCACCCCCACTTCGCCCAGTCCAGGGCACCCCAACACACCGGAAAAGCTAGACATGGATCTAAAAGCATATCTCATGATGATGGTAGAGGACATCAAGAAGGACTTTAATAACTCACTTAAAGAATTACAGGAGAACATGGCTAAAGAGTTACAAGTCCTTAAAGAAAAACAGGATAACACAATCAAACAGGTAGAAGTCCTTAAAGAAAAACAGGATAACACAATCAAACAGGTAGAAGTCCTTAAAGAAAAACAGGAAAACACATCCAAACAGATGATGGAAATGAACAAAACCATACTAGACCTAAAAAGGGAAGTAGACACAATAAAGAAAACCCAAAATGAGGCAACACTGGAGATAGAAACCCTAGGAAAGAAATCTGGAACCATAGATACGAGCATCAGCAACAGAATACAAGAGATGGAAGAGAGAATCTCAGGTGCAGAAGATTCCATAGAGAACATCGGCACAACAATCAAGGAAAATGTAAAATGCAAAAAGATCCTAACTCAAAACATCCAAGAAATACAGGACACAATGAGAAGACCAAACCTACGGATAATAGGAGTGGATGAGAATGAAGATTTTCAACTCAAAGGACCAGCAAACATCTTCAACAAAATTATAGAAGAAAACTTCCCAAATCTAAAGAAAGAGATGCCCATGAACATACAAGAAGCCTACAGAACTCCAAATAGACTGGACCAGAAAAGAAATACCTCCCGACACATAATAATCAGAAAAACAAATGCTCTAAATAAAGATAGAATACTAAAAGCAGTAAGAAAAAAAGGCCAAGTAACATATAAAGGCAAGCCTATCAGAATTACACCAGATTTTTCACCAGAGACTATGAAAGCCAGAAGATCCTGGACGGATGTTATACAGACACTAAAAGAACACAAATTCCAGCCCAGGCTACTATACCCAGCCAAACTCTCAATTAACATAGATGGAGAAACCAAAGTATTCCACGACAAAACCAAATTCACACATTATCTCTCCACGAATCCAGCCCTTCAAAGGATAATAACAGAAAAAAACCAATACAAGGACAGGAACCACGCCCTAGAAACAACAAGAAGGTAATCCCTCAACAAACCTAAAAGAAGACAGCCACAAGAACAAAATGCCAACTTTAACAACAAAAATAACAGGAAACAACAATTACTTTTCCTTAATATCTCTTAATATCAATGGACTCAACTCCCCGATAAAAAGACATAGACTAACAAACTGGCTACACAAACAAGACCCAACATAGTGCTGCTTACAGGAAACTCATCTCAGAGAAAAGGATAGACACTACCTCAGAATGAAAGTCTGGAAAACAATTTTCCAAGCAAATGGCATGAAGAAACAAGCTGGAGTAGCCATTCTAATATCTGATAAGATTGACTTCCAACCCAAAGTCATTAAAAAAGACAGGGAGGGACACTTCATACTCATCAAAGGTAAAATCCTCCAAGAGGAACTATCAATCCTGAATATCTATGCTCCAAATACAAAGGCAGCCACATTCATTAAAGAAACTTTAGTAAATCTCAAAGCACACATTGCACCTCATACAATAATAGTGGGAGACTTCAACACACCACTTTCACCAATGGACAGATCATGGAAAACAGAAACTAAACAGGGACACAGAGAAACTAAGAGAAATTATGAATCAAATGGATCTGGCAGATATCTACAGAACATTCTATCCTAAAACAAAAGGATATACCTTCTTCTCAGCACCTCATGGTACCTTCTCCAAAATTGACCACATAATTGGTCACAAAACAGGCCTCAACAGATACAAAAATATTGAAATTGTCCCATGCATCCTATCAGATCACCATGGACTAAGGCTAATCTTCAATAACAAAATAAATAATAGAAAGCCAACCTTCACGTGGAAACTGAACAACACTCTTCTCAATGATACCTTGGTCAAGGAAGGAATAAAGAAAGAAATTAAGGACTTTTTAGAGTTCAATGAAAATGAAGCCACAACATACCCAAACTTATGGGACGCAATGAAAGCATTTCTAAGAGGAAAACTCATAGCTCTGAGTGCCTCCAAAAGGAAACTAGAGAGAGCACACATTATCAGCTTGACAACACACCTAAAAGCACTAGAACAAAAGGAAGCAAATTCACCCAAGAGGAGTAGACGGCAGGAAATAATCAAACTCAGGGGTGAAATCAACCAAGTGGAAACAAGAAAAACTATTCAAAGAATCAACCAATCAAGGAGCTGGTTCTTTGAGAAAATCAACAAGATAGATAAACCCTTAGCCAGACTCACTAGAGGGCACAGGGAAAGCATCCTAATTAACAAAATCAGAAATGAAAAAGGAGACATAACAACAGATCCTGAAGACATCCAAAACACCATCAGATCCTTCTACCAAAGGCTATACTCAACAAAACTGGAGAACCTGGATGAAATGGAGAAGTTCCTAGACAGATACCAGGTACCAAAGTTGAATCAAGATCAGGTTAATGATCTAAACAGCCCTATATCCCCCAAAGAAATAGAAGCAGTCATTAATAGTCTCCCAACTAAAAAAAGCCCAGGACCAGATGGGTTTAGTGCAGAGTTCTATCAGACCTTCAAAGAAGATCTAATCCCAGTTCTTCACAAACTATTCCACAAAATAGAAACAGAAGGTACTCTACCCAGCTCATTCTATGAAGCCACAATTACTCTGATACCTAAACCACAAAAAGACCCAACAAAGATAGAAAACTTCAGACCAATATCCCTTATGAATATTGATGCAAAAATCCTCAATAAAGTTCTTGCTAACCGAATCCAAGAACACATCAAAACAATCATCCATCCTGACCAAGTAGGTTTCATCCCAGGGATGCAGGGATGGTTCAATATACGGAAATCCATCAACGTAATCCAGTATATAAACAAACTCAAACACAAAAACCACATGGTCATCTCGTTAGATGCGGAAAAAGCATTTGACAAGATCCAACACCCATTCATGATAAAAGTCTTGGAAAGATCAGGAATTCAAGGCCCATATCTAAACATGATAAAAGCAATCTACAGCAAACCAGTAGCCAAATGAAAGAGGAAAATTACTGGACACCTGAACTCTTCCTGAACTCTCCAACTCATAGTCCTCTTACCCCTCCCATCTAGGGACTGTTCCAGGAACATTTTTTAGATAAGGGTCTCCTGGAACAAACCTAGTCCTACCCCTCCTAACTGAGGACTGTTCCAAGAACATTTTTGAGATAGGGGCCTCCTGGTACTACCCCAGAATGTTCCAATAGATCAAGTACATTGCCAAAATATAGGACACGACCCCTTGGTGACGTAAAACTTGTACTTTTCCCCTGGCTTTTTCCTATAAAAGCCTGTGAAAAATTTGGGCCGGTTGCCGATTCTCCTCTGCACCATGCTGGGTGTATGAGTTTCGACCCCAGAGCCTCTGGTATATGTGCTTTTTATGTGCTTTCTTGTCGTTGCTGTATTAAATCTTACTCTCTACATCTTAAGTTCGGTCTCAGTGTCTTCTTGGGTGCGCGGCTGTCCCGAGGCTTGAGTAAGTGTCTGCCCTCCGGGGGTCTTTCACAACATCAAAGTAAATGGTGAGAAGCTTGAAGCAATCCCTCTAAAATCAGGGACTAGACAAGGCTGTCCACTTTCTCCATACCTATTCAACATTGTACTTGAAGTCCTAGCCAGAGCAATTTGACAACAAAAGGAGATCAAAGGGATACAAATTGGAAAAGATGAAGTCAAAATATCACTTTTTGCAGATGATATGATAGTATACATAAGTGACCCTAAAAATTCCACCAGAGAACTCCTAAGCCTGATAAACAGCTTCGGTGAAGTAGCTGGATATAAAATTAACTCAAACAAATCAATGGCCTTTCTCTACACAAAGAATAAACAGGCTGAGAAAGAAATTAGGGAAACAACACCCTTCTCAATAGTCACAAATAATATATCTTGGCGTGACTCTAACTAAGGAAGTGAAAGATTTGTATGATAAAAACTTCAAGTCTCTGAAGAAAGAAATTATAGAAGATCTCAGAAGATGGAAAGATCTCCCATGCTCATGGATTGGCAGGATCAACATTGTAAAAATGGCTATCTTGCCAAAAGCAATCTACAGATTCAATGTAATCCCCATCAAAATTCCAAATGAATTCTTCAACGAATTAGAAAGTGCAATCTGCAAATTCATCTGGAATAACAAAAAACCTAGGATAGCAAAAACTCTTCTCAAGGATAAAAGAACCTCTGGTGGAATCACCATGCCGGACCTAAAGCTCTACTACAGAGCAATTGTGATAAAAACTGCATGGTACTGGTATAGTGACAGACAAATAGACCAATGGAATAGAATTGAAGACCCAGAAATGAACCCACACACCTATGGTCACTTGATCTTCGACAAGGGAGCTAAAAACATCCAGTGGAAGAAAGACAGCATTTTCAACAAATGGTGCTGGTACAACTGGTTGTTAACATGTAGAAGAATGCGAATCGATCCATTCCTATCTCCTTGTACTAAGGTCAAGTCTAAGTGGATCAAGGAACTTCACATAAAATCAGAGACACTGACACTTATAGAGGAGAAAGTGGGGAAAAGCCTTGAAGATATGAGCACAGGGGAAAAATTCCTGAATAGAACAGTAATGGCTTGTGCTGTAAGATCGAGAATTGACAAGTGGGACCTCATGAAACTACAAAGCTTCTGCAAGGCAAAAGACACCATCAATAAGACAAAAAAACCACCAACAGATTGGGAAAGGATCTTCACCTATCCTAAATCAGATAAGGGACTAATATCCAATATATATAAGGAACTCAAGAAGGTGGACTCCAGAAAGTCAAATAACCCCATTAAAAATGGGGCTCAGAACTGAACAAAGAATTCTCACCTGGGGAATACCGAATGGCAGAGAAACACCTGAAAAAATGTTCAACATCCTTAATCATCAGGGAAATGCAAATCAAAACAACCCTGAGATTCCACCTCACACCAGTCAGAATGGCTAAGATCAAAAATTCAGGTGACAGCAGATGCTGGCGAGGATGTGGAGAAAGAGGAACACTCCTCCATTGTTGGTGGGATTGCAAGCTTGTACAACCACTCTGGAAATCAGTCTGGCGGTTCCTCAGAAAATTGGACATAGTACTACCGGAGGATCCAGCAATACCTCTCCTGGGCATATATCCAGAAGATGTCCCAACCGGTAAAAAGGACACATGCTCCACTATGTTCATAGCAGCCCTATTTATAATAGCTAGAAGCTGAAAAGAACCCAGATGTCCCTCAACAGAGGAACGGATACAGAAATTATGGTACATTTACACAATGGAGTACTACTCAGCTATTAAAAAGAATGAATTTATGAAATTCCTAGCCAAATGGATGGACCTGGAGGACATCATCTTGAGTGAAGTAACACAATCACAAAAGAACTCACACAATATGTATTCACTGATAAGTGGATATTAGCCCAAAACTTAGGATACCCAAGATATAAGATACAATTTGCTAAACGCATGAAACTCAAGAAGAATGAAGACCAAAGCGTGGACACTGTGCACCTACTTAGAATTGGGAACAAAACACCCAGGGAAGGAGTTACAAAGTTCGTAGCTGTGATGAAAGGATGGACCATTTAGAGACTGACGTATCCAGGGATCCATCCCATAATCAGCTTCTAAACGCTGACACCATTGCATACACTAGCAAGATTTTGCTGAAAGGACCCAAATATAGCTGTCTCTTGTGAGACGATGCCGGGGCCTAGCAAACACAGGAGTGGATGTTCACAGTCAGCTATTGGATGTATCACAGGGCTCCCAATGGAGAAGCTAGAGAAAGTACCCAAGGAGCTAAAGGGATCTGCAACCCTATTGTTGGAACAACATGATGTACTAACCAGAACCCCGGAGCTCTTGTCTCTAGCTGCATATGTATCAAAAGATGGCCTAGTCGGCCATCAATGGAAAGAGAGGCCCATTGGACTTGCAAACTTTATATGCCCCAATATAGGGGAATGCCAGGGCCAAAAGAATGGGAATGGGTGGGTAGGGAAGTGGGGGGCGCTATGGGGGACTTTTGGGATAGCATTGGAAATGTAATTGAGGAAAATATGTAATAAAAATATTAAAAATCAAAAAAAAAAGAATTGAGTTGGAATTTTGATGGGGATTGCATTGAATCTATAGATTGCTTTCGGAAGGATAGCCATTTTTACTCTATTAATCCTGCCGATCCATGGGCATAGGAAATCTTTCCATCTTCTGAGATCTACTTTAATTTCTTTCTTCAGAGACTTGGAGTTCTTATCATATAGATCTTTCAGTTCCTTAGTTAGAGTCACACCAAGGTATTTTATATTATTTGTGACTATTGTGAAGGGTGTTGTTTCCTTAATTTCTTGTATTTTTTTTCTGTTATTATCCTTTGAAGGGCTGGATTCGTAGAAAGATATTGCGTGAATTTGGTTTTGTAATGGAATACTTTTGTTTCTCCATCTATGATAATTGAAAGATTGACTGGCATTTGTGTTCTCTTAGTGTCTGTATGACATCTGTCCAGGATCTTTTGGCTTTCATAATCTCTGGTGAAAAGTCTGGTGTAATTCTAATAGGCCTGCCTTTATATGTTACTTGACCTTTTTCCCCTACTGCTTTTAATATTCTATCTTTATTTAGAGCATTTGTTTTTCTGATTATTATGTGTCAGGTGGAATTTCTTTTCTGGTCCAGTCTATTTGGAGTTCTGTAGGCTTCTTGTATGTTCATGGGCATCTCTTTCTTTATGTTTGGGACGTTTTCTTCTATAATTTTGTTGAAGATATTTGCTAGCCCTTTAAGTTGAGAATCTTCATTCTCATCTACTCCTATTATCTGTAGGTTTGGTCTTCTCATTGTGTCCTGGATTTCCTGGATGTTTTGAATTAGGATCTTTTTGCATTTTGCATTTTCTTTGATTGTTGTGCCCATGTTCTCTATGGAATCTTCTGCACCTGAGATTCTCTCTTCCATCTCTTGTATTCTGTTGTTGATGCTCATATCTATGGTTCCAGATTTCTTTCCTAGGTTTTCTATCTCCAGCGTTGTCTCACTTTGGGTTTGCTTTATTGTGTCTACTTCCCTTTTTAGGTCTTGTATGGTTTTGTTCAAGTCCATCACCTGTTTGTTTGTGTTTTCCTGTTCTTCTTTAAGGACTTCTACCTCTTTAGCAGTGTTCTCCTGTATTTCTTTAAGCGAGTTATTAAAGTCTTTCTTGATGTCCTCTACCAACATCAAGAGATATGATTTTAAATCCACATCTTGCATTTTGGGTGTGTTGGGGTATCCAGGACTGGTTGAGGTGGGAGTGCATGGTTCTGATGATGGTGAGTAGTCTTGGTTTCTTTTAGTAAGATTCTTACATTTGCCTTTCTACATCTGGTAATCTCTGGAGTTAGTTGTTATAGTTGTCTCTGTTTGGAGCTTGTTCCTCCTGTGATTCTGTTAGCTTCTCTCAGCAGACTTGGGATACTAGCTTTCATCTGAGTTTCAGTGATCTGTGTACTCTCTGCAGGCAAACTCTCCTCTTGCAGGGAAGGTGCACAGATATCTGGTGTTCGGTCCTGCCTACTGACTGAAGATGAAATCCTGAAACAGGGCCTCTCCCAGAAGCTGTGTCACTTCTGCCTGTTCCAGAAGCTGTGTAGCTTCTGCAGTCTGCACTCTCACCTGCACAGACTAGTCACTGAAGGATTCGGGACCCAAGATGGCTCCCCCAGGTGCTCTGGCAAGGCCCTCTTAGGCCGACACCTCTCCTCTGGCAGGGAAGGTGCCCAGATGTCTGGAGCCCAAAATGGGGCCTGTCCCAGAAGCTGTGTCGCTTCTCTAGTCTGCACTGTCACCTGCACAGACTAGTCACTGAGGGTGTTTTTATTTTTCAAGATAGGGTTTCTCTTTATAGCTCAGGCTGTCCTGCAACTCATTTGTAGTTCAGGCTGACCTTGAACTCACAGAAATCACTTACCTCTGATTCCTAAATGCTGGGATTAAAGGCATCTAACTAAATATTTTTCTTTCCATTTTAAGGAATATTATTTAATTATTTTGGGTGGATGTGTGTTTTGCCTGCATGTTTTTCTGTGTATCATATGTATGCATGGTGCACAGGTAGGCCAGAAGGCAGCATTGGATCCCCTGGAACTAGAGTTATAGTTCTGAGCTGCCAGGTGAATACTGGAGTTCAAACTCAAGTCCTCCGGAAAATCAGCCAAGCCAGCTCACCAGCCTCTAAAACATTTTACTTAAAATGTTGCACATTTTAAGTAAATGTATCACAAAGCATGGAATGCACAAATGTGCACTGGGTGATTTAGGATGAGCACACTCACAGTATCACCTAATCCAGCAAATAGAAATGACCATACTCAACCTTACATCCACAGGTGCCTGTATCTTGGCTTCTATTAGTGTAGATAAAGTTTACATGCTTTAAAAGTTTGTGTAGTTGGCAGCTTACAGTGTCTATTCCCCTCTGTTTGTCTTCTTTAGCATACTATTTGGGATTCATAGTTTGTTTAGCCATAGTTATTGCTGGGCAGGACTCCACTGCACTCACAGACAATAAGTCTATTTTCTCAGCAATGGCCAGTTGAGTTGTTTTTAGGTTGGGGTATATGTGAATTGTGTAACTTGTGTAATATAGAGTATGTTTTCTGGTACATGTAAGGTACATGTACTCATGTCTATTTGCATATATATAGCAGGGGAGCTTTTGGGCTCCAGGAGGTGTGAATGTTCTAAATTTATAAAATAAGCATGTTCTGATAACAGATAACAGACACTGGTTCCATAAGTCTTTTCTCTAAAACATTTCTTCAGGATGCTAATAGAGATTTCTGGAAAGAGCCTTACTGTGAAGTTTGTAGAGCTGCTAACTGAATCCTGACTATGTTCAAGAATTTCTTCCCTGCATGTGTCCTAAGAAATTGAAAATGCAACCAGGCTGTCTAGATCATTACACATGAAAACCTATTGCATGTTGCATGTTTCTGCAAACAAAATTTCCAAAATTCACTCTTATATCTCAGAGATATTTAATTCTAGTGAACTTAGACATCATTTGCAAAAAGCTGGAAAGAAAGACACAAAAATGTAAGACATAATGTAGATTATAAGCAGGGTGCTGAGACAGGCAAAGACTAGTCATCTCTGTGTGTAAGCAGGGTGGTGGGATATTCACATGCCAGTCATATCTGTGTGACTAAACACCTTGAAAAATATTCTGTGCTTTGTTTTGAAAAATAGCTTCTGTGCATTGGAAGCTGTACAAGTGTGCACACAAGCCTGGTCCCACCATTGGTATATGCTTTTCTCCTCAGCATTGGAAAGCAACTGTATCTTTAGAATAAGGACCTAGGGTTTGAATGACAAAGGCTTAATTGTACAGATGATCAATTACAAAACACAAGGGACCAGAATCCTCAGGTTCTCTTTCATGTTTTAGACTCTAAAGGCAATTGACTTTGTAGTAATAAGGCAAGCCAAAGCAGATGCAGTTTGATTTTGAAGATGATTAGTCAGTGATACGGACTGTAGTTGTCACCAGAGTTCACCCCTCCCACAGGGGAGGGGAGGGTGTGTGCTGAGAGCCAATGGTGAGGGCTAAGGACTGTTTACAAGGGACTTCCAAGGTACCAGAATACTGCCACATTTTCTATTTTGCCAGCTATGCTTGGCTTTGTAGCAGAAGGGTATAACTTGAAGAAAGGGAGAATTCTGAATTCTCTGCTTGGTTTTGAATTTTCATTCCCACTACTTAAACCGCTTTGTGAGTTTCTTGGCCTCTCATTTATTGAATACAGTAAGACTGATTACACCCCTGTATCTTGGGCTGATATTTAGGAAAGAACCTGGTCCATATTGAACCAACTGTGGGATGAACATCTCCTTACAAAGTGAAGGGTAAGCACTATGAGGCCATGTTTGATTTCCATGGCTCGAGTGTCCCCTTTCTGCCCTCCATTCTTTCTCTGGTCTTTGTCTTTCATTGCTCACACCATCTTATTTCTTATTTCCAAAGAGAAACCAATTTTCTCCAACAACCCCACCATGGCCAGCCTTTCTGGACCTTGCTATGTTGACTAGGTTGGCCTCAAAATTGCAATGATCACTAATGCTTATTGAGTGACACAGGGCATGTGTCACTGTACCTGGCCCATTTAATTCCTAGTCATTTTTTGATAACATATTAATTCAAACAGTTTTAGGTACTGTGACCCTCTCTAGTATTCAAAGAACAATACCCAAGATGTAAGCTGCTGAAGAGTAAATGTCAAATAGCTACATCTGAGCACAGGGTGCCAACGCATCATTGCATGGTTTGATCAGATACTTACTGAACATTGACTATGTGCCAGACTCTTTTTTTTAAAATATATTTTATTACGTATTTTCTTCAATTACATTTCCAATGCTATCCCAAAAGTCCCCCATACCCTCCCCCCTCTCCCCCATTTCCCTACCCACCCATTCCCTTTTTTTTTTTTTTTTTTTTTTTTTTGGCCCTGGCGTTCCCCTGTACTGGGGCATATAAAGTTTGTGTGTCCAATGGGCCTCTCTTTCCAGTGATGGCCGACTAGGCCATCTTTTGATACATATGCAGCTAGAGTCAAGAGCTCCGGGGTACTGGCTAGTTCATAATGTTGTACCACCTATAGGGTTGCAGGTCCCTTTAGCTCCTTGGGTATTTTCTCCAGCTCCTCCATTGGGAGCCCTGTGATCCATCCACTAGCTGACTGTGAGCATCCACTTCTGTGTTTTGTGCCAGACTCTTTTTTTTTTTTTTTTTTTTTTGTGGTTTTTCGAGGCAGGGTTTCTCTGTGTAGCCTTGGCTGTCCTGGAACTCACACTGTAGACCAGGCTGGCCTCGAACTCAGAAATCCGCCTACCTCTGCCTCCCAAGTGCTGGGATTAAAGGCGTGAGGTTCTGCAACACTATACAGTGTGGGATTTACTAAGCAGGCTGGCTTTGTTTTTCTATTCCCCAAACACTTAAAACAGGAATATGTTCCTTAAGAAATCAACCTTCTCTGGATTTCTGCATCTTCTTGCTTTCTGACAATCTTAGGTAAAGATGCTAGACAAAGTAATAGTTACGTAGAATACTGAGATTAAACTAAAAGTTTGAAAAGAAGGCATAACTTGGTTTGTTGTTGCTAACTGGTGTACTAAAAGCTGGTGTGCTTCAGCGCTGTGATAATCAGTTAACACCTCCAATGACTTTCAAGTTCCTTCTCTGCTTTAAGAAGTCCTCTCACTTTGAGGCTTCCCACATGAGATTTCTCTAGCGTTGATATTTATAATGCATCCTGGGCTTCACTTCTCAAGTAAAATATTTTTAACAGATTACAGGATGAAAACTTGACAGCTCTAGCTATGGAGTTTCTTACTCCAGAAATGGGAGCAGACAAAGTCTGCTGTGTTTCTTCAGTTATGACTCCTAAAAAACCTTAGAGGGGCTGATGTAGATAAACAGTGTTGGGCTATGGTCTGTGAAGGACAGGCAGATGACAACACCTGGTATTCTGAGCTGTTCACAACAAAACAGTTGTGTTGAGAAAATCCACTCTATTAGACTCCATTGCAAAGGCCAAGAACAGTTTTAAGTCAGGCATGTGCTAATTGTATTTTCTACATTATTGAATTCAGGAGAGCAGTTAAGAGTCCTGGATCATTATTGATTTATATCAAGGAAAATTGAATGAAGATGTCCCTTCTGTCTATAGAACTAATTAGAACTAGGATCAGAACAGTTTACTGGGCTCAATCAAGCCAAATTCCTTGAAAACAAAACTAAGTATCCTATATTCGTTACAGGTAGGAACTAAAGATGTTTAGTGATCTATCTGAAGATCCAGATCCAGCAATACGACTTTTGGGAATATACCCAAAAGATACTCCACCATACTCCAGGGACATGTGTTCCACTATGTTCATAGTGGCCTTATTTGTGATAGCCAGAAGCTGGAAATAACACAGAAGTCCCACTACAGAAAAGTGGACACAGAAAATGCGGTTCATTTACACAGTGGAATATTATGTAAATAGTATTCAGCTATTAAGAACGAGGACATCCTGAGTTTTGCAGGCAAATGGATGGAACTAGAAAATATCATCCTGAGTGAAATAACTCATACCCAAAAGGGCAAGTATGGTATGTATTCACTGATAAGTGGATATTAGCCCCCCCTCCAAAAAAGTGCAGAATACCCAATATACAGTCTACAGAACTCATAAAGGTCAACAAGCTGAAAAGCCCAAGTGAGGATGCCTCAGTCAGTCCCACTTGGGAGGGAGAAGAAAGCAACCACAATGGGGGGAGGAAGGGAGGGACCTGGGAGGGAAAGGGGATGGGGGTGGGGATGAGAGGGGAACATTGTCTGGTATTAGGTGGGGGGAAAGATCTAAAGCCCTGAGGGCCAGCAGAAAGAATGGAAAGAGGCAACCTTGGGAGGTAGGAGATTGGGGGGAGGGGGGAGACCCTCCAGAATGTACTAGAGACTTAGAAGGTGAGACACTCTCAGGATTCAAAGGGAGGGACCTTAGATGAAATACCCTACAGTGGGGAAAGGGAACTTGTAGAGCGCACCTCCAGCTGAAAGACAGGGCATCAAGTGAGGGAAGGGGTTGCTATTCCACAGTCAAACCTCTGACCTATATTTGTTCCTGTCTAGAAGAACTGCAGGGATGGAAATGGAGAAGAACCTGAGGAAAAGAAGGTCCAGCGACAGGCCCAAAGTGGGATCCAGCTCAAGGGAAAGCCCCAAGGCCTGACACTATTACTGAGGCTGTGGAGCACTCACAAAAAGGGATCATGACTGCCCTCCAAAAGACCCAGCAAGCAGCTGAAAGAGTCAGATGCAGATATTTGCACCCAACCAATGGACAGAAGCAGCTGACCCCTGTGGTTGAATTAGGGAAAAGCTGGAAGAAACTGAGGAGCAGGGCAACCCTGTAGGAGGACCAGCAGTCTCAATTAATCTGGATCCCTGAGATCTCTCAAACACTGGACCACCAACCAAGCAGCACACACCAGCTGATATGAGGCCCCCAACACATATACAGCAGAGGACTGCTGGGTCTGGGTTCAGTCAGAGAAGATGTACCTAACCCTCAACAGACTGGAGGCCTCAGGGAGTGTTAGAGGTATGGTGGGGTGGGTGTGGGTGTGAACATCCTCGTGGAGATAGGGGGCAGGAAGGAGGTACGGGATGTGGAACAGGTGGAAGTTGGATCAGGAGGGGAATAAAATCTGGGGTGTAAAAAATAGAAAAGAAAATTGATGATGATGATAATAGATGTTTAGTTTGATTTTTTTGTTTGTTTGGGTTTTTGTTTTTTGTTTTTTGTTTTTTGTTTTTTTTTTTCTTTCTAGTAGTGATGACACTCAGGCTTAGGACTGTGGTCATCACTGCTGTCTTTAGTTGTCTTCGGTACTTTTGCATGCACACACACACACACACACACAGACAAAGAGAGAGAGAGAGAGAGAGAGAGAGAGAGAGAGAGAGAGAGAGAGAGAGAGAGAGAGAGATTAAATAGTCTGACAAATCAGTTAATCTACAACAGTTACTTATAGACACACTACAAAAATAAAATGCTACCTTGAGAGAACCTTTCTTTCCTCTCTTGATCCTGCTTCTGAAGAAACCTGAAATGTAACAAAGTTATATTTAAATGTTAAATTGTAACCTGGATAACTATCTACTAAGTACACTGAATGCCAGATATTGTAACGTTCCTTCTTGCTCTAACTCCAGCAACTTTGTATATACTCAGTATCTGCCTGGAGTCAGCCTGGAGTTTGGAGCAGCAGTAGTAGCTCTAAATGCTTACTGACTAAAACGTCTGGCATTATGTTGAATCTCAATATCAGACCAACGCATGGTTTCAGTAGAACTCTACAGGGCAGTACAGGGCAGTTTTCAAGAGAGATTTTCTATATTTATTTATTGATTAAATTAGCTACTGTGTATAAAGTTTAGTAATAGATGTGACTTTAAGAGGCTATTGAGTAGCAAATAAGCAAGTACAAAATTACCTTTGGACCCGAAACACTGGCTCAAAATTCTACAACACATTTCAGAAATGTATAACAGAATTATATAAACTCAGTGTGGGAACTATTTTCGTTGCCTCTTTAAGTTTCCTTACCCAGAGTACTTAACACAGCAGGCACTTAATAGGTCTGTAAGCCTAGCATGACTGTAGCATGTAAGTCCAGCAGTCTGGGTACTGAGGCTGGGGCAAGAGGATCCTAAGTGTAAGACCTTTGAAAAGCTATTTGTATTTTCATTGATATACTCATGTTTTTTAAATTATTTCTATTCATAAAATATTTTTAAAAAGGAATAATATCAAGTAATTTTAATTTACAGAGTATTGTAACAATAGCAGTTTCATTAAAAACTATATCAAGATTGGGGATTAGTAGTAGATAGTGGTTCTGCTGGCTTCACAGTAAAACACTGTCAAAGCAAAAGACACAGAAATCCAAAGCAACAACTGATATTGAACTTCCATGGTTGTTAATGAGAAACTTATATATATATGTGTATATATATATATAATATTACATATACATACATATATATGCGTATATATAATATTATATATACAATATTTTACACTTGTGGACATAGATTTGACTTCAAAAGTTTTTCATCATGAGTCATGCTTGTTACTGAATTTAAGTTGTCTTCAAATGTAGTAGGTATACATATACAATGAGTATATAGTAGTTAAAAGACAAAAGGACAAATATAGCCAGACTTGATAGCCCAGGGCTGTAATTCCATTTAATGTGGAATCTGAAGTAGGAGGATAGAATGTTCAAGGTCAGCTTGGGAAACTTAGAGAGACTGTCTCAAAGTAAAAAGTAAAAATAATGAAACAAAACAAAAAGAAAAGACTAGGAATAGCTCAGGGTAGGTGTACTTTCTTAAGTTGTACATGGCACTATTATCATCACCACCACCACCACTACCATCATTATCACCATCACCACCACCACCATCATTATCACCACCACCATCACCACCACCATCATTATCATCATCATTATCACCTCTATCACCACCACCACCAACACTACCACCACCACAACCACTATCTACTACTAATCTCCAATTTTAATATAGTTTTTAATGAAACAGCTGTTGTTACAATACTCTGTAAATTGAAATTACTTGATATTATTCCTTTTGAAAAATACTTTATAAATAGAAATAATTTAAAAGACATGAGTATATCAATGAAAATACAAATATCTTTGCAAATGTATATACTTATTTCTAAAATGTGAAATATGAGAAAATTCATTTTTAATATTTAGAAGAACAAATTACAAATGAACTCAGCTTTAATGCTTTACATCTTTACTGGGTTAGAGAATGAACACCATTTTTGCTTCTTTAGTGAAACAAAGCTTTGTTGTTTCTTTTTTATTCTGCCATGTATTACACCTGGGCCACAGTTGGTTCTCCCTTCTTTCTTCCTACTCTTTCTCCTCCATTTCCCCTCTTCCCCCCAAACACTCCTCTCCATTTCCCTTCAGGAAAGAACATGCCTCCCAGTGATATCAACGAATCATGGCATATCAAGTTACCATAAGACCAGGGACCTCCCCTTATATTAAGCTGGAAGAGGCAACCCAGTAGGAGGAAAATCATCCCAAAAGCAGGCAAAAAAGTCAGAGACACCCCCTCCATCACCACTGTTGGGTGTCCCACAAGAAGAAATAAGGTAAGGATTGTAGGGGGTTGAGGGGGACACCACAAGAAAACCTACAGGATCACCTAGCCTGGGCCCACAGGAATTCACAGAGACTGAACCAACAGCCAGAGAACCTGCATGGGTGTGACTCAGGATCTCTGCTTATGATACAGTTACTGAACAGTATTCTTGATGGAAACTCTGTGGTCAAATTTTGAGCAACTGGTTTTATTATAAAAAGGCTTTCAGCAGTTGGGATTTACCTAATTGTCACAAATGTCTGCTTTAACATATTCATTTGCTCATTTAATATTGTGTACTGAATTAAAAAAAAAACAAAAACAAAACTATGTATACAACTGTTTTGCCTGCGTGTATATCTGTGCACCATTTGTGTGCCTTGTGCTCAAGAAGGCCCTAGAGGCCATTGGATGCTTTGGACTAGAGTTACAAAAAAGTCTTGAGCTATTATGTGGGTATTGGGAACTGAACCAGGGTCCTCTGGAGGAGGAACAGTTCTTTTAATCTCTGAGCCATCTCTCCAGCCCCTAGGTTAGTAACAATAGTTAGAAAAGTTTATTTACACGTATAAAGCCAATGACTTTAACAGTGCACCAAAGGGAGATGAATTTTACTAATTAACTATTTGGATTTTGGGTTCAAAATTTGAAGCTTAAGAGTTTTTAAAATTATGTTTTAAAAAGAAGACACGAGTTGAGTATGGTGGTTATTCGTGGAATCCCAGGGATTGGGAGCCTGAGATAAAGGATCAAGGGTTCAAGGTCAGCCTAAGCTGCAGCAAGACCTCTCAAAATCAGAGAAAGAGACAGCTTGGCTTTTACATACGCATACATACATTTATCTGTAAAATTCCCAACCTTTAAAATCATCTGTTTTCTAACATGAAGTATTTGGGTACTTAGCGATGTAAAGTCACAATACATAAATGAGTATAAGTCCCCAGGTAAGAAGGCCCGATGCTGCTGGACTTGGGAAAGCTGGTAACATGACTATGGTGCTTTAGAGTCAGGGGCCCAGCACAGCCTAGATCCTGGCTAGCGATTTATGAGCTATAACACTAGATTCAAAGTAAAGAAAGGCTTTGGTGTTCTTAGTCAGAATCCCCAAATAAACTGAAATTCCATGGTCTCCAGAGAGCTAATTAAGAACTACATTTAAGTGATTTCCATGTTTTAGAGCTCCCCACTTAGATTCAGAATGCAGCAGCGATTGAGAGGTGTGACCCCAGTTTCCCTAAAGGGAAGTACTCAGCTGCCGGAGAGACTCAAGGAAATACTTTCACAGAAAGTTGTGCCTCACAGAAAGTTGTTAGCTCTAGCTGGATAAAGTTCTTCGGTGTCCTCCTGTTAGTCACTCTTGGAAGACTGACATCGGAGGCTGTTGTCCCTTTAAACCCATTGCCACGCCTGGCAGAGCATGGCCGGGAGTATGCCCAAAGAGAACTTGTTGAATGCAATTCCATTTACAGGCTGGGTGAAGTCAAGAGCTCTTCCATCTGCCAAAAGCTTTGGCGTTGCAAATTTTATTCTTAGAAAGCTTCCACACGAAAAAAGTCTATTTCATGATGTGTACCTGAAAGCTGAGAAGTGACAGGGACCTGTCTGCATTGTTGGGAGGAAAGGTCAGTAGCCAGAAAAGGGAGCCCTGACCGGTTCGCGTTCCTTCCCAGGAACGTTCTCTGGGCACTCTTTGCACTCCAAGTTCCCTAACTGGTGGCACTGAAGACCGCTTGCCCTGTTCAGGGGCAAGGCAGAGAGACCGTCGGGGTCGGCGGATGCAGCAGCAACCTGGGGCCTGAGCGCCGGGTCCGGCTGCTCTAGGCGGCGCACGGTCCCGCCGGCAGTTCACTAGCTCACTCCCGGGCCCAGTCCCTGGGGGCGGCTAAGGCTTCCTGCCTCCCTGCCCCCAACCCTCCCCTCCCCCCCCCCCCGCACTCCCCCCTCGCCTCCGCGGCTTCCCGGCAAGTCTGCAGGACACAGTCCGGAGGTTTCCACAGCCCTTGTCCCAGGACTCCCGGCTCCTTTGGATGCCCAGGAATGACTCTTGACAGCCGCCTGCTCTCCCTTCTGACGGAAACCCCATTTACTCGCCTCGCTCTCCCTTACACTCTCTCTCAGACACAAACAAAAAACCCAAGTCTGCCTCTCAGTTGCTACCCGCAATGACGTTTTCCCCTCGGGTCCCGCCCCCCTAGGGGCCTGAAATTTTGGGATTGGTCGAAGTTCTGTAGTGACAAGGCTGTGATTGGACGATTCATGGTTGACTGACAGCCGGTGACCACCGCACCCTCCCCCTCCCGGAGCGCGCCTGTGTGTGCCGTGTTATGCCGGACTAAAGGGAGGCCACCACGGCGGCTCTGTTTATTGTCCCTCTTGGACTGTGCTCCGGAGGACCCGTTCAGACGCCGCTTGGGCGGTTTTGAGGCAGTGGCGGCCTTTGAGGCTGCGGCAACCGCGGCGAGGACTCTGCGGCTTCGGTGGCTTGAGGAGAAGCAGCGGCTCATTCCTGTCAGGGCTCTGGCTCGCGGGTCCTAGCCCGCCCGCTCCAACCTCGTCCCTCATCCGCGATCCCAATCGCCCGCCTGGGTCCCGGAAGGCCGCGCCGCATCGCCAGCCCTTCGTAGTCCTCGACCACTCTGTAGGCCCGGGCGCCGCGCTCGAGTTTGAGGGCGACGGGCGGCGCGGCCTCCTCGGCGGCTGGGGCCCGCGATGGGGCGCGGCTAGGAGTGCAGCGCGCAGCGGTCAGTGCGAGCGGCGGGCCCGGCGTCCCCGGAGCGCGAGCAGCCCCTGGCCTGCACAGGAGGTGCTGCCATGGCCAAGTCCAGCCTCGCGGGCTCTGACGGGGCGCTGACCTGGGTGGTGAGTGCGGCGCGGGCGGGCGCATTGTTCGTGGGCCGCGGGCGACGCGGGCGGGGTGAGAGCGTGGTGCGGCGGGCGCCCTGTCAGGCTGCAGTCGGGGCCTAGCCCTGTGTGCCCTTTCTCTCTGCTTTTCGCCTCCACCAAGGCTCAGGCTGCTGAGCAATGCTCACCTGAAACTTCAGGGTGCACACGGAGACGTGGGGGGACCGCGATAATGCGTGCCTCCGGGCCAGCCCTCCATAAGTGCAGCACCAGAAAATAGTGCCGGGTATGCTACAGCTTCCGGCGGCCGCATGTCCCAAAGGAATGTGCACTTGAACGGCCACTGCGGGTTGCGCCTCCCCAGAAAAGGTTCATTCCGCAGAGAGGGTATTTGGGATGACTTTGACAGCAGGTTAGAGACCGCCCGCGGGATTAAAAGAAGAGCTTACTTACGTCAGCCTCCCGTGTAGGTCGTGTGGGGGCCCAGGGGTGTCCCTCGGAGGTGAGGGGGTGCTTAAGCCTGAACTTGGAGGATTGCAGAGCTCAGTTCCTGGAGGGAGGTGGAAGTAGCAAGTGCAGCAGGAGCAGTTGGACCGGGGCTCCCACGACAGATCGATAACTCCAGCATTTCACTTACTCAGCACTGAGTTCAGACCAGGGTCATTTCCCAAACAAAACACTGGACTTAGTAGATGAGGCCAGCAGCTAGGACAGGAAATTTACACATTTCAGGGACTTTAATACATCCCTTCCAGAGGATCCTAGTTCCCCGCCTTTTGAACACACTAAGGAACTTTGGTATTGGTTGGCATTTTTGTTCCTTGTTTTCTTTGTTTGGTTGAGGTTTCGATGAGTCTGGGGTAGCAGTCGTTTCTATCGACAAGTGTTGCTTATAAAAAAGGATGTTTCTATGAAGAGCAGAAAACAGTTTAACCTTTTGCAGGGCCGTGAGAAGATACTTTACAGTGTAACTTGCCAGGTACTTATCTTCAAATCTCCAGACATACGTACTTCTAGACAGTATAGAAGGAGAGCGTGGAGAAGAAAAGTTAGATAGGAAGTTAGTGGATAAGTGTCCATGAAAAGAATGATTGAAATTACTGTCCCTTATCGGATACTAAAACTAAACATCTGAACATGTGTGATCATATGCCAGTGTCACTGGTAATTGTGGAAGCACTGACATCTGAGAAGTTTGTCTGTGACTTGGTTCCACAATGGCAAATATTCCTTTTTAAGATTTATTTATGTATATGAGTGCTTTTGTCTATGTACTTCACACACCAGAAGACAGCATCAGAAAATTGTGACCTCCCATATGGGTGCTGGGAATTGAACTCAGGACCTTTAGAAGTGCAGTGAGTGCTCTTAACCACTGAACTCTCTCTCTAGTTCCCCCTCCCCTCTTTTGGCAAATATTTTTACGTTATTATTTTATGTGTATGGGTGTTTTGCCTGCTTGTGCAACACTTAAGTGTCTGGTGTGTAGGCAAGGAAGACCAGAAGAGGGCATCTATATTCTGGAACTGCAGCCACCCAGATCCTCTGGAACCCAGGTCCTCTGGAAGAGCAGCTAGTGCACCTCTCAAATTCTGTCACCATAGCAAACATTTTGTGACACAGTTGGATTGTTTTTAATTCATGGTAGCAATATTTTAATTTGCTGTTATTAACTTTATAAACAATTTAATGGGCACCTTTCCTTTTAAGATCAATGGGAAAACTTTAATTTACATACAAAATTTGTAGAGTTTCATTCAAAATTAGAAAAAAAAATCTACTTGAAACTAAAATAGGCACATTGACTAAATTTACTATAAACTAGATTATGGGAATTACAGTAAAATAGAATTTGATCTTAAATAATATTTCTTGTTGAATTAGGTTATTGAAAAGACAATCACATTAGAAGTCCTCTTTTAGGTTTGTGCTTGCTTTATTTTTCTAAAGCGAGCATCTCTATGTCTGTAATAAAGCTTACAGGTTGCTTTAAATTCTTGTGCGTTTGTGTATAAGAGAGGAGAGAGTGTGTATATGCCCATTTTCCTACCTAGATGGGTTTTGAACTTATGGTCCTCCTTCCTTAGCTTCATGAGTGCTAAGATTACACGTGAGCCATCACACAGGGCCTGGCTGGTTTTCTTTACTGGAAGATGATACAGTGAGTTGATGTGGGCTTTGACATAGGCTCATATTCTGTCTGCAATACATATTGCAGGTGAGACTTTTTTTCAGGGTGCTTAAATCTTTCTGTTCCTATTTTGTTAAGCAGAACATTGAGAATTCAGAGTTTGAATGGAGCACAGTGCTGAATTAATGTTTGTTACTGGCAAAATTTAAGGGAGTCTTCACACTCTGGAATAACTGGGTTTTTTTCTTGATTTTACATAAGATTATTTAGCTAGGTGAAAAGTTAGATTTTCATTGCGGGAGTTTGGGGGCTTACTGCAGTGGCATTGTTGACAGTGAAGCTAGTGTCATGTTGCCTCCTGTTTGTGAATAGTAATACAAACTGGAGTTAACCCACCTAGCTTATGTTAGCCAAGGAGTTGCTGTACTACCTTCAGTCAGTGTGTGTTGGTACTGTCTGGGGATGAAAGATTACCTTTTAGAGCCAGACACAATGCAATACAGGGGTTCTTAACACTACTTTTTGCTTATAATGATTAATTTGATTTGATTTTGGTTTTTAGTATCCTAACTGAAATTAGAAAAATGTAGTATAACTATTTAAAATTAAATATACACTAAATTTAAAGCAGTCAAGTTTCTTGAATTTTTAGCTTGTAAGACTTGGTTAGTAGAAGATACTAATTTTTTAATCAGGTTGTAGCAAATGTTTGAGAAAACACTAGGCTATAAATTTATGACATATTTTTTCAAATGAATACTCTGGATTGTAGATTAATATAGTGGGAGAACATGGTATGGGTTAGAGGAAGAAAAAGAAAGGGAGGAAACAATGTAATTCTATTTTAGCTAAAAATAAAATAAGCTATATAAAGTGACAAAATATTTAAAAACACGATAGCCAGAATAGTATACTTTTGTATCTATTATCAGGCTTCAGTAAAATTCATCTCAGGGTCGCCTACCTTTACTTTACAATGTTTTTATGTGAAAGTTGTTTGTCTTTAAAAGATATAGTCACAACATTATAGTTTCTTTAAAAAATATATAATAGTATATCACATATTTATATTTTTTGCCATGAATTTTTTTAAAAAAGATTTATTTGTTCTATGTGAGTACACTATCACTGCCTTCAGACACACCAGAAGAGGGCATCCATTACAGATGGCATCCATTACAGATGGTTGTGAGCCACTATGTGGTTGCTGGGAATTGAGCTCAGGATCTCTGGAAGGGCAGTCAGTGCCCTTAACCACTGAACCATCTCTCCAGCCCCTGGTGTGGATATTTTAAACATGTATTTAAAACATAATTGAGATTATAACTGCATCATTTCTCCTTTCCTTTTCCTCCCACCAAACTTTCCCATGTACTACCCCTTAGCTCTATTTCAAATCCATAGTCTTTTTTCTTTAATTGTTGTTACATATATATGTGTGTGTATTAGTATTCCTAAATATATAAATACAACCTGCTCAATCCATATAATGCTACTTGTGTATATATGTTTTCAGGGCTGTTGGGCGTTGGATATCTGGTTGGTGTGTTCTTCCCTTGGGAAAATTATTTCCATCATCCTCAGCATTCTTGAGTTGCCTGTAGTTGTTTCTCTAGGGTGGAGGCTTCCTGATCTCGCCATCTTCACAATTAGCTAACATGTCTATTCATGTCAGCCTCGTTCAGGTCATGTTTAGGCAGCCCGGTTGGTAGGACTTCATGGAGATAGCCTCTGAGAGTCCTAGGAGACACAATATCACAGCAAGTTTCTTGTTTCTCTTGCTCTTAACAGTCTTTCTGTCCTCCCTTTTACAGTGATTCCTGAGCCATAGGTTTAGGAGTTGTGTTGTAGATGAATCAGTTTCAACTGAGCTCCACAATCCTACACTTTGATCAGTTATGGTTTTCTGTCTGCATTTTTCTTTAAAAATGATTGCATTTATTGATTGTATGTGTTTGTGCATGTGTATAGGTGCACAAACCACAGTGAATATATGGACGGCAGAGGTTAGCCTTTGGGCATGGTTTTTTTTCCTTCTGCCTTCATGGGAAGTGCTTTTAACAACTGAGCTATCTTGTTGACCTGTATTGTGGATATTAGTAATTTTTTTAAAAAGTCACTGTCTTAGTCAGGGTTTCTATTCCTGCACAAACATCATGACCAAGAAGCCGTTGGGGAGGAAAGGGTTTATTCAGCTTACATTTCCACACTGCTGTTATCACCAAAGAAAGTCAGGACTGGAACTCAAGCAGGTCAGGAAGCAGAAGCTGATGAAGAGCCATGGAGGGATGTTCCTTACTGGCTTGCTTTTCTTGGCTTGCTCAGCCTGCTCTCTTATAGAACCTAGACTACTAGCCCAGAGATAGTTCCACCCACGAGGGGCCTTTCCCCCTTGATCACTAATTGAGAAAATGCCTTACAGCTGGATCTTGTGGCGGCATCTCCCCAACTGAAGCTCCTTTTTCTGTGATAACTCCAGCCTGTGTCAAGTTGACACCCAAAACCAGCCAGTACAGTCACTATATTTAAACACTTTAAATTTTTGTTTTAAAAACTTGAGTTTAGTGGGTCTCTAAGTCTATGCTCATAATCTGGGTGTCCTCTCCATTGAGGTTAGTTACCTATAGTTTCCATACTTGATGATCCCTTTACATTTCATCAGGAATGCCTCTTTCCTCTTGCCTAGTAGTCTATTTATTTAGACTGTTTCTTTGTGTAGCCTTGTCTGTCTTAGAACTAGCTCTGTAGATCAGACTAGCCTCAAACTCACAGAGATCCACCTGCCTCTTCAGATCAAAAAAGTACCACCACCACCTGGCACCTGGTTAGCAGTCTAAATCTATCTATCTATCTATCTATCTATCTATCTATCTATCTATCTATCTATCTATCTATCTATCTAATGTATGAGTGCTCTGTCTGCATGTATACATGTGTGCCAGAAGAGGGCATTGGATCTTATTATAGATGGTTATGAGCTGCCATGTGGTTGCTGGGAATTGAACTCAGGACCTCTGGAAGAGCAGCCAGGGCTCTTAACCACTGAGCCATCTCGAGCCCCAGCAGTCTAAATCTTAAGTGCTCTTTATGGCTACCTTAAGAGTCTCACTAAACTTATTTTTCAGATGATGCTCTTTTCATCTATATTTTTGGTTTATGCTCTTTTAAAATCAAACTTTTGTTACTCTATCATAAAACATATGCCCTTCTAGGGAATATTTATGTATGATAGTTTTATCTTAATAATAACATAAACTTATCAATTCAGAGACCATATCTTTTCCTTTTTTTATATCTTTTGTAATGTTTAGCAAAAGTCTGGATATATATTCCACCTTCAGTTATTGTTGATGAACTGGGTATTCAAATACTTCCTTCTGTGGCTATCATTCATCACTTGTAGATAGCACTAAATTCTCCAGTAAAGGTAATGTCACAGTATTTAGAAGTACTTTTTGTAAATTGAATAGAAGTATGCTTGGTCACCTGTAGTCTCAGGTCTGTTAAACACTTAGATGGTGAGAGTTCCATTCTAAGTACACTTTTAAAAGCAAGCCTCTTGTGCATCTTTGTAAAACCTCACTACAAATGGAACCCCTGTTTTAAACAAACGCTTTTATTTTTCCTAGTTATCATCAGGGAAACAGGAAGTAGAAAATAGATCAGTAGGGCATGTGGCAGAGACAGTTGTGGGCTGTGAATTGGGTTAGGTCTTAACCATCATTCTTTACCACAGTCTTCCTCTAAAACATTAAAAGCAAAACAACTTCTTTTGTACCCTAATCAGAGTATGAGATAAGCCTGTCTCTTTCTGTCTACTGATCTTTTTATGTTGGCATAAAAAAGGAAGGACTTTATCTCCTTTTCAGAGTGTGTGTACCTAGCTAGTATTATAGCATGATAATCATACTATAGCATGATGGAAAGTATGGGCTGTGAAATAAGATCACATAGTTTCATAATTTGGCTTTGTTAAATGTTAAGTTTTCTTCAGACCTCATTCCACATACATTAGGGAATCATAATGGCAGCATTTACTTGGTGGAGCTCTTATGTAAGTATTGGAATATTCCAGATACCTCCCATCATGCTGGCGAACAGCAGGTGTCAGATAAGTGAGGGCACACACATCTCTAACCCTGTGATAAGTGTCTGCATGCTTTTTATCTTAGGGAAAGCTTGATTTGGGAGGATGTTTCTGTAGAAAATATGTAGATAGTTTACAGTTTGTGCTAGTTGAAACTAATTTTCTGTATTCTTAATGCTTTCAGCAACAGTGTTAAAACTGGCTAAGCTATTGGCACAACATCTTCTTATAAAGATAGAGGTATTGTTAATAACAAGGGCAGAAGTCTTTCTTGTTTCTCCTGTACCTGTTCTCAGTACAGCCAGGGTGTTTGTACTTTTAGCTTTTCCTGGGCACAAAGCCATTCCATTAATTAACTAAGGGGCAGTTTTGTTTTGTTTTGTTTTTTCCTCTCTCCATACCTCCAGATTTTGATTTTCAGTGGCCTGACCGGAGTAATCTCTAGAGTTAAGTTCTGCTAATATCCATGAACTGAATGAGACCTTCCTTGCATATTTCTGCTAGAAATGCTTGTATGGTGGGAAGCTTTTATGTTGGGGCTAGCAAGCCATTGGATAAATTCTCAAACATTTGCTGAGAACAGGAACATAAAAGACAATTTGAATGAAATGCTAATTTCTGCTTTCAACTTTGCTAAGGCTACCAGTATTATTTGTGTATTTTGGTTTTACTTTTATCCAGACAGTAACGAGGAAGTTTAGGCTGCAGAAGCAAACATTCAGTTTTATTCTAGTTTAATTATATCTTCACATGCATGTGTTAATAAGCTTTAAACACCCTTTGTGAATTCATTATAGAAAGTTAGAAAATGTATCAAAAGTAAAAATAAAATGACCCACATTTATATTTCCTATGGAAAGTTTTATTGACATTCTCTTGGGTATATATGCATTCATAGTCTGTGCTGTGCGTGTATATATTTATATAATTTTTCTAAAAAATGGACTTTTTTGTAACTTTGCTCAATAGACATTGTAGTTATTTGTATTTTATGTGAATGTGTTTGTGCCTTTATATACACCTGTGAGTGTAGTGTCTGGGAGACTGAGAGGTTATCAGATCTTCTGGGACTAGATTTTTAAGTAGCTGTACTATGGATACCAGGAACTGAACTCCTTTTTAAGAACAGCAATTTTTCTTAACCATTGAGCCATTCTAGTTTGAACTTGCTTTGTAACCTAGTTGGCCTCGACTTTGTGGCAGTTCTCCTGCTTCTGCTTTCCAAGTTCTGGGAATTCAAGTATATAATACTATGCTCAGTTAAATACTGTAGTTTGATAAGCCATTAAACAATTTAAAAAATACTCAGTCCTCTTAAGGTTATATAAAATCTATGGCCATTGGAACTTTTTCCTAAGATTTATTATTTTTGTTTTATTTACATGTATGTCTCTAAGTGAGTAACTACCACATGTATGTGACTGTCTGTAGAGATAGCAGTGGTTCTCAATCTTCTTAATGCTGAGACCCATTAATGCAGTTCCTCATGTTGTGGTGATCCCCAACCATAAAACTATTTTTGTTGCTAATTTGTAACTGTAATTTTGCTGCTATTTTGAATCATAATGTAAATAGCTGATATATAGGATATCAGAGATGAGACCCCTATGAAAAGGTCATTTGGCCCTCAAAGAGGTCATTGCCCACAAATTGAGAACTACTGATATAGAGACTAGAAGAGGAGATGTCAGATCCGTTGGAGCTGGAGTTTCAGGTGGTTGTGAACCACCTGACATGGAATCTCAGCTTGGGGCCCTTTAAGAGCAGCACATATTCTCCCCACCCCCTTTATTTATCAGATTACCCTCTGCCTCTCTCTCCAGCTTTACCCCCACCCTACCTTCCTTCTTTCTCAGATCCAGTCTCCCTTCATTTTCTCTTTAGAAAAGAGCAGGCCTTCAAGAAGTGACAGTCACACAGGACAAAACAAGATGTAATAAGACAAGTCAAAAGCCCTCATATCCAGGCTGGGCAAGGCAACCCAATAGGAGGAAAAGAGTCAGTTCCAAGAGCAGGCAAAAGAGTCAGAGACACACCTTCTCCTGCTGTTTGGAGTCACACAAAACACCAAGCTAACAGCTATAACATATATGCAGATGATCTGGTGCAGACTCATACAGGCCTTGTACTTGCCATTTTAGTTTCGATGAGCCCATCCATATGTGCCCTGCTTGATTTGGTGGACCATGGTCACCATAGCATACATTCATAACTTAGTTATCTCTCCCTTCTTGTTTAGATTTATTTCATTCTGTATAATTAAGCAAGGATAAATTTGTTTATCTTGAAATTCAACAATTTCCTCTAGGTTATTTAATTGGCATATAGTTTTAGCTGTCTCTTAGAAAACCTGCTTTCTGTAAGTTATAATGTCTCTCTTTTGTTTCAATTCCAGTTACACTTTTTTTTGAAAGAACTTTCTAGCTAAACTGTATTTGTCTCTTTTGTGCTGCTGTGCTGAGATACCTGATGGAAAATGGGAGAAAAGACTTATTTTGGAGTAGTGACAGAAGCATGTAGTGTTAACTGTTCATATCATGTTAGATCAGGACGCAGAGTACAGTAGGAGTTGGGTCCAGGTAGCTTTCAAAGACTCAACCTTTAGTGACAGATTTTCTATAGCTAGGCCTCATACATAAAATTTCCACTGTCTTTCAAAGTAACACTACCAAGCATTCAAAATTGACCCTGTGTGGGACATTTCAGATTCAAATCATGGCAACCCCCTGTTTTTCTTAGACTTATGGCCATCTAACAGTGCAAAGTGTATTCAATCTAACTTGACATTGCTCAAAAGTGTAGGTGTCTCTACTTAGACACAAACCAATCCCTTTTTGATTCTGTATAAGATAAAAATGGTGTGAACATCAATATACTGTAGCATGAGGTTGATATTACTGTTTCAAAAATGAAGAACAGAAGAGTACCAAGGGAAGAACAAGCCAAACACAGAACACTGTTCAGTAGGACAAACACTGAGTCCTGTAGACCCACATGCAGCATCAAAGACATGCATTTGCATGATGTGAGCTTCAATGAACTTGAATGTACCCAGTCTATGTCCTAGCCATTTGAAACCCACATGTGCCCTCTTGGTCTGGATCTACTTAGTGTCTAGTTTTCTTGGTGTCTCCATTTCAAGTAAAGCATTATTCTCATAGTTTGAAGGTTCTCTTATAGGTTACCTTCTGTCAGACTTTGCTGGTTTTATAGGCGTTTCTCAAATTCTTGATGGGATATTCTATGATTCTGTAGTCCCTACATTCTGAATATTTGTAAAAACAGAATCATAGTTTTAGATGTAGCTTGGCCATTTTGGACCACAACTGCAGTGGCCTTTGAGTTCCTGGACAGCTAAGCCTGGGAAACACTTTCTAGAGGGCCCCCAAGTAAGCATAGCATGCTGGAGCCTGTGATGGGTGGAGTTGTTTGTTTGTTTGTTTGTTTGTTTTTGGTTTGGTTTTCTTTTTTGAGACAGGATTTCTCTGTATAGCCCTGGCTGTCCTGGAACTCACTTTGTAGATCATGCTGGCCTCGAACTCAGAAATCCACCTGCCTCTGCCTCCCAAGTGCTGGGACTAAAGGCGTGTGCCACCACCGCCCAGCTGATGGGTGGAGTTTTGCCAACAATTATTATCATCCTGGTGTGTAAATTGCTTAGTTTCATTTAACACTTCTAATCTCTCTTCTTAACTCTTATGAGCTCTTGGTCTTGCTAATGCTCCTTTTCTGGACAAATCACATTGTTTTCCTCCTTTGAAAGGCTGGCTAATATTAATTTGCTAGCAACTACCATGCTACATCCCAAATATTTCTGCCTTTTTGAAAATTGCTCTGCTAAATTATTAGTCCATTAAATTAAGCCTCCTTCAGATTTCCAGAATGTAGCATGTAATTATTAAAAAAATAAATTCCATGCTAATGCTGTCTACATAGTCTCCCCTCCCCAATTGGGAGCTGCAAGCCAAGGTCTTCCCAGGTTTTCCGAGGTTAGCCTTCCTCTGAACCCCTGGAATTTCCCATTTCCAAGTCATCTATCCCCTGTGACTAGCTGTCACAAATCCCAGTAATCCAGTAAATGAAAACCCTAGAGGCTTGTAATTTATCATTCAGATTTATAACAGTAAATCTTAAAACCCCAAAAAATACCCACATAAAGAACTCAAAACTCAATTGATATAAATACAAGCTACACACTTAGATGGGGCAAATGTACCCTATGCCACTCAGTTGTCCTTCTATGGTATCCATTGCTATCCGTGGCTCTTTAGGCCACTTAGATCTGGTTCATCTTCTCCTTTAGGTTCCATCTTGTCTCCATCTTCCTCCTCTCTGTCTCTCTGTCCCCTCTCTAAAATTTTCAGCTCCACCTTCCCTTCCACTGCCCAATTACAGGCTCTAGCCTTATCTGACTAATTAAGATTTCACCTGACTACACCTGAATATGGGCACTCCTGAGGGAGCATAACATACAAGCAGCGGTCTATAACACCAGGATGCTGCAAAATATGCAGAAATTCTTTGCCAGTTGTAACAGGAATGGTTACAATTTCCAACGGAGTCCTTGTTTGCACCTGAAACTTTGGTTTCAGACTTCACTGTCTACTTTTCTATTATCATTCTGATCTTTTTGAACTTCTACTTGAAGTATCCATTAAACTCTGCTTATAGCATTTTGGGATTTTTCTAGTTTACATAGCAAACCTCTTGCAATTTGCTCCCATAAATCAGTTAAAAAAGACTAAACCAAATTCAGGTTTAAACACAGCAGTGACTATGCTTCTTTGGGTCCAGTTTCAGAGTGAGTTACTTTTGCATTGCTGTGACCAAAATACCTGACAGAAACGGCTTCACGGAGGAGATTTACTTTGGTTCATGGTTTTAAGAAATTTCAGTCTTTTGTAGCAGGGAGGCGCGCACAGAGTATGTGACAGAATCATTCTTGGGGCTGAGGTTAGTACCAATGATAAGTGTAGCCTTTAGTGGCCTGCTCCTACTGACCTGTTTATGCAGGCCAGTACCCACCTCCTCAAGGTTCTACATCCTTCCAAAATAATATTAGTAGCTTGAGAACAGTCATTTGAAACATGAGCCTGTGTGAGATCATTGCACATTTAAACCATAAAAAACATTTGTGTATTTTGTTGATCTTAAAAAACAACACAACTCTTGCTTTCATTGACTTTAAGCATCTAAAAAAAAATCTTTCCTCTGAGATGTCAAAATGACATGATTTATTGTACATATGTTACACTTGGCTGCAACTGAGGACAAACCTAGTTTAAGTTGCCTCAGGTCCAGGTAGAACGAACAGGGACCATTTTGGTTACAAATGAGGCAGGTCTCTCAGAAGTGGTCTTGGTGATTAGATGGTAATGAAGTCCTAGATAAAGTATGATTCGTAGCATACAGTCTAACTACTTGTATGAACACTTCAGTCACTGGCATTCCTCATTTCTGCTCCTACAGCCATCATGAGTACACTCTACATGACTAGTTACTTGGCCTTTGGTTGATCTTTCTTCTCTGGAATTTTAGGCAGTGTATTAATTGTATATAGTGTATATTATTTAATGACTTTTTTTTTTTTTTTTTTTTTTTTTTTTTTTTTTTTTTTTTTAGTAAGCATTCTCTTTTCCAATTTATTCTCATGCCAAAGGAACTTCTGTAAGGAAGGCAACAGTAAGGCTGAGGGACTTGAATCTTAATAGACTCCTGTGTATTAATTTTAGATTTATTTCTATGCATAGTTTCTTAATGTATGCTATTGGTTCAGCATCTTCATTTTAAAAATTTAAATGTGGTGCCACTTTGTCTTGATCCTGTAAGTTTTGATGTCTTTTTTTTTTTGCTTTTATTTATCCCCATATATTTCCTAAGTTATTTTGTGATTTCTTTGTTGATTCTTAAATAGTTTACAAATATATTGTTTACTTTCCACTGTAACATTTATACCAGACTTTAAAGCATCTCCTACAGTAATATTGGAAGTTCTATATTTGGTTTTCCCAGAAAGGTTTATCTTTTCATGTAGCTTTTGCCTCAGCTCTATGAATTGTTATCAGTAACTCTGCTCGGCTTTTACTTACTTTCTTCTTTACAACTGAAAAGTTAGAAAGTTATTTTAATCTTTAGAATGTTTGAAGGGCACTTTTGCCAGGAGTTTTGGTCACTAGGTTTTAATGGATCATCCTCCTTATGTTTTAGTCTGCATCTGTTCAGTAACTGATGGGAATCTAATAGAACTCTCTAGTATATGAGAATTGTTTTCTTGTATTGCTGTCAGCATTCTCTCCCTTGTGACTTTTTTTCTATGAGAGGGAATTGAACTCATTGCCTCCTGGATGGGCCTATGGCTTATCCATGACTTTGGCAGTTTGATTATGTATCTTAGTACAGGTTCCTTAGGTTTGTGCTTGCTTGACTGTGAACTTAAATTTGTCAATTTCTCTCCTCATATTTGGAAAGTTCTTCCCATTTTCATCTTCTCCCTTGAGGCATTTTGTAACATTCTGTTTGACTGATGATAGCCCACAAGTGACTTAAGTTCTTTTAATTTTTCTTAATTCTTTCTTTGTTGGTTCCTTTGTCATTTCTTTCTTAATAGTTACTATTTTTTCTTGTGATTGGCCAAGTTGAGTCTTCGAATATTTTAAGTTATTCTTCAGTTTTAGTAGCAATGTTTGAGTCTTTTCATTTACTATCTGTTTATCTCATTTTGTTTACTATTTTACTGATTTTCTGGTTTTGTTGTGTATCTGGACAGTTCCCTGAGCTGCTTCTTATCTCCATCTCTCCCTTTCCTTTATCTTTTCGTTACCATTATTTTTTCCTTTTCTCTTTCTCTCCTGTCTTCTCCTATCCCCTCTCACCCTGTCCCCTCCCCTCCTTTCCCTCCACTCTCCTAGTCTAAACTTTATTTATAGCAGTCCTTCTGCCTTAATTTCTCAAGTTCTAGGATTACAGATGGGAACACCCATTTCCTTAGGGCAGTCCATAGAGATTTAAACCTATCCCTTGGAAGGGATAGATTTGTGTGTGTGTGTGTGTGTGTTGCTTTCTCTCAGGGTTAGCTCTTCTTAACAGTCTGGTTCTAGTCTGGGTAGTTTCTCCAGCTAGTTAGTCCATTTAGAGAGTCATGAGACTTTGCAAACCATTTCTAGGGGTGTAACATCTCTGGGCTTGCTCATGGAAGAGCTTTGTCTGTATCTTTATTTAGGGAACAGTCTGGGCAACTCCTCGGCCCTACTGTGTCCTCTCACACACACTGTAATAAGCCATGGTACTAGAGCTCCACCTAATGTCTATCCTTAGAACTGCAGACTCTGGGTGCTGGACTAAATCATTTTGATTTCCTTTGTTCTCAGTTCAGCTACTGTTGCCAGTGCTTGCTTAGATTCAAGAAACACAGCAAACAGTTCCTGTGGTAGCACTTCTACTTTCCCTTTGAAGGTCCACTCTGGGAAAGAAGTTACATTTCCTCAGGTTCTGCCTTGCAGAGAGGGGTCCTGGGCTTGGATGTGGTTTTGTATTTTTCACTCAAGGGACAGGACCTCTTCAGCAGTTTCTGGATTTCTTACAAGGATGAATAGTTCATTTATTACAGTTTAGTCTGTGTTTCAGTAGGGAAGGGGGCTTGGGGGTTCCTAAACTTCAGGCTTGTTGACATTACACTATACATTCTGATTTTTAAGGTTTCATTCTTTGAACTTGATAGGTTAGATTCTCACCTCTTTTTCTCTTATATCCATTTGGGAGTAGATAGAAGGTGGGATGGTGGTGGTGGTAACCATTTGTTAAGAAGGTGCAGGAATGTGGTTAACTTGTTGAAAATGTTTTGAGATGCTGTCCATCTCCAGATATCAGTGCAGTTTAACAAAAACTCCTAAGGCAAATTTTGAAATCTAAATTATGTAGACACTAACTTCAGGTTGAGTTAATATTGAAAATATTTTTATTTTGATGTTTGTTTTAGAGGTATAAACTTGATGGGAAAGGTTTTTTTCCTATGTGCTTGTTATAGGTTTGCAACCTTTATGCCAATAGTCACATGCTTTGAGACGCCTTTCTAAGTTATTGATAGAAACTTACCTTCCTTTGAATTAATATGTCTCACATTTTAAAGTAATTAGAGAATGATTTTAGTGATTATGATCTTTGTGCTAACTATTCTGAGGACCTGTCTAGGTTATTGCTTCTCTCTTTGCTGTGATAAAATACCAGAGAACAAAGCTTGAAGAGGACAGAGATTAGAGTGGAGGGTCCAGTTCAGTTGATTACAACAAACAATGATTACATTGTAAACAATGGACCACCAAAATGGTAGCTGCAGCTGCATGAAAATGTTCCCGGTTGGGAGATGTTAGTTAAATCTAGGACAAAATGGGGGTAACTCTGGGCAGTTTAGAGGGGAAGACAGGTGTGAGAGTGGCTCTAACTGTGGGACCAGACTGTCCTTCGAGCTGAGCAATCATGTTACATGTGCTTTCAGGAAGCATAGGAGGAGTGCTGGTGATGTCCTTGTCTTCTCCTGGTCTGTTTACTTTACATAAGCTGCTCACAGTCTGGGTAGCTTTGTTCCATCTTTGTTAAACTGTTCTTGAAATATCCTCACAGATACATCCACAAGTTTTGTCTTCTAGGTTATTCTACATCTCATTAGATTGACAATCCCATCACAGTATGCATTTTACAAATAGTTTATTTCTATAAACATCGTAAGCCGGGTGTGGTAACCCACGCCTTTAATTCCAGCACTCAGGAGGCAGAGGCAGGCGGATTTCTGAGTTCTAGGTCAGCCTGGTCTACAAAGTGAGTTTCAGGACAGCCAGGGCTATCCAGAGAAACCCTGTCTCAAAAACCAAACCAAACCAAACCAAAACAAAACAAAAACAAAAAAACATCGTAATAGCAGAAAATATTAGTAGTAGTTTGGGAACGGGTACTTCAAAAATATAGTTCATCTTTTAGGCCATTTAGTTTATCATCAAACTCTTGACAGAAATAGAGTAGGGAAACCTTATGGAATTATTTTCTTTTGTACAAATCTATTTTTAAGTGAATTAGCACTATTAATAGATAAGTGTATAAATGAAAGAAAATATAACTATAGGAAAATTCAGTAAAATTAGTATTTTAAACATTATTAAGTACACATATATATATATATATATATATATATATATATATATATATTCATGACCTTAAGAAATTACAGTTAATATTTCAATTCCCTAATGTTTTTCTGTTACAAGTCCTATTTTGGTGTTTGTTTAGATTACTCAAAAGGCATAGATTTTTATTTTGCAACATATATAGTGACATTTTAAAGATGTAATTTATGACATGATATTATGTTTATATTAAGAAATTGAAAATAGACCATCCTAATTTCCATTATTAATAAGATGCCATATTAGTCAGCATTCCCCAAAGCTGACTAATCTAAGAAGGAAATGCTCTGTTGCTGTGAAGAAGAAGGGGATTCTTTAGACTTAGAAGTTTGGTTTGGTTCTCAGATGTTGTAGAAATAGTTACCATTACCATTACTTAGCTCTATATCCTTGGAACTGGCAGAGGAATGAATCTATAGATGCTTTAGTATTGGGTCAACCTCAGCTGAAACTGAAACTGGCATGCTCTACTAAGATGAGCAACCTGAGCACTTTATAACCATGATAATCTTGGCCATATTGTGTTTATTAACTACATCGACTATTTTGTGTGATCCTCAGAGCCATTCAGTTTTTATTGTGATTCTGTAACCTGACTGCAACATGAATCCTTTGGGAAGTTTTGGGGAACACAAAACATTACCTTGATATCTTAGAGAAGTGGGACCTGTTCTACTAATTCTGATCAGTATAAGGTTGTCTAAGTGCTAGTAATAGGTAACATTAGTGAGAGTGAAAGATGGATCCCAGGTCATGTTTCCAATACATTTTTGTTTGCCCCTTGGTTTAGGATATTTAAGTTTAATTTAGATGCTTTTTCTAACAGAACAATGCTACAAAAAAGGAAGAGTTGGAGACAGCAAACAAAAATGACTCTACTAAGAAGTTGTCTGTTGAGAGAGTGTACCAGAAGAAGACCCAACTGGAGCATATTCTCCTTCGTCCTGATACATACATTGGATCAGTGGAACCACTGACACAGGTAATTACTTGCTAAAATTGGTTGAGATTAGAGGATATGCATAACTTCTTTTTAAATATTTTAATAAAGGCATGGTTATGTACTTTGTAAGTCTGCGACTTTATGTCTGTTTATGATCATAATTAAGAAGGACAGAGGAGCTAAGGATATAGCTCACAATGCTCAAGACTCTGGGCCTGAAACTCATACCAAAAGAAAACCAAACCAAACCAAACCAAGATGAACCCTGAGAGAGACCTAGGAGAAATGGAAATATGTTCATTGCTTATGGAGATAAGGACATCAGAATATAAAAGTGTAGAATAAAATGGTGCCATAAGAATTGATTAAAAGTTTGACATAGTGTGTGCTATGGTTTACTTTAATAGTGATACCTTCTAGAACTGATTTATTTATGTTTACTGTGGCTTTGGCTTACATATATTATTCTGCTTGATTTAACGTTTTTGGGAAGTCCAAAGTTAGGCTTTTATTGTTTTACTCTGCTATATTTTTCTATAGAATATAGATAAATTATGAAGTGAAAGTAGAAGGTAAATAAATGTTCTTCATTATTTTAAACATTATGTAGGTATTATTTCTTTTCTTTCTTTTTTTTTTTTTTAAAGATTTGTTTATTATATATAAGTACACTGTAGCTGTCTTCAGATACACCAGAAGAGGGAGTCAGATCTTGTTAAGGATGGTTGTGAGCCACCATGTGGTTGCTGGGATTTGAACTAAGGACCTTTGGAAGAGCAGTCGGGTGCTCTTACCTGCTGAGCCATCTCACCAGCCCCGTAGGTATTATTTCTTGTGATCCATAGTTCTTGACAGAGAACAGAAATTTATAGGCCTTAAGAATTTGAGGAAAATACGTAATAAAAAAAATAAATAAAAGAAAAATAAATAAATAAAAAAAGAATTTGATTTGGGGTTCCCATCTGCTGTAGAATGGCTAGAATTAGGACTCTCAACCCCTGCTTCATGAAATGAGCAGAGAAGCTGAAGTTAGAGGTGTTTTGTTGGACACTGGGGACTGAGCCCAGCGTCTTATACTTGGCTCAGCACAAACTGTTACTGAGTTACAGACTTATATTACAGATGACCTATATGTGAATAAAATACAAGCAATGCCACTTGAACAACTTTTCAATTTTAGTTATTTAAGTTCATTGTGAGACTACAGGGCTTGACTTCTGGTTTACTTTGAATGCCTGTTTTAAATAGAGTAACTGACAATATAGATTTTTAGTTTTCTTTGTTTATATTTGATTTTGTTTTGTTTTACTAGTTTTTTGTTTTTGTTTTTTGGGTTTTTTTTTTTTTTTGGTTTTTTTTGAGACTGGGTTTTACTTTGTAGTTCTGACTAACATTGATTTGCATGTAGCCCAGATTAGCGTCAAATTGTGGCAGTTCTCTTTCCTCAGCTTTCTCTGAGTGTTGCCATTATAGATGTGTATCAATGTAACTTGTTGAGTGTGTGGGTTTATGGTATATAAAATTGGAGTTAAGAATTTGTGGTGTAATACAACTGTTTTTGAATCATTCTCTTAACACAGTTAATGTGGGTGTATGATGAAGATGTAGGGATGAACTGCAGAGAGGTTACCTTTGTTCCAGGCTTATACAAGATCTTTGATGAAATTTTGGGTGAGTACTTATTTAGGATGTAATGCATATATTTCTGTCTGTGTATTAGCCATGTACTGCAAGTCTTGCAGTATAATTTTATAAAGTATTTTGCTGGTTTTTATTTTAAAATATATGCAAATATATAAAATACCAATAATGTATGACATATAAAAAGTAACAGTATAAATAATATTACTTGATAATAAATATGTATGTTAAATATGTTTTTCAGAAAAATGATATGCAACTGTAATGGTTTTGTATTTCTTTGCTTCTTAATGTTTTCCTGATTTCTTTCATGTGTGAAGTTAGTGTGCTGCATTCATATTCCATAGAGAGCCTGTACTGTGCCCTTATCTGGGTTTTATTAGTATCATGGTTATTTCAGAAGCATGTTACATAGGGAGACTACAAGGCCTTATCTTGGTAGAGTGTGTGAGTTGGAGATAGGACGTGTAAATGTAGTTTTCTCACCAACTGATTAGGTGTTTCTGTTGGGTAGCTTAGTCGCCTCTGGTTCCTTCCCACTCTATCATTAATACAATTACAGTCAGTGGCTGTGCCACCTGACTCAGGCAATGCTTATGCTTAATAAATGCTTTTAGCCTTGGGCTTTCTCTGCTCACCTCACTAATATAGTTTGAGGTTTCTTAGACTGACTTTGTTAATTTCTGAGCTTTCTCCTGTATAAGTCCTTCAGAAAAGTGATGGAGTCAACCCAGTTATCCTTTGCATTTATGCTGGCCTCTACTATTTAGGCCAATTACATAGTCTTAAAATCTGAAACTGAGGGTCTTTGTAAGGTTTTGAGAAACTAATTATATAAAGAAAAGTATTTTTACAATGAGTTTAAGATTTAGAATTTTGAATCATAAGGGCATTAAAGACCAGTTAAAAAAATACTTCAGTTAAAAAACTAGTTTAATATGTGTGTGTATAAAATCATTAGTTTATTCAAGGAGACTAAGACATGGTAACTGTCAGTAAGCTATAAAGCAAACCCTATGATTTCCTTTTAAGTAGATTTACTTTTGTTCTTTCTTGTATATTTGTAGGTCCATAAACACCCCCTGCCTTGTGTGTGTGTGCACACACACATCTTTTTGTTTATTTGCTGTAATATAATAGTAATTTAGAATTACTGAGTAAAACTTAGTTTAATTTAGCAAACAATATTTTTATAGTTGAAGTTAACAGTGATCGACTGTTACCACTTGTAGATATTACTAAGTTGGGATGTACATAGGATTGTGTCCATAAGTTGATATGACCCTATATGCTTTTTTTCTTTCAAAAATTAGTTTTTATTAATGGGTTATTTATTTATTTTCCATTCCAATCACAGCTTTCTCTCCTCCTAGTCCCTCCATCTCACTACCCTCCCTTCACCTGCCTTCCTCCTTTTCTTCTCAGAAAAGGGGAGGCCTCCCATGGATTTCAGCCATTCTTGGCATATCAAGTTGTAGTAAGACTAGAGGGACCCAGAAGGAAAAGTGCACCCTATATGCTCTATCATTCATTGTGATGTTTTCATCTTGTAGTTAACGCTGCTGACAACAAGCAGAGGGACAAGAACATGACCTGTATTAAGGTTTCTATTGATCCGTAAGTATAAGTTTAATTTCTTTTATGCTAAGTTGTTTTATTTAGGCAATTCCCAATTTGTGTTATATGTGCTTCTACTGCTGTGTTGCCTTCCTGCTGTGCTGGACTTGGCTGCTTTCTTTCTCTTCTGTCCTTTGTGCCCATTTCCTCAGAGAGTACTTGCTTGACCACTTTCCTTGGCTACTGTTGGTTTTAGTTGTTAAGAGAACTTATCCATTTTTTCTTACTTTTCTTTTTCTTACATCCTTGGACCTTACATCAGGACCTTAGTGCTATTCTGGGCTTATTCTGAAATAGATTTATTTTTCATGTGTAGAATTTGGCTCTTTCCATTTTATATGACCTAGTTAATATATTGACTATTGCTGGGTATTTTAGAATGCCGACCACATGTTTGGCTAGTTAGCTTTTTAAGGCAATTTTTAGTATTCAGTTTGAATCTGTGTCTTTGAAAATCTTACTCATATACCAGTGAATGTTTATCTCACTTCTAAAAGCAAGATAGTAGGTAAGCTACTGCCTATATCAAGGTTTTGTTGCTAATTAGTGGCTTCTGTCCAGTATCATTTATGGTAGAAACTAATGGTTTTATGATAGAAAATTTCAAAGACTTAGAATAGGAAATAGTTGTATATTTAAAAACCTTTAAAGTTAATTTATGACAGTGATTTGCAACATACAAAATATAAGTTGAGAATGGGATACATTTTAGGCTGCTTGTGCCTCTTTTGCATTGATTGTATAGCTCTAACAGAGAGTTGGGAAATTAAAATGGTAGTAGTCACTGGCTATGTTTGGTCTGCTAAAATGCAGCAGAGAGAATCATGCCTAATGGCTTCTTTTATAACTGTGCCTCCTTCTTACTCTTACCTTGGAGATGGAGAAAGGTTTATTCTAAGAAATGTTGCGGATCTTACTGATCCTAACATGATTTATGTCTCTAATACTAAAATATGTGTTTTCATCAAGCTATGCCATTGTTTTAGTTGACACTGACTTACATCTTGCTGTAACCATTCAAGTTTATTCTATAGTTCAATACTCTTTTTGTAAATTAATATACTTAATTATTAAGTTTTAAATTTTGCTTATGTATTTGCAGTGAATCTAATATTATAAGCATTTGGAATAATGGGAAAGGCATTCCAGTAGTAGAACACAAAGTAGAGAAAGTTTATGTTCCTGCTTTAATTTTTGGACAGCTTTTAACATCGAGTAATTATGACGATGATGAGAAAAAAGTTACAGGTAAAGTCTGAATGGAACTTTGATTGATAAGTATCACTTTTCTTAACATATAATTACTAAATTACCATTTCTTAAAACATCTCATGTAAAGTTTTATTGTGAGAAAATCCTCTAAAGTTAATATTTTTAATAAAATTATCTGTTTTGATTATGTAGTCTTAATAGTATGATAAGATTGCTGGAATTAAAAAAATAATTGCTGGAATTCTAATCTAATTCTAATCAGTTTGGGTTCTGATTTAGGTAATAATCCTATGATACCTGACTGTTATATACACACATATTCTTCAAGTTCTTACTATTTTCTTCTCTATGCATGGGTATTTTGCCTACATGTATGTTTGTGCACCATGTGTGTGCCTGGTTCCTGCAGAGGCCAGAAGAGCTTGTCAGTTGTACTGGAACAGGAATGTCAGATGGCTGTGAGCTTCTGTGTGGGTGCTGGGAATGGAACCTGAATGCTCTTAACAACTGAGCCATCTCTGTAGCTCCTGCTACAGAGCTTTTTGATAATAAAAGACTTTAACTCTTTTCCTTAAAAGAGATTTAAAAAAAAGGACTTTGTATATAAGGAACTTGTTAGGAAATTTAGATTTCATACTCACATGGACTTACTGTGTTATAAGGCTTATTTTTCTTAAATCATGAAAGTAATCACAAATGCTTTAATGATTCTATATTGTATGTTATGTAGTATCTATATTATATTACTAAATTCTAATATTTTTTAATGTAAAAATGTTAAACATAGGACTATTCAGCCAGTACTTGAGAAAATGATACAACAAATAGAAGTGTTTTGTGTCAGACTTGCTCTAGGATAGGTAAGTTAATAAAGTTCCATTATAGTAACTCTAAACTAAAATTTTCATATTTAACTTGTTTTACAGGAGGCCGTAATGGTTATGGTGCAAAGCTTTGTAATATTTTTAGTACAAAGTTTACAGTAGAAACGGCTTGCAAAGAATACAAACATAGTTTTAAGCAGGTATGAAAAGACATGTCCATTTTTTAAATTTCTTTAAATATGTTTTATTGTTTTTCTTAGATAATAGAAGTTTAAGTATAACTTTTTTGTTTGATTAAAATATTAATCAAGTTGCCAAAGAGAAGCTAGAATGCCTAGGAAATTTTACATAGCCTCTTTATAACTTTTAAGGCAAGGTACGTTATTTAGCAGATGCAACCGCTTATGTGTACTGGAAAAATTTCTCCCCGAGTCATTAGGTTCATATGTAAGAAATGTTGGCAGACCTTTGGAAAGTATTCTGAATTCTACATATGCTCAAATAATTTTATCAGATAAATATGTCTGTTTATTTTTATAAAAATCCATGGGCATGTTAAATGTGAAAGATGCTTCACTGTAAAAATGTTGTGGTAAATGAATTTTGTGTGTGTGTGTGAGCTGATTCTTTGTTACAAAAGTTAGAAACATTAAAGAAATACTTGTGTATATCTTCTTTTAAAGACATGGATGAATAATATGATGAAGACTTCTGAAGCCAAAATTAAATATTTTGATGGTGAAGATTATACATGCATAACATTCCAGCCAGATCTATCCAAATTTAAGATGGAAAAACTTGACAAGGACATTGTGGCCCTCATGACCAGGAGAGCATATGATTTAGCTGGGTCCTGTAAAGGAGTCAAGGTCATGTTTAATGGGAAGAAGTTGCCTGTAAGTGTCTTGGAAAATATTTTAATAGTGTTATTATTTTGTAGACTGAAGATAGTTTCATCTTGCTTTTTAAATCTTGTCTGATCTTTTTTAACTGGTGTGTTTAAATGATTACTATTTTAATGTGATTATCGATTTATTTGTTCTATTATCTTGCTAGCTAATTTCTGTTTCTTGCATATGTTCTTCTCTTCTGTCCTTTGATCATTTAAAAAAAAAACCTGTCTATTTCAAATTATACTTTGAAAATCTTTTTAGTAATTTCCGTAGGGTTTGTGGTAACATTTCATTTACTATTTCACATATAGCTAAGGAAATTCATAAGACTGTAACCCCAGGTCCCCTCTTCCACTCCTTGTGTCATTGTTACTAGACATTTCGTGTGTGTGTGTTTAAGTGTACATACATGTGCCATACTATGAATTTGAAGGTTAAAAGTTAGAGGATATTTCCGCTGTTGGTTTTCACCTTCCAACTTGTTTGAGACAGGTTCCTTTGCTGTCCTCACTGCTGTACTGTGCAACATGTGCCAGGCTTGCTGGCTGTCAGTTTCCGGGGGTTCTCCTGCCTCTGCTCCAGTTTTGCTGTAGGAGCATTGGGATTGCACGTGTGTGCTGCTACTCCTGCCTTTATACTGGTTCTGGGAAATTTGACTCAGCGCCTCCTGCGTTTACTCCAAGTGGTTTAAAACTCAGAATTGTCTCCCAAGCCTAAAACATTGTGCCCTATCATTTCCATATGATTGTAATCGTCATATGGAAAAGAAAAGGTGGCAGAAGAAATATAGTACAGTTTTTAGTTTCTGAGATGTGTGCAGTCGTGTGTGCTTGCAGTTATGATTTTGTTGTTTGTTTGTTGCTGTCTTGTTTTGGTGGTATAGTGATGTTGTCCTGGCTGACCTATGACTCCTAGGCTCAAGCAATCCTCTTGCATTAGCCTCCTGAGAACTTGCAATTAATTACACATATGTGCCATTTGTCTCAGTTTTAAGTTTTGATTTAATCTTACATTTCTGCTTGAGGATTTTCTTTAACTTGTCTTGTGCAACACCAAGCAATTTATTCCCTGTTATAGTATGAGAAAAGTCCTGATTTTTTTCTTCTCTTTCAAAGGATTTTTCAGTAGAATTGTGGGTTGACAGTGATTTTTGTTAAGCATGTAAAGATGCTACTCAATTCTTTCTTGGCATGGATTATGATTAGAAGTCTGCTGTGATTTGTTTCTCTGTGTTTTCTTGGTAAGGTTAGCATATTTCTTTTTCTTTTGTCATGAGGATGTTATACATGTAATATGTACTTGTGTGTGTGGTGGTTTTGTTTGTGATTTTATTTATCCTGTGAGATGTCTTTGAGCACCTGGACTCTGTTGTTTCATCTTTTAAAAATATTTAATTTATTTTAGGTATGAGTGCTCTATCTGAATATACACCTGCATGCCAAAAGAGGGTATCAGAAGTGGTTGCTGGGGACTGAACTCAGGATGTCTGCAAGAGCAGACAGTGCTCTTAACCACTAAGCCATCTTTCCCTCTTCCTTGTGTTATTTCATTTTTGTCATGAATTCTGAAAGCCTTTAGGCCTGATTGTGTCAACTGACAGTGGCATTTATGTCTTCTGTGCTTTCAATTTTTAGCATTTTCATTTTGTTCTTTATTATTTGAGTTCCTTCTCTTTACTGAAGTGGCATGTCTTTTCTACTAGAGACTGTACTGTACTAACAATAGTGATTCTAGGTGCCTGTTACAACATCTGAGATGTTTTGTTTTAAATTTGGATTTATTTTTATATGCATTAATAAAATACAGTCTTGTGCCTATGTGTATATTTGTACACCATGGTTGTGAGCTTTTATATAGTCTGGGCTCTCTGTCCTCTGGGAAAGCAGAAGCACTCCAAACCAATGAGTAATCTATCCAGCTCCATTTGAGCTGTTTCTGATGATAATTATATTTTCAATTTTTAAAATTTATTTTGGTATTCCTGAAAGTATTATGGAAGAGTTTGTGTTATGTATAGTGGCAGACACTGGGGTAAATGAGCTTTGTTATTGGTCTTAGGTTAATCTCTCCAAGTATTTAAAGTTTGTTTCTTTCTAGTTTTCATTGTTTGTTTCTTCCAGCTCCCTGGCAGAGATGGTTTGTGTCTTGTGCTCTATTGGCTGAAATTTCCTGTTACTATTAGAGGCTTATTAGTCTGGGGGGTAGCATGCAAGAGATTCTTTAGTATCTGATTAAACCTCAGTCTTGAATTACACATTGATCCTATTCCATACAGATCTGTTTCAGAGTGCACATGCACGTCTTTCCATGAGTAGAGACTTTTCATTTGCTCAGAAGTCTTTTTCTTAGCTGTGGTAGTTTTCCACTAGTGTTCTACTTAGTCTGCTTCTTGAGCTCCACTGAACTACAGAATAAGACAGACTCCTTATTTCATTTTTATAAGAGAATGGAGGCTGGGTGGATTGTTCACTGCCTGCTGCTATCTTCTCCTAGCCAGCACATGGCAAATGTATCTTTCTCTTGATCCATGTGAAAGCTTGATGTGGTCCCTAGACAGACAGCTTGCTGGGATGGGAGCCTTTCCCAACCATGGCCAGAAGCTTCCTATGCTTGTTTTCTTCCAGTACTGACTAGTTACTAGTTACTAGTTACTAGTTACTTCCAGTACTGACTAGTTACTGCATCTAATTTAAGGTGTTTACAATCTTATTAAACTTATGCTCTGGTTAAGCAAATGCTGAGAGATTCTGTGATTTTTCTTTAGCATGTGCCTCACTACAGACTTCAGAATGGCAGTTATTTTAGTCTAAGTTGTTTTGGGGGGTTGTGAAAATTTGTTAATTTATTTGGATAGCTGTGTTCCATAGGATACAGCTGTATTTGCTTTAGTTTTTCTCATGTCTGAACTCATATTAGAAAATTAACATTTGCCATTTACAAAATAACCATTTTCTAAAAAACTAAATAATGTACCTAAATAGACATGCTTTCTCATCTTTATCAAGTATACCACGCAAATGAATGCTCTAAGAACAGGTGTCAAGAAGGGAATGCTTGATGGCTTCCATCTTAGGTGAAAGCTGCTGTAAATGAGAATGGAAGTCAGAGAAGTAACTTACGACATGTTTTTATGCTGTTGTCCTATGTATAACTGTTTATTGTTTTTTAAATCAACAGGTAAATGGATTTCGCAGCTATGTAGACCTTTATGTGAAAGACAAATTGGATGAAACTGGGGTGGCTCTCAAAGTTATTCATGAACTTGCAAATGAAAGATGGGATGTTTGTCTAACCTTGAGTGAAAAAGGTTTCCAGCAGATCAGTTTTGTGAATAGTATTGCAACTACAAAAGTAAGTGCCCAGATTCTTCTTGTTCCAAGTCATTGGTAAAATAGTACCTTAAACAATGAAATAAAAACAAAACCAACAAAAATCAGTGGCTTTGTTATATTAAAATTGACTCATAGAAATGGAAATTATTTTATCAAATAGCTATATTCGAAGTATTTACATACACATTGAGAAGTTAATGTACTTAGTGTTTATTATTGATCATGTTGTATGAAATTTAGGGTGATAAGATTCATTATTTTGTGTCTGAGTTTTGAGTGTGGTAGAGAATCCTTGAGGAGTCAGCTTGTGGAACATGTTATTTGCTATTTTCAGGAGCTTTAACCTTCTTCTGTAGGTTTTGGACTTCAAAGTCACACAGAGTTCTTATCCAAAATTATTTATTGACTATGGGTGTAGTCTAGTGGTGGAGTGCTCACTCAGCTTGTCTGAAGCTCTGACTTTTAATCTAGACTCTGCAAAGTGAAGGAATGAATGGATGAGTGAGGGAATGAATGAATAAGTTGAAAGTTGATGATAATAAAGTAGTAAGTAATGCAAGCAAATACTATCGACTAGTTTAAAACAGTGATTTGTGATTCTTTTTAAAGTTTTGTTTTGTAATGTTTTAACATTTGTTCTTTTCCTTCCTTTTACCTCAATAATATGGAATCCCCGGTCTTTTCCTTGGACAACAGAAATTTACACTAGTGATGATTGTATTCTGTTGGACAGGGACCTAAAGCTTTATTGTTTAAAATACTGAATCTTTTGATTTAAAGGTTTTACTTCTTTCTCTCATTTCTCTCAGCAACTAGAAATAATTTCTTCTAAAAGATGGGCAGTTTTAGACTGCTGCTATGTGTAGTACCATAATGCCACCTGGGCCTCTGTTTTTCCCGACTTTCTTTTCTACCACCTATGGCATGTGGCTTTGTTTCCTGTCCTCAAACACAATTGCGTTTCTATAACTCAGTTCCAAGTTCTACGGAGAGGAAAATGGTAGCAAGCCAAATTGCCATCTTTTGGTCAGGAATATAATAGTTTTCCTAGAATAACCACCCAACTAGTAATTGCTAAAATCTCACTAGTTGGAGCTGAGTTACATGGCTTGTGTTTCTTTTTTTAAAAAACTGGGGGGATGTAGCACAAACTTGTATACAACCAAAAATACCCTAAGCAGTGATGTTCAGAGATATCATAGGTTAAATTACATGGTAGTATTGGGAAAGAGGGCAGTATTGCTGGAGAAAGTTAAGAATTTCTCTTTCCCTGTATATTATCTTATACATGTCATCCATTTGGCTTTTTATGAGTTCTTTCTTTGGTGTTATTGTTATTTTTTTAATTGAAAATGTATTTTTTCTTATAGTCTAATTACTGGTTCTCCTCCCCACCTCCTCCCAGATCCTCTCACTTTCTCTTCCACCCTAATCCACATCCCTTTCTTCCTCTAAAAAAATAAAATAAAATATGATAGAAATGTACAAACTGGAATAGAATGAAACAAACAGAAAAGATAGCTGAAGAAAAAGCACATGAAACATAGATAGATGCACAGACACACACTCAAACAGAGATTTCCATAAAAACACAAAATTGTAAACCAAAATTTATATGTAAAATACCTTTTAAGGTAAAAATAAAAAATAAGAACCTCCAAAAATGCCATTGTTTTGTTTTGTGTTGGCCATCATTGCTGGGCATAGGACCTGCCCTAAGAATGGTTTATATATCTAGTGAGACACTCTTGAGAAAGCTATCTTTTTATTATTAATAAACTGTTAAAGGAAAGTGAAATATAAATATGTTCCTGAGTTTTGTGAACCATCTTATCAAATTGTTAAATCTGAGTGGGACATGGATAGGTAGCTCAGGGGAATTTGAAAGTTGAAGACAATCCGAGGGAATGAGCCATTAATCAATGCCTATGCCAACTCTGAGTGATGTCACTTACATTGTTGAACATTTCCTTGGTGCTCAGATGACCCGAGAACTGATCTTCAGTATTAGGAAATGCCATAGATGTGGAATGAGGAGGTTGAGAGAAGATAGCTTGGCACTGTGACCTAAAGGGTCCTTTTAGACCCTTGCTATCATTTTCAGTTTCATATTCCTCTACAAAATAATATTGCACTACTAAATTGTTTGACATATTGTGTTCTGTACTCTCTCCTCTACAGGGTGGGCGGCATGTGGATTATGTAGTAGATCAAGTTGTTAGTAAACTGATTGAAGTAGTTAAGAAAAAGAACAAAGCTGGTGTATCAGTGAAACCATTTCAAGTAAGTGATGCTTTTATGTGTTCCACTATATTGCCACATCATGCCTGTTTTAATGTTGACCATTTTTATTGTATTTTTCACAGGTTAAAAACCATATATGGGTTTTTATTAATTGTCTTATTGAAAATCCAACCTTTGATTCTCAAACTAAGGAAAACATGACTCTGCAGCCCAAAAGTTTTGGGTCCAAATGCCAACTGTCAGAAAAATTTTTTAAAGCAGTAAGTTAAACTTGTATTATTTTTTTGGGTTATTGAGAACAGAGTAAATGGTTTTTCTTTTTTAAATTTTATTTTATTTGTACCTAAATTCTCTCTTTTATCATAGTAACTGTGACCATAGGCATGTTTATACTTTAAGTTAATATGTTTCATTCTGCTATTTTTTTTTTTGTTTTTTTTTTTTTGTTTTTTCGAGACAGGGTTTCTCTGTATAGTCCTGGCTGTCCTGGAACTCACTTTGTAGACCAGGCTGGCCTCGAACTCAGAAATCCGCCTGCCTCTGCCTCCCGAGTGCTGGGATTAAAGGCGTGCGCCACCACGCCCGGCGTTCATTCTGCTATTTTTAAAAGTGTAGAACACATTGTTTCACTAAACTATATCTTTTTTAAAGATTCATTTTATATATGTGAGTATGCTGTCTCTGTCTCCAGACACATCAGAAGAGGTCATTGGATCCCATTACAGATGGTTGTGAGCCACCATGTGGTTGCTGGGAATTGAACTCAGAACCTCTGGAAGAGCAGTCATTGCTCTTAACTGCTGAGCCATCTCTCCAGCCCATCACTAAACTATTAACTGTTTTGTCAAGCGCCATAGTAGGGAGTTACATAACTAAGTGTGTTAGCTTTGAGTTGGCCATTGCAAAGTTTCAGTTTTCCATTGACAGACATGCAGAGCCTCACAGCCTTCTCTTTTCATCCTTCTCCTCTTTTGTTCAAATTATTCTACATGTATACACACATACATATACACACAAATATATATATATGTATGTATATATATGTACATGCATATATATGTACATGCATATATATATATGCATATACTGCTATATATGTACATTTATAATGTGTGTATAAACTTACCCTACATATATATACATGTGTGTACACATATATATATATACACATACACACACATATATATGTGTATGTATGTATAAAATGTCCTATACAAAATGTAGCATTTTCTACATTATTGCAAATTGCATTTGAATTTGAACATTATTTAAGCTTTTTTTAAAATGAGGGTACAAGTAAATAATAAATCTTGATTTTTGTAATTGAATTTTATAGCAATGGGCTATATGTATTTTATTGGCTCCTATAATCTGTGGTACACCACTCAGGGTTTCATTTGGCTTCCTTGTTAGCAGTACCGCCAGTTAAACATTTAGTAAATATCTGTAAAGCACCTTTAAAGTTGTTTGACAGTGGGGATGAAGTCATGTAATCAGTTAGCCAAAGTTATCTTCATAATGTCCATCTGTCCGTCTGTGTGTCTCTTTGTGTCATTCCCAGTCCCCTCTGCCCCTTCTCGTTTGAAAGTTCATAGTGTGGTGGGGGAATAAAGTATAGTTATCATGGAGAGTGTATTTTTTAAATCCCAATATTAGGTTTTTAAAGGTAGGGAGTATAAGAAGCAAAAGCAAATGTGCTTTTTAGGTACTTGCTTTTCAAACTGTAGAATATTTATAATGAATTCTGAGCTCACATTATATTATAGCTGTCATTGTAACAATTGCTCTTACAGAGTGATTTGGTTATAGATACTGTATTGTTTTATTTAGGCGAATTAAGTCTAGATTTGGCACAGGTTACCTTTTTTTCCTCATTAAATTGGCTAGAAAACTATTGTGCCTAAAAAAAAAAACACATCACTAAGGATGATTTAAAAAAGGTTTAAGAATTGGAATTGAAGATACTTAGCTCTTTTAGGGAAACAGTTTGTCATCTTTCACACACCAATTCATTCTGAATCATAAACAATCTGTTAAGTAAAGTCTCTGTTAGCAAAATGAGGTTTTTGTATGAATTTCTGAGTTTTCCTAATGTGATCTTCATAATCAGTATTTTTTTCTCATAAGATTTTAGGCTTCATATTTTAAATTGAAGGATATTGAAGATGTCAATGTCTAGATTTTCCAATTAATAAATTAATGGATCTTTAAGCTTTTCCTATTGTTAACTTGCAATAAGAGTCATACAAGAGCCTTCATATTAATGAAGTTTACAGGATTTTTCTCATATTTGTCTTAGTACTTTAGGTCATTGTATGTATAGTTGTCTGAGCTAGTTTGACTTACTAGCTATAACTGTAGTTTTATTGTCATTCAGTAAAATTTACTAGAATGTCTCATAATCATTATAATTTTGTCTTTCAAAGTGCCTGAATTCTAGCTGTCATAGACAATTGTATACATTTTAGGTGAACTTATGAGCTATTTTATTTACTGCTGACCTTTGATTTCTTTTTTTAAGGCCTCTAATTGTGGCATTGTAGAAAGCATATTGAACTGGGTGAAATTTAAGGCTCAGACTCAACTGAATAAGAAGTGTTCATCAGTAAAGTACAGTAAAATCAAAGGCATTCCAAAACTGGATGATGCCAATGATGCTGGTAAGAATCAAATCAAGTTTAAGATTTTAAGTTTACCCTTTATTTAGTTATAGAAAATTTCATTTATGCTATGATTTTCTGTTAAGAGTATAATTGAAATTGAATCATGTAGGGTTAGGAGGATGCTTCTATGGGTAGGAGTACTAGCAGTATAAGCATTGAAGACCTAAGTTTGAATTCCCAGCACCCATGTACAAAGCTGGGCACTGTTGTCTGTGCCTTCAGTTCTAGCACTGTGAGACAGGGGTTGTGTAGAGATGCCAGTGGATTCTGAGAGCTTACTGGCCAGTCAGCCTTGCTGAAACAGGGTGCTTCTGGTTCAGTGAAAGATTCTGTCTCAAGGTTATTAATCAGATAAAGAGCAATAGAGGAAAACAGTTAATGTCCTGCTGTGACCTCTGAATTGGTACATATATACCATAGAGAAAAAAGAAGGAAGTACAGAAGGAAGAAATTGCTCCATGTACTATTTATTACTATCTTAAGAGGTTGAAAATCTAGTACAATGTGTTTAAAATTTACATTTTATAGCTACAATTATAAATTACAGTTTACCATTTAAACTTCATTAAGTGTAGTATAAAGTGACTGATAGTCTTCTATTATTATTGTTGTGAAAATTTTTCTGGCTTCATTTTCCTTAATGAAATAAGGTACTCAAAATGTATTTAATTTAAAATATTTTTCAGGTGGCAAACATTCCCTGGAGTGTACATTAATATTAACAGAGGGGGACTCCGCCAAATCTCTAGCTGTATCTGGATTAGGTGTGATTGGTAGGGACAGATATGGAGTCTTCCCACTCAGGGGTAAAATTCTCAATGTACGAGAAGCGTCTCATAAACAGGTTCGTATTTATTCACATAGGTATCCATGACAGTTCTAACATATTGCTCAAATTGAATTTTTTCAAATGTAGATTCAGACTCATATATACTTTCATATACTTCAGCAATTTAAAAATAATTTCAATATTTTTCTTTTTGTATAGATTATGGAAAATGCAGAAATAAACAATATTATTAAAATAGTTGGTTTGCAATACAAGAAAAGTTATGATGATGCAGAATCTTTGAAAACTTTACGTTATGGAAAGATTATGATTATGACTGATCAGGTTGGTCTGAAAGTTATTACATAACTACAGTTCATATCTTCAGATTGTCTTATTCATGTATATATGTATGTATGCATGCTGGACGCAGGGCAGATGTTTTACCACTGAGCTACATATCTAACTCTGAGACTGTTGTTTGGTAATTGTCTCAGGAAGTAGTATAGCGGAAAGTGATTGTGACTGTGTGCTTCTAGAGGGTACATTATTATATGGAAACCTGCACATGAAGCCCATTTTATATTATTTAATATTTTGGCAGTTAAATAATCTTATTGGTTATTTTTAAATGTCTTGAAATGCAGCAAGTAGGAAAAGAACAGGACACAGTATTATATCACAGTAACTAAGCCTACGTGGGAATAGGAATGAAATGTTGGCATCTGTAAGAGAAAAACAGTGATCTAGTAGTTTGCTAGTTACTATTGGCACATGTTGGTCTAAGTTAAGATGAACAAAACCAAGGAGGACTTTAACATAGCAGTAATCAAGAAAGAACTAGAATATTGAAAATGGAGAACTTTATATGTAACCAACAGTATCTCTTAAAATGTAAAAGCATTTGTCAAATATTCACCAGAAAAAGCTGCTATATACTTTTATGTTTGCAGCTTTCATGTCATGAGAAGACATGTAAATAACTGCACCCAATGGCCTTCCTCTTCTATTGCCCAGGGAAGTGGGCTTATAACCATGTGTGAAGTTTTCCACCTTTAAACATCTGGTACACCATATAACATGAATAATGATAACATGCTCATTATGTAAGGACAAGTATATTCAGTCTGTTGTTAATTGAACTTGTAGTTTAAGTGATAGTCTTCTAATCTATACTGTTTCATTAAATACTTATCTACATTTGAATGAGATTTTGCCTAGCCTTCACTCATACATTTTAAAATTTGTTTAAAAGTAGTTATATTCTATACAATTATGGGACTTTTTACTTTATATTTATTTAGGATCAAGATGGTTCTCACATCAAAGGCCTGCTAATCAATTTTATTCATCACAATTGGCCATCACTTTTGAAGCATGGTTTTCTTGAAGAATTTATTACTCCCATTGTAAAGGTACAACTTGCATTCTTTCAATATTGCATTTGTTTTGTTTTGTTTTTTGTTTGTTTGTTTTTTGAGACAGGATTTCTCTGTATAGCCCTGGCTCTCCTGGAACTCACTGTAGACTGTAGACCAGGCTGACCTCGCCAGATGCTGGGATTAAAGGGGTGCGCCACCACTGCCTGACTTGTAATGTTTTCATAAGTCTTAGCAGAAGAACTAATTTCTTTCTTTTCTCTGATTAATTTAAGGCAAGCAAAAATAAGCAGGAACTTTCCTTTTATAGTATTCCTGAATTTGATGAGTGGAAAAAACATATAGAAAACCAGAAAGCCTGGAAAATAAAGTACTACAAAGGTTTGTAATTTAATATTTAGGTTTATAAAGTGACTGCCTAGGTAATCTATTTTTTCTCTCTCTTTTTTTAAATTGGGTATTTATTTCATTTACATTTCCAATGCTATCCCAAAAGTCCCCCACACGCTCCCCAATCCACTCCCCCACCCACTCACACTTCTTGGCCCTGGCGTTCCCCTGTACTGAGGCATATAAAGTTTGCATGACCAATGGGCCTCTCTTTCCACTGAAGGCCGACTAGGCCATCTTCTGCTACATATGCAGCTAGAGACACGAGCTCCGGGGGTGGGGTACTGGTAAGTTCATATTGTTGTTCCACCTATAGGGTTGCAGACCCCTTTAGCTCCTTGGGTACTGTCTCTAGCTCCTCCATTGGGGGGTCCTGTGATCCATCCAATAGCTGACTGTGAGCATTCACTTACGTGTTTGCTAGGCCCCGCCATAGTCTCACAAGAGACAGCTCTATCTGTGTCCTTTCAGCAAAATCTTGCTAGTATATGCAATGGTGTCAGCTTTTGGAAGCTGATTATGGGATGGATCCCTGGATATGGCAGTCTCTAGATGGTCCATCCTTTCGTCTCAGTTCCAAACTTTGTCTCTGTAACTCCTTCCATGGGTGTTTTGTTCCCAATTCTAAGAAGGGGCAAAGTGTCCACACTTTGGTCTTTGTTCTTCTTGAGTTTCATGCGTTTAGCAAATTGTATCTTATATCTTGGGTATCCTAAGTTTCTGGGCTAATATCCACTTATCAGTGAGTACATATTGTGTGAGTTCCTTTGTGATTGGGTTACCTCACTCAGGATGATGCCCTCCAGGTCCATCCATTTGCCTAGGAATTTCATAAATTCATTCTTTTTAATAGCTGAGTAGTACTCCATTGTGTAAATGTACCACATTTTCTGTATCCATTCCTCTGCTTATAAGAGTAATGAAATACCTTGAAAGTTTGTCTTTTAGATTTTACCACCAGTTTATTTCTGACTGAAAGGGTTTTATCCCTAAAATTTTTATTGGACATTTTGTTTATTTACATTTCAAATGTTATCACCTTTCCTGATGACTCCCCCAGGAACTTCATATCCCACCACCCCCTGCCCCGCGCCCCCCCCCCCCCCCATTTTCAAGACTCTCAATTTCTCTTCTTTTAGTTTCAGTGTAACTGGTTTTATGTCAAGGTTCTTGTTCCACTTGGACTTGAGCTTTGGGCAAGGAGATAATAATGGGTTGATTTGCATTTTTCTACATGATCTACTGCCATTTGAACCAGCACCATTTGTTGAAAATGCTGCCTTTTTTCCACTGGATGGTATTAGCTCCTTTGTCAAAGAATAAATGACCATAGGTCTGTGGGTTCATTTTGTGGTCTTCAGTTCTATTCCATTGATCTTCCTGCCTGTTTCTGTACCAATACCATGCAGTTTTTATCACAATTGCTCTGTAGCACAGCTTGAGGTCAGGGATATTGATTCCCCCAGAAGTTCTTTTATTGTTGAGAATAGTTTTCACTATCTTGGGTTTTTTTGTTATTCCAAATTAATTTGCAAATTGCTCTTTCTAACTCTATGAAGAATTGATTTGGAATTTTGATGGGGATTGCATTTAATCTGTAGATTGCTTTCGGCAAGATGGCCATTTTTACTATATTAATCCTGCAAATCCGTGAGCATCGGAGATCTTTTCATCTTCTGAGATCTTCTTTGATTTCTTTCTTCAGAGACTTGAAGTTCTTATCATACAGATGTTTCACTTGCTTAGTTAGAGTCACGCAAGATATTTTATATTATTTGTGACTATTGTGAAGGGTGTTGTTTCTCTAATGTCTTTCTCAGCCTGTTTATCCTTTGAATAGAGGAAGGCCACTGATTTGTTTGAGTTAGTTTTATATACAGCCACTTTGCTGAAGTTGTTTATCAGCTGTAGGAGTTCTCTGGTGGAATTTTTGGGGTCACTTAATTATACTATCATATCATCTGCAAATAAGTGATATTTTGACTTCTTACTTTCCAATTTGGTTCTCTTTGACCTCGTTTTGTTGTCTAATTTCTCTGGCTAGGACTTTGAGTATGATACTGAATAGTTAAGGGAGAGAGTGGGCAGCCTTGTCTAGTCCCTGATTTTAGTGGATTGCTTCAATTTTCTCTCCATTCAGTTTTATGTTGACTACTGGTTTGCTGTATATAGCTTTTACTATGTTTAGGTATGGGCTTTGGATTCCTCATCTTTCCAAGACTTTTACCATGAAGGGGTGTGAAATTTTGTCAAATGCTTTCTCAGCATCTAATGAGATGATCATGTGTTTTTTTTTTTCTTTCAGTTTGTTTATATAGTGAATTACATTGATAGATTTCTTTATATTGAACCATCCCTGCATTCCTGGAATAAAGCCTACTTGATCGTGATGAATGATTGTTTTGATGTGTTTTTGGATTGAGTTTGCAAGAATTTTATTGCATATTTTTGCATTGATATTCATAAGGGAAATTGGTCTGAAGTTCTGTTTCTTTGTTGGGTCTTTGTGTAGTTTATTTATAAGCATAATTTTGGCTTCATAGAACTAATTGAGTAGTGTTCCTTCTGTTTCTATTTGTGGAATTGTTTGAAGATAATTGGTATTAGGTCTTCTTTGAAGGTCTGATAGAACTCTACAGTAAAACCATCTGGTGCTGGGCTTTCTTTTCTTGGAAGACTTTTAATGACTGCTGCTATTCCTTTAGGGGTTATGGGACTGTTTAGATGGTTTATCTGATCCTGATTTAACTTTGGCATCTAGTATCTGTCTAGAAAATCATCCACTTCATATAGATTTTCAAGTTTTTTGAGTATAGGCTATTGTAGTAGGATCTGACGATTTTTTTGAGTTTCTTCAGTTTCTGTTGTTATGTCTCACTTTTCATTTCTGATTTTGTTAATTTTGATACTGTCCCTGTGCGCTTTGGTCAGTCTGGCTAAGGGTTTATCTATCTTGTTGATTTTTCTCAAAATCTGTGAGTTTGATTATTTCCTGCTGTCTACTCCTCTTGGGTGTATTTGCTTCTTTTTCTTCTAGAGCTTTCAGGTGTGCTGTCAGGCTGCTAAGGTATGTTCTCTCCACTTTCTTTTTTGTTGGCTCTTAAAGCTATGGGTTTTTCACTTAGCACTGCTTTCATTGTGTCCTATAAGTTTTGGTATGAGTTGGGTGCCTTCATTTTCACTAAATTCTAAAAAGTCCTTCCTTCCTTCCTTCCTTCCTTCCTTCCTTCCTTCCTTCCTTCCTTCCTTCCTTCTCCAAGTTATTGAGTAGTGCATTGTTCAGTTTCCATGTGTATGTGGGCTTTTTATTTATTTACTTATTTTGATGTTATTGAAGACTAGCTTTAGTCCATGGTGATCTGATAGGATGCATGGGATTATTTCAGTCTTCTTGTATCTGTTGAGGCCTGTTTTTGAGGTTCAGTTTTGGAGAAAGTACCATGAAGTGCTGAGAAGGTATATTCTTTTGTTTTAGGATAAAATGTTCTATAGATATCTGTTAGATCCATTTGGTTTGTAACTTCTGTTAGTTTCATTGTGTCTCTGTTTAGTTTCTGTTTCCATGATCTGTCCATTGATGAGAGTGGGGTGTTAAAGTCTCCCACTATTATTGTGTAAGGTGCAATGTGTGCTTTGAGAGTTAATAAAGTTAATTTATGAAGGTGGGTACCCTTTCATTTTGAGCATAGATGTTCAGAATTGAGAGTTCTTCTTGGTAGATTTTTCCTTCAACAAGTATGAAGTGGCCTTCTTTATCTTTTTTGATAACTTTAGGTTGAAAGTTGATTTTATTCGATATTAGAATGGCTACTCCAGCTTGTTTCTTGGGATCATATGCTTGGAAAATTGTTTTCCAGAGTTTTACTCTGAAAATAGTGTCTTTTTTTGTCACTAAGGTTCATTTCCTGTATGCAGCAAAATATTGGGTCCTTTTTATGTATCCAGGCCATTAGTCCATGTCTTTTTATTGGGGAATTGAGTCCATTGATGTTAAAAGATAATAAGGAAAAGTGATTGTTGCTTCCTGTTATTTTTATTGTTAGAGGTTGAATTATGTTTGTGTTGCTATCTTCTTCTTGGGTTTGTTGGAAGAAGATTACTTTCTTGCTTTTCTAGGGTGAAGTTTCCCTCCTTATGTTGGCATTTTCTATCTGTTATCCTTTGTAGGGATGGATTTGTGGAAATATATTGTGTAAGTTTAGTTTTGTCATGGAATATCTTGGTTTCTCCATCTATGTTAATTTAGAGTTTTGTTGGGTATAGTAGCCCCGGCTGATATTTGTGTTCTCTTAGGGTCTTTATGGTGTCTGTCCAGGATCTTCTGACTTTTATGATCTCTGGTGAGAAGTCTGCTGTAGTTCTGATAGGTCTGCCTTCATATGTTACTTGATCTTTTTCCCTTACTGCTTTTAATATTCTTTCTGTGTTTTGTGCATTTGGTGTTTTGATTATCATGTGACAGGAGGGATTTCTTTTTGGTCTAGTTTATTTGGAGTTCTGTATGCTCCTTGTATTTTCATGGTCATCTCTTTGTTTAGGTTAGGGAAGTTTTCTTCTATAATTTTGTTGTAGATATTTACTGGCCCTTTAAGTTGGGGACCTTCACTCTCTTATATAGCTATTATCATTAGGTTTGGTGATCTCATTGTGTCCTGGATTTTCTGGATGTTTTGGGTTAGGAGCTTTTTGCCTTTTGCCTTTTCTTTGACTGTTGTGTCAGTGTTTTTTCTATGATATCTTCTGCACCTGATATTCTCTCTTCTATATCTTGTATTCTGTTGATGATGCTTGCATCTATGACTCCTGTTTTCTTTCCAAATTTACTATCTCCAGAGTAGTCTCCCTTTGTGATTTCTTTATTGTTTCTTCTTCGATTTCTAGATCCTGGATGTTTTTTGTTTTTTTTGTTTTTGTTTTTCCTTTCACCTCTTAGGTTGTGTTTTCTTTAAGGGATTTTTGTGTTTCCTCTTTAAAGGCTTCCACCTGTTTACTTGTGTTCTCCTGTTTTTCTTTGTTTTTAAAGATTTATTTATTTATTTTATGTAAGTTCACTGTAGCTATCTTCAGACACTCCAGAAGAGGGCGCCAGATCTCGTTACGGATGGTTGTGAGCCACCATGTGGTTGCTGGGATTTGAACTATGGACCTTCGGAAGAGCAGTCGGGTGCTCTTACCCACTGAGCCATCTCACCAGCCCTCTCCTGTTTTTCTTAAAGGAAGATATTTATGTCCTTCTTAAAGTCTTCTTCCATCATAAAGAGAAGTGATTTTTAAATTTGAATCTTCCTTTTCCAGTGTGATGGAGTATTCAGGCATTGCTATGGTACAAGAACTGGGTTCTGATGATGCCAAGTAACCTTGGTTTCTGTTGCTTATGTTCTAGTGCTTGCCTCTCACCATCTGGTTATCTCTATTCCTACCTTCACTCACTGTCTCTGACTGGAGCCTTTCCCTCCTGTTATCTTGGTTGTGTCAGAATTTCTTAGATTTCAGCTATCTCTGTGATCCTGTGATCCTGATATCCTGGGTGTAAGAGCTCCTGGGAATCAAGCTGCCTCTGGGGTCCTGAAATCCTGGTGTTTCTAAGCTCCTGAGATCCTATGATCTTATGATCCTGGACATATTAGAGCTCCTGGGAGTCAAGCTTCCTCTGGCTATTGTAGGATTGGGTGCAGAGCTAGTGCCCAAGGTCAGCTCAGGGCACAGGCTCAGACCTGTGTTCCTGGATCTTTGGCAGATCCCAGTTACTCCTGGTTTGCAGTGGGTGTTTTGACTTTCTTACCTATGATCCTGGGCGAGTTAGACCTCTTGGGAGTGTTAAAACTCCTGGGAGTCTACCTTCTCCTGGGTATTATGTGATTGGGTGCAGACCTAGTACCCATGGTCTGCTCAGGGCACTAGCTCAGACCAGAAGATGAAAGGTTTTTTTAATAGAAAATTCTGAGGGACCCTTATATAGCTGTCTCATATGAGGCTATGCCAGTGCCTGGCAAATACAGAAGTGGATGCTCACAGTCATCTGTAGGATGGAACACAGGGCCCCCAATGGAGGAGCTAGAGAAAGTACCGAAGAGCTGAAGGGGGCCTGCAACCCTATATGTGGAACAACAATATGAACTAACCCGTACCCCCAGAGCTCCTGTCTCTAGCTGCATATGTAGCAGAAGATGTCCCAGTCGGCCATCATTGGGAAGAGAAGCCCCTAGGTCTTGCAAACTTTTTATATGCCCCAGTACAGGCAAACGCCAGAGCCAAGAAGTGGGAATGGGTGGGTAGGGGAGCAGGGTGGGAGAAGGGTATAGGGAATATAGCATTTGAAATGTAAATAAAGAAAATATCTAACAATAAAGAGTATTGATATAAAAAAAAGAGAATTCTGTAAGAAAAATTTTAAACTCCCATAAATAGTAGTAGTAGTAGTGGTAGTAGTAGTAGTAGTAATCTTACAGAATTTCTTCTTAGCACTTGAATTTTATCTTATGCATACACACACACAAATATTGTATAAGAATACAGCTACTTATTCATTTTAACAATCATGGTTTTGTGCCACTTAGCCTTTCTTAAGTGTTAATCTGAAATTACTGTTAGACCTTATAGTATTTCAACTGTCACTACTTTAATGTGCTTCTAACAAATACCCATATTCTTTTGTAACATTTAAAATCTAGCCAAGTTAAAATTTCTCAAGATTATATTAATGTATATTTAATATTTTAAATTAAGATTCAAACAGTAATCTGATTTATGGGTCTCTTAAATCTCTGAATGAAACATTTTCATGTTTCATGAATATTTTCTCATTTTAATTCATTAAAGAAGCTGCTCTGTGTAAATTTCCCACGTCTTAAATTTTTCCCATTGTACTCCTTTCCTTTCATTTAATGTGTAACAACTTCCTTTTTCATTATTTTCTGTTACATGATACTTAAATCAGAATGTGATCATATCTGAGTTAGATTTGTTTGCCAGAAACAATTATTAATATGTATTATTGTATATTTAAGTCATGAGGCATATATTTGGTTTGTCTGTCTTAAGATTGATCAATTAATAACAGTTTAATGACTTTCCCTATAAGTTTTTCATTTGATGGTTTTGAACAGCCATTTTTGTCACCCTGTTTTATATTAAATTATACAGGATTAGGTACCAGTACAGCTAAAGAAGCAAAGGAATATTTTGCTGATATGGAAAGGCATCGCATTTTGTTTAGATATGCTGGACCTGAAGATGATGCTGCCATCACCTTGGTAAGTATATTGTGAATAAAAAAAAAATTCTTTAGCTATTCTCTTCCTGCTGTACGTTTCCTTCTCGAGTTTTGTGTGAGAAGTAAGTCTTTCTTGAAAGTATAGTACCTAAAGTAGTGAATTTTGATTTTATTATTTCTTTAATAAAAAGACTCAGCTCAAATATAATTTTGCTTAAATGTTATTAGGAAAACCACTTTAGTTCATTTATAAATTCAAGTTTTATAACGAAATTAATTTTAATATATGGCATTATTACTTGGACTTCTTCAGGCATTTAGTAAGAAGAAGATTGATGACAGAAAAGAGTGGTTAACCAACTTTATGGAGGATCGGAGACAGCGTAGGTTACATGGCCTACCAGAGGTTAGTCATGAAGATGATCTGGGGGAAAGGTAAGACTAAGATTTATGCAGCAAGAGTGACATCATTGCTATGTAACTTTCTCCTAGCAATTTTTATATGGTACAGCAACAAAGCATTTGACATACAATGATTTCATCAACAAGGAATTGATTCTCTTCTCAAACTCGGACAATGAGAGATCTATACCATCTCTTGTGGATGGTGAGTAATCAAAGTTTCTCATACTTGCATACTTGCATCCATGTATGGTTTAATTATGTGTACTTTAGGCTGCCCTTATGGGCCTCTTTAAATCCTTATTTAAAATACCAAAGTCTATAGTCCATTTAAATTCTTATTTGAAATCTTAGAAAACATGAAGAATTGATTCAAAAGGGCTTAAGCTTTTGAGGTAAAAGAGCTGATGGTTTTATTATTTTTTTCGAGTTTTTCAGGAAAAATCTTTAAAGGACTTTTTTTTTTCTTTTTGTTATTAAAGTAATTTCAAAAACTGAAATTTCAAAAGTTAAATAAAATAGAACTTTGTCTAAATATTTATGAAAGACTTAAGTTTTTAAAATGCCTTTATATCTCATTAACAAAGCCCAATCTAAATAATTTATATAATTTATAATAATCTAACTTACAAAATTTAGAAACTTTCTATTAGGACTGATTTTCTTATTTGGAGTGACTCTACCCCCAATTTTATAAGTCATAGCAAATTTGTTCATCTTTGTGTTGCTTGTTTTTTTTTAATTTAATAACAGTTCTGTCCATTTATTATGCCTAGCCTGAGATTGTGTCCCTTCTATGAAATATTCCTTCAGTCTAAATTACATGAACTTCTATGCTACTTCTATGCACCTCTTATTGTCTAAGCTAATTTTGTTTCCTCAGTTAAATTATGACATTTTCAAAGAAGTAGCCATCTTTCATTATTTTCCTTCTTTGATGCTCTGGCCTCACAATGATAGATGCAACTGTCAGCATATATGGATTAGGTTACTGCTGTGTTCATTGGTCTCAAGCAAGGAGGAGAAAGCAGCATATATTCTTGACTGAGGTTATTAGAAAGTTTCTGTTTCAATTGCTTTTAGGACACTGAGACTGGTTTAGTAATTTGCTCATTCCCATGGCTTGAGTATCCAGATTATAAAGATTGTAAAGTCTACATGAGCTCCTAACTACTGCAGTGAGCATTTGTAAGTGTTCATGACTATAGATGTGCTAATAGAAACTATCAAGCTTCTGCTTGCTAATACTTACCATTACTGCTGGCATAAGTCACTTGCCATGAAGACTCTTGTGGAAGAGGCATGGCACTCTCGATAGTTCTTTAAGTCCAGGAGATCTTTAATTGGTATTCTTTTGGAACTGTAAATATCTCATTTTTCTCCCAAACATGGAATGTTGCCACTAAAAGAGTTGATATTTTGAAGTATTTTATTTATA